>NC_089142.1:84259845-84868774 GCF_009819655.1 Sylvia atricapilla | reverse complement strand
GTTTTTCCCTAGAATAATGTATTTTTCTATAATTCTTTTCTCAATCCTTTTCAATCCTTCATAATTTTTTTGAAGGATGATATTAGAACTCAAAACAAGAGCGTATCATTAGTGCCAGAGGTTCATGACTCATAACACCAGTTATAACTCTCACTTAAGCAACTGAAACAGATAAAAAGAAACATGCTAGTGCTTCTTCATGCCATGACAACCAAAAAAGTAGTACTTCCCTGTTCATATATGATATTTCTCAATCAGTTCTTCAGAAGCTATATTGAGCCTTAGCTGCATCTGGCTGCCCACTCATGTTCATTGCTCTGGTGTTGTTTCACTGCTCTGGTGCTCTTCAGTTAATAGTTCTGAGGATGAAGCTCCAGTTTCCTAAGACTGGCACACTTTCTGCATACCTGCCAACCCAGCCGTGTAGGATAAGGACGCAAACACATTTGTGTTGAAGTATGTGCTTGTTTACATCTGCAAATGATCCAGAGCGGTCTCTATTTCCCATATGCAATTTATCATTGTTATTCATTTATTAATTCTGTGTCATCAGAAGTACAAATGTGGTACTTACAAGTGCAGTCCTTCTAGATTAGACCTAGTCAAGAATAAACAATGGCAGCACCTGCTCAGAAACAAATTTTTAGTGGTGTGACTTGAACTTTAAATTTACTCTCATTTAGTCTCTACCCTGCTTCTGTGGGCTCTCTTCATTTTGTTTAGCAGTAATTTTCTGATCAGAACACTGTGTCAATATATTATCCATCTCAAAAATGCCTTGGATATATTATACCACAGAGAAACATTCACTGAACACATCCTCAAAAACTGCACTCTCTGCTTGACAGAATCTCTTTTGTAAAAACATGCTGATGGCATTAATTATACTGCCATTTTCTTCTGCTCTCCCATTTGTGCCTTTCCTTGATTTTGCCATGAGTAGACACTCCATGGTTTCTTGGGAAAATTTGCTGAACCTTTTAAGTGATTAGAATTAGAATACATATAATTACCTACTGGAACATTCCCATTTTTTCCAAGATTTGTTTTAAAATAATCCATGTCTAACAGAGATCTTTACCCAATTTTTCCTTTGTTTTTCAAAGAAAAGTATTAAACTTCTGGTTTTTAACACTCTTTATGAATAGCATTAAAATGTGGGAGATTTCATTATTACTCTAATCTCGATATATTACTGAGATTGTTATTATTAATAATCAATATATTATTACAGCATTGTGTTTCTTTTGGGTTAGAGATGAACACCATAGCTTTCTGTGCATTCTGAGTTGATGTTTTTTCAGACTGGATCTGTACAGAGATATAGTACCTATTTTAGCAGAAACAAGGTGATTCTACTCCAAAGTTTGCTTGAAGTTCGGAGCGAGAGACCGTAACTCCCAACAGAGAAGAAAGAAAGCATTCATGGTAGTTCTTAGAGATGCTGAAACTTTATTTTACTTTCTTGTGCACATATTTCCAGTTTTCCTAATGTTTTGGAGTTTTTTTCTCAGACAAAAGAGGAAGTGGAAGAATATTTGAATGCCATTAATATTTTTAATATGGCAAAATATGTTTTTAATTGGTGAATCATACCTCATGACAAAGCAGAAGCTGTTAAGAAAATCTATAAATTGGACCGGTCAAAAATATTTTTACTGCAAAGAGCATTTTTTCAGAAAAAATTCTTCAACTGAAAGAATGTTTTACTATTGAAGAAAATAAATCCTCCATTTATTTTACCTGATGTCCTTGAGCATAGAATTTAAAAAAAGAAAAAAAAACAAACAAAAAAGAAAGAAAGAAAGAAAGAAAGAAAGAAAGACGAGAGAAAGAAAGAAAGAATAAAAAAAAAGAAAGAAAGAAAGAAAGAAGAAAGAAAGAAAGAAAGAAAGAATGAAAGAGAAAAGAAAGAAAGAAATAGAAAGAAAGAAAGAAAGAGAAAAAAGAGACTTTAAATCCCTATTCTTCAATGGTGAAACTCAGAAAAAGAGAAAAATGCAAGAAATAAAAGTATAGAGGATTTACTCTGAAATAACAGTAACTGTGGGAAATAATAAGAGAATAGAACTAAACTTTTCTTTGAAAACTTTTCTTGAACAATGTTTCTGGTTTGATTGACTCAGTTGTGTCGTCTGGAGCAGGAGCAGGAACAATCACCATATGATATAATAGGACACTCTTTGAATGGTAAATCACTGGGATGAAACACTCAAATTAATATTAGCTACATGAGTGAAATGGGTTGAAACAAACTATTCATCAAACAATTTCAAATAATAAACTAATTAATGCAAATTGTGATGTGTTCATGGAGAAATAACAAATGCAAAAAGGGCAAATTTCACTGTCAAATGAATTGTTCTCGGGGAATAATTCATCTAGCTGCAGAAGACAGAAGAGGGTTGAATGCTAATGGGTAGGAACAAGGAGAACACAGCATAGAAATGGAGCTAATTCATACACAGCAGTAAGTCTACAGATTGCTTGGAAAAAATGGAACTAGGTACTGCTGAGTCCCTTGAAAAATAGAATGTATCTTAGGTTTAAACCCATGTGCTCAATTTCACAAGATTAATATTTCAGACTTCTGGCTCTCCAGTAGAGTGTCTTAAAATGAATCTGTAACACATAATAGAATAGCTCTGCTCTCAACTTTAAAGGAAATGAGTTATTAATAATACATACTTATGGAGCTATTTGTTTCATTCTGTGAAATTTTGTAGAACCTCAATAAAATAAAATGCTGTATTAGAATAATTGCATAAAGCAAATCCTGCAGAGTCATGATACATTCATTTCAAATACAATCTGTGCTCTTCAGACTTATTTATTTGACAGTATGGTCACACCTACTTGTTGGGCACTGCAGCCCCAAAGAACCAGCTGCTCTTTCAGTAATGCAGAGCTGTCAGGAAAATTTTGAGTAAATTGGGCATTGAGCATCTTCTCAGGTTTTCCTGCTTCATTCTGGCAGAGCAGTTATACAAGCCCAAATGTATACACACAGAGACCTGAATGCACAGCTCATTTCTTTCTGGATCATATTGATTAATTTTGGATAGGGGTTAGAGGGAGGGACCTGTGATGTCAGTTGACATTGATTTCCAAGATAAATGAAGAACTGAGCAACAACATCCTTCTCAGACAAAAGATAACACTTAAATACAGTGCAAGCAGTAAGCAGATTATTAACTTTTCTGAAGTATCAGATCTGCTTTTAGATAACATTAATTTCAAGTAGATGAATGTAGACACTTTGTCCTTTCAAGGCAATATTTTTCTTCCAGCTTCAAGTCATTGCTAGTTTGGCCCCAAAGGACATTATAGGATGATTTACTGTTTACTACAAACTTAGGTTGCTGTAGTAAAAATATCTGATTTTGTTCTGCATTCTTGATCAAATCTATTCTAACAAGGTAATAGTTATGTGCACACTCTTCAGCTGTCAAATACATGTTAAATGGTGAAACATTCATTAAATGTGAGTACTAATGCCAGGAAACCAGTTACTGCTACATTTCTGAAAAAAAAAAAAAAAAAAAAAGAACAGAAAAAAGCTGTTCAACACCTGCATACACTGTTTTGTACCAAACTGCTCTAATTAGCACATTTTGAGATATGATTAGAGCACTAGAGGAAGCTTTCCAAATGCCATTAATTATGGATGTGATCTTAAATTATTCACTTTGAATATTTTTTCTTGCTATGCCCTTTTATCTTCCACTAACTTTTTGTTGCATGCTAGAATAGTCCCAATTAAACCACAAATGGAAGTTTGTTACATTAAAGAAAAGGTAAACTGAAAGTTACCAACTTTTTTTTCTAAGATGCTTTTTCTAAACAGGGAGGATGTGGGTAACAGTCAATGTTTTTCCTATTAAGCGTTCATCATTCTCTATCTCAGTCTCTCCCAATATTGGAAGAGTGATACATATGCAATCATTAAGCATGAATAGTTCCATCTTGCACTAAAAGTAATATTACAGAATGCAACAAAATATTTGTGCAATCATTCATTTTACTCCTTTTAAAGATAACTGCATCAAGTGAGTCATCCTAGACCCTGGTGCATCACAAGTAGTATCATGTGTGGAGTCTAATAGCTGGTGACCAAATGCTATATGTCATTGTGCTTCCAATACATGGTACCACACCACCTGCATTTGGAAGAGTTTGAAGAACCTTTTCTGGGCTCACATATAACCAGACCTGTCAGAAATATATCTTTGGAAAGAAAGGAGAATAAAATTAGGAAGGAAGGAAAGAGAGGCAGAGAAGGATGGAGTCATAACATAAGAAAAACAGTGAGCAAAGCTGGGCAGAATACAACATTTTTGTAGTGATAAAGAAAGATAATTCATATACATCTGTTTAAAAATAAAGCTCACATTTACATATAATGCTAAGAGACATAGTAAAAGGCTCCCACGCATGTCCTCTTGACTAGGCAGAATAGTCAAATAATCCTAGTGCATGCAATGACTAAACATTGCCCTGGAATTTACCTTTTTTCTAGGTTAAAGTTCCTCCTATAAAGCTTCCTCTGGGACCCATTAGAAGCTACCAGCACATATTTGTTTTGTTAAAGGTGCTGATAAAAATCCAGTGAGAAGGAATGACAATTCTCTTAAAAGCTGTTTAACTCATGTGGCTGTGAAAAAGAGAGAAGATGTATTCCAAACTGGAGTACTATCACTTCAGACAATAGCCACATCCTTCTTACAGTTTAACAGATCTGAAGTCGGTTTCTGGATAAGAAACCCCTAAGGAAAACATATCTAGGAGCAATCATTCAGAAGTCTGTTCCCCTGCTGATACAGTGATGTTCGGCTGGTGTCATGTGCAAGCTGTCGATATTAAGGATAAGCAGGAATTACCCTTGCATTTGGCATCATTAAAGCTCTTCACAGAGGCTGTTTCTGACATCCTCAATCAATACCTCTTGTGGCTACTGTGCTGCTCTACAGCAGTGGCTCTGTGCAGCAAGCAAGATGCTTTCTGCCACCTGGAACCTACTCGAAGTCACCACTGAGTTGGCAAATATCTGTGAAAAAGATAACACTTCTAATCAGTCTATCAGCAAAAGGAAAATCTCATAGAAAAAAGCAGGTGCTAAATGAATGCTGTCCATATCACATAGATGCTTCTCTCTAGTTGCCCCAGAACAAAACATGAGCAGATGGAGTGAGGTGCCAGTGGACGAAAGAGGCTGAACACCCTCATATTTGACAGATGCTCCTGAAGGTCACGAGTGGCCATCTCAGAAAGCAATCATTGGCCTCCATTTAATTTGAAGAGAAGATTTTTTTTCAATTAATCACCAAGGAGATTTGCTGTAACCTTAAGTCCTGTGGGGTCCAGCGGAATTAGCAGTCATGTAAGAGTTTCCTGACAAACTTAGGACACTAAGCTTATCTGTCCCATGCTCATCTTGCTCTTTCCCCCACTCTGAACTTCCAGGAAGGGTCAGCATGGCCAAAATGGAAGAAAAAACACAATAAAACTCTTATCCTTTCATTACTGGCCAGAGAAAGCCTAGAAATCCATCATAAATAGAATAAACACCAAAGAAAGTAAAAATAGATGACTTAGGAAACTGTCAGCCAGGACGTCTCACATATTCAGGCCAGACTACTGGTGATCAGAGGCAACAATGTTTTGAATTGGTCTAGAAATCAGATTTATAAAGCCTGGTATGGCTTCAGATTGCTTTCCCAGCAGAGTATTTCCTGGTCACCTCTCCAGGTACAGTTCTTGGGGCCACCAGAGGGGTTACAGGAATGCCCTTTGCTTCACTGATGCAAGGTTATCAAGAGCAAAGAAAGAACATACTGCAATCAGCAATATAGTTTTCTTCCCCATTACTCACTTTTTAGCATTTAATGCCCTCTACACAATCCCAAGACACACTCAGTACCATGCAAAAACTCCTAGCTCATTATCAGACTCTTGCTAACTACTGATAACTAAAGAGAATATCATAACCGATGCAGGCGTTCAGAGCCAGTTGCTACCGAAAAGCCAGATTGGCAAGCCCTAGGCTGAAGAATAAACACTTGTAAATTGAAGACAAGGTTTGTTATTTTCACAGCCCTTCGCCACCCAGCCAGCCTTGAAGTTATCACCTCCAGTCCACCAAATTTCTCTTGCAGATCCAGAAAAAGGAAAAATTGCATTTTATCTTAACTTTACTTATTCTGTCTCATGGAAATTTACCTTCTAAAAGTCCTCTAAGGCAAGAAAAAGTTCCTTAGGGAAATGCCATCATTGTTTCACGACTGTTTTTCTAATTATATAATAGGTGGTATTTTCTTCCTCCCCCTCCCTTGAGGCAGCATCTCTCAGGTGTAGCAGACAGGAATGCTGTTTTACTAGAGACTTTTTTTTTTCAAATGCTTATTTTCATCTCAATAAAAATTACCCTTCATATTTTCTACAAACATTTAAGAACTCCTGGTGAGTTTTTGTCTACCCGGATTTATTCTTGTCTATGTACTTCAGAACATGTTACGGTCATCATTTGCTACTACTTGCAATTACAGGAGAGAAAATTTTGCACCTGATATGGAATAAAGCTACAGAAGCTATAAAATACATTGGCCTTTCTGCCCCTTATTATAAGAACAAAGGAGTTTTCAACCTTTTATAAGAACTCTTTGCCAGCCACACTAATTGCTAGCAAATAAATTGAGCCTTATCTTGTCAATTATAAATGTGATTTTGTCTGCATCTGCTACTATAGCATTCCATGTGCTACATACTGTACTGAAGAATTTCTTACCCTCCCACCAGTGAAAGTCATCCCAAACAGTTGTTTTTGTTCTCAGGAAGTGACAAAGGCTGCCAGGGACACACGGAAGATTTTTGATACACCAAGAGTAATGGTCTATGTTTGAACAGGACTAAGACAGCAAGGTTACTACTCTTGCAGGAAAAATCAAATTGTGATTTGCTAATCACAAACATTGTGAAGTTTGGGTTTATATGTCAGCTTTGACGGACCCAGTCTTCAAAATGATCCACTGTCTCCTAGTCCTAGTTTGCAAAAAATTACAAAATCCAAACTTTACTCCAAAGGAAGCCAGACATTGGTACAAAACATCTAACATGCTTGTACCTCAAAAAGCTAAAAACATGTGCTCATTTCACCTTCTCTGCTGAATGGACACAAAGGTACTTATACAGCTATTGCTGAAGATGATGGTGCTCTGTCCATTGATTCCATGGGCATCAGTTGGATTCCTAAAGCACACAGAGGTTAAGAAGTTGTGTCTTATTAATGGCAGTAGTTATTCAGTCCTAAGCACATAAAGAGATATTAAAAGGTTCAACCACAATCCTTGCTTAATTTTAGCTCTCACCACACCAACCAGAATGGTGAAAAAGCAATTATATAGAGGCATGAATCAAGGCTAACATCTTCAGAAGGTGGTGATTCATTTAATGGCTGACCAGGACTGCAAAAAATATTTTAAGAAAAAACCCATTTGTTTTCCATGTGGTTTTGATGGCAGTGGTAAGTCTGCAGTTTTAATGAGACTTGACAAATATCCATCAGTTTTATTTCAGTATTGACTGCAACATGGATTCTTGCCAGTATTCCCTGAGGATTCTGAAGGACAAGGAGGTGTGCAATTAAAGCTACCTACATCATGAAGTGCAAACAGTGAAAAAGCAGGACCTTGATGCTAAGAACAGTTCCTCTCCAGTTTTCCCCCTGTAAATTAATTTTTGGCAACATAGTTTACATTGTCCTATAGATACCATGCTGCTCTAATTCATTGAAAATTCTAATTACATTCTACTGCAATGCAAAATTTAAGGCATGTTGTGAAAACTCAGATAATATCACAGTTCATAGTAGCAGAGCTGCTGAATTTGCCATTTAAAACAATTTCTGAAGTATACTATGTTCTGTGTGTAATATTCTATTTCACTGATGAAAAATTGAAGAAAAAGATTAAATACATGGATTTAGAAAAGATCTAGCATATTTTCTTGGCCATGTCTAAGTCATATAACAGAGTTAAAAGTGGTGAAATTACTTTTACCATAATACAGAATATCAATGGCAGAGCTAGAAGCTAGAGCTCCACATTCCTACTGCCTTTCTTTTACCTACCTGTGGATCTCATTGTTCAGGACACGAGACTTCTGCAGTTTACACACTCTGGGTTTTGGGCTTTTTTTTTGAGTTTGTGTGCAAAGCTAATGCCCCTGGCAACAATGTGGTAAGAACTCCATTTTCACTTTCCATGCTTTCTAGGCAATACGAAACATGCTGGAGTTTTTTAAATACACAAGTTAGATCAGGTAATAGGAAGTTAGAGACAACCTTATTTTTCTGCTCTGCTTTAGACAATTTACAGCTATCAGAATCTTACAACATGCACAGTTTACGAACTCAGCAGGCACCTCCAAAGTATGCTTATTAAGTATTTGCATGCAATCTTCAGCAGAAAAATTCTCTTTTCATTTCAAGTTTTTGGTGTCCAGCAGTGATAGCAAATTTGATATATTGAAAAGCCACCTTGAGCGACAGGATTCCACAAGAGCCTCTCGAGGGCCAAGGGGTTTGGATTTTAAGTGTGTCATTCAAAGAAATCTGTATCAGCAAGAGTGTCTTGAACACCCTTGCTGTCATTTATTTTCAATTTCACTACAGTTTCTTCATGACATCAGTTAAAAACACTTTCAGAATTATTTCTTTCTGACCAATCAGAATCAGAAAGTACCTATATTCTGGTGACAGCCTTCTTCTGCAAAACTCTACATTGTCTAAATTTCTTTAAAAATAGTAAACTGTCTCCTTACATGATAAGTTCCTTTATTTGTTCTTATATTCAAAAGGGAGCTGTACTAAACATGTCTGTCTTAAGATCTTCACACCTTTGAAAATACATCTGTTAAAATAAGCAATCTTCAAAAATTGCTGGCAGATATCAGACGAGATGGATAGCCCCAGATTAGTTTAGATCTGGATAAGTACATTGATTTCAAGAAGGTGTGTTCATACACACCTGCTAAAGTTCCAATTAATAGAAAGCATTCATCTGTGTGCATCACAGATAAATCTTCATTAACATTAGAACTAAATGCTAACTTCATCTAAAAAATGTTTTCTTAAACTCATGTTGAAGGAAATAGATACACGTAGGGATTTTTATAGGAGTGGTACTAGACCTGAGGTGTGGCATTATATAAAACTATTATCAGGAAAAAAGGATCAGCTGAGCAATGCAAGCTTTTGCAGTAAGTCTAAAGGTATCAGTACTCCCCTATATCTCAAAGGTATTTGCATAGGCACACAAGTTCATGCTACAGGCTCCAATGTCCTCTCACCACAATTTTTTTCTAGCCCTATTCTAGAGCAGTTCAGCATTGCTGATGACAATAAGAGAATAAAATATAAGGAATACATGAAAAAATATAGAACATGGAATGATCTCACAATGCACGCTAAAAAGAAAAAAAGAGAAAAAAGAAAGAAAGAAAAAAAAAAACAAAAAAAAAAAAAAAAAAACAACAACAACAACAAAAAAAAACAGGTCAAGATGAAGAATATGACCCAAATGTCAAAAACAATTAATTTAAAGGAGATCTCTTGGAAAAATCATTCAAGAAGAAAAAATAAGCACAGTTTTTATGCTGGTGAATTATAGGCCTGAAAAGTTATAAAACAATTGGGGTTTTTTGTATGGTGCAAAACCCTGAATTGCTACTGGTACATTGAGAAATGTGTGTATCTAGTACAGGAACAGACACCAGTACTTTACACCAGTATCACAGTGCCTGGCTTCACAGACTCTTTCCTTAGTATTGCATTTGTCAGCAAATATTTTATTTCCAGTTAGTCTGTGATGTATTATACAGCAAGACAGGTCTGGTAATATAACAATGGCATGATTTCTGTTAAAAAAAAAGACATACATAAGGGTAAAAGAATTGTTGGCTCTCCACTAGTGCCTGATGACAGCTGGAAGGTCCTGGAAAACCTTTCACAGAAACACAGCCTGGAAATACTGCCCACAAGTTAGCGATTGACTGCCACTGCTGACTTCAAGAAGTTGCTCCATGGAAAGAACACTATTTCCCCCTTTGGTGTTATTATTATTATTATTATTATTATTATTATTATTTACTTTTACTGTTCAGTTTCCATGAGGGACTACTTCTAATCGTAATCTTCCTTCTTTTGTATTCAGCCATCAGAATGTGGCTCTTGAGGTAGACAAGTGGTTTCTCATGTAATGCTAAAGGAAAGTATTGAAATATCTGTGTAGACAATCCAAAACCTGGTCCAGGCTCCTCTCTAACCATCTCTAGTTACCACATATGTCCTAGGGGGTACATTTTACAAACAGGGAAAAAAATGCATTAAAAAAACATTAAAAATAATATTTCTTACTTTTTTCCTACCCAAGGGTGTTTTTAGATAGTTATTACGCCAGTGTTAAACTGAAATTTCTTGTTTAAAGGAAGCATCCAGCTTCCTGTGTTCCTAATCAGGAACCTGTCTTCATTTCAAGCAAAAAATGTTTGCAATCACTGCCTGCTAATAAGTATATTAACCTGCATGTCTGTTTGCATTATAATTTCTTTCAGCATTTCAGCCCAGTCAGCTACTGTATTACTAAGAAGAATCATTACTGATACAATACAATTTATGAATTCAGGGTTATTGCACAGATACAAGCAAGAATATCTGTTTATTTTAATTAGTTTGTAATCAGATGAAGTAATCAAAAAGTGATGAATCAAAGGAAAAGGCATCACAAAAATGATTCAGTGAATCATCTATAACAATAGGCAGTGACAATAAAGGAATACATTACTTGTTCAAACAAGAGTATGAGCATTAACCAGTCAAGCAACATGAAAAATGCAAACCAGAAGGCAGCCAAGTGTCCTGTTTAACAGCTCCCAGAAAATCCAGAGTTGGAATGGGAACACATATTTCTGGTATCCAGCACCCTGTGCTGTACTGCCTGCCTGAGCAGCCAGCCCTACACATTTGGCCACTGACATCAGCGACGGTCATATTTCAGGCAGTCCGTCTGTGGTGACACTAATTCAGGTTCTAAGGCTTGGAGTTTTTTCCAGTTTTTCAGCACTCTGAAAGGTCTGCTTTTCAAAACTAACTCCAAGGCAAGAAGCTAACAGGAAGAGTGATTTCACCTCTAGGATCAAAAATAGCTTTTATGCAGAAACAGACTTCAATGCTGAAGATGCACTTTTTTGTCATGCAACCTGACCTAAAAGACAGATGCTCACCATGACGGCACAGAGACCCACAAGCATTTTCTAAATTTGTTCTCTTTGTATTAATACCAGGATAAAATGTTTGGTTATCCTCCCCACCTATTTTGCCTTAACATCCTCTCCTAAGACTTCATGTTAATTTACCCTTTTTCTAGCTTTACAGGTAGCAACCTGACAGGTCAGCAGATCTGTCTCTTCTACAAAGCCGTAGCAAAACTAAACAAATAAATAACCTATTCTCTGGAATAAGCCACTTAGAAAATTATTTAACATAAATAGAAAATGTTTCCCAGAAGAAAAGAACCTGTCAATAGCCAAATGAACATGAGCCAGCAGTGTGTCTAGGTGGCCAAAAAGGCCAATGGCATCCTGACTTTTTCCAAAATAGTGTGACCAGCAGGACCAGGGAATGATTGTTCCCCTGTACTCATGAGGCAGCATCTTGAGTGCTGTGTCCAGTTCTGGGTACCTCACTGGAAGAAAGACCTTGAGGTGCTGGAGTGAGTCCAGACAAGGACAATGGAGCTGGTGAAGAGTCTGGAGTACTATGAGGAGCAGCTGAGGAAGTAGGTGTGTTTAGTTCTGGAGAAATGGAATCTTAGGAGTGACCTTATTGCTCTCTACAACTGCCTGAAAGGGGGGTGGGTGTAGCCAGGTGGGTCTCAGCCTCTTCCAGCCCCAGCCCAGCCTTGGCCTTGTGCCAGGGAGGTTCCTGATATGGGGGCTGGGGCTGCCCCCAGGCTGGGGTGGTGAGATATCCTTGCTCCCAGTCCCAGGAAACAGTGGTCTCACTCAGTGGTCCTCTAAGGCAACATGATCCAAACTGGGTTTCTTTCAGTGAATCCAATCTTTCCCACCTCCATGTGAGCATAGTCTATGCACACATATGTTCCTATGCAATGCTGCGCTATTTTTTTCTCTATACAATGCACTGAATAATAAGCTTTGGAAAGTGTCATGATGAACTTTTCTTTGTGTAATTATTCAGGTATTTTCCCCACCACATTTTTAGTTTGCGTGCTGTTTTCTTCCTCCAAGCTAAAAAGTAAACAGTTTTATAGCATCTGTCTGGTCTGAAAGGATGTGATTGGGAAGAAGAGAAGTTTATTACAAAGACGTTTGTGTTCAGATAGCCTAACAGGAACTCAGTATATTGCCATTGATCTTCAAGTGCTATAAACATGGCCTGCCCTCAGACTCTGCATCATGAGGAATAATTGTTTACTATTTAGCCATCATGTAAAAAAAGTTTAAATGGTCACATTTTAGTGGCAGTTGTAAGATTACAATTGACTTCTTTTTAGTCTTTTTTTTTTCTTAACCCTCTTTCAAAATACACTATTAGAAATCTTTTGACTCCTTGAAAATTAATATCGAGCTTGCTGCTTAAATTCACTGTATTCCAAGTCAAAAATTGTTCACAATTGCATTTTTCTTGAGCAGAATACAGTAGGTCATAAAGTCCAGCTAATAGCACTACCAAAGAAAGACAAGAAAAAAGAAATTTCCCTGATTTGCCCACAGCAAAGCTGTTAACAGATGCAAGTGAAGTAGTAAGAGGTTTTTTAAGTTCACACAATATACTTATTTGAGGTCCAATAATTAATCATTTATTGCAAAATCTTACGTTACAAGCCCACTGGCTCAGTGGACTCTTGGACTTGATCCAAGGCCTTTTAAAACAAGGCATTTTTTTTCTTTTGAAGTAACTGTGTCTTTTGATACAACTGTGTTTCGAGTCTGGCCCCTGTCCACATCATTCCTGACACTTACCCTCAAAAACTAGATTACTGTTCTTTATACAAGCCCAACATTCTAGATAATGGGGAAAATAAGTGGTTACCTTCAGCTCTCACATATCCTTGTGCTTTCAAGTACTATTGATCAGTGCTAAAGCTTTCTTTTCTTCTTTAACACCCTTTCCTACAGGTCCAAAGTCTTTTGCAGAATAACCCTTCAACCCCATATGGATGTGTGCATTGAGGGTTTCCACATGTTCAGGCAGGAGATATGCTGCTTGTTTAACAGAAGAAACCAGCACTGAAGATGCTGAACCTAATTCATGGGCTGCTTAAACCCTTCCTTTCATACGTTCAGTGACGAATATTTACATTTTGTTCTGGGTAACAAGTATGAGCAGGTATTTTTGAACCACCATTAAATTTAGCAACACCTATCCTCCCTCCTCCTACTTTCTTAATTTGAACAATGCTCATCATTATTTATTGTTGAACTACCTACCCAGGTCCTCTTCCCATAAAACTTACGTGAAAGTTTGGAAGGCGTGAGTTTGAAAATATGTCAATATATTTTGTCATTCAAAATTCCAGTAGGAAGCTTCAGAGCACAATCAAGGCACAAGACCTAGGTAAGTTGCAAGCAATCTTTATTTCTGTCCTTTTCTTATCTATAATAAAATCATATTGTACTGGAAACAAGAGTTGACTTTCCAGGCATATGTCAGGCTCAAGGGAAGCAATTAAATGTAAAGCAGGCCACCTGGTCTGACAGTAATTAGATTCTAGATATGCTGTTACTAGGACTCAAAGTTGCACTGTGAAATTGGCTCAGAACTTTAATTAAACCTGTAGTAGCAACTAACTTTTATTTCTTAATTATTCTTTTTTTTTTTTTTTTGGAACCCAGCTGAACAGAGGGCTGAATGGCTCACTGAACTAGTGAAAAGTGACATAGCTATTTCCATCTGTATTACCAATAGAGATCAGAACCACCTTAGCTGTTATGAGTGGCTATTAGCACAAGTATCCCTCTGGCTTTTTGGCATCTACAGAGAATTAATTAAAAGGCTTAAACTGGTGTGAAGTTACCATTTCCTCCTGTCAGTTTAGACCCCACATGGACAAGAAGAGGAATCATAAGCTATACCTACATTACTATTCATAGTTGAGTTTGGGGCATTGAGTTTGACTCTCCTCGGTTGTACCCATTCACCATGCACAGATCACACTGACAGAGATTATTTGGTGCAAACAAGTGAGATTCTTCCAGAAGAAATTGAAGCAGAAGGTCAGATTCTCACCTATAGCAGATTCACTCCACATCTGACATAGACATAAACAGTGAATCAAAACATCTTCAAAGCCTTGGATAGACAAGACTAATTTTAGTTGGACCTGCACGCCCTATATTTTACATTATATAAATGTAAGATCTTCAGAAGCAGATCTTTCAAACCACTGAACTGGCCCTGTTACATCAAATTTCTCAACACAGTACTGAGAGGAACTGGGTCACTGGGATTTTACAGCACATGAAGTACAGGGAGGGAATGTTAACAAGGTATCTTCATTTTTATCTATCCGTTCATGGCACTTTGAAGAGAATTGTATAAACAACTACCTAAACAAAGTCCCAATTCACATACTCCTTTGTAATGCAGAGTCAGAACCAACATGTAATACACAGAGTTTGGGGACATGAGGGATATTAGTATTTTAATAGAATTTGTTGTGCCTAGGTGCTGGATTCAGAGCTCTGAGCTTGGATCCAACCTTATCAGGAGTCTCCTGTATGATCTAAAAAGTCTTTTTACACACTTGCCAGTAGTATTACTACAAGCATTAGGTATTAATGCCCAGGCTTTTATCCCACAGTATCAAAACAAGACAAGATAAACAGGATCCAGTGATCCCTACTGATGGATGAATGCCACTGAAGCCAAAAGCAGATCTGTCAGTGTATTCATTGAGACATTTCCCTCAAAGTACCCAATAGCATCTGGCATAACATCCCATGAAAGGCAGATATTCCTGCAGAGTATGTTGCCATCGTATTTGTTTACAGAGCTGTATGAGAAAATGTAGGGGAATGGACACTTGTGGAGGAAAAAGTTTGTACTTAATTTGCAAGCAATTTCAGCTGTTACATGACATAATTCCAGATTTTCTGTGTGTTAAAGGAAAAAATCTACTATTCATCACTGTTAACTCATGCTTTATATCAAAGGCTTTATAACGTAAAACTTCTGGGGTGGGAAAGTGGATTTTTTTAAAAATTTTTACTCCATACAGGAGTCATTAATTGGGATGCTCTGTATTTTAATCATTACTGTATCAATTCTATTAATAAAGGTCATCTGGTCCATTCCTGTTGCTAAAGCACAATTGTTTCCTGAACTATATAACCCCATACTTTACTTCAGTATCATAGGATTTTATACCCATAACACTTCTATTTAAAACAGTGAGAGCATCCTTAATTCAGGTTTCTAAACAGCATTAATTAATCTAATTTTTGCTTTTCATGATTTGTGCTCTTAATTATTCCTAATTTAGCTCCCTTTGGATAGGAGAAGTTGCAGGACCTGATTCTCAACAAACAGGATGACAATACTGTTGTGTGACTTTTATCTTTAGACTTGTAATCTATACAATATTACTACAATTACTACAATAATGGCTAAAAAGTTTTTTGCATTTCAAACTGGACAAATAAATTTTTAGTACATACAATCTCTCTATTTACAGAAAAAAATTAAATGCACAGATGTCAACAGAGAACTCTGTAAAATCTATGGCAAAACAAAATTCCTTTTAACTCCACAGGTAAAGGTCCTCATTACATTTTTAATTACCATTGTCATTGTATTAGAATCATATATTTACAGGCAGTTACTAAAAAAACCAAAAACACATTGGCAACTTCTGTGAATTTCAAAAAACATTGAAAGCACTCAAGGTTCCCTGATAAACTTGTTCATACATACCTTTTACCCATGTGTATCTTCATTTGCCTACTTGGTCTTATATATTGATGGATTCTTCCGGACAACTAGAATCTGCCTTTTACATTTATACTTCAAAAGACAAAAATAGTATTTTCTGACCTTGTCATCAATCTCATCAAAATCCTTGCAATTTTTGCAAGATGCCTGGACAAACACAACTGTTCCTAAAAAGACCAGCCCTGGAGGTAAGAAACAAGACTCTGCTTAAATGAAAATCTGAAGTAGCATGGTGCATTGACAAAAAAAATTGTTCCAAGGTACTTCAAATTTCAGCTCCTGAACAAGTCAAAAAGAACATCTTGCATGACTTGCATGACTCCGGATGGAGATGGGGATAAAAAAAGCCATTTCCAAGGCAGCCAGGTCTCAGCTTCTCATAGATACTACTCGGGTCCCAAAAGCACATTCAGGAATTGGTTGGCAGGTAATGCACTGCAGAGGATTGACTTATAGTATGTCCCCATGGGACAGGAAACTGAGAAGAAGGTTACAGCTATTCCCTGCACCAGCTAATATTTTTCCTTGGTAGTTTTGTGAGCATCCTGCAGCATGGGTGCTGTGGAACAGCAATATATTATTAAAGAAAAAATCCCTAATTGAATAATTAAAGCACCTCACACATCTTGCCAAAACGTCCATTATCAGAGTCCACCCACACTGTTCTGTACTCCCCACAGAACAGCTCACATCTACACAAGGCCTGTGAAACAGTGGCTTCTAGCCAGCTTCTTTCTGCAAAAGAAATGTTGTGAGGAGCACAGTTCTCCACGATAGAAATATATCACTTTAAGGGTCTGACAGTCTTCTCTGAAGTAGGTCTAACAAAATAAATGAAGAGGTGATAAAAGTCAGACTTTCACAGCAAAAGGTTTTATATTTGTATATGTATTTGCACATTCCCTAGCATCAGATGCCAGCTTCATGTGAGGAAGAAACAAGACACTGAAGGGCTGTCATTAGACAACTATGCCCAAGGGGAAATTAGAGTAGCTGAGGTTATAAAATTTCTACAGTAGATCTGAAATAATTGTTTTTTTAGCCAAAGAGGGCTAAAAAGAGCAGATGACAATTCCTAAATACCATATATATCAACAACTGACTCGTTCATAAATCTGTGCTATTTTTCACTTGTTGCATCAACTCAAAAATAACTAGAAGAAAAATTGTAAAAAATATCTGGGTTTAATATTTATTTTTATTGCATTTTTAAATTCAATGTAATATTGCATCTACAATCTTGACTGTACTTTAGAATTATAAAAAGTTAAAACTAGTGAAGGTGAAAAGACTTTTTAAACTCAAGCTCAAACAACCCTGTACAATCTTCAATTTGTCAGCTAAACTTCAGATAATTAAAGTACAACTCCAGCTTTTTTATTTCTTTGATGGGAACTACATGGAAATTTTGAAATTAAGCAATGCTGTGACTACAGGGATGGTGGAATTTTGGGGCTGTTAAGCAATGGCATAGAATAGTTCTTTCTTGGTAACAGCAAATTTAGTTATCTGGTACACTGCATAGAAGTCATGAATTTTCACCTCCCTGCCATTCTCCCCATCATGGGCAATTCCTCACTAGCCATGGAAGTGGACAGTTAAATTATTATCGAATCTCTGCCAAGCTTATTTATGAATCTGGGTCATACCTCAGTCACACTGATGCAAAGCACACTATCTTTCTTCATTTTCATAATGTTACCATAGATGTACACAGACACAAGAAAGAGCTGGATTAGACTGGGAATTTTCTGCAGAGGAATACCTGCCGGGGTCTCTGCACTGCCTTTACTGTGCATAGCAACAGTGCTCAGCACTGATACAGCAGGGAGGTCAGCATCTCAGCTCTTCACCGAGGCATTCCAGCTGGAAGTCCAGGCCAATGAATGATGTATTAGACATATAAAACGGATCTCAGGCCATCACAAAGAGGAGAGGGACTTTTGATTTTTTTTTTTTTTTGTTAAATTCTATTATTTAGATATTTTATATGAGATTGCTTGCTCGATGGTCTAATACAGCTGCTCTGCTACTATCTGAAAATACGTCAAGCTGTCAGGAAGGCAGCTTCCTAATAGCCCTTAGAGCATCAATTTCACAGTATATTATAAACACTACTAATCCATTCAAAATCCCTCTAAGGTATGCAAGTCAATATAATTATTATTATTTTATCACTTTTTCTTTTTACAGTTGTTGAAATTGCAGTAGAGAAATATGATCAGGCTTCATCAGCACTACAATATGGAGGGTAGGTCCTCATGTGGCATAAAACTTGTTAATGCTGCTGAAATCAAAACAAGAATAAAACAGTTTTATTTTGTGAGAACCTACACTTACAAAATAAGAACTCCTTAATTGCCATAGTGGGTAATTTTATAAGGAGACAGGGAATTTACAAAGAATAAATGGATTGCAAAGACTTAGATCTTACCTACCTAAACAGCTATTAAATAACATTTCGAAATAAATAGCATTCAAATACTTTTCAAAAGAGATTGCTGCGATTGCCCCAGAGATGTTACACAGAGCTGGCTGCAGCTGTGACATGCTGGGGACCTATACTGTGCTGTACACTTTTCCTTACAATGGGAAGGTGCATGAATGAGGCTCTAAACATACCAAAGGGTTTCAGAAAAACAGTCTCATGATGGTGAATATAAAGGAAATTAATCATTAGAAAAGTCAACAGAAATCACCTATTGGGTCCTATCTTCTGGTCACTGGCCAGCTACATGCAAATCTTGTTTATCCCCCACCCAAAGACACTTGTTCTTACCTAATTGACAAAGGTGTGTACTGGTTCTCTTCTTGCAGTAAGGAGCAGCACTGCAAGGGCCAGGGCAGAACCAAGTCTGTCAGGTTTGTTTTTTCCTGCCCTTGCTAAAAGGAACAATGTAGGTGAAGTAGAGGTAAAGAATCAATGATGAGTGAGAATCAAACAATGAGTGAGAATCAGTGGGCACAGAGCAGGAAAACAGTGGTGGCCAGAGTGGGTTGATTGTTCCATTTTTCCAGGTTTCTTCAAGGGAATACAGGGGTAGTGAATTTGGAGTCACTCCTGTCTCTGAAAGTATTTCAACAATGGAACTTGACTTCTCCCTATATATCCACATAATAAGGAATTCAGATCTTTCCCAAAATCCAAGCCATGATTTGGGAGTATCAGTTCATTTCAGGGAGATATTCAGCCTTTGTGAATGCTCACAATAATCCTGCTTGAACTTGTAGTAATATTGTAATGTATTGACATCTGTAAATAACAAGTGACACAGGAGAGACTCTACGTAAATAAATTTCTGAGCCTGTCACTGTCTATAACTCAGCCTCTTTACCTTATGCAACATTAAGTGGCAGAGTTTCAAAGCCATCAGAGCTAGTTAGTGATGATGATATAAGGATGTATAGGGAGAGAAATTACTCTCTGCTGGTCTGCTGTACTGACCGGCTGCTTTCAGATGAGAAGCGAGACCTCTGCCAGAAAAATCTTGTGGCACTTGCAGGTTTGCAAAGACAGCCCATGGAACCTGGGTGCACATATGTCCCAAGACTGAAGCCAAGCCACACTCTTTTTGAGGAAGCCACTGCCACTCTTCCCATAAGAATAATTTTTTGAGTGTTAGTTTCCAAGGCAAGGTTTAAAATCATTTGATCTAGAAGCCAATGCCTCTCTAACCCAACACTGAATCCTTTGTTCTGTCCAGTGCCTTGGCTGAGAATTTTACAAAAATAAAAAAAGGAAAACTTTATTTACTCAAGTATTACTTTCAAAACAAGAAGAGCTCAACTGTCTTGTAAAAGACTTCATTAGTGAGTTGGCAGAGGCAGCACAACCATGGGAATAAATTTATAGGTAGGATGGAGCTGTCTCTTTGAATCATAAATTGACTGCAGACAGAAAATCACACACTACAGTGTCCAATGATTCTCTAAAGAACACCCATCTCCAAACAGAGCCTGCCAAGTGTCAAATACATTATTAACTAGAAGTAAAAACTAAAATAATTCCTCCCTAGGTTCTCCTTGGGGAAGTGAAACTTTATACTGTCCTTAACACAAAGTGCTTTACAGGCACAGTGCAATCCTGTACTAATACACTACCTATCAGAACTGATATTTAAACACCTTTCCTACTGTAGAATTTTTAAGCAATAACAACATTTTTAACTTCTATGGCAACTTTATCCAAGGTTCTTTGAGTCATTTTAAAGCAATAATTAATTAAATCTCTATGAGTTAAAGATGTAGTGACAGCACTTTCCACAAGATAAATCAGACAGACTCGAGGTGTCATACAGGGTTGTGCACAGGGCAACAGACCTGGAGACTGGATCCCTGGGGGATTCCTGTGTCAATACCTGCTTTAAGCATCAGATACTTCACTCCTCCACCCTGCATATGCCCTTAATGCTCAGCAAATTCTCATTACAACAAAGACACCATGAAGTGGTTTTAGTGCTTACTGACAGTAAATGCACATTATTATCTCTAGGTGTTTTTGTTTTCTTTTAATATGCTGGGGGGGTTTGCCTCTTACTAATATGATCTTCCTTATTACTAAACAACCAAAGAAGTAGAGAGTTACCAGGGGCTACGAACATTAGTCTCAAATGTCTTTTCAGCTTATTAAAGTGTTTTCAATTACCTCCTAATATACCTCCAGGGAGCCCAGGAGAATGGAAGGATTAGTAGAGTAATGAGTTTAAATTATTTAAGGGTTTGGGGTTTTTTTTACCCCCCTCCTATTATGTGACTTGGTTGGATTTAATCCTAGACCTGAGATATTTGACAGTACAAGCCAGGTTATAGCTGATGACTGATCTTGATCCCAAATCAAAGGGTTGCGAGAAAAGAATATATAAAAAGCAGATTGCCCTTCCATCTCCAAGATGATGCAGTAAAAAGAACATGGGGATCTGCTTTATTTTGCACTGATTAAACCATTATTTCTGGTTTAGAAGATTCTAAAACTGCGAAGACTCATGAATGGTTGATGAATTTATTAGGCAGGAGCATACACATGGAAAAGAGGGCAAGTAATCTATTTTTGCTTTATTGCATCATGAAATAATAAAATTCCAAAACTCAGCCAGCTGAATCAAATATCAGGTGGAAGTGAACTGAGGTAGCTGATATTTTTGTAGTTCTCTGTGGTAGCCACTGTTACAGGTATTACTGCCCAAATATTTCAGCTTCCCGAAGTTTTAGATGTATTTTAGCCTCAATTTCATGATGAAGTAGAGAAATTTAATTTTTATTATATTCAGGAACTGGAGATACAAAAACCACACTCAGAAGTTCACACAAAGGTCAAGAAGACCAGGAATTCAACCAATATCTCCTGAGCTCTACTTATATCCCTGATGGGCCAACAATCCACACAAAGCAACAATGCCAAAAAATCAAAAATGAAAGCACCAAAATGAAAACCAGACCATGATCCTAGAGGGAAGAAAACACATGCTTTACAGAAGATATTTATCGTGGCACAGTCTTCCAATTTCAGTTTTAACATTTTTTTTATCTGGTATGTTACACTGGTGGTCCTGCCTGTGCTGTAGGCTGCTTTCCAGTCTTTCCTTCTTCCTGCAGCTTTCTGTTCCACCTGGCTGTTGTTGAAGGCAAATTTAATTTAACTGCCAAGTTAACTTTTCTGAACCTGAAAAATTAGGCTACATAACACTTCCATCATGGTGACTGTCAATAACTTCACCATAATGAATGAGATTTCCTTCACACTGGAGCTAGAATCTCTCCTGTATAGTCCTGTGAATTAAACATGGGTTTGTTGATGACAGTCTTAATATCACAAATTTAGTTAAAGATTTAAAATATGGATCTAGACATTTTTCTTAGCTCCTACATTTTAAAATAGTTACATAATTAATGTGAATTATAAAGTGTAGCATGTTCTCAGCAACAGAAAATTTGAACAGACCTCACTGTTCTTCAACTCTGTGTATTGTCAGCTCTATCAGAATTTACAAATGTCCTTAATTCTAATTTATCACACTGGGGATCATGAGAAATCAGTGAAAAACAAAAATGTGTGTGAAAGACATTTCAAATAAAAATCTGAATTGCCTTATATAGTGAACGAATATCAAACATGTATGCAATAGAGCTGCTGGAACTACATGAAGTTTGAATACTTTTTTCCAGTAGTGTTTGTTCTTCACAGAAATAGGCAGTCAAAATGTAAACTTCATGAAAAAAAGGTTTGGTTCTGTTTTCTCTCCCCTATACCTCTAGATCCAATACTGAATTTCTTGAAAAATAGAGTCAGCTTCCTGAAGAGATCCACAGACCAGCATCAAGCAGAGAAACAACCCTGAGTTTGGAATTCCTTATGCTGAGGCAAGCCTTTAATCATAAAAGAGACTCTTTGACTGGTATTGAGTACATTTTGTCTGTGTATATATATATATAATTATATATGCATATCCTCACACACATCTGTAAGTATGTTTATTTCCATGGGGTTTTTCCCTGACATTTTTTTTTTCATTTTTCTTTCTCTATCCTCCAAAAAACTCCACTGGAAAAGTCTTGGCTTATTCTTACTAAAGAGGGGAAGAGGGGAAGAAATTCTGTGGGTAGGCAGGCACCTTTTTTTGTCTCTGCTCTTATGAATGCCTGACTGATTTTTGGTCTTCTTCATCTACTATAAGTTATTATCTATTTTTGCTAACAGATATAACGACTGTTGTTAATTGAGAGAGCATTTTTACTCACTCGTGCTTTCATAAGACTGCATTCTACCTGCAAACTCCAAAGCAGCATTAGCAGATAGTTTGGCTGGATGTTAAATACTTCCCCACACCCCTAGGACATTCTATCTGCTAAGAGTTGCTACCCAGAAGCACAGGAACCCAGAGGTGTGAAAGAGATGTGCACATATAGCCCAAGTGCCCTCCTCCTGCTTTTTGTAGAATGTGTTAATGTGAATAGATTGAATGTTTAGCCTGAAGTAAATTAAATACATTATGTATAATGGCAAATTATGCAGATTTATCCCAGATAATCAGTTGGTGTGCTTTCCACTGAAGACAGCTAATGTCCAAATAGGATAGTCTGAACTTGAACAAATAAGTTCAGATTGTTCCCACTGGGCATATCACTTCAGACTCCTATAACACTACCTTGTGATTGTCTCCAGAAATACTGTTTCCTATTATGTTCATATTTCAACCTGTTCTTTTTTGCACTTTCAGGGACCCACCCACCTCCATCTTTCGACTCCTTTATTTTGGACAGAAATACTAAAAATTAGTCTAAACTGTGTCCCAGCAAGCAAAATACAGTGCAGAGAGAGCTTGGAACACATTTCTGGAGGGAGGAGCTCTCTGAGCATTACCTTTTTGATAAAGGAAGGTATTAATGACAGGTTTTGGCAATGACAATGAGGAGTAGGAAGAAGAAAGTAGAAGGATGATGCTACTATGCTTGATAAGAGAGAAAAAAAAAAAAAAAAAAAAAACCAAACAAAAAAAAAAAAAAAAAAAAAAAACAGCCATGGACCCAAACAGTGCCTTCCCCCAAAAACAGTTGAAATTTGAGCTCAGGCTGCTAGGTGGAAATTTCCTGTTTGTTCCAACACACCAAAGGGCACAACTGCTCTCTAAAGAATGATGCACAAATTCAGTTGGAACAATGGGTTTAACTCAGCTTGAAGAAGTGGAGATGGAGAGGAGACCTCTTTGGGTTCACTAAGATAGTCATGAGGAGAAACGGCAGGGGAGGTACCAAGCTCTTCTTCACTCTTGTGACCAGAGATAGGACTCGAGGAAATGGCATGAAGCTGAGTGAGGGTGGGTTTAAGTGGGATATCAGGAAAATCTTTATCACACATAAGGTGGTTGGGCACTGGAACAGGCTCCCCAGGGAATGGTCACAGCACCAACCTGACAGAGTTCCAGAACCATTTGGACAATGCTCTCAGGCACATGCTGTGACTCTTGGGGCTATCCTGTGCAGGGCCAGGAGTTGGATTTGATCCCCTAATGGGTCTCTTCCAGCTCAGCATAATCTATGATTCTATGAATTGCACTCTTGAAACTAATCCACTGGACTCTGACCTTGAAAATTTCTGCCAGAGAGAGAACTTCTGTGTAAAGTCAAATAATTTTCAGTACCTTCCCCTCCTTTTCCATCATTTGTTCTCATTTTGTGCAGGTTGTAATCACTGCAGGAACAAGAACCCATGTTTGCACTATACACAGTACTGCAGAGACCTTGTTTAGGTTGGTGGTTTTTGTTAGTGTAATCCTGCTTCCAGATATACAACACATGACTGCTCACATCATTCCCCAGGAAGAGCAGAGCCAAATGAATGGCCACCATTAAAAACAACTGATGACTCTGT
Organism: Sylvia atricapilla; assembly: GCF_009819655.1. Lineage (NCBI taxonomy): Eukaryota > Metazoa > Chordata > Aves > Passeriformes > Sylviidae > Sylvia > Sylvia atricapilla. The sequence continues at coordinate 84,844,400 of NC_089142.1, read as the reverse complement.
GAGCTTGCACAAGGCAGACCCCTTGGACAACGAGGTACTGCTTTCCCAAGACTTCACAGAATCAAAGTTGCAGACTTGTGAGAAATATAGGCTCAATATGGATGATCCAGGCCTCAGGTCTGGGAGAAACACATAGTCTGAGGAGCCCAGAGAGAAATTACATGGAGCCCTAGCTTATTTCCTGAGAAATTTAAACCCCTTCATAGCACCATGCTCTTCACACTCTGGTCTCTAAATCCAGAAGGAGCAGGTTGGCAGAAACATCCAGGCTGGATCCCCAGTGGCAGTCCCACCAGCTGAGTTCAGAGAAGTTATTGTGGACACAGCAGCTGAACTAAGACTGTTCAGCTTAGAGAGCTGAGATCTGACAACTTCATTGCCTTAAATTATCAGACACAGCTGAGCAGTGAACAGGGCACAGACTGAAATGATACTGCAGCCTTTCTGCTTGTAGAGAGAGTTTCCTGATGAAGTGTCTTATTCAGTAATCACAAAATATAAGAAATTGGAGACCCTTTTGCCTATTTCCTTTAATAGTACCACTAAGCTTGTGCCTGTTTAAAGGGCATATTGATTATTTTTTTTTCATACAGGGAAACTGTAGCTTGTTAGGAATAGTACTTTTTTTATTGTTGTTTAGTTTGTGGGGTTTTTGTTTGGATTTGAGGGGGGTTTTATGTATTTTTGTTTGTTTGTTTAATTCATCCTAGCACTGCAGGAGCCTGTACCAGTGCATTACCTGCTCTTCCCTTTGATGCTTACATAGGGAGCCCATATAAAAAGGCCCAGACTTACCAGGCAGGATTTCTGGTGCACATACCATGTAGTGCTCTGTCAATTGTACACTGCCATTTCAGAGGGAGTTTCTAGACTGTTTAGATGAACAGACTGACCACGTTTATTTTCAGGAAATGAACATGACATCAGCCTAATAACTCCCACTAAATCTTCTTTCACACAGACCCAAATTGCTTGTGGGTCCCTCATTGCAGAGGTGCATTTTTCCCGGATCTTGCAGTTTATAGTAAAGAGAAGTACTGTATTTGTGAACAACTATCCACTGTATTGTTCATAATTTTGTTATTTTAGGGTTTACATTTGATCCTTGGATATGAGGGAGAACCTCTGTAAGACTATCAATGTTAACTAACATCCTCTGCTGTGCACTGTTAACCCTGCAGTGTGCTTACATCAGGGTTCACCATGGCAGCTGCCAAACAGCTGCATTTTGATCCAGAATCTCTGTAAGGCACCTTTTCTGCCCCACATCGGTCCCACCACACCAGGGAGATCAGGGAGACATGAAAGGTGCTCAGATGGGCAGCTGCTTCTCCAGACAGATCTTTGGGATCTGATGACTGTGGTGTAGGTGAGGCAGAGTAATTGCAAAGACAAATATGGATAACAAGGTAATGGTTTTAGGGGTTGTTATTTTTCTTTGTGAAAATGGGGAGAAAGAGTGTACGCATGGGTGCATTTGGCTGTAGCACCCTGCAGAGCCAAAAAAGGCTGCACAGCTCACCATCAGAAGCTTTTGCTTAGAGCAGACACTTCTAGTGATGAGGAAAACAGTCTTTCAGAGCTTTCCTCTGGTTGAGGTCAACACAGGATTGTATTACTCTTCTGAGTGAGCCTGCCTGTAACAATCTGTTCTTTCTCCCATTTTGTGTGAATATTAACCTCTTCTCACAATTAGAATGTGTGAAACAAGTTTTCCTTAAAAGAAAGGTTAGAATTATAAAATTTAACACTTCTAAATGTTTTTGCTACATCAAACACCAGTAATAAGAAGGCCTGAATACTATCCTTGGTCTTCAGCAAATAAAAAAGACTGGACATTATTAAACCTAGAGCTGAAGTTTTCTAGACTGCTACATCTTGCAACATACAGCTAAACTCTTATCACGAACTAAAAAACACATGAGAAGCCTGTATTTGGGCAAATGTCATATTTCGGTTTACTTTTTTTGTTCCCCAATTTATATATATGATATAGGTAATAACTGCATTTTATCAAAACATTTTTAAAATTAAGAATGATTTTTCAATTCCATTGGATTTTTTCTGAGTGACAAAAAATTAAAATATAAAAACTTTGATTAAAATACAGAGCAACTGAAAACCTTCAGAAGAAAACATTTTTGTCTCTACAGTTTCCTAAGTTTCTTTCTGAAATTAAATGTTATAATAATACTGGGTCAATATGAAGAATAAAAATCTTGTAAAACTTCAAATGTAAAGGAGTCATTTTTTTACCAATTCTGTTGGTGTGTTTTACCTACATGGCCTCTGCTATGTGCCCTACTGTTATCAATGGAGAAAGAAAGCACCATACAACAAGTGAATTTCATTACTTAAGGATTTTTCACACAGTCCTTCATTCCCAAAAGATTTACTTTGCTATTTAATGTCGCTTTTACGTATTAAATCAATACCTGTATTGGCATATAACAGGGACACACAGTAGCAATTATTGGCAAATTAGATCCTGACACAAAGCACTGGTTTTTTAATAAAGGTGTTGTGCATGGCTCTGGGTACCCCACGATATAATTAATAACTGTATGCTCTGGCAGATTCTGGCAGTTTTTACCTGAGCTTTTCATCAGCATTTGTAATAGCACAGGAATATTCTATGGGCTATATTATTTCACATGATTCCTATGTGAAGAGCTGCTCAGTAGAGCAGTAGCCTTTCTTTGCCTGAGTAACAATGGCAGTACTGATTACCCTTAATAACATTATTATGCTGTGTGCACAAATCAAGTATGAAGAGCAGTCAGGTGGAGAATTAGATTGTTTTAAAAAAAACAATATTTATTCTTGCTACATGTCTGCTGAACCTTGAAAACAGTAATGAGATGCCCTTTAAATTGCTAGTCCTTTGATAAGAGATGAGAGGTGCAGCCAAATAACATTTCTTCCAGTTTGGTAGCTATAGCTTGCAGGCTCTGCTCTGCCTAGAGGTTACTAAGAGTGGAAGTTAAGGAAGATAGACTTGAACTGCATATGTAATTGGTATGTATGTAACTATATAAATATTTTTATGGCACATTTTATGTAGAAATATGAAGATATTATTATTAAACCTCAATCAATCAAAACAACTCTGAAAGTAAATGAAAAGCAAAAAAATCCATTAGTGGCTGAACTGGTTCTGGAGAGTCGAGATAATATTGGATAAAAACATTACAAAACAAAAGGTGAATTTGATTTTGTGTGTAGTTTTCTCCTAATATAATCAGTTGCTTGTAAAGTAGTTTTTCATATAGCTGTGCAGAATGGCTGCCAAAGCTTTTCCTGGCTCTTTTTACTCTCCAAAATATCCAGATAATTCCACCTAAACTAGAATTGTGGACCTTGAGTAGATTCTCCTCATACCAAGAGATAAAGACTTTTTTAGAAGATATCTCAGAGACACCTCTCAAAAACCTGAAGCCTTCAATATATATGGTTTACAGCAGCCACATATCTTTTATTTTGCCCTGTACTGCCAAAGGACTGACTTGAGACATGGACTGAAAGCAAATTTCAAAAAAGACTCAGGGCAAGGACAGCCCTTGAGAAGATTCTAAGTGGCTGCTTCAGTTTTTCAAGGGAGATTTGGTAGTCATGGGAATTGGAACCATTTAATCCAGTTTGCATATGTGAGCCTTTTGGCAGGTCCTTTCATCAATAACTCATCTTCATAAAAACTGCTCCTCATTGATCTGGACAGAATTGTCTTCTGATCCCTTCCTTGTTTGGTGTTATTTGTGAAGTGCCTGGTTAATGACACTGCCAAATATATCCTTGTGTGTCTTTGAAGTGCCCTTTCATTTTACTCTCCCTGCCTTATTCAGCAATTTCAGGATTTTTGGTATTTTTTGCATTCTTTATTATTTATGGCCCATCTCTTACAAATCCTTTCCAGGCAAGATAAGTTAGCCTTAGGCAAGTCACTTGAGCAAAAGACACAAAAAACATAGGTATTTGGTCTAGAAAGCTAATTAAAGAAAACTTTTGATGACTGCTGTTGGATGAAAAAGAGGCATACCCTAGTGCAAATTACAGGAAAATTCTATACTCTAATGGGGAAATTGGATGAAAATTAACCAGAATTTCTGGCAACAGTATCTTTAGGAAGTTATTTTATTTTCTAGACTATTAATGTGCTACTATTGTCATATCTAGAAAATACAAATGCACCATCATCAACGCAATCCACCATCATCAACGGAGGGCTGAGGGATGGAGTTTCTCAGCTGTGCACATTTTCTAGAGTTTCAAGTGTCCAAGGACTTACCACTTCAGTTGCCACAACAGGGCTTGTAGCTGCCAAGATTTTTATGCAGAGGGTACCTCACCTGTCTTTGCAATCACAGAGTTTGGGTGCACAGGTAGAGATGGGAAGAATGCCTAAATCTTACTGGTTTCAAACTTTGACTCCTCCTCAGCCTGGCCAGTTCAGCAAATGATCTCAGATGTCCTTATGGCTGCAGTAATGTGCAAAACCAAGACACCAGGTGCTGGGTATGTGAGAGTAGAGGAGATGACTCAGAAGAAACTTCACTAATTACATAAGACTTCTGGGTCTGCTGCCAGTTGGCAGAGTGTAGCAGCTTCGCTAAGTTTCACTCACTGTGCTGCTCACTTCTAGACTGGGAAGAGGGGACTGGAGGTAGCATCTTTCTCCACTCAACTTGAATTATAAAAAAAAAAAAAAGAGGTGTTTCCACCCACCTCACTGCTGATGCCTGTCAAGAAGCAGAGATTCCTCTGCTGACTAATGCTATTCAAAGAGTTTTTAGGTTTCTTACTTAAACTTACATCTAAGGATGTGGGGAGGAGATCACCTTTTCTGGCTGGAAAAGTACTAGACTGCAGCAGAGGAGATCCTCTCATGTGGCTGAGAGACAAAACACTATTAGAAGAAGCATTATGAATTCAAACAGTAATGCCAGAGCTTCTTTCTTCCTTAAGCAAACACAGATTTGCCATTCCATAGTTAAATTAAAGGCCTGACTATTTTACCACACTTTAAACAAACACTGAGAGCTAATCAGAGCATGACTTTTCCCCTATGAAAAACAGCAGAAAATTAATTTTTTTTTATTTAATTTTTTTTTCCTCAGATCATCCTCCCACAATAACAACAAAGACAAGATGCCTTCAGGTAGGATGTTTTTAGACTGGTGGGATATAGATCCCCTGAAGACCTTTGTCATCAGTGTGAATGAGGATAGAAATGTGACTATCCAACATTCTCTCCTTTCTTAAAGCCTGAATACTGACTACTTTCCAAACCTCCAGTTTCACTGAAGCACCTCTGTAATAGTTTTATACAGAAAGTCAGCCTTCAAAAATTCAATTCAAAAAAAGTTGCAGGTGTTTTGCATGAAGAGATTGATTCTTGTTATTAATTTCTTGCTTTGATTGAACATAGCTCTGAGGAGTCTCAGTTCCCTCTTTCCTTCTCCTATTTCTTCTCATAAATGTAAATTCACAAACTATCAGAATACAAACTATGCTGAATTGAACCACTGTCATCTCTCTGCCTCTTGACCTAGTCCCAGAAATTTTAATTTCTTTGAAATAAAGGGAAGCTTTTCTATTCCCTGACTTGATATATTCTGTCTTACCATTAAAGGAAAAAATAAACCTATGTAGCAGCTATGAAACACCAAGGACAGGACACGGCACATGAAGGTGCAGTTAGGTGCTCTACACCTAACTATTGCTTTTTCTTCTTTTACTTAGCAATCTAGTATCTGTGGGTTTTGCTTCCCTATCACTGGACTAATGTAAAAACCACTGTATGTTTGTAAATATGCATCAACTATACTCAGAAAACAAGATATGGAGAGGAGGAGAGTGATCTCTCCCAAGTTATTCAAGTCAATGACAAAAAGTCACAGAAGAAATTAAGAACCTTAACTTCCATTCTCCTGCTTTTCTTTACCATTCAGGCAAAACCAATAAGCTGTTCTTGTCTGCAAAGCTCCTACCAAAGAGATGAATTTATCTGGGCCATTTCATACTGCAGTAGGCAGAAGCCTTGACTGCCTCCAGTGCCCCCAAACCTTTGGCACTCTTTTCACTGCTTCCTCCAATGCCAAGCCACAAAACCCTGCTTGCGACTGAAAGCTCAGGAATCTCAGTGTCAGCTCACTTCTGCTCAGCTTAGCAGTCACATCAGGATCTGAAGACTCTGCCTTCCAAACCAGTGCCTGCATCAATTTGATTATGGAAATGCATGCAGAGGTCTGGTTAGAAAAAAATCCTAACCTGCCTAAAATACTAATGGAATAACCCATCTACCCCGGGAGAAAAGTGGTCAAGTATAGGCTGCTTAATAGATATTCAATAGTTTTAACCCTCAGTGGTGAAGCAAAAGGCAAGGCCTCATATTTGTTGCTTCAAATCATTTCACCTCATTTCACAGGATGCAGTTGCAGAGAGGCAGAGGAACACAGAGAGTGTGCAGCAAAGAGTGCAGGAGAGAAACTAAACAGGATCTGAGGTCTGCTTACATGTGTCAAAACCTCTCTTTAAAGGACCACCAGTCTGGGAAAAAAAATGACCAGGGAGGGATTTAATACGTAAATCACAAGTGATACACAAAGAAGATGCATCAAGACCAAGTGTTCCTTGTCTTCCACCAAAAGAACTACCATGTCCAAAGCAAAGATGTGGTTTAATACAGGTAGCAGATCTGTGAAACTTCTGGACAAAAGAAGCCAAACTGGATGCTAGACATTTATGTGTGGCAAATAGAGAACTGTTAAAAAAAATTATTAGAGTTTAGGAAATGCACTGAAAAATAGGAGTTATGTTATAAAAGAAGTCAGAGGTCTGGAAAGTAACAGGAATAAAAAGTACTAAATGTTCTCTCTGTTCTTGTTCATTTATAACCACCTTGTACTGCTACAGCTAAAAACAGCACTGAGTAGATGAATCTTTTGTTTGACCAGTATGGCACTATTCTGTTCCATCCTTACACAATTTTTTTTTCCTACTCAGGCCTACCACAAACTGATCACAAATATTTAGTTTTGCTGCAATAAACCTTGTTGGTCTGGTCTGAAACCAGAGTATTTCAGAAATTGTTTTTTCTTTCTCACACCATTAACCTGAATATTTGCCTCTGAGTGGTTTCCTCACCCACACTGACCACAAGACTCCAGAACCTGCACCACTGCTCAGTCATGTGAACAAACATACCATTTATGCTTGATCTCAATGCACCACCATTCAGTTATTCCCATTAACTAGTTCTATTCCATAGAAAAATAAATAAATTTATATTTATTTACCATAGCGCACCTACAGGCAAATTAGTCTAACAAATCAAGACACCAATACTGACTGTTGGTGTAAAGGCAACAATGGTGAAGGGTTTCATTCCCCTATATACACCTAATTCCTGGCTAACATGCCTTAATGAGATTGTTACAAGCAGGGAAGTGTAATTCATTTTTCATAGTCTCCCTCACCTCTCAGCCTCTCTGCTGAGTTTGACAACCAATAGGGAGACAATTAGCAGCTATGGTGAGGTGAATGCATATTTTATGAGTTAGCTGGTGGAGCAGAGACACTCCATTTTCTTTAATGTGTTTAGACAATGAGCTGTAGTGAACTTGAACTGCTGACCCTGTGCAATAAACCAGCATGTGGTATTATCATCCTCTTGAGCCCTATTGCCTCAGAAGCCTAACTTTAAAAATTTGACTTAAAATAGGCCTTTAAGGTGGAAAAAACCTAACAATCACAACACTTGTAGAGAGAAATCACACATCCAAGGGCTTTGCTTGTTTTTCCTTACAGATAGCTACAACAGTACCATTAAATTACTGAGAGTGAATCTGAACAGCAAGGCAAATTACATAGTTTTAACAGCACATTAACATCAGCCTGCATTTTAGTCTTATAATATACACATGCATACAATATCTACACATATTACAGTAGCATGATGGATGTTCCATCAGTTACAGAACTGTGACAGTAACACCAACAGGTGACAAGACAGCTGCATTTCTAGTTTTACCTGGATGACAGGAAGAAAAATGCAGCTGAAAGAGCTTACACAAGCTCCTGTACACTGAGGTGACAAAGTATGAAACCTTGAAACAATAGACTATTTTCTTTGACTAACAGGACTACATGTTATGCTGCCCATTTCATCCTTCATTCCATAGAAAACATTTTATCCTATTGGAGCAAGAGTATGTGCTATAGACTGTACTTCGACTGTATTCAATCTAAGTTCAAGTGCATATTAATGAGATAATAGAAGTCACTTGTTAAATACTGTTTGATCTGTTGGGATAGAATATATTCTAATAGTATAATTCAAGGCACTATTAGTATTTTGAAAACTACTGTCCCCTGAATGGGTCAAGTGAGGAAGTCTAGATCCTTGGCCCACATGTATTTGCATGTGCCTACAAATACCAATTCAATAAACTCCAGGAGGTAAAATTAGAAGAATTGTGTCACTATTTTGAGGTCACTTCAACTAACTAGAACCTTCAAATTTCTTTGAAAACAGCTTCAAAATTAACTTTATATATGGGACAAAATCCGACTGACAGGCACAAATAGGTCTAATCTTTGAGAAAACATAGAATTTGAAAGAAGTTCCTCTTTTCTTCCCACTGCTTCCACATACCAGTTCCCTTTGATTTTTTCATCTTTCATGTCTCCCTAGTGACAGTTCCAGTAAAGCATTCATTTGTTCAGGAAACTTCACTGAAATGAATCCACAAATAATCAGGACAGTTCCAGGCAGCAGACAACCTTTCTGCAGAAAAGTGCTGAATTGGTCATCAGTTTACTCATGCATTCCTGCTCAGCAGTGAAGCTTGTATCACAAATGATCACAGCTTTATTTATTTTAAAACTTGGCAAGCTCCCTGTCCAAAGGCATCAACAATGTAAGTAGATAAATATGTGAATGAAACTGTGCGTAGCAATTCCTAAAATTATTATTGAAGTATTTGGTTGTGCTTCAGCTCCTCTTGGGAGCCTGGTTCTCTCCAAAAACTGTGGGTGGGATTTAAGAATATTACAGGAATAACCTTAACCTTCCCCCTAGGGATAACCCAGGTAACTTAAAGTAAATTCAATCTCTAAAATCTAGCAGAGGTCAAAAATGTAGAGTTCAGCAGAACAATGTGCAAAAATTGCCTGGGGATAAGAATAGCTGACCTAAGAGTATTCATCTTTCATGCTGTTTTATTTACAGCAGGTACTGTTTTCCCCTTCATGTAGCAACACCTGACTAATGTTGCATCCTTGCAATGGCAGCAGATATTTCTGGCTAGTGCGCCTGTTCCAACAAGTGGGCATGAAAGAGCACGGAATGGCAGGTAAATTACTTGCCTGAATGGTTCTAATTAGCCCCAGCAGCCTGTTCCAATGCCCAAGCATTTAACAAAAAAAAAAAAAAAAAAAAAAAAAAAAAAGGACGAGAAAAGAGCATGCTAATGATAAATCACCTGTTTTAAAAACAATTCAAATTGGCCAAATGCCTTAGAACAAATGTCCCAAGAGGTCTTGTTTCAATCATTCAATCATTTCCACTGTGATGTGCTGTAGAGAGAATATTTACAAACTCAGCTTTGTGTTACAGTCATGTAACATATGCTGTAGAGAGAATATTTACAAACTCAACTTTTTGTTAAAGTAATGGAATTATAAGCAACTGAATCCTATCCAAAGTTCATGAATTTAGTGGAAATCAGCACGTGAACATGGGTAAGCATTTGTGTAAATGCCATAATAAATAAAAATTCTTCCATGAATGATAGCCTCAGGTTTATAGCACATAAGGGACATATCTATAGCAAAAACTCCTCCACAATCCAGCTGACCTTTCCAAGTCAAATACAGTTATATAATTCATTATTCATCAGTGGCAACAGTCCCTTCCACACTGCTTCCCCATGCTAATTAGCTCTTTCATGTATGGAGGCCCAAATTTGATCAGCCCCTTCAGCATCTGAGGGATCACTCCCCACATACAGCCCTGCACAGGCAAAGGTGCAGAGGCTGCAAGAGTACACAAAAGTGTGGCTAAAAGTCACTCCCTGACAGATGAACTCTGTGCCTGCAAACTTGCCCAAGCACACTGAATTTATTACTGGGCACACAGCTCAACAGGGTTTGCTCCTGAGGCAAATGAGGAGTAACTTAACCTGCCTGACCTTGCGAGGGAGAAGTTGTGGAGGGCTCCCATTAACTGAACTAGGGAAGCAGTAAGAGAAAGCCTGGGAGATTCAGGGAAGAATGGCCTTCTAAACTGATATATCTGTTGAAATTTCTTGCCTGCTTAAAAGCAGATGGGTCGGCCTACTGAAGCTGGCTGTGTGCAAGACCTCTGCTCTGCCAATATGAAAATTCCAGCTAATGCCACCAAAGCACCATTATCCCAACCCAGTACTTTGCTTAAGATCCCACGGGGTACTTGCATATCAGTTTCTTGCTATGAAAAATAATGAAATGCTAGCACAAATTCAGAGCTTTGATGTCAACATATGTTTCAGTCTCATTGATTTTTGGTCTCCAAAGGAATGACTTCTTATCCTGCTCTTGTCTAATTAAATCCATGAAAACTACCTTTAATTTCACTTCTGACTGGACACTTTTTAGGAATGCAAATGTGCTCACGTATACTGACCTAAAAAATTATAGATACTTCCAATTCCAACCTCCTTAGCATGAGGACATTTGACTAACCATTGAGACCCAGATCCACTGTCAAACAGCAATCACATTATTTAAAGAGACACATTACACAGCAATTACATACTAATCTTCAGTGGTTTAATTGCTCACAGAGGTAGAAGTAGATTTGATTAATTTTAGTTAAGGCTACTTGAACTATCTCTGAAGGACTAAACATGTTAGATACAATTCACTTAAAGTGCTTCAGAAATATTTTGAATTAAACAGATCAATCTATCCATGTTATAGTAAAATCTGACTATTATCCAGCCAAATTTTTCCAAGAAAACCACCAGCCACTGCTAAGACCTTTAGCAGAACACCACATCACTAAGTCTGTATTTCCTTCTTTGATTTAAAACTGCCTTTCTGATCTCCCCTTGAAATCTCTGCTTTATCTCTTCTCCTTTAAAATCTTCAGAATAAAAGTAAAGGCAGCCCCAGAGGCTTCAAGGGTTTTATTTTTCATTCACTCCTCATCTTTGTTTTCCTGACACAGCTGACAGCAGATTTGAGTTATCAGCTGTATACTTCTGGATTATTCTCAAATGCACAAACAAAAGAAGAACACCCAGCAAAGGAGAGAGGTGAAAATGCCAATCTATTCAGTCACAATGCAACTGAGGCTTCAGAACTGAACACTTCTATATTTCCTTCCAAAGTTAGAAAAAACGTGAAGAATAGAAAGATATAAAGACCAAAGGCAACCATAAAGTTATATAAGAATCAGAGCACAAGCCACAAGTCAAGAGTTAAAAATCAGACAATGAGGAATAAGACTAGAGTCCAATATTGTAAAAAGTATAATAGATTAAGGATGGTGGTTTAGTGCACCTACTTCAGCTTTTCCTAAGAACTGATATGGCCAGAGTAAGAGCATCCAGCATCTAATAAATGCACAGATACTCATTCTAGTTGAAAGGCAATGAAAAATAAATTTCAGTTTTATTCAGCTCCTGTCCTTAAACACTTTACCAGTTGCCAGGAAGGAGCAATCACCATGACAGCCAGTAGCTCTACAGGCTAGTGGCATTTGAAGCAAGACAAGGTTTTTTGTTTGTTTTGGGTAGTTTGTTTTTCCTTGTTTGATAGGTGAGACAAAATGTACTTGCTTTGGAAAAATAGTCTAGCCATTGGGTGTTCTATTACAAGGATAGTTTGCCTCTGCCTCGCAAAATACTACAGTGACGACCTGTCTTGCTTTTCTGATTGACATGATTCGGCTTAGAATATGGATACTGGGCCCTGCTGTCAGCACTACCCGAAAAGTTAAAGAGAGGAGGGGAAAAAGAGCATAATCCAGTTTCTATCAAAAAGCAAAACTTAAGTATTTTTAAGCTTTCAATTTGCTTACCTAACTTTGGGAGTCTTAAACTTGATTTCATTTTGCTTTTGCTACAATCAGTCTCTTAGACACAAGACTTATGTCTTCTCCTTACCTGTTTTGAAATCATAATGCTGACTTAAAATCTATGAGACCTTAAAAATAAATTGAAATGTATTTACTTTAGACTTCTGCTTTCTGCTCCTTGAATCAACACACAAGCCCTGACTTCAAATTTTCCTCTCCTATAGCTTGGAGAGCAACTACATTTCATTTACTTATTTGTTTCTGAAATCTGAGAAATCACATATAATCACATGCCTCCACATGTCAGATCTTAAGGAAAACAGAGGAGATGTGGCAGCATGGTGTCCTCTTGATGTCCAATCCTGGCTGTTGCTGGAAACAAGTTGTGCAGGTGAAAAGCTCACAAGAGAAAAGGCAGTAGCAGAGTTTCTAGAGTATTTCCCATCACATTTATTACCTTTGTCAAGTATAAATCAAAAACAAAGGTTTATTTCCTGATCTCTTATTTAGCTCAAAAAGAATAACAAAATATTTAACATGACAGCAATATGTCTGGCTGAAATGAACACCACTACATTTCATCTCATATTTGGACAGCTTTGACTCCCCAGATTCTATGTGGAGTACTCTATTTTCTTTGCTGTAGGATTATTACAGTGTTTTCAGCACTGATAAACTTCCCATGAACTGCATAGCTGCAGGGTCAGGGCCCACACATTAAGATGCAATTCTTCCCTCTGAAACTGCGAAAGTTCTTTTCCCTTCCTAAATCGGTTAAGTACCAGCTGGACAGAGTCCTTAAAGGTGAGAAAATCAGTTCTAACCAGGAGGATGGGACAGGATCACTTCACGGGTCTTCACCATCTGTGTTTCTGACAGCTGACCCAGCAGATGAAGCCCATAGCACTGCACACACCCCTCAGTGGTTGGATACTAATGCTTCATGGCAGACACTGTCTCCATATCATTAGAATAAAGGCTTATGTGAGCTAGGAAACCACCAGTAAACTAATTAATTGTGGCAGGTAGCATATGCTTCTCCACTTCCCAGTAATTAACTGGCAGTGAGTTGTTTTTTTTTCTTTTTTAACAATTCACTTTTTAATTAAAAAAAAAAATCAGTTTGTAGAAATTCCACAATCCATGCCAACTAAGACTGAAGAAATCCTCCAGAAGTAGAAGATACTTTCACATATTTTGGTAAGCTTGCTTATGTTACATTCAGACTCAGGTAAACTGCTAATATTTCCCTTACAGATATTACAAAGAATTTACAGATATTAAATAGATCTCAGTGGATCTCAGGCCAGAGGAAAATTGCAGAAAGTTTGGATTTGAAAAAGTTTGTGTTTAAGGTATTTTGGATTGTTAGAATTTCCTTAGAGGAGGAACACTTATCAACTACTTATCATACCAAAAATTTCTCATGCATTGATTGCCAATACACTCACTGATCTACATTTTAAAAGACATCCAACTCAGAAATTCAGCATAAAGTAACTTCAGATAAATATATTGTGATAAAGAAAAACATAATTTTATGAAGGATGATTGGAAACAGAGCTGGCCACCAGGAAATCACCATCTAAGACACTTTTACTTTCAAATCTTTTCTCTCTCACAGAAAAAAAAAGACTCTTCAGGCAGGAGGAAATACGACGTTCACTGATGACAATAAGTCGGCTCCTGTGTGAATAAAGGTGAGAATTTTTTCAGATTGTTGAAATCCACCCCTGTTCACTAGTTGCCTTTTTAAAAATTACGAGTCATACTCCTGCTTGCCAACATCTGACATAACAAAGAAGCTTCTTGGTTTCTGTGGGTACTTGGATGCTAGAAAGGTAGCTGGAAGCTACTTTCCCCGTTCTACAATTATCCAGTGCACAGACCTCAGGGGGACACTGATCTGAGAGGTTTGCATGGTCCTCTATTGCAGCTGTTGTGAAAAAATTCCCAGAGGGTTTAACTCAAGATTTTGAAAGCTTTAGATTTATTTTCAAGAGGCAGTAACAAAAGACCACATGTGAAATTGAAATGGGTTCTCTTGTGTGTTTGCTTGTGTTTTTACATGTTGTGGCACGTTAACCAAACTCCCCAGTAAAAGGCTGGCTCCTGACCTCAGCTTCAAGGTGCATCCACAAGGACATGTTCAATGCACAGGCAGAGTAGATACCCACAGGCACTGCTGTAAAATCGTCCATCACCAGGGTTTACTCACACTGTGGGAAACTAAGGCTGGCATCCTATTTTGCTTATTACTGCGTAGGCTGTGTTGAGCACTGGCTTCAGAGTACCAGTAAAGGAGCCTTCTTCTTTGTGTCTTCTTAACTCTAAGGTTTATTACAGGCAAGAGATTTCCTCATGCAAACAAAAATCTTTGAAACACACAAACAAAATCCCTCTGAGGGCATTAAGGACTGTCTGCTTTAGGACTTGTATTGCAACACTGTAGAGTTCCCAGAAGTTATTTTTTCTCTTTCCTCTATTCCTGCCCTTTCCTGAGCAGCTCACCTTTGGAGAGGATTGGATAGGCACAGACCTGCTTCAGCCCTGCTTATCACTGACACAGACATGCTGAGCACTGCCTCTTCCTGCTCGCTTGGCCCAAGAGATGTTAGACCTAGAAATGCTGAATTTCCATGCTACCAGTCATGAGTGCCTAGCTTGGTTGCCACATTCATACTGCCAATCTGCTTCCAGAGTTTAGAAAGATGTTGTGCCATGCTGAGTTCTCACTGCATCACAGTAAATGGTCATTCCATCTCCACTTGCCTGAGGGGGTCAAACTGAAGGGTCTAAACCAGGAACTTTTGTTTCCTATGTTATATTCACAAGCACACTAAAGAGCAAAATAATTTTCTGGAAAATATTTAAAAATTTTATTGTCGTAGTCTATGGAAAAGCATTCTCTCCATTTTTATTTACATGTGTGTGGAGAAAGGATTACATTTAGTTTGTAAATTACATTTAAAAGTAAAGCGTTCAGTTCTGGAGCTTGCCAGTCTTCTTGAAATGTGTCTCTCTACGGCTTAGAGATGCGAGGAAGCCATGGAGATAAATTCATGTCCCTGCCCCTTATTTCTCTTTGCTCCAGTGACACCACTGAGTGAGAAGGTCAAGGTCCTTTCTCAGGCCATGGAAAAAGCGTCCTCAACTCTGCCATGTAATATGGTCATATAGAGATGTCCAGGCGAGCATGTCCGTGATTTTACTATGAAGAAGAATTTAAGAAAGATGAGAAGCATCAAGAAGATGAGGAAGGCAAGTCCTGTGGTTGAGACTTGAATGGCCTTTGATTAGACTACCTTCCCTGAATTTGAGGAGCAGAGTGGTTTTGGAATAATGTGACTGTTAGCATTGCAGTGGCTTCCTTTTCAGCCCTCAGTGGTTTGCTGTTGTGGAAGTAAATTGGCATATTTGCATGTGAAAGCTCTCTATTATCATCCACAGGCTCAGGTTGGATTGAGAACTAGCAGGGCTGGAAGGAAAAGAATAATAGATTGCCCTTCAACAGAAAAAAAAAATCCTCTCTTGTCCTCTTTCCTCACTCTGAGAAACAGCTTTACAAAAAGAAAAAAAAAAAAAAAAAAAAGAAGAAGCCTGCCCCAAACCTCCTTTCCAGGTGACAGGGATACCAGGGTAAAGCTTTTCCCTTACTCCCAGAGTTTTCAGTTTGTCTGAGATTCAAGAAGGAAAATAAAACAACAAAGTTCCTGTTCTGCAAATGGACCAGACTTTGTATTTTCCTAACTGGTCAAGCTGGTCTGGGCAAAATACTGTTTCTTCATCACACACATTCACTTTATTTCTAGTCGCAAGGATCTACGTGCAGGAGATATTAAGCTCATATGTCCACTGTAACTACTCACTTTAGCATCAAGTCTTGGTCTAAACCAAGGACCACTTTCCCTGTCTTCCCACACAACAGCTCAGCCCTATGTGAGAGATAGCTTGCACAAAGACAACAGGAAAAATGAGGCCCTTCTTGAGCAAATGCATCATCCTCCCTCCATGAAAGCTATCAAGACCTGTTCCAAGGGCCTGGACAACAGGTTATGCCAGCATCTCTTCACTTGCCCCTCCCCAAACTGGGAATTCCTGCATTTAAAACAGGGAATTCCTGCATTTAAAATATCCAGCTTCCTGAGTCAACAGTAAGAATTCCTGGCCAAAGTCATGAAAAGATAGCACAGCACGCTTGACAACATGTCATGAAACTTAGTAGCCACAAAGAGCTGGGACACCCTCTCAGGAAGGCAACCAGATTTCCTGATCTAAGTGGTCATAAGAGCAAACATTTCAGTAATAGACAAACACCCCAAATTAAATCCCAACAAGACAACATCAAATTTAAAAATTTAGAAATCTCTAAATAAGGTCAAAGAAAAAATGAGAACTACTTTTTTATACATATTAAGTTCATATTATAATGAACTTCTATTGAATTTTCTGAAATTCTGAAACTCAGAAGGACCTTTAGACTATGGACAGATTAGTGGAGCTCATGAAGATCCCTCTCATCAATCACCCATGGAGGACTAAAAGAAATGAGTTCTGACTGCCTGCATCCATATATTACCTTCCTAATTACTCCTTTTATACTCTTCAGGTGCAAAGGTGCTAGCAACCATCCACTTTCCAAGTGTATTGCAATTATGAGCCATAGCAACCCCTCTAAAAGCTCCTGGCATAAAGATAATGTGAACAAATACAGGACAAGGTTACTGCCACAAACACCACAGATTGCTGATGGAAACAGATAACCCTTATAATGACTTTGTGTTCTGCTATTTCAAAAAATTATTCATTAAAATATGGTGCTTATTGCTCCAGATCCTGTACCATCATCCTTTATTATCGAAGTCAAGCTGTGTACCCTCAGTTAAGAGCACGGTCTTCCACATGTTTTATTCCTCCTGGTAGTCAGCTGTGGTGAGCTATATATGCAAACAATATTTATTGGGGGCTTGAGGATTTATTTTGTCTTTGCCAGGATTGCTGTGCTTTGCACAGTATGATTCTGCCTCAAGTACAGATCCTGCTCAGTTGCAGTCAGAGAGCAGCTCAGGCCATCCATTCCAGTGGCTTGTGACAAATGCTGCTCATCTGGGTTGCTTGAACCAAAAACTAGAAAGGCAACATGCTATTTCTTCCTTTTACTGGGAAGATTTTTTTTTTCCTATCTTGGCAGAATGTGCTTGGGATAGTCAGGTGAAAAAGGTTAAAACAAAGTGAGAAAAGAAATAAGGAAGGTTTGGAATTTTCTTTCATGAGAGGTCATTCAGGACCTTGTTTGAAGTAGTTTTTCTTTCTCCTAGTCATCAGTACTACACAAGGCTTTGCTAATGCTTTTTAATAAATAAGACTGGTCCAAATTGTCAAATTATTCCTTGTATGAAGGTAAAGTCCTCAAGAAAGACATGATAAGTGCTTTTCCTCTCAAATTATTAAGGTTATCAGTGTGAGAACCTGGCCTAGCCATTTTTAACAGCACTATTTTTCAAGTGATTCAAGCACCAAAAACAATTTCACTCTATCCAACTTTAAAACCAAACTAAACAAAACACATTCTCAGTTTGGAACATCTTTCCTGATGAGGAGAAATAACTGTCTGTGAAAGTAAACTCAACCCACTTCACATCTGAGTTCTGTATACATCTGTCATTACACTAAAACAAACCCTGGGCAACTTCACCTCTACTGACCACACTGATCATATTTGCCTTCAGTTCCCAGATAAGTGGTATTGGACAAAGCAGGATTTATAATATATAAAGCAGGCTGCCCAGGAAAGTGACATCTCCAAATGCACCAATGAACATACTATCAAAAGTTGAACAGGTTGTATGTGTTTTCTTCACAAAATAAAATGTATTCAAAATTTGAATACATTTGAGGTTCACTTTTTGTGCCAAAATGAAGAAGTATCCAACCACTTTGCAGAGGGAACTTAACTTCAGGCTATATGGGAGCTGCTTCAAGACACTGGCCCTCTAGCAGAGGGCCAACATTTTCTTCATTGAGACACGGACCTTCAGTGTACCAAAACTGATGTATTTAAGTTAAATGCGCCCTCTCTGGTGATTGTCACAAATATTAGTCCCATTCAAAAACCTAGACATGTAGCTAGCTAAAATGAAGATGGATTCGTATTAAACATACCAGAGACCTCTTGAAGTTATCTTAATGAAATATTTAGAACTGACCAAAGGTTTTCAGATCTGACCTTAAGCTTAACCTTCTTACCAACCTGAACTCAGCCTGACTTTCTATTCCTTTTAGAAATACTCGGAATAATCATCTTTCAGGCAAAAACCTCAGGCTTTCAAGTTCCTTTTTCTTTCAATTAGTCTGAAATCAGAGTCTTTCACATGGTATTGCTGCCTTACATAGAAGGAATGGTATAACCCTGTGCAAAGGGGGCTTATAAAAATCTTGTGGTGTATACTTTAGCCAACACCTCTAAGACACTGGAGACAGCTCTGAAGGTTTAGGTTCTTCTTCTAAGAAGTACAAGTCAAAGTGAAAATTAAATAAAAAACCACACAAAACAAAACCCACCAAAAAACCCAAACTGTCAACTGACTCTATCCCATGGAGATGGGAAATAATGGCAAGTGGTATTGATCCTATACTATGACAGCAGCAAGATGCTAATTGCCAAATACCTGTAGGGCTAGACCTTCCAAGAAGGTGACACAGCCAGTAAAGGTTTATGCCATTTTTAATTCTTCAGTAGTAAGTATCTGTCCCCAGACACATTGAACAGATTAAAAACTAGCACTAAATGAATTGGTAGACATGTCTATTCTTATTTAGCTAGGCAGGGGAAGGTCAAAGAATAGCATATGCTGTCATGTGCAGCAAAGATGCTGTTATTGATTAGCACTCCTGTCTCATATGAGAGTGGAGCAGAGCCCCACAGACTGACCTCAATGAGAAGAACAAGGCTGTGAGGGGCTGTGAGGTTCAGCTGCTCTCCCCATCACTCTCTGCAGCACAGTAGTCTGACTGATCAACTCCAGCTCCAACCAAGCTGGAGAGAGAATCCAGAATTACATGGAGGGTAAATGTGTGTGTGTAGCCAAACTTCCAAAACAATGTTAATTTTTAAAGCAAATAATACAGACAACCTGTTTGATGCAATGGCACTTGCACAGGACAGGAAAGAAGGCAAGAGGTATGTGTGTTTGGGGGAATAAGTTTATAGGCTGAATGGCTCTGCAGGCCTTTGCTGTGTTGTTATTGTTAACTGTTTGTTTTATCTCTGGTTTTAGTGTCACTGTGAAATACCAACAAAGTAAGTGAAGTACAAACTTAGAACAGAACCTTGAATAAACACATCTAATTCTTCCTCTTGGAAAGAGCACTCTCATGGTTAAGAGTTACTTCAGTCTCCTTGTATCTGCTTCTCTGATTAAATTGTCTGTGGCAAATCAGAGTAAATGTCAACATGCAGTTCTCTTTTAGTCACTGTATCACTAGTAACTTTATACTCTACAACTGACAAATAGAAAGGATATTGTGCTAACGCAATGCTGGCAGCAGTGACTTACAGTGCAGGTCCCAGGCTCAAATCCTGCCATATGGTAGCCTTGATACAGATTATACCTTCTAGACACTGTAGTTTCAATTCACTCCACCAAAAAGCCCTCAGACGGTGATGATGATGCTTCCTGCAAACATTGTCTAGATCAGAAACTCTGCTCCAAAGAAACACTCAGCACCATATGCTGAGTTGGTTTTACCTCTTGCTTATGCATGTGCTCAATGTTCATTTTTAGGAGTCAATAGACATGAAACACTGAGGAACCTAAACTGGGAAACAGGTTCAAGGCAGATCACACATACCACATTTACTCACACATCCTATTCTCTTGGGAAGTTTAAGAATGAAAGTTATAGGTCCAGAAAGCTAGAAGGAGTCTGGCTAACACACAGAATATTCACTGTATCTAATATTAGGAGCAGATGAGGTTTAACACAGCTGGGAAAAGGACCTGATGAGAGTGGAGGACCATGAAGAGCTGTAAGAAGCAAAGGGGAAAGTAAAGATGGAGCCTAAGAAAGCCAATAAGGAGCTAGGGAGGTTTTACTACCCGAATATAAAATGACAGAGCTAGAAAAACTTTCCCTTTCTAGTGGCATGCAAATAGCACACGTTCTGAAGGAGAACAGAAGGCCTTCATTCTTCTCTAAACCTGAACAGAGTGTCATTTGCACCTTACTCACACAGGCAGATAGCTTGAACCTCAGCATGTGCCTGAACAGTAAAGCAAGAAGAAAAGAGGGACAGTGAGTGGTGAAACGACTTTTTTCAGGGGGCACGACCCATTAGTAGCTCAGAAAGTATTTGGGCTCCCTGGTGTCCTCATCACTAAGTGGTGGTGCTGCTTTGTGATTTGGAATCACCTTTAGTTTAATGTTTAGGTGCTTGAAGTGCCTCAAGTGTCTTCATGTTTGAAGTAATCCTGAGGTAGTCAGATCGCTTTATCAATTCTGAGTATATTCTTACTTTGTCCCCAGGAGCTCTCTTATCATTGTGCTCCAAAGCCATCTTTCAAGGAGTCTCCAGAGCCATGTGGTTAGGAATGGGACAGGACAGGGTTAATCCTTTATTCTCAGCAAGCATGTAGTCTGGTAATGGAAAATGTAAAGATAAAAGCAGCTGCCATCAGCACGTTTTCTTCCTTATCAGCACTTTGATGTTGAATTCATTGTGGCTCAGAGAGAGCTGGGCCTGGTTGCTTTTCAAGGATGTAATGAGCAGTGTCTAATATGCTCATTATGGTAACTGTTATCAGACATATTTCTGCATCTGAGCGTATCATGACACCACAGCCAGTTCTACGTCTGTGAGCACGAGGCAGACAGCTGCCAAGCAAACATCCTTAAAGTGTATGCATCTTTCCAGTGGGTAAAAATGGACACACATTGATCCCTTCTCCACTCCAACAGCTTCTACAGTCTCAGAAGTCTGTTGCTCAATGCCTTCCTCTCCCCACGAGACCCTCATTAAGGTGTACATGTGCAATGGCTTCAGGCCAGCCTTCTGCTCTGCACTCATTAGCTCATTCCAGAGCACTGTGATTGCACAGGTACTCAGCAGATGCCATTATTTGAGCTGGCATTTACCAGCAATTAAAACACAATAACTATAGAGCTTGTCAAGACATTTTCTTTTTGTGGGATTGCTTGGTTTGTTTCCATATTACTAGTGAAAATAGCTGCAATCCCTGTTGACAAACATTGACACCTCACCTAATGCACCAGTTTCTTTACATCTTGAGAGTTTTTGAACTTCCCAATCTCTGTCCATTTGCAATATGTTTCACAGCATTTGGAAATGTTTTTTCTTCTCAGAAATGAGTCATTTGCCACTTATCCTCCCCACACTGATCCTAAATAGTACAAGTACAGAGTAGCTAAGTAATGCTGTTGTAAACCCAGCACTCTAGGGTTTCCTTTTCTGGCAGTGAAGTGTATGTCTGGGTTTGCTTGCCTTTTTGACATCCCATCACAGATGTTGTGTAATATCACATTTATCTTACCCCCTGCCCCCACTGAACAATCATCAGAGCCGAGAGAGGTTTGTTTTATTCTTAATCGGAACACATTTCAGGGCTAATATTTTTCTCTCCCATAGTCTTAAGTAATTTCCCACTGCCTCAGTAAGAAATTTTGTCTTTGGGAGAAGTCAGACATCTTGTGCTGCTAGGTATGGAAAACACAGTTAGTGCTCCTCTAGAAAGCTTTAGCACCTGCAACTCACCACTAAAATTCAGCCTGCTCTGAATTCAGCCAACTCTAATCACACGAGGACAGGATTTATGCAATGGATTCTGTTTTTCTTTATCTGTTTCAGCCATTAAGATTGCTGAATGTGAATTGCTTAATTGCTGCATTTGTTATCTAAGTGCATCCAAATAAGAATGAGTGACAATCAAGTAGGACTTCAGAGCAGAGAGTCTCATTCAGCAGTTCTGAGATAACTGGAAATGAAAACAAACAACCTTCTTCAGCTCCATTGGACTCTCTGGCTGGGCCAGAAACAGAGATAGGATCAAGAAAAATATGTTTTAAAAAATAAATAAAAGACCCAAGAGGACTCCTCACTTATTTTAATTAAAACACTAAAGAGGCCCCTAGGTCCAGCTGGATCCACTGGGTTGTCATTTTCAGTTTCTCAGTATAACATCAGTACTGCATCATTTATGGAGGTGTATTTGCTTAAGAGTTGTCCTCGTTAAAATTCAATTACATTGAAACTATATAATCCCTCATTGTAATAACCTGATAAAGAGCCCTTAACTGCCACACCACGTGCCCATTTAGCAAGAAAATTAGCTCAGCAAAGCACATAGTCCTAATTTAGCAATTAGGGTGCAGTTTGTATCAGGCTATTTCAATAAGATTGGGAGGCAATTTGCAAGGTAGTTTTGCTCATTGCCATCTATTAAAAGCATGTCAATAGTGAACAGAATCCCCAGGGCACATCTGCATAGAAAATGATATCTTTGTGCATTTCTAAGAGTAAAAATGCTATCATGGACAGGATCTTCTGTTGGAGTATATTTGCCTAATCAGTGTGTTATATTTTCTTTCTGTGCTGAAAGGTGAAGTGGATATATATTACAAGAATGTATTACAAGATGAACCGTGTTCCTACAGCACCAGAGAATTGTCCTCGATTTTGAGCTACTAGATTTTTTGAAAGCTTGGATTTGATTTTAGGGTCAAATTCTCCCCAGTGTACCTTAGAAACATCGAGCAGAATAGAAGCTTATTGACTGTTTGCTGAAGAACGAGCTGTGGATTAAATGGGGGTCTGGTAGGATCGGCTTGTGGATCTGGATGACTTTGACAGATTGATTAATCATTAGGAGATCCCAGCCTCTGGAGATTTCCACACCTTGACTTGATAGGGGAACTAACTTTTGTCTATGCAATGAGAATATTTGTTGAGGGGTGATACTGATACCATAAACTGTATTTCTCTAAGGTCCAAGACAGTCAATGTGATATTGTTGCCCTCCTCTCTAGCTTTTATCACAGGCCAGGTAACAGAAAAACACATCTATGCAGCTTGCTCTCAGTATCCACCACTATCAGCAGCAGCAGCTTTTAATTACTGTGGTATATGTGAAGCAGTTGACCATTGCTAATCAAAGCTAAAAGATCTCCTAGAAACAAAGTTAGTGATGAGCTCCCAAAGTTTTCAAAACACAGAAATGCTGCTACTAGTGCCCTTTGCCAGTGTAGTGGAGTAGTAAGTTTCACACCATAGTTCAAGATAGCTCCAGGACTCCAGCTGTAAACTGGGGAATTTTCAACTCAAGATTGATGGGGCAAAGTCCAAGGGGAAGCAATGATACCCTGATATTTAGGGTCTGGCTCCCAGAACAGTCAACATCTGCTTGGACTGGGATCTGATGTGATCAAGACAAACTGGCTATACAGTGTCTTTTCACTTTGTTCTTTATTAGGCTCTCCAGTAGATGGCTTCTTTCCTTGGCTTTTTGGTGGGGTTTCTTTTTCTGAGTTTTTGAACAATGTTTCATGACAAATTCCAAAAGCCCTTTGATGGGATCCAACCAACAGAAGAGAGTACTTTCTCACTGGAGCTGTTTCTAACCCCACAATACTGCAGGGAAGGTGGCATGAGAGTGCTTCAGGAATGAGGATACTTTTCTAAGGTTATTCAGAGCATTTTTAATTCATATTCCTTCTAGCTATCTTTCAGTTTATATTTAAAACTTCATTTTGGTCCCTTGCTGTTCATTTTGTTATGAAGTGTTAATGGATCTCTAGAAATATACATCTTCTATCTCTATGAGTGATTTTTATCTCATACTAAGTCTCTTTGCAATGCTAATAAAGTGAATTACTGGCTTTAATTAATAAAATTACTAGCTTATTTTCCTTGGTATTTTTAATAGCAGAATTGAAATTCAATTTGTTATTTATAAGTGTTTATGTAGAAACATAGATAGACTAATAGCTGTTCTGTTCTCATGTGCAATATCAGAATAACATTAAGGGTGACCAGCAATAAACTAATGCTGAACTACCCAAACTAAATAGCTAATTAAATGAAACTTTTGTTCATATTTAGCTACACATTACTTTTTTTATGTGCATTATGTGTATTATTACATCCACTAGCACCCTTTCTTTCACAGACAAGGTTTTACATGTAGAATTTTCATGCATGGAATTTTTGTTGGGAGGCAATGCTAGTATTTTTCTCTCGGAAAAGTTGAGTTGCTTGGCAGACACAAATTTGACTGAGCAGGGTCTTGGTAGTAGACCACACAGCTGTTGACTTTGGAGGTCCTGTATTATTCACAGAATTTAGGCTTTCATTTTAAAACAACTAGAAAAAAAATTTGCATCAGCCCTTGTGATTTTAGAAATACTCACGTCAGACTCTCACTGCAATTTTGCTCATTTTTGCATTTGAAACAGTCACAAATAGGAAAATGCAAGCTGCATCTGCATGATTACCTGAGTTTTGCCAGTTTTCAATCAGGCCATTGTGGTTACAGTATGAACCACTCAAAGTACAAAAAATCTGTAGTCGTCAGGTAGACAGACTAGTTTTGTCACAGAAGAAATCGTTTATCAATGGCTCAGTGAATTTCTGCAGCCACAGCTGAGGCATCACAGCTGCTTAGAATCTCTGCTGAGCTCCTGTGATAATGGTGTGTGACTTTTGAGCCTTTGCTCAGGATATTGCAATGTTTAAGTGATGTTCTGTAAAGTTTGCAAGTGAAGACTAGAAAGATCTAAAGCAATCTGGAAACAGCTTGTCAGAAGTCATTTAACCTCCAGCTTGTCTTGATTCCACAGGCTCTTTACATATTAGAAATTGCCTATTCTTTCGTCTTCATTGTCCTAAAGGAGGTTGCTCCTGTTGTGTCAATTGTATGACAGGTTGGAACTGACTGATAACATGATCTCCCAAGCAGCAGCAAGAACAGGTCACTTTTTGGGGTGACAGTAGAGCTAACAAGGCAGTGCTTTCACTAGCAGGGACACAACCCCATAGTATCTGAAGAAGAAGAGATCAGGTCTGGTCATCGTGGCCTCATACAGGCAACCAAACCACTAGAGCACTTGGAGAAGAAGTTGTGATGCTTATAGGTACACTCAGTCTCTGTTTCCAGCCTGTATAAAGAGCCCAGGAAGAGCACCTCCCAGCTCAGAGGAGGCTCTCAAACTCTGTCAATTGAACTGTATTTGCCTATATGTGCTACTGTGAGCCAGCTTTTCCTCTGCAGCCTAGGGGAACTACATAAACAAATAGGAGCAGACAAATAACTACAGGCTGACCTATTAAGAACTGCAAGATTTACTCCCCTACAGACATAATTAACATCCAAAGCACCTGTACAGCATAGTCCAGTCCATACAAATTACCAGCACATCATTGAGTGTGCTGTAAAATACGCCAGTGTCCTGAACTTGGGTAAAATGTTTCCTTAGTCACATATATCCTACCTTCCCCACCTACAAAATGAGGCAGGCAGAAAGGTTGTTTAGGACTTGAACTCATGTGTATTTGGAAATGGCTTTGAATACCATGGGTGAAAGACACAACTGAAGGGAGCACTCACTGGAAGCTAGCACTTGAGAAGATGTGAAGTGGAAATTCTGGAATTCTGGAACCTGAGCAAGTGACAAGAAGAAGGAAGGAATGAGAAAAGACCTACAATGGTGCTTGCTCCCTCTGGTGATGTGCATCAAAAAAAAAAAAAAAAAAAAAAAAAGAACAGAAAGGAAGTGCTAGGCTGCCAAAACAGGCAGGGCTAACTCATTATATCAAATAAATGACCTCCCCACTGTGATATGGGCTAATCTCTCACCAAAGGTGCAACTTATCAGTGAGTAGCCAGTACAATTAAAGCTGCTCCATGTACCACTCAAGGTGTTGGCTCCTCAGTGGGACTTTCTCACAGAGTTTGTTATGTAAACAAATGAAAGGTTTGCCTGGCACTGCTTTCACCTGGCACAGGAATTGCTGCTGCTCATGGCTGAAAACCACAGTAGATTTCTGCAGCCTAAGCAGGGATGTGCTTAATGATGGGTTTGAGCCAAAGAGGCTGTACAGGGAACAGTCGTACTAAGAAGGAATGTGATCTACTGAAAACTAACCCAAGCTCACTTTCTGTGTTGTCCTGTCTTAAAAAAATGGGGCCTGAAAAATGGGCAGCTTAATGTTTTTGAACTAGAAGAAATGGATCTGTGTATTTACAGCCTAACAAATTAATGAAGAATTAATCCTATATGTTGCATAAATACTGAATCTTAAAATGCTTAAGATACTATAAAAGCAGTAGCACAAGTAGCAAGGGATCTATATAGAATTCGGTCTGATGTTTTAAATAAGGGAACCACTGCAGCAGCAGTGAAAGACTTAGCTCTCCTGCATTCTTGCTATTATATATGCCCGAAGAATTGGCTGTAATTTAAAAGCCAATAACCATAAAAGCCAAAAGCAAACCATAACACCTGGTTTACATTCCCTGAGTTAGAGAGATGAGCTGCTTTCACAGCTTACAGGCTAGTGGTTACAAATTTACCATTTGTTACAGTTCCTGAAGAGATATTTTCAATCACATGCCTTTTGTGGAAGAGGTTTGTTGTCTTTCTAGGATGCACTGAGACCAAAATAATGGCATTAGAAAATCAAGACCTAAATCTGTATACAGGGAGGGTTTGGATGATAGATTTTACTTTACAGAGACAAATACTGGCCTTAACAGAGAGCAGAGCTCCTTCTTTACACTTACTTTCAGCTTTCATTAGTATCTAAATCTGCCAGTGTGGAATAGGTTCCTTTGTCAGAGAAATATAGCCAAAGAGATGATTCAACTTTGTGCTGCATGTGAAGTAACTCAGAGCTGCAATACTGATGAAGGAGGAATCAATACAAGGGTATGGATAACAGGATGAGTGGGAAGTCTTTCACATTTTGCTGGTTTCCCCTGGGAAGTGTGCGGCTGCTGCTGAGGAAATTATTGTTCTTACAGTGGTGTTCACTGCAAGCATGAAAAACTGTGCTGAATTTATCCTGCTTATTCTTTACACTTCCATACAGCTTCATGGCTCCATATGATCTGTAGAGCAGATCAAAAGGCCACCAAGTGCATAATGGTCTGTCAGCAAAATCGTGGGCTTGAGAGCAGTTCTCATTGCGCATGAGTGGAAGGAGCAATTTTGAAGTCAGCAGGATGAGGATTTTGTCCTCCATGGAAACTAGCAGGTAACACAGACCATATTTAGAAATAAGCACACTGGCAGGATACAGAGACTGCTTATCTGAAAGCCTGTCCTCTAGGTCTTATTGTGGATGTCTTTTCTGCCTAGTAAGAGAGGAGGGAAATGTCCATTTTTATTGCAATGCCTCCCAGTCACTGACCTTTTCCTGGATCAAAGAAGTGGGATCCTCCTTTGGAGGTATGGAAGTAACTTTTTTCCTGTTAGTTTTTATAAAGAAAATGGAGAACGCCAGATTCCTTTTTTTAGCCTGTATATTTTCAGGTTTGAAAAGATTTTGAGGCTTGTGGCTGTAAACCAGGAGTTGAGGCAAATGGGAGCAAACCTGTTCTGAGGCTATAATGGTGAGAAAGGAAGGGAAGGTGGCAGGAAGGGAATATAGACATAACTGCCTAAAACTTTTAAGTGCTAAACCCTTGGTGTTTGATTTCCGTTTCCATGCGTGTCAGTTCACATCTGTAACCTAGTTCTAATTTTGCCCCTGGGACAATGGGACATCCAGCATTTCAACCCTTCTGTAAGGTGATTTTTCAATTACTGCCTCAGCAACTGCCTCCTCCTGCTCAGAACAACTTTAGGGAAGCAAAAAGATTTGGCACTTGAAAGCAAAGCTATGCTGTTTGCTCCTGAGGATATGAGTCATGCTAATCTCTGAATGCCTAACGTGAGCTGCTTCCAAGCCTTGGTCCACTCTCCATGTTTGTGCAACATTAACTGTTGTCCAGTTGGATCCACAGGAGCCACCTTGGGCAGAATTTAGCTTTGTCATTTCTGAGACCTCCAAGTGGAGATAGCTGCAAATTTCTTCAGGAGTAAGTCCATAATAATAAAGTGACTAATTATAAAGTGATGAATTAAGGAATAATTCAACATTTTTAATATCAAAAGAAATAGATTTAATCGATAAGATACTCAAACAGAAGTTTTGTTACAAACAAAAGAATGAACTGACCACACACATCAAAATAAATTTGCAAAACATTGTGTTGTAAGATGTTCTAGGGATCAAAGAAACATTCATTCAAAAGCAGTGAAACACATTTATTCAACTAGATCATTTGGGGTCTGTTAACCCTCATGATCTAGATAGAGCCTTCAACTCAGCAAGTGCTAAAGTTGGTTGGCACAAGGGTGGGTGTTTTCCAGGACATGAGCCATAGCAACACTATTCCGATCCGCATCAGCGGCTAGAGATGAGATAGGGTCTTAGAAAAGATGTCAATCTGACCCAGAACAGTTGTGCTTGCACACTGTAGTTCCTAGGTTCACTACTAAATATCCTTACCCTCACCAGCTCTGAAAATGCCAAATATAATGTTCCAGTTTCATCTTTCTGCTGCTAGACAGCTGCTACTTTCTTTCTCTGTAAAGAGTTTTAGTGTGGTTTTGGGCTGGTGTAAGGGTTTCTGGTCCTAAAAGTAACTGCAATTATTCACTATTTGCTACAAAGCATTTGCCAGCTGGGCTATGTTGTTTATTCTCCACTGTATTAGAAAAAGATATATTTTGACCACTGGCATTTCAAATACAAATCACTGAAAAGAATCCATGTCCTCAAGAAAAAAAATCCAAACAATTAAACATGTGGTGGTCTAATCTTCAGTAGAAAGTGGCCTATCCATTCCACTAAAAAGTAAGGGAAAAGCCATCATTTATACTGAGGAGTGTGGAGTGGTGTGGCAGACAATACTACACCAAGAGTAAATGAATTCTTTCTTACTATTTAGATAATACTGATTTCTAGATTACAGCTCTACTTTGTGGGCATGGTACATAGGCACTGCTTTCAGCTCCTATCAACACACTGTTGATCTCTGAACTGTCACATCTACACTCTTGGAAGATCACAATGCATAGAGATGACAAATAGTCCCATCTCAGGGACAGTTAAAAAGTGCCTTTTTCTTTTGATTACTTCTTTCTTGTACAGAGACACACTGTGGCACAGAACTAAATGAGCATTAAAGTGTGAAATTAATTTCTGATTTTCAAACAAAGGGGAAGATGAGACCATGAAAGAACAAAGTATATTCACAGTGAAAAAGGCACTTCAGAATATCTCATGTTGTCCTACTCTGTCAGTGCTATTGCACCTACAGGACCACCAGCTTCTCCCATTAAACAGCTCAGATTACATGATCTGACTGGTCACAGTCAGATCTCACTCCAGCTCCAACTGGAGATGAGAGTATTCTACCACTGGCTGTAACAACAATGAAATGTAGATGTGGTCTAGATTAAACCATCCTCAGATGTGGCAGGAAAGACCTCAGCAGTGCTGCATATCTGATTTTGAAAAGGAATAAGGTTTGGACCATTTGGAGCAGAGGAGAGCACAGTTCACAATCATGATTTGGGCAGTTTCTGTAACATTTTCCACCCTATTTTTTTTTTTTGTCAAAGAGGTTGAGAGCTCTTTGCTTCAAACAATAACCTCATCTCTGTTTATAACTGAGAGACCAACTTTGGTGTGCTAGGAATCTTCTGTGTTAAGCTCAGGCTGTGAGGCATGCTTCCAACACTCCTAATTGGTGTTCAGTTCTTCTTACCAAAATGTTACTCTTATTTAAGGGTGAAGAAATTAAGTCAGGAACACGTAATGACCATCTCTGGGTTTTTGTAGTTTCTCTGTAAAAGATGCTGTGAGCTCGACCTTCCAAAGCAACAATACTTTCTAAGTGGAACAGTTGCAGCCCATTTCCATCTGGATCCATATGAAGTGGGTAGAGAGATAGAAAATAAGCTCACTGCAGCTGTGTTTATTCAAATGGCTTGGCCTCCAGGAAATTGACTACACTGTATTTCAGAAAATGCTTTTTGACAGCTTCCCTGATCATCCCCATCCATTGAGGAATTATGCACCAGAGCAGTCATTCCCACATTCCACTGGTAAGCTCATTGATGCATCTACTGCTGCTGATTTGATATTGTCCAGATTTTACTTTTCCCTTCCATGTGAGGCTGGTGCATCTGTGCACACATATTGGGATCCTGTAAGACTCTAGGGAACCGTTTGGTTTTTTTTTTTTTTTTTTTTTTTTTCCCAGATTGTTGCCACACTGCCTGGATTGTCCACATCAGGAAAACCAGTAGTCTCCCACACTGGTCCCACTCAAGAACATCAGCATATCTGCCCGCTGTCTGCACACACTGTATTTTCCCCCAGAAATTCCTAAAATTCTGGGCTCAGAGATGTCTGCATAGGTGCCTGGTGACTGCATAGCAGCACTTGGGAATTCAGGCTGACTTCTTAGAAGCAAAATATGAGCCCTTAGAAAAATATGGATGGATAGTCACAGTGCATCTTCCCTGTGATAGAATATTATTGATCTTGTTTTCACACTGGAAACTGAGATGGAAACTGGAAAATTCATTCATGCTTATTTACCACAAGTAATGGAATAGTTAAGCAGAGAAGCCTGGTTTTCTAATTCTGACTTTTGCACCTGTCATCCCTTCCCTCCCTTTCCTGTCCTAGTCAGAATTTTCCTTCCCTACCGTCAGTGATAGGTCCAAAGAATTCTGGACACTGAGGAGTGAATCTGCCAATTCACAGTGTGCACAGGCCCATGCTAAACACTTTGCTAGAAGCTAGAAGAAAAAAGCCTTTACAGGGTTTTTTTTATACTACAAACCCAAGAAAAGCCATACTATCAGAACACCACATCCTTCTTTCCTGGCATGGGAAAAACACTTCCCGTGAGAAGAATCTCAGATAAATTTTAAATCCAGCCAGAAAACCTCCTATGTGATAAGAGACAGGTGGATATCATACATGCAAAGTGTGCAATGAACATAGTTAATCTCTCATTTTTCTAGCAAGTAAAAAAGCTATTAAGAAACACAGCACGAGTTTCTGTCTTAAAAACTATTTCTTGCGTACATAAAACCGAACAACTCCATCTCCCTTTAGGGTTTTACTGGAAAAGGGCCAGTGATTTCTCATAATTAAATACAATTGCCTCAGTTGTATGAACACTATCAATAAAGAGCCATGTTCCTCCTGCAAAACTCATCGATATTAAAAATGCAGCAAACACACTGCACTTTAAAAAAATATGTGACATTACTATCACTGTTAATTGGGAATTGATTTTATTTTGAGTTTTATCAAGAATGAATTTTTGTAGGTTTTTTCTGAGAGGCCCTTCTTATAAAATGTTTTTTTGTGAAAAGTAGCCATGACAGTAAGCACTTTCTTTGAAAATATTGTTATCAAGGTTTTTAAAGACCTGTGATTTGCTTTTATTCATTCAGTTTCATCACTAAACCAGTGCCTCTCACCATTTACACTGCACTGATGCAGTATTCCACACAGACCTGGTGCTTTGTTTTAATGCAAATTTGCTCTGAAGCTATTTCACAGTGGAAATTAGCATCTCATATAAATACAACATTAACTAGCCATATACATTTCTAAGATCAATAGAATCTTGTGGTTTGACAGTTGATTAAACTTACCCATGTACAGCTAAATTTGTTCAGAGTTGCTATGTCAGTCCTATTTCTACCTCTGAAGAATTTCTTCACTCTTTTTTACTTTTTTTAATCAGGGACTTTTCTGATTCCACCAATCCCTATAGCCAGATGAGTTAAGTTTTAGCTATACCACATATCTGAATATGTAGATTTCTAGCACTGTAAAGGTTTCCACACTCTCTGAAGCTTGTATTAAAAAAAAAAAAAAAAAAAAAGGCCACATAGTTACAAGCTTTTGCTCAGAAAGCAAGATATAATTGGGATTTGTCATGTTGATGTGGAGAAGTCTATAAGGAATATCAGGAATATCCAGTGATTCTCTTCAATTTATGAAAAACATCCTTTCAAAGTCTCTTTTTCTTTTGTGTTACTCTTGTTGCCCTTGTATTCTTAACTGCAATTTTCAGTGTTATGTGTTTGCAGTTTGTACACAGAATGATACAGCACTGAATTGAACTTCAAACAATTTCAAGTTTACATAGCTACAAAAACTGCATAACCCAAGAGGCCATTACATTTACCAAAAGGGTGTATTTCATAAAAACAAGCAAGTTCTACTGCAGAAATGCTCTCCCTCATGTTTTAGAGTCAGCTGCTTGCACTATGATGGAAAACAGACGTCTTGCTACACAGAAAACATTTCTTTCTCAAATTAAGTGGTAAAATATTTGGAGTGCACTTCAAAGGACTTGAGGTAAAGATTTTAAAAGAAAAGAGCTGAGTGTAGAAAAAAGAAAATAGCATGTAAATTTTTGAGATCTGAAAAGATAGAGTAATTGTTCAGAAGCCCAAAACATTGCCTTACAATTTTTTTGTAAATTATGAGTTTTCTTTCGCCGCATTTTATTTTCAAAATGCATCATTAATTCAAGCAGCCGAAACTGTTTAATTCAAAACCCTTTTTAGTGCAGGAACCTCATCCTCTTCTTCCCCTTCCAAAATAGATGCAGAAAAAAACCCAAAGCAAAGCAAACCAAACCAAAAAAAAAAAAAAACCCAAAAAACCAAAAAACCCCCAAAACAAAACAAAACAAAACAAAAAAAACAGAAAAAAAAAAAAAAACCCAACACTCTCAGAAAGTCAGTTTGTTGATTATACTGATTGTATCTTAGAACTGATAAAGAGTCCATAATATTTTCAGGTTTTTATGGCTTTTGATTTTTAATTCTGGTTCTCTGTCACCTCCCAGACTGAGAAGAACTTTACTGTGAGCAGAGTACAGGAGTGTAAGATTTTTCCCAAACTAGCTGAATCTATATTGAAACTACTTCTGGGCTCTATTTAGTCAGTTTGTGTGCCTTGCTGTCGGGAAGCTCAATAAAGCTCTGCATGTAAAGAGCAAGAGAAGCAAAAATTAACACAATTCAGTAAAATCCAGAAGCTAAACAAAGAACACAAGTCTCCTTTCTGTTCATTAAAAACCTATCCTTTATCAACCTCAGTCTATGGCTCTCTTATGCCTCTCTAGATGACCTCACTTACTTCTGTGTCCTTTATTTTGTACTTTTTTATTTTGAGATTATCTGTACCCTACCTCTGCCCAGACACCAGGCATCTGAGTTTTGTGAAAAGAGACTTAAATTACAACAGTATTCAACTCATGTAATGTTCAACATCTGCAATACAGATGGCTGCACTGAAGACAGTTTCCCTACAGTCTCTTCAGTCACTGGACACAAGTGACAGTGGAGATAAATTGCAACATCCAGCTCAGCTATGGATATGTATGTTGCAAATGTTAGCATTGGTCCAGATTAATCCTATCCCCATGGTCTGACTGAAAAATCTGGTTTCTGATTCTGTTCTTGTTAAACATCATTTCCCCCTTGCTGTCAATGGAAGCAACTTCCTTCTCCCACTCTCTTTTCCTTACTCCCACTTTTTGTGGACACAGCCATCATATTCTGGGCATGTCCTGGAACAGAGATCAATGACACGTTTTCATGAGCAGCCTTTTTACACACAAAAGGACCTCATATCTTCCTGGCAGGACACTAAAGTACAAAGCCACTGAAGGTTTTGCCACTTATGCTACACGTGAGCTCTGTCCTGAGCTGAAGTTAAAACCAAAAAACTTTTCCATTTCCCTTGTTGAATGCATCATATTCAGAAACTGAGATGCAAAAAATCCAGATTAAATATGTCATTGAAATTAGATTTAATGTTTTACTTTCTCAAATGTAGTTGTTCTGCATAATAGCTAATATGATAGCAAAAAATCCCACGATTTAATTTTTACCAGATACAAGTCTCCTATTGTCCCATAAAAACATGTGTGCTACAAGAACTGTTTGTCCAACACTAGAGATGATGGGATGGAGATTTTCAAAGTTACCTACAGGACATTTGGACCTTCAAAAATTCCATTTAAATTATTTCCGTAGGGCATTTGTTTCACTGCAGGATTCATTCCTTTGAATAATATTAAGTCCACTCCAAGGCCTCCACTGAGCTCCTTCAGGACAGGTGGAATATTAAAATTATAGGACAAACCTATATAATTATTCCTCCAGAGATAAATGGGCAAAACTTGAATCTGCATAGGAATAAATGTAATAACAACATTAAACACTGTCTCAGGGGAAAAAAAAAAAATCTTAGTTTCCAAGATCATACACCACCTGTTTGAATTCCCCTGCTGAGATGAACAAAATCCCAAAGTCTGCTGCCTCTGCTGCCCTTTCTGATTTGCTTTGCCATATGCAAACACTTCCTCCCACATGAAAAGGAATTTTTTTTTCTCCTTTCTCTTTATTATATATTTTTTTAGATCATAGTTACAGATCAAAGCTATTCTTTAGCTTTTGTAAAAAATAAAAACCTTAATTCCTCTCTGTTTATCTATATACGCATATATTTGTATACATATATAGAAATATATTAATAGAATTGTTATTCAATTTATCTGAGAATTAATTTTACAGTAGTACTGAAAGAGGAAAAAATCTATTAAGAAAAAATCTAAAATTTTTGTTTTCACTGTATAAAATTGTTACATACTGTTATTATACAAGACTGCAATTTATGTTTGTGCAGTGGGTTCCATTACACGTGTGCCTCATTCCTGAAGGTCAACCTGAACATCTCTACCATGAAGCTCAATTTTTAGTCTTCTGAAGGACATTTCTGCAACTCTGGGTTCTTTATTATGTATGACAACTGAGTGACCAAGAGGTGCAAGTTTCAAGTAAAGACTGCCTCCAGTTCTCAATCTTATCTCTCAGGTTAGAAATTTTACAGCAGGTTTTAGCAATAAATGAACTGAGACTTCAACAACTGAGCTGAAGTGTTAGGATGTGGTGAATACATCTGAGAAAGCCAAACAATCTGCTGACCTTGGAAGTGAAAAAGTTTTGTAACCCAAGCGCATCATTTGGATTCTTTATGCATTAACACTGATACATAAAAAAACATGAAAGAAAAATCTCTTGGATGCAGAATGCCCAGCTGAGTTCAGACACACTGCATATAGATTAATAATTTGGATGTCCTTTGGAAAGTTCATCTGAAGACTTCACAAACCCTTGGGTTAAAGACATTCTCCACTCTTAATAAAAAATGCTTTTTTATAAACCACAAGAATTTTGGAACCCAGATTACACATTCAGAGGCAAAGGCACCTGTTCAGTTGCTTGTCAGGGTGGCCCCAGATGCTGCTCCACTGTACTCCAGGAGTGACACCCATCCAGATGAGTTAATGGGTGGTGCCCCATCTCACTGGATCACCCTTCAAATTGTAGAGGTCACTGCTCAGAAGTATGGAACACATTATGAGATGCAGGGGAAAAGCATTTCAGGACTCCATAAGACCCATTGTAAGATGCTTAGGATGAAGAGCCAAAGGTGAAGAAGGGATGAATCTATGTGACTTGGGAACATGCATGCAGAAACAGGAAAAAGCGAATAAAAGGCACTGACTGCTGATATACAGATTGATGTTCAGTTCATTGTTATGACTGTACACAGTGAGCAATAGGGCTTTGCCAGCAGCTGCAGAGGAGCTCTCTACCTCCAGGATTCCTATGTCCAGGTGCTGGGGTTTGGGGAGGCTGGAATCCCGGGGTCAGCTGCTGGAGACATACTGGTACAAATACATATATCTCTTACTCATGGACCTTCCTGCTGATCAGGCAGACAGGGGAAGATAGGAGATTGCTGAGGTTGTTTATGCTTGTGTCAGGGCTGATTAGCCTGCCTGTGCTGATCTGTGTGTCCAGTTGTCTATGTTCTGTACGTGTGTTTCTGTGTGCGTGCCTACTGGGAATCTGTGTAGAGCTGGGGAATGTGTAGCTGTGACATTCTATCAGTGACCTCCATCAGGTGACTGGATTTCACACACAAAAACACAGAGACAATAATATAAAGTTGTTTTACTTTAGAAATGGGACTTGAAGTAAGAAATTTACATTTCTCTCTGAGTTTCTCTTGAATCATTACCACTCCTGATAAAGGTTTTGCCAGCCCAGTGAAGAGTCTGCCACACTCAGCAATAATAAGATCAACATAGTGCTTACATCGCAATGTCTGTCTGAAAAGCTCTTTGAAAACATCTGCTAATTAATTCAATTAATTAATACAATTAGTCTGTAAAAACACTACACAATCCTCAAGTCATCCACTTGTAAAGCATTTCCCTTCTAACTTTTTAGAACCAAAATATAACTGCATTCAATTCCCTTAATACCTGTCATTCTTACTATTTGCCAATTAAGAGCTTACATATTCCTACCTAACAACTAGAAATAGAGAGAGAGTGTGAGAGGAGGAAAGATTGTTTTAGGGTATTAAAGGGAATGTAATTAAATATTTGTTCAGGAGTAATTGAGCATAAATTGCATGAGAATTAAGTTTCATATCATTAGTACATCTTAATTAGTGTCTTTTCATGATCAGTGTTTGACTCACAATTGTTTTGCTTTATTTTAAATTAAGTACTTCTTTGTAAACCATTTACTTAAATCCATTGCCCATAACTTTTTCTCTTGGTACTAGAACTGATGGCTTTGATGTTATTAAATGTCTGCAGGTGCCCACTACAATTTCCCAGCCATAGCATCTCAACTCATTCCTCCTAATAAGTTAAATTTATTTTAGACTTTCTTGCCTCAGTTTTTAGAATATTTTTATATATCTATATTAAAAAATACATGGATGAAGTAGACTTGTGCACTTAGCTGGAACCAGCAGTCTTCTCTAACTTTTTGGAGATGAAAGGTTAATTACATCAGGGGAAAGGCAATACAGTATTAAATAATAGAACAGGAAGATGTGAATTAAGCCAGAGCATCTTTTGATCTGTATGATGGAGCAGAGCTATAACAGCTGCATCAGAGCTACCTTGGCTGCTGGAGGTCATCTGGTCAAATATTGCTGAATTATGCAGGAACAGGCAATTTTATGGATAATAAAAACATTAATAGAGTTTTGCATAAGCAATATGTATATTGCTTCCAAGGAGGATGGCTGACTCATTATCTTCAGAAACATAAAGTTTTTGGCAGCTCCTAAAAACCAGATTTCCATCTGTAACTTAAGTTGTAATTCAAGATACAAAAATTGATGCCTTGGTCACAGAGATGGTGATAAATTGCCATTGAAAAATCTGTAGGAGGACAAGTAAATTAAAAAAAAAAACAAAACCCAACCAACAAACCAAACCAAAAGCCAAAAACCCTCACAGGTCAGCGTACTCAACATGAGATTTTTCACATTTCTCTTTACACACGCAACTTTCCATATGTTAAACATACATATCCAAGTCCCTACATTCAATATGTCACATCCCCTTTCCTATTTTTCATCATTTTGGTATGGAAAATATGTATTCTTGTAACCTTGGTTCTTTACTAAAAAAAATGGGATGACAGACAACTGTTAACATTTATCTAAGAATAACTGTATTGACAGTTCTTATCAATGTGAAGTTTTGCAAGTAATTCTGAAAGTATAACAGCTCTTCTGGATCAGACCACCAGTGCACCTAGCTAAATTCTCTCTCAGAAAGCAAGGAAGCCCGAGCTTTTAATTTAATCCATTCTCTTTGCATTTCCCAGTATCCACACTTGTTCTACTAAGACTAATATCTAGTATCTCGTTTATGAATAAGGGCTCCATGAATCCGTTTAGTTTCTTACTCAACATTTTGATACAGCCTCTTGAGCTTCCTGTGCCAAAACTGTTGCAGTACTTTCAGTTATCATTACACTTAGTCGAAGAAAATAACACCTCCATGATCCAGTTGAAGTTTTTTCATCAACACTTCATGTTTAAGAAGTTTCCCTTAAGCTTTAGCTTTCATATTTGCAGATTCTGTGCCACCGAGGGGTGTAGTTCTGAGTCACATATTAAGTGCCAGTAAACTCTCTTCACAGGGTAGGTAGACAAAACAAATTCTTTTCCTGCTGAGGACCAAGGACAACTTTCAGCCCAACAGCATAAACAATGATGGATTGAAGAGAGAAAACAAGAAGGATGAGACCTCACAACCTGAAGCTATAATTGGATAATTAAACTCCAATATGCAAATGGACCAAAACTTATAAAAATGTCAGATCTCGTGACTGGTCATCCATTTTGTGACCATTTTGGGTCTATCTTGTGTTTAGCCCTGGC
This sequence comes from Sylvia atricapilla, assembly GCF_009819655.1. Taxonomy (NCBI): domain Eukaryota; kingdom Metazoa; phylum Chordata; class Aves; order Passeriformes; family Sylviidae; genus Sylvia; species Sylvia atricapilla. The sequence continues at coordinate 84,805,965 of NC_089142.1, read as the reverse complement.
CAGGCTCCTGTCCTGCCCAAGGTGGATCCTGGAGGCCTTTCAATAAATGGCCTACATTGTTTTTTAGCTCTGTTTGTCTCTGTTTTAGGTTAGCCTTCCCAAGGCATCAACACCAATTGTCAGAAACACTTTAGAAAGAGTAGCTAAATGAATGTGATTTACAGTAGGGCAGCACCCTTTTGCCTGAAAACGTTCATTGAAATAGTAGTAAAGTTGAGTGCAGATCTTGGAAGATTTTGTCCCTAGCCACTATGTCGAACCACCCTTACTGGGCTGTGTTTGAGAGGCACTGCAATCACAGAGGAAGTGAGAAATAGGAGGAGTTAGGTTGAGTGGTGGTTTCAGGTAGAAGATGAAACAGCCCCCACTGCATGCCATGCCCTCAGAGTAACAGAGCTTCTGCTGTAAGCAAGGTGTCAGCGAGCACAAAGGAAAAGATTGAGAAGTGGATGTGTTAGTCAGTTATAATGGGACTGCAAGACATCATCGCAGTGTGGACATGGGAAACACAGATACAGTTTTTGGAGTATATCCAAGGAAGCTGAAATTAAAGGCCAGTCTGAAAAGAGCTACTAGGACAAATTGAGACTGACAAGACGTGTTTAGTTCCTTTAGCTTTACTGAACATGAGGCTGAATTGAATGAACTTCCATGGCATCTCCTAGCCTCAGCTTCCTCTGAGAGTTTGAGAAATGCTGAAAATACACAAAGTAAATATTCATGAAGGAGAGAAGCTATTTCTGTTAAAGTAACAAGTTAACTTTTTAAGTTAAAGCACAAAAAATTGATGTAAATTGGCTAAGCTAAAAATTAGGTTTCCAGCAAAATTCTGAAACAGTCTTTCCGTAGCAAGAATAGAGACAAAACTAATAATTTTAAGATGCAGTTAAATCATGTTGTTGAATGGGTAGATAACAAATTTACCGATAATCATTGAAGGCCAGATTTGGTGATCTTGAAATTTTTCTATTTTGAGGACTTTCTGACAGTTGATCTACTACAATTATCTTCAAGGGATATCATCCAAGGTTACTCAAACTTGGGATGGAAACCAACATTCTTTAGTAAAACACCATGAGCCTTCTGTGCAACCCTGATTGAGATGATAATGTGGAGGCAAGAGCGGTGATAATCTCACCCCATTCTCCCTCTGGGTTCATTTCCCTGTTGCACTCAGCTTTGATTGCTTCAGTGCTAAATCTGATAGCTGTGGACATTCATTCTAAAACTATTGTGACAGGTGCCTGCTTCTGTACAAACCTCTTTGAGAAACACTCAAGTGGCTAGCAGAAACATTTTCCTTCAAGAACTGTAAGAATTTTAAAAGCTACTCATTTTATAAGTCATAACTAAAGAAAAAATTGAACTTAAAATACCAGGTATTTCTTTGGCCATTTTCTTTTGATTTACTTGAGACTTGAAGCATGGAGACATGACAGAGCAAGAAGAATCAAGCTAGGAAGATACTCAAAAATTAAATTACCAATTTTGATCCTAACTAAGATACCAGAGAATAAAGTGCTGGTAATCTTCTACATCATGTATTATATGCTGTCAGTGCTGTAAATACGTGTGTCTTCACACTGACAATATCCTCATGCTGACATGTTAATATTTTAATAGTTTTCCTAAAATTTTTCTCTCAGCCAGATTTTCAATTCACCAAGAACAAAAGACAAGTTTACATATCTATATGATCAGTAGCCAGACTTTTCAGATATTCTATTGAAATAAATCAGATACCATTAATGTGGTTCAGGGATGGTCATATTCTACAAAATGCACAGGGTCCAGTAATTTGTAATTTAACACTTAATATTAAAACCTCAGAAAAGTACAGCATTGTGCTGTACTCTGCTTTCACTTCAGGAAAATATGGTTCAGCTAGGGACCTTAGACTGCTGAAAATTGGTCTTTAAATCAATCTGATTATAAGTAATTTACAAGGCTCTGTTCCACTTTCAGAGTCAGCTGGAACCCTAGCACTGACTGCAGTGAGATCACAATCTATCAGCAAGTCAATATTAAAAAAGAAAGGAACCAAAGCACTATTCTTAACATGTAACACTTGGTGGAGAACAGGAATGTAAAAGAAATGAGAACAAGATGTGTGTGCAAAAGTGTAATAGAGACAGAGATATAACTACCAATAGGAAAAAGCCATAGGTTTCTGAAGATGATATTAATGAGAGAAATGCAAAGAGAATCTTCCTATTTTACCAGTGGAAAAATACAGTGATTTTCTAATGGTGGATGTTGAAACCCCATCATCACCAAGTGGATTTAAGATAAAACACCTCCACACAGAGGATAATCTCACAGTTGTGTCAGGCTGGGGGATGGTATAGATTCTCTATTCAACACTTCAGCTCCCTCATTCTGCCATTCTGTCTATCAGATGCGTTCACTTCCCTCTTTTGTGAGACATGTAATCATTCCATTGTACTGTGCACTGCTAATCTCTTGCTGCAATTTCTGAAATCTGTGAAATCACTTTTTATGCAGGTTATATTTCAAATTTCTTCAGGGTAGATTTGTGGCTCTGTATAAGCCTTTTTGCCTTGTATGAAATGTATCAAAAAACAAGATGCAGTCACAAAATGTTCCCTTTACTGGATGACTGTGCATGTTCATTTGATTTTTATCTTTCTGAAGACAAATGTATCATCACATTCTCCCAGGAACTTTTAGTGAAAAACCTGAAATATTTTCTTTGCATTTTTATGAAAGTTATGGTAACATTCCAATGACTGAAACATGGCTCTGCCTTATAAAATAGATAAAATAGAGTGTTCCTCATGTTTAGCAAGATGTATTAGTAGGCATGAATAAATTATCTCAAAAACTTGTGCCAAAGGAGTCATGCAGCAGTTTTTCCCATTGTTATATCCAAACTGTAAGCTGCAGCCTACCAAAGGGAGGATTTTATAGAAGCCTATATAAGTTTGAAGCATCTGAAGTTGGTTGCTTTTTTCACAAAATCCCTTCTCCAAAGAAACAAAAAAAAAGCCCCAGCACTATTACACTATTTTCACTTTGTCTAAGACACATACCCAGAGCAAAAGAGGCAAAACATCTTCTGGATATGAATTGTTAACTTTTGTGAAGATGTCCACAGGTTATGCCATTAGCTACCACAGACTTCCTTGAGGTATTGTGTGCACATTTCTCAAATACTTTAGACTCTTACCCAAAATGTCTTGAAGAAAAGCCAGTCCTACTGAGAAGGAGAAAGGCTAAGACCCTTTTGCATTGTGTTCTCACTGATTCTCCCAAGAAGCAATTGAGTTTTGACTGGGCTTGCACAACTTTCCTAGTAAGAGAATTACTACACATCTGAAGTAGATCTCAGACAGCCTAACTTTGTCTGAGTCAAAATCTCCTCCTCCTCAGGCTTCCCACAGCTCTTGAGTGTAGCTGTGTCATAGACTCCATTACAGAGATGGACAGAAAGTTGATTTTTCCCTACTTATGATTTCCGTAGACTTAAAGGAATGGATGATGAAGATAAGGCAAATGTGGAGTTTCAACAGTTTTATCTTTCCAACAATATGCTTATCATATATTACATCATGTGATATTTTAGGGGGTTTCTGTTACATACCAGTTTCTAAATGTCTCATTCTAGGTTTTTATTTCCTTGATGATCTCTGTATGCTGATCTTCCCCTTTTGGGGGATCCAGACCCTACCAGTATTAACAATTACTTAATGTTTGTCTTAGATGCTTAGGTTACAGCATAAAAAGAATAAACTACCAGTAAAACAAAAGCCATCACTTTTATTTCTTATGTTTCTGGATTTCAACTGATTAAAAAGCCTGTACTATGGCTAAAGCCTGTACTAAAATGTGCTATGGCTGCATAATGAACACCTACTAGATGTGTATAAAGGGCAAAATCTTACAACTCGTCTGGTATATTGAATTGTCTGAAGTCTTGTACTTTCAGATTTAACCAGTCTTGACTATTTGCTCCAAGTGGAAAATGCACTTACTTATGCTAGTCACTACAAAGGAAATTCTGAGTCTTTAATGGGACCTGTGCTTTTCAGTCATATTATTTTTGCCTTTACAATTTTTTTCTTTAAAAACTTTAAACAAAGTAACCTAGAAGAGTTTCAAAATGGTCATTTCAAACAAAGCTTCCATAACTAATACAAGAAACTGCAGAAAATTATAGCCATATTTTAAATGTCTCAACCATTTTTCACAGGAAACCTAGAAGATCAGCTTTAATTTAACTGGCATACTTGATATGCTAGCAATGAATTTTTACAAAAGGTACTAGCTGATTTACGGTTTTAATCTGTGTACAGTGAGTGCTTTATGGAAATCGCATAAATTGTGGGTTACTCCTTAATACATCCCTAGCAATGATAATTTTTTTAAAAAAATCAAACACATAAAAACCCACTATTTTTTATCTTTTTAAATGAAAATTAGCATGAGAATGAAAACAAAAACAAACAAAAACACTGAATGTTGGTAATATGATGAAAAGCAATCTTAAATCATCTCAAATGGCATTAGCAGGAAGAAGCTATTTGGTTTTTGTTGTTTTTTCTTGCTCTCTTATTATTCTTAGTATTCTTTTTCAGAAAGGTCAGGGTGTCCTGTCAAAGTGACAAGTGCAAAACAGTTGACTAATCCAGAAATATCTCAATGAATCAAAATGAAAGGATTGAATTACCTATAAGTAAAAAAAAAAAAAAAAAAAAAAAAAAAAAAAGTCTTTTCTGCTGTGAAGAAGTTCAAGTTTTCCTAAAGGAGCATTCTGGAAAGGCACAGATATCCATGTACAAGATTTAAGACCAGAAAGCAATTTTTTTTCCATCAGGTTTTAGTGGTTGTTTCAATGTTTAGTCAATGGTTACTCTCTAGGCAAAAATATCATTGTGTAATTTTTGTGTGCATCTTGGGATTATCATGAATCACAATATCATGCACTGAGGTTCCCAGAGCAAATAGCTGCTACCAGGACCGGTGAGTACAGCATCACTAAACTACGTCCTAAATACACAAATACAGAAAGTTTCATCCCAAGAGAGTTACAATTGTTTTAAACAAAGGAAAGAAAGTGTCCCTCTTCCCACCTCTCCTTCAGATCTATCACAGGATCATATAATGGCCAAGGGATACTCCATACCATAGAATGCCACGCCCAGTAACTGGGGCAGTCACTGAGAAAGGGGCTGATCATGGTTTGGGTATGGGCTGGGTGTCAGTCACTGGGTGGTGAGCAATTGCACTGTCCATCACTTGGTTCTCTTGGATTTTGTTACTCTCTCTCATTATTGTCATTGTCATTATCATTCCTATTGTTATTGTTGTTTTTTGTTATTGCTATTACCACTATTAATATTTTTATTATTATTAGTTTCAATTATTAAATCATTCTCATCTCAGTCCATGAGGTCTATCATTTATTTCTGATTCTCCTTCCCAGTATGGGAGTAAGGGGAGTGAGTGATTGATTGCCTGGTACTCAGTCAATGGCTTGGGTTAAACCATGATGAACAGTAAAATCCCCAGGCACAAACCAAACCCAAAGGTTTTCCATCCAGGTACACATGAAGAGGAGCATAAGGCACATAAATAGCCACAATAATGTTGAACTAAGGTGAAACTAGATTTAAATAATCTTGGTTGTCCTTCTATATAGTGGAAATTTTCACTTTATCATGACCTTATTCATCAGAGTGTCTAAATGAGGCACAGGGAAAAAAAATTCTGTTGGATGTAAGTAATGGAAAATCAAAATGGAGTATTTTGGAGTACCAGGTTCCATGGATTCCAGGTTCCATGAAGTGTGGACTTCTTTAGCAATTGTTTATGATACCCATGACAAATCACTTATTTGATGGTTGCACATGCAGCTGATTTCAGTGCACATCATGTTTGACAGCTCCTGTCACTGGATTATGTTTCTGCTTCCTTCTATCCAAAACAGGTGTCTGAGACTAAGGAGTCCACAAATCAGGGTTAGCTCACTGTGACCCTAAACAAGAACTGCTAACTGTATGATGCCTTCGCTACTCCCCATTCTTAAATTAAAAAGAATTACAGGGATTCAGAGGCAGAAAATAGTTAGAATAAAAAGCCTGATGGCTTTATCCTACATCACATCTGTTTTCCTCTTCCCTTGAAAACCCTGCTGCAGGCAAAGCAGCACAGGTTGGGTTTAATTGCTCCTGCTGTCTGCCATAAAATATATTATGCCATTTCTCCAACTGAATAATGGAAGCAGAAGCATGATTGATAAAGAGATAAGCCAGGTTAATTGGCTTTATTTCAATAAACATCAATTAATTAAATTAAACACCAGAGGGAGGGCATCTGCTCACTCTAGTTCAGCCTGGAGATCTTCCTCTTCTCTCTCTGCTGATCATGAAAAGCCACAGGGCTCCCTGGAATAACTCCAGGAAGGGCAACCACGTAATGAAATTATTTCAAAATTTTCACATAATCTGTATTCTAATCTGTATTCTCTTTTTGCAACTTAGTCAGCTAAAAGAAGAATTTAACACAGCTAGCCCTTCATGATTCCTCAGCTCTCTCAGTAGGAATCAAAAAATTAAAATTCCCTGGAAAGGAAACTGTAATCAATCTGTCTCCTGTAATTTGGCTTGCAGGGTTTTTGTTAATTTTCTTCTTAATTATGGTCTACAGTCATGGAATACATTTATTGTTAAGGTTCATTCCATCATCTACCTGCCAAAGCAAAACAAGATTGGTCATTTCTGATGAAAGATTATTTTTCATCATAACATGTTAGTCAAAACAGAACTTTCCTGCTTTTTGTCGTATGAACTTAAACTTTCTCAGAAGAAAAGGAAATTTCCTACCTCCCTTCTTATTTGTTTCTATAGGTGTTTGTGTTGCTGTAAGAAATGTAAAAGAAATGAGCTATTAAAATGGATGGAAGTGTCACTGGTGAATTTTTTGTAGTAGTATGAAGATTCTCCAACATTACAAAAGACACAGATACACATATGTGGTGTATCTAACTCTGTAAATCCTACATAAAATCAATCTGTCATTAATTTAAGATCATAGAAAATACAGCATCCAGTCAAGAAGTCTTCTACTTCCCCAAATTAGGATGAAAATACAAATATGATCCCAAATAGATGCTGACCTATTCTGTTTCTAATTCAATGTTTACAGCCTCTCCTCCAAGATCCTAACTCTCAGATAACTCTTATTTCCTTCTAGATCTTCTTCAGGCAATCCACATCTCCCTTAAAACATTATGGATAAAAGTGAACACAGTGTAGTCTGGTGAAGTCTGGTGTAGTCCAGACTAGAACTGACAGCATTGGGATGATTACTTTGAACATTTTGTCCATAACATTTATGATTATACATCCTCACATTGAATATGATACTTTCACCTCAGTAAACTATGCCGGATTACTTTCAGTTTGCCATTCCCTTTACCTCAATGCCAGTTATTCTTCAGTCCATTTCTGTGTAGCTGGGAATTCTTACTGAAGCATACCTCTTTCTTGTCCTTATTAAGCAGTACCCTATTTATTTTAACTCATTAATGCAAATTACCATGATCTTTTCTTAGTTTTAAATCCATCTTTCATTGTGCTTTCACCATGTCTCCTCCCTAGACAGAAGTTAAATACAGCAGGCTTGTCTTTTTCATTGTCCTATCAATTCATGAAAACACTGGATAACATCAAACATAAAAAACCACAGGGGATGCCACTTGATAGTATCTTTTCAGTTTACTTGTGACCCATAATTATTACTCCCACTTGTGCAACTATTTTCTCTAAACTTGTTTATGTGACTGTTGTTGAAGACAGTGTCAATAACCTGCAGATATACAGTATCTACTTGTCTGTAAAGGCCCTGTTATCTGTCACACAAGGTAGTTTTATATGACTTCCTCATGACAAAGACATGCTGGATATTTCTCAGCCCCTAAAGGTTTGCCAATAGATTGATGTTCCAGTATTTCTCCAGGCAATAATACTTAAACATCCCAGTCACTCCCAATCTTTTTAAGCAAGGATCTATCTTTGTCCATTTCCAATCTTTTGGAATTTCAATCACTCCACACACACTTTCCGAAGGGCTTGCTTGGAGACTGCTGTATGTACAATTCCACTGAATGTTAACTGTCCTTGCTCTCCAAAGCTCCTTTCAGTACTAATTTGTCCTAAGAAGAGGAGCTTCCTACATGGAAAGTGGCTTCATGCAATACCATTTGATTCACAGTTCTGTGTAAACCATTAAGGTTTTTCCATCAGCTTCTGTGACTTCTGCTCAGGTCTTATATGTGTCTCAATCCTTTACTTCATATACTATATGGAATCCTTATAATAAAACACATAAAAACAGAAAATAACAACCTATGATATCTACTCATATGCATTCATTCTTCTAGGCACAAATTATTAGCATAAATATTCAATCAAAACCTTGTTAACTGTTCTTTGGCCAGCTGTGGTGTAGTGCTTGCTATTATGGCCCAAAACAATTTTCCAGTCATTTAACTCCCAATACTGCTCACAGTTGTAGTAATATCTCTGGGATCTCTGGGACTCTCCAGTGTAGTGCTGATTCCACACTCAAAAAACCACATCTTGAGCATGTGCACACATACCAGCATGGCTTTTTTTTAACATTGCCCAGCTCTAATTTTAGTATGCCTTTAGTGTTTGCACTGTAGAGTACCTGTGTCTAGATGTGAAATTTTGGGTCATATACGTTAGAGCCTGCTGTTCTTTCCACATACATTTAGTTGATATTATGAGGTCTGTGTTTCACTATGGTCTGCAAAACTCTCAAAGTACTTCCAGGTCAGGTATCAGAGCTACACATAGCATATCTCCTCCCTCACCAAGAAAATGAATCTGTCTTGTTTTTACTGCACAGATCCCTTAGGAGCAAGGTGGTGCTGAAAACAGTTTTTTATGTCTGCCAGCTATGACCTGGCTGCATTACTAGTAGGAATACTTGAATCTGGGCTAATGACTAACACAAATTCCATCTTTAATCTAGACCTCAGCAATGCCTAAAAGTGACCAGCTGCCAATCACCTAGGTTTTTTGGTTCAGGCCTCACCAAGCACAGAGTGCAGTCCACAGCCAGAGAGAACAGAGAACAAAGAGAGCATTTACGCATGACATTTTACTTTGTGCCAGTTCAATAACAATTAATTAAGAAAGAAAAAGTGCAACAGTCACCTGGTTTATCATTGATTTCCTAAGTTTTCATAAGATTCAAGTGATTTTTAATCCTGGCTGAAATTCACTCTATAGATGATAAGAGATGAGGAAAATATATAGGAGGAATTTTCCCAATCCCTAAGAAAGGCTGTCATGACACCTAAACAGTATTTTTGACTCACAAATACATCACGGGCTTTTCATCATGTGCATTTGTCCTTGGAGCTTCACCTCTAGGCTGACCCAGCATAAGAGAAGCAGAAAGCAGAAGACCATGCAAAACAGAAAAACCATAGTGGATTTAATATATCTGACTCTCCCTGTCTCATTGTTGTAGACAGTTTCTGGCCTCACAGAGGGACAAATAAGCACAGTTACACATACATTATTAAATGTAATTGTATTGTTACTTATCAGTATAATTAAATACCTAGGAAAAACTGTAGCAATTCAAGGCACAGTAAAAGCAGCAATGACATTAGCCTTTAGTAATCATAATTTCCTCTCACACTGTAGTAATGGCCATTTTAATTAGTAATGAAATTATTAAATATGAAAAGTATGAGCTGTGCCATGATACTACACATGGGCACCTTTCAAAGATGAGCTGGCTGCACACCTTGAAGGATGTGTTCAGGCAGCTTTATTACCACGGCTGGTTGCAGCCTCTGGGCACTGCAGGGTTTTCTGCAGCCAGGAGGACTAAATTAGGTGACTGCTGTTTTGGTAAATTGAATGATCTAAAACAAACACAGCCGGATTGTGCTGCAATCTTGGGAAATGCTATGACCTTGACAGCCCTTCTTCCAGCTAAGCTGTGTTCCTCTGTTCTGTGGTGATCAAAATCTCTCTTAATCCTGAAAATCACATATCTCAAAGCACAGCTGATCCTCTTGGCAGTCCCTTTAAAAGTACAAGCAGCTGAGGGCAGCTTCAGTGTTCCAAGAGGTATCTCCAATTTAGGATATGCCAGGTGGATGCCCTTCATGTACACCGGCATGTACTTTATGCTGTACTGGACAGGTAAGTTCTAGGATGCTTTTCTCACCCCTCCCACCCAAATTTATAGTCTTCTCATCTGTCCCTGTCCAAAGGCTGCAAGTCAAGATCCTTTTCATCACAATAATTCTTTTCTGAAGGGCTAGAGTCACTCTGCAAGTCTTAATTTTTTGCAAGGCTATAGACACTGACCTCTAACAGAGGTTGTTCTCAGAGGTTTGGTGCAATACCGGTGTGTGTACTACCACGACTACTGTCTTATTTCCTGATATTTAGGAGGTATTACAGTCCCATTTTAGACTATAAAAGTATTAATTTGTTAGCACAACAGACAAAGATTTAACATAGGATCAAAAGAAAAGCTTCTGCTTTTAAGAAATGAACAGCTGGATCCCAGACTTGTTAACACAGAGTTTGAAATGTCACTAAATGCCTGCTGTCAGGAACATGAATCGTTCCAGACAACTCTGACATGTTTCACAGAATACCTGAGGTTGGAAGGGATTTCTGGAGCTTATCTTGTGTGCCCCCCTTGCTCAAGCAGGACCACCCACATTGGGCTATCCAGCATCACCTCCAGGCGACCAGTTACTCCGGATGACCCAAAGTCATGGAATTACCCAAAGTCACTTCCCTGCCATAAGAAGGAAGATCCCAATATTCTACTAACATGATTGGAAACAAACTTTGGCATTAGAAACACGTTATGTAAAATCCACCCCTTTCTGACACCTGTTTTCCCCCTCCTAGGAATCCTGATCTATTCATTGTCACTCGTTGGAACAGAAATTCTCTGTGCACAGAGCACAAAGAGTTTAGAGGTCCTGGAAATGTTTCTGTGTATTGCACTATCTCATAGAATTGCAACAAATACTGCTGCCTAATGCCCACTGAAAATCAAGGCTAAAAACTCTTTCCCCTCATTACAGACACAAATGACAGGCTTTCAGAATGATTAGCTGGAAATGGCTTTTCCATCAGATACAAGCCCAGAGGAAGGAGCGTGCCAGAAAAGGAAGATGCTTATATGGGTTTCTTTGTAATGCAAATGTAGGAACATGCTTTTTATCTTCAGACAAGTGCAAGTGCTTCACAAAGATTTTATTTAAAGCTTGTGTTCTCATGCATTACAAAAGTGAAGCAAAGAGACATGCCAGCATTAATGAACTTCTAGGGGCTGTATTATTAGTTCCGAAGAATAAAGAGAGAAAGAAAGAAAGAGCACACAATTTAATGTCAGACTTATTAACAAAAAGACAAATGTTATTCATGCGAGGAATATGGTAGAATTGAGTCACATCTCTGTTTACTCTGGGGACTTCATATAAACACAAAACCAGTTCTGTCTCTATCAACATTTAAATCACTCTAGTGAATCCCTAAGATCTGGGGGTTTTTTGGCTGTTTTCCTCACATTTCCATATCACAAAGCTCTGATAGCTGTGGTGACAGGAAGATGCAGTTCAAGTGAATGCATCTGCCTACAAGGCACTCACTCTGTTGTGTGCTTGCCTGGCATTTAACAGTGATGTTGTAAATACATAATGTCATGACTTCCTTTCATTCACTTTCATTTCTGCTCAGAAATATATGCAGAGTGGGCTCTGCAGAATGGGCAAGCCAGGAAAAATGAAAACAAGCAAAACCACAAAACAAAACAAAAAAAATCAAGGCCAAAACAAACCCCAGAAAAATAGAGAATTCCATTAATATAACCTTAATTCCCTTACACTATCAGCTACATCTCCAGGAAGACACCAAATGCCACATTCCCAATACTGGTGTTTTTTCTGCACTTCTCCACCTCTGCTGTCACAAGCACCCTATTTCCTTCTAGATAATAGTTTCCTAATAAGGGAGAGAAAGGCGGGGCTGACACACATTAAGGGTATCCAGATGAGGAGGTGGAGTAACACCATTACCCAGCTAATCTACGAAATCCAAGTTAGCCAAGTCACTGATATAGATTGCCTTGGCAAATACAGGACCCCCAGCAGTTTAGCTGGTCCAGCACTGGACTCAGAGGAAAGACCAATTAACTTCCCTTTTCCATCTTATTCCCTGCAAGGCAGAAACTGCCTGAAATTCAAGCTGGATTTGATTGATATCTGAAGAAGAGAGTGGGAAAACTTATGATCCTATATCGTAAGTTTTGAAGACCACATAATCCACAGCAGCTTTGTAATTAGCTGGTCTACATATTATTCCAGATCTCACTTTCCAAAAGCAGCCAGCAAGGTAGATCTTTCCCCAGTGCCCAGCATCAAAGGTTCTGGCACAGCAGGAAGCTCACTTGACCTCATGGCTCTTTGGCCATCCTTGGGAAGAGAAGGGTAGGAACAGCTCATTTAAGATACTGATGTGGGAACCTACACTGTAGTACATAAAATTGGTTTTCAAATAATGCTGCATCTTGTTGAGAGAAACACTTCAGCCTAAATTAAGTCACCTCTTTGAAAAACTTTGATTCATATATACTGCTATTAAGTCATTCTAAAAAAAAAATAAAGAGGGAAGGAAGGAGAGAGAAAGGCCACTTTATTGTAGGAAGAACTGTTGAAAAGATTTCTACAGCCAGAGAACATACTGATTAGAGGTTTTCAAGGGTACTCATAAAGCTATATAATTCTTACGGAAAATAAAATCCCATTTTACTTAAAGAAGCGGATGAACTCCTAGAAGCTAAGAATTCAAGAGGTTTTTTTAGAAAGCTTTTCCTTTAACAGAGCTTATATTCATATTTAGAGCCCCCCTCCCAAACATACATACATTGAGAAAAATGTTTCCAATTCAGCTGACTGACAGACATGTCCATCTTCAGCATCTCCCCTTGTATGCTCAAAACCAGAACAATAATTCTGGTTGTCGTACTGTGACTGGTCATAACTCTAAATATTACTCTGAGACAAGAAGAAAGAGACAATGGCATTTCCCTTCCACCATGGACATTGCACATGAAACTCCTTCTCTCTGAAAACCTATGACTCGTGCAGCTCTTACAATGTTCGTCCTTGTTCCAGCCAGGACTGAGTCAATTTTTTGCAGTGAACCATGCCAAGGTAGAGCCTGGAGTTGTGTGAGCATAGCTAGGAAGTTATTCTAGACCATGTACATCATTATCAGGGCTGGGTAAGGGACTCTCTGGCTTCCAAGAGAAAGGGCGCAGCTTACAGTCCAAAATAGCATGATGGGAGCAGGAAAGCCATCTGCGTTTGCTCGTTGTCATCCAAGGCCTGCGGTGAGCATTTTCACACTTGAGTCATCCCCTCTTTTGTACACTTTTGCCATTAATAATGTTGCTGTTACTTTTGGGTTTCTTATCTCATTGCTGCCTAAGAAAAGTGAATTGTTCTTATCTCAACCTATGAACTCTGTCTTTTGTGCCTTGTGGCTTTTTAATGGGAGTACTAAATTTGGGAATACCATTCCTAAACAGTGAAAACTGCAATTCACAACAGATGGAGCACTCAGACAATCCTGCCCTAGGTCTTCAGCAGCTGATAAAAGTTTACAAAGAAACGGGAGTTTCAGTGTTTATGCTCCTGAGTACTTTGATCCCAAGTCTGCCTATCCTTTCCACTTGCTCTCAGTTTTCAGCAGTGGCAGGACAGAGAACCTTCTGTGCCTCACCACTGCCTGCATATTTCACAACTTGTTAATGGTGGTACTTCATCGTGCCCTCAGAATTTCCTGACTCCTGCCTGGGCTAAGTGAAGCAACTTCTCCCTTGGCAGTCTACTCCAAATAGAAAACTTTTGGTTTTCTTCTTCAACCTATTGTCCTGCCTTGGAAGCTGGCTGTATTTCAGAAGCAAGGGTAGGCATAATGCACCTATTGAATGGCTGTGAAATGACAAATAAGAGGTAGAAATAAAAAGCAGAAATTGCATTGTAAAGAAGAAAAGAGTTTCTTAAAAGGCTGGGGAATGCACAGGAAACATTCCTCACCTTCCAACCTGTAAAAAGACACTAACTACAAAGGAAAAAAGCAGGATTTAGAACTCTTGCTGAACTCATCTGCTGAATAATTCATGAAAGCCAGAGTTGGGTCTGTTTAAACATCTCCACTAATCACCAAGGATTATTTAGTTATTGCTCATTGGAACACAAGTGAAAACAATCCACCCAAACTTAAAAATGCAAAGGTCTTCAGAAGAAATAAAGTATCTGCAGCAATACATGGCTTCCAAGTAATTGGACTAACCCTTGCCTTTCCTCAGACTCCACCCAATGGCCAGAAAAAACCCTTCCTGTCTTGCAAAAAACAGGTGTATTAACTATCCAGGCTCATTGCCATTGACTGAAGCTCACTTCCCACAGCAGGAAGTGCCCACCAGGAGTGTGGAGTTAAATGGTCCTGGAGCAACAGAGTGAACAGAGATAAAGGACTTACTGGGACATCCTGGAAGAGAAGCCTGTTCTGCATTATCCCTTCATCAATTTGGACAATTCACCCTATCCATTCACCAATTCCTGCTTATCTCAACACATGCTTTTCAATCACACAAGACAAAATATTTTTCCCTAAATAGGGGTCTTATTTACTTCTTTGCTTTGTCTAGTATTTATGAATGCTGATTTTGAACTTGCCTAACATCCATTGCTCTTACCTAGCTCCTGAAAAGCCACGTTTGTGGCATACAAGGCCATTAATATATCTGACTTTGGTACAGGGGCTTCTTCTACCAAGGCTGCATGGCAAAGTGCCAAGATATCAGAAACAACCTCTTGATATGAGAGTCCCTCCAATTTCTTTATGGCATGGTTGAGAGATAGAAGCCTGGGGATCAGATCCAAGCAATTTCCGTCCTCAGTTCCCCATCGTGGGAGACACTGGCATCACTGTCAAAACTGAAGGATCTTCTGAGCCCTTCCTTCCTTGTCTCTTCTCCTTCTGTTCTGCATTCTGACTTCCATATATTATACGTGGGCAGTCAGTATATAAAAGTGGGGAAGCTTCACAGTGAACTTTGCAGTCCCATTTTCTAAGGTGATTGACCCCTGGAGACATAGTGAATCTAGAATTGTTCAAATGCTGCACTGGGGTTTGGGGAATGGATACTGTGTTTCATGCCTAGATCTCAAATGACCAGTTATGACGATGCACTGGAATATTAAGACAATCACCTCAAATCTTCTGGTGAAGCTTTTGCACCAAGACAGCTCCAAGAAAGTTTATAGAAAGGGAAAAAAATGTTGAGAAATGACTACATAGAAGTGCATGTGGGATTTAAGGCAAGAATAGGCATTAGCTGATGACATGCTGGCTAAGTACTCAGAACAGAATTTCAGAACCCAGCAGCCAGCTGGAGCCCTGGAGCCTTTCCAGTCATGTCCTTCATAAGATAATAGAACTTTGAGGATAGCACCTCAGTGCAGTGTGTGCCTTCTGCCCCACAGATGCCAAGAACTATCTGTAAAACTTTAATATCATGTTTGAGTTCACTTAGACTCAGAGCCTTAAAAATCTGTAACTTAAATCAGGGGCCTAAATACCATTTTTAAATCCCACTTCTGAAATTCCTGTTATGTTACCATGGAAGAGAACACTGTTAATGTTGCAAGCTAAAACTCTTGGGGGAAAAATGGAAATTGTATGTGTATATTTATTGCCTAAATCCAAGTCCTCGATCAGGATGAGGTGGGAGGAAGGAAGAAATAGGTGGAAAAGAAATCTGTGAGTGATACTCACTTGTTCATCATTTGCTCAGGGGTCCAGTACCTTTCCTCCTCTTTAACCATAGACTTGCACACACCTTAAAATCTCCCTGAAGAGATTAAAATTTTCTTGTCTATGACGACATAATGTGCAATTAAGCAAGCAGTGAGAGTTTTGGTTTTACTCTGGTATTTCTTTTTCATCCATTAGAACTGTGAACGATAATTAATTCAGTTAGTTGAGAGGCAAATAGTGAGATTCTGCAGTCTGTGGAATTGAATCTCATGTATTTGTCCAGAGAACTGGGAATTGCTTTATTGTCTCTGTCAAGAACAATTCCTCAACTACGTATCTCCCAGAAGGCTTACAACTGAGAATCAAATGTATTCTCCAAGGAACATCTGCTCTTATGGTACTCTTCCCTCTGTTTTTGTACAAACTCAACACTAGTAACTTGGATTTCACAGCTAAAATCCTCTGAAATGCACTCATGCCTAGGCATCATCTCCTGACAATTCCCTCCTAAAAAATATAGTGCACTATTTGTTGGGCTTTGACTTCCCGACATAGTCAAAAGAGCTGGGTCTGGCAAACCTAAAGCTTGTATATCTGTATCCATAGATAGATAGATAGATCTGAAGCATGGCATTGGAGTGTTTTCAGGAAAGTGGCAAGATTATAATATATAACAACCTGAAAAGCAAAGTGAGCACACTCAAATATCTTTATCTGCCCTTCCTAGAGCCAGTTATCAATACTTTCTCCACATCAAAAGCGCAGTTTCTTTCCATTCCTGTCTCCATTGCTATACCTTACCTAGTACAAGGGAGAAAGAATGCCACAATGCACAGCTTACGTGCAAGTCTATAGGAGCAGGGACAGTAGTACTGCTCCTGTCCTCTACCGTCAGTGTGCTTCATTTCTGGTGACGTAAGAACAATCTTTTGACCATCTTCATGTGGGAATAATGAAGAAAACCTTTATGGTTCAGTAAGCTTTTGGCTATTCCTTTCAGCCAGGACTGTCCATTAAAGTGCCACAAAGGGACCAATGGAGCACATACACAAAACAGACCAAACTGTATCATCAACTGAGAGAATTTCAGTACTTTTTTGACCTAAAATGAGTTTAAAACATGACCTGGAGGCAAAGCCCACACATACTCAGTTCTGAACAGCTACAGTGTTTCTGAAATCCCTCTGCTACACAACTCTGACCTCCTGTTTTATGAGCTTCTTTGTGTACCACTGTAACAATACACGTAGGTTTATGAAGGAACATAAAAACTTCCAGTGCAGAACTAAATTGGCCCCTTCCACCTGACCTCCTCTTCCAGCAGATTCTTCAGAGCAATGACAGAGGCTCTGCAGTGTGTCTATAGTAGAACTAATGTTGATTGGTCAAAGAAAATTAATGTCTTTGACCTCTTCTCTTGCATTCAGA
This sequence comes from Sylvia atricapilla, assembly GCF_009819655.1. Classification (NCBI taxonomy): domain Eukaryota; kingdom Metazoa; phylum Chordata; class Aves; order Passeriformes; family Sylviidae; genus Sylvia; species Sylvia atricapilla. The sequence continues at coordinate 84,788,677 of NC_089142.1, read as the reverse complement.
AGCAGTCAAGCTCATTTTGTTGACAAAATAGCTAGCAGAAAAAAAAAAAAAAAAAAAAAAAAAAAAAAAGATCTCAAGTGTCACCCAATGTCAATGCTCATGATGTTACTAGAACTCAGACTAATTACAAATTTCAGACCCCATAAAACTACAGAAAGCTGTGTTGCTCAAAGGGAGCAATGCAGGCCCTTGAGGGCTGCTTTTTTAAGGCAGCAAATTGGCCTTTGAGATAGGTATCATGCCATCAGTGACGATGAAGGGCAGGATCCCATCAGCTGATTGCAGTTTTCTAGCCCATTATTTATTTACACAGATAATTAATTCCTCTGAAGTGCAAACATTTATCAACAATTCCATTACCTAACTTTTCCTTCTAAATTCTTTGTAGGACCAGGCACACTGACAGCTTCAGTAACTACCATCTAATTAAAGTAATTGTTGGACTGCATTTCTTATTCTGTTTCATGTATAATTATACTCCATGGAAAATCTTGTGGGATTTGAAACAGACTTTTAATCTATTCCACATGAATCTAAAACAACTCCCAAGAAAATAATTTAATAGTCATGTTTAACAGTGTGACACTTCATTTGCACCAGAGATTTCACAGTCTCAGTGCTACTCATAGACCTTTTCAGACACACAGGGACAACAAAAAGGCTCTTCCAATAGGAAAAAGTTTCCTAAAATTTTGTACATTAATTAAGTTGGTTTTAAAGGGAAGTCTTTGTTGATTTGTTTGGACAAACCCCCCTAAAGAGACTGACAGCTGCTTATCCTGAACTTTTATGGATAGTTGTCCTTTTTTTTTTTTACTTTGTTCCTTAAATTTACCAAGACCCATTCATTCTGTCTTGAATTTTCCTTCTTTACTACCTGGCATGAAAGTACTATCAATTTTGGTTCATTGATAGTATGTACTTCCACCACTACTTTGTTTATAACATCAGTTACATTCAAAATGTCTTATTCTGGCACTGATATTGCTATTTTTTTCACTGTAAATGGTTCTAAGGAGGATACAGAAAAAAGAAACAAACCCTGCCTCTTCTGTGATACTTCTGTGGTCAGAGTGATGTAACTAGGGTTGAGAAAGGACAGGTGCATTGGAAATGGACATTTATGAGGTTATCCGTGGCTACATTTAAATTCAGTGGCTGGTGCGCACCCTATCAGGGCACTAGAGCATCAGCCAATGGTCTACTTGAGCACAACACTGCCCTTAAAATGCATCAGCAATTTTCTTTTTGTGGGAAAGAACACATGAAAGCAAATGATTGGAACTTGATCTCAATGGAGCATGGAGTTAGGTGTGTCAAAGATCAACACCTTAGAATGGGAAAGAAATCCTGTGTCCCTCAACTTAAACGTGCCATACAGAGAGGATACAACTTCTTATGAACCTTTGTGAAACATGGACTGTTCATTTGCCATTTGAACTGAAAATTGCTCAAGTTGTCAGGTTCCTAACTCCAGAACACTTAAAGAAAAAACTCAAATATGCTTTTCTTTGGGTATTTTTTAAAATCTGGCTATGGATGTCCAGCTTTGCTTTAGAAATGTAAGCAAGCAGAAGGTGTCTAATCCTACAGGTATTTCATATACGATACACAAACACTTCAGAGTAGGAAGCATTCAGGGATTTTTGTTTCATCTCCCAAGGAACAGAAACAGTGCCTGTAGTTATGCTTCTGAATAACAAACCCTGCCACTTAGATTGAAACAGTGTAGCTTGATTACTTGCAGATTTTCATATTGGCTAAAATTACCAGATAAGTGCATCTACAATGTTCTCCTTTCATGCTTTATCACACTGTCTTTCTGTGATTACAGTTTATTAAATTAGGAGTGGTCATTAGAAACAGAGGTTGCTAACTTATTTATCAAGTTAATTAACTCAGCATTTTCCTGCTGCCTTATTGATTTGGCAGTCTGAAACCATTGGACAAACGATTTTATGGAGATGTTTATTGCCGTTATAGGCTATAATATAGGTATTGAAGTTTACTGTCATGCCAGCTAGCCAGTACTTATATAAACTGCAATTATCTCACGCAGGTAGAGCTCGACATGCACTCAGACTTTATCCTGACTCACTACACAGGGAGGAATTTCACCCACAAAAACACTCATTGGTTTGTCAGATATTAGCTGATAGAGCTTGCAGCTAGCCAGGGAACTATTTCTTATCTCAGAACAGACAGCTTGAGCAGGACCATGTAACGTGGAGATGAATTTGGGACACTGCAGTCAGAGCACACAGCAGACAGATTCATCCTACAGACACGGGTTACCTTTTGGCATATCTACCACCTCACCAGAAGAAGCATCTAACAAAACTAGATTGTGCAAGATAGGTTGAATGCAGGTTTTTTGAATATCTCCTTATGTACTCACTGTAAAGCCCTCCATGATCATTTTGTGAGGCTTTTCTAACCTTTTGCAATCAAAGTGACACTTTTTCAAAGCTACTGGGAAAAAATCATTACATTTTATCAGCATGATTGCAGCTTGATGAAGAACTAAATGCATTTTCACTAATATTCATGTAGTGCATAAAAATATTTGCGGATGATTTCCCTCCATTTTTGTAAAAAATTAGTATACAGTCCAATTGGTAAGCTAGAGAAATGTCTGTGAATGAGCTCTTGTTCTAATTGACCACTTGCAGTTATATCATTTGTTAAAAAAATGGACCTTTTGAAAGAAAATTAATGTTATACAGGGAACAAAACATTTCAAAATGACAGCAAAACAAATTTGGTGAATTTTTTGAAAGGGTCAGGCATACAAAAACCTTTCAAAAACATTCTGGTTTGGAAACACTCTTCATAGAGCAGTACATATCTGTGGGGTTATTTTACCTCTCTTTCATCATTATTTTTTTCTCTAACCACAGAGCATAACTTCTTTACTTTAGATGGGTAAGGGCACTGTGTGGGCCAGTGGCATCCTGGAGCTGGGGGAGTTGTGAGGGATCCCCAGGATGGCAAAGAGGGAACAGAGCAGCTTGGGAGCACCCATGGGGCAGCCCCAGGACCAGGGAGTGGGCACTCCACTGGCAGTGCCCCCAAGACCTTGGCAGTTTTCTCTTGTTTGCTTCCAGCAAGAGACGATAACTCTGTCTGTCTCTCACTGCTGAAGCCAATAGGATTCTTGACACTGATTACAGAAGCAGCCAGATCAAGACTATATCCTCCACTAGACAAGTGAGTAGACAAGTGAGTGCTAAACTAAACACCTGAACAGACTTACTATGATGGGATATAATGAATATACTTGATTCATTTTGAACAAATTGACTACTGAAGTAGCAGGCATTCATTAGAGTGAATTTGATCTTAATGTCTGTTAGTGATCATCTATAGCAAAGATACACTGGTCTCCAAATACTTCCTGTTTAAAGAGAAATCCTAGAAAATCCCATATCTCCTTCACACTTTACTCCCTACATGTATCTTTGTCAAATATATATCTTTATCTTAATTTGACAGAAAAGGCAAGGTTCATACAGCTAGTCAGTGGAAAACTAATGGAGCCAAATCAGAATTAATAAATAAATATGACAAAGCAAACAGCAAGTGTTCACAGTCTTGTGATAAAAGTGGTGGCTGATAGGTCCTTCTTGTACTGCACAATCAGAGCTTTTTCTCTTTCAAGAAAACTTGTCTTCTTTCCAGTGCTTAGTTTCTTCATTTCCCATCACACTTTTAGACTTGTTAGAGATGTTAACATCAACTTTAGAACCTCTTCCAATATAAAAATCGGAAGGGAATGAGCTTTTACCATAAAGACAATCACTTTAAGTATTTTTTTCATCGTAGAGTATACCAGTAGAAAATCATAAAGGCCGAGAAAACACCATTCTGTTGAAAAAGATGTGAACATGTAGTCCATTAGATGGGTAAAGGGTGTTATTTACTTGACCAAATTTGCAGTCAAATGCTATATTGAAAAGGTGAGAAGTTATTTTTTGCTAGCGGCAAATTCTAGTCCTTAGGGATTATTATATTGCATTTCAGAAAGCTTATGTTAGATGACAAAAAGAAGCTGGTAATATGGGATTTCTAAAGGATCTTTAGAGCTAACCCTGTTGAACACTCCTCCGGTGCTAAGTGCGTAGTAAACAAAGAGAAAAGCATTTGGGTGGATGAAAATTGTTTTCAGAATAGCATTTTACCTTGCTAAAAAAGGTTTATTTCTTTCAACATCAAACAGCAGTTTCACTCAAGAAAACTTTACTTCTATTAAAATGAATGTCAAGCTCCCCAGTGAAAAAGCAGACTGTAGAGAGGATGTATATGAAATAACACATGGGCTGTCTTGTTGACCTTCTGTCCTCCTGGTAGTCAGAACTCCTATTGTCCTATTGTCCTAATAAAAGCACTGTAGAGGAAGGGGTGATCTATGCCACTTGCTTGGAAATTGATATGACCCAAATTCATAAGATCTGTGGCATTATATGACTGATTCAGAAATTATGTCAGTCTTCATCAGACACTGTTACAAAATGCCACAGAAGAGGAAAGATACTCAAAAGGGAGCATAAGCTGATGTTAGTCAAGGGAAAACTGGACCCTAAAACAATACAGGATTTTTTTCTTGTCTGTCAAGACTGATAAAAACAATTTGTGATGCATCTGACTCCAGACAGAAGAGTAAATCACACTCAACTTTCATAGCTCACAGGTATTGTCAAATATTGTCAAGCCCAAGAAATGGTTTAAATATATTTGTGTAATGCAGATACAGGTTCATATATAGAATACACAGAATTTTAAGAGAATTTTAGTCTGAGGAAATAAAAGTATTTAAAATAGGTTAAAAATGGCAATAGAGGAAGCTCCATAGAACAAAAGAAGCTTCAGTAAAAAAAAAAGAAATCACAAGTTCATGAACAAATCATTCTGTGCTTTCTTTCTGGTTCTGTTGTTCACATCTTTTCTCTTGCAACTTTATTGCAACTCCAAATATGACAGAGACCTACAGCTATTCCCAAGGAGGGATGAAGACCCTGCCCCATGTTTTGTCAAGGTCTGTACACTCACCTCAGGGAAAAGGGATGTGTTTCCTTTGCCTCCCCATCTGGGGTAGCCTGTCTGCCTTTGCTTGGTGTGAATGCATCCCTTTCAATCATGTTCCCTGAACTATCCTCTAGACTCAAACTCTCCTTCTTGGGCTAGGCAGCCTGTGCTGGACTCCCTGAAATTGTTTTAACAGTACTTCCATCTTCAGCTGAGATTTTGCATGAGAACTGTGGGGTATCAAGAAAGATGTTGTTATAAAAAAAAAAAAAAAAAAAAAAAAAAAAAAAAAAAAAAAAAAGAGCGCCTGTATCTCACACCGTTGGGGGTAGGGTAGGAGATATTTTTGAGGTCCTTTGACCTTAGCACTGCAGAATTTTGGTCAGACTCCTTGTTCAGGGGCAGAAAGGAAATGATTATACAGTGACTACTGTACTGTATTAGTGGAAGGTGGTGATAGAATATAGCATCCAGTAACAATGCCTTTGAAGTTGTGCAGAAGAAACCCAGGGTAACTGAGGTAGTATTTGTAGAATTTAAAAGGGAGAATGCAGGTATCTGAAGCAGTATCAAAAAAGTAAGCTTTACCTATGAAATTCCATGGAGTGAACCTTGATAATATTCCCTGAGTTCTTCCCTTTAATTTTCCTTTTGTCTCCAAATTCTGTGGCTCTAGCTGTAAAATTCCTACAAAGAAAGAGGGTCTTAAAGTACTTCCAGCTGTACTCCTTTCCTGAAGAGAAAAGATATCTCAGGAGATAACTGCAACTGAATATCTACATCAAAGGAATTTGAGAAATTTCTGAACTTCTGGTTGCTCATTCACATCATATCCTGGGCCTTTCACAGGATATAACTGTGAAATGGAAAGGAGACCAAAAGGAAACATCACATTTCTATTATCTTTGCAATGCCTTTAAACAGGGAGACAAATCTAGTTCTTCCATTGGGTGGAAGCTGCCATTTTGAGTCAGCTGTGACAGTCTTTCAAAGTTAATGCTCATACTGTAACCCAAAAAGCCTCTAGTTTTTTTTATTTCTCATTGAATAAAAGTTAAACAGTACAAGACACATAATACAATAAACTGCTTTGACGCAGACACAAACACTTTTAACTCCCAGATTTTTAATTTGTTCTTGAGAATTTACAAGTCTGTAAAATCTTTACAATTGGACTCTAGTAGTTTCTCTGTTTTTCATAATATGCAACACTCCACCAGAATCAATCTATACAACATTTAGCAATCCCTACTGAAAATCTCGTTGTGGCAATGACTTATTTATAAGTTCATTTGCTTCTGAATTCTAATCCTTCCTGATGCTCCTGGGATATATTCAATTTCCATGATGGCTAGGAGTTCTCCTCCTGCCTCCATTTTCACAAGTTTTTTCCTCCAGTTTTTATGCCTATAGTTTTAACTCACATTCCAAATATTAGAGCTGTCATCATAAAATTTCATGAACTGGAAGCACCGTGGTGTTGAACAGATAATAAACAATTATGCTGCAAATTAGTCAGTTGCAGAGCTATAATCTGCAGTCTCCAAGGGAGTGTTAGCAGTTGCAAACCTATATCTAAGCAGATCTTTTACTCAGCAGCCAAGGTCATGTTTTTGGGGCTGTGATGGATGGCTTAGCTATGCCTCTGCCAGCAATTCTTTCTGTGAGTCATAAGGCATGGTTGGACAAGGCATCACTCACACTGTCAGCGGGCAGCAGGGGCTCTGGAAGAAAGGTCTCTCTGCTGCCCTGCCAGTGCCCACTGGCTCCATTTCACAGAAGTCCTCCCTGAGGGTGCCTCACCTGCTCTTCCCTGAAGCTCTTTGTAAATCAGATGTCGTTTGCTGCAAAGTACACACAGCATATCAACGCCGGCAAAACACCAAATGTTCTCCAGGTACAAATATTTACTGGCTGTGGGAATGATTTCCTGGATGGATATCAAGAATTTGTCAATTTTGCAAAGATCTCATTTTGAAGGGTTTGAAGAAGACCAGTGAAGGAATGGAAGGTGCTGGAAGAAGTGGGGAAGAGTAATCTGAATTAACAGTTTGCCATGAGAACAGATACTAAATTAAAACTGCAGCATGAGGACACAAAGCTGTTTGCATGACATTTTGAAGTGAGATTTACAAGTAAGTAAGTACTGTTGTTGAATTTCAATCATGTCTCATGAAAAAAGGACTCAGAGTTGATTTTTACAGGAATCTGAAGTTTAAGGTCTTTACCCTCATGAGTTGTTGTACATAATAACATTTGGATCCAGATGGAAGAGTTGTGCCTTGATCATTCCTTTGTCATTTGCTTCTGAAAAATTCTGTTCAGCACCATCCCACTGTGAATAAGTTACACATACCCCAAACAAGCACTGATGATGTTTACTAAACACTATCAAAACTTAATGTATGGAAGAGTGGAGTAGGACAAGGATTCTCAACAGAAATAAAAAATACTGAGTGCATATCAGATCTGAAGAGTCAAATTCTCTCAACAAGGCAATATATCTTCACTGGTAACCACAAAGCTATATAATGTAATTCAGTCTAAGACCAGTCCAAGCAAACAATTTAAAAAAAAATTCATTCTTAAATAGTTCCAGGAAACTTCACCTTTCTGACAGAAAGCTGTCCCTGAGCTCTCTCATCTGTAGCCACTTAATGGTCTGACACAACTTCCTCTGAGTTAGTATTAGTTAGCCTAAAGGTTTCCAGAGACACATCACAGACACTAGTACTTTCATATACATACTTGGTTTGTTTCTACTTTTAAAGATAGATCTACTGTAAAATCAAAGCCCTTTCACTGCACAGCTCAAAGAATGTCATACTACAAAAAGGAAAAAAAAAGTATTTTCACAGGACACAGAGTTATTAATTTTAGAGTAGGTTGTAAAAATTAGACTATAAGATAATTCAGTCTTCTAATGAAGAACATGGAAACAAGAAAATTAAGAGAAAACAGGAAAAATTGCTAATTTAGTACTTTTAATTTTCAAAAGAAGATTTTGACATGCAGAAAAAAAATTAATAAAAGTCATTCATCTCTCTTTTTCTGTCTCCCCTCCTTAAAAAAGAACATCTGGAAACTTAATGCCAGCTGTAACTGAATGTGATTAATTTAATCTTTTTATGTTAGCAAGAAAAGGGAAGGGATAATTAGTTTCCTATCCTTAGATACTCTGAATGACTCTAGTTTGTGATAAAATGTCAGAATGTATCAGAAATATAATTTTTAGAGCAGTATGTTTCAAAATTTTCAGACCCACAAGAGGTTACTGAAATGGCTATTTTTTGAGGAAAAACAGTGCAAGAATGAATTTCAGCATAAAACTGGGTTTTGTTTTTACAGAAATGAGTTTCAGACAGAGGTGAAAATAAACATGATGTAACATGGTGATAGAGACACAGAAATGCAATATGCATTCACTCCATTTAGAGTGTACTCTAAATGTGTAATGAATATGAAGACAGACAAACAACAAGCACAAGAAAGAGCATCCTGGGCCTACCCTGTCCCTTCTGACCAGACCTGGAATTAAAAAAATGTTAATTTAGTGCTATCATGCTCACATTCAGGGAAAAAAAAATTAATATTTCAAGGAAAAGGAACAAGATCACAGGTGGCTTAGAAATAAAAAGTATGCTATGTAAAAATCATTTAACAACATGCTTTTTCTTTTTATTTCTCTTAGTTTAAGTACACATATACATATATCCAGAAAAATTATTCATGCTCATTTTATAGGCATATAGAGAAGAAATTAACAATTTGCATCATTTAAAATAGATGATGGGTAAAATTGGCCCATGAAGATTTCCTGTGCCTGCCACTTATCTTAAACTAAGGGCAAAGAAGATATTGACGGTCTGAAAATAATGGAGCGTCCTCTATCATTTTGATACTTCTAGGCTTAGAAAAACACAGGATCAGATCAATGGACCTATTTTCCAAGTCAGTTCTGAAATATAGAATGAGATTTCTAAAAGGGACTAATTTTTATCTTCTAATTGTCTCTCATTTACATAAATCAACAATGCATGCTTGGGGGCTGTCAGGGAATGCCTGCTCCACAGCATGGGATGCACCAGGAAATTAACCAAATGCACAAGTCAAGGCATCTGTTTTCTGGTGAAGTCTAGGCAAGCCAACAAAATACAGCATTCCTAATGCTCCATTCTAGAAATCAGTTGCAGAGTGCTTGTAGTTTTTCTTTACTTGGCCACTAGAAACAGAAGCTAGAGATCAAGAGCTTCTGCAGTCAAAGTAGAAAGGCCATAAAATGCATAGGAAAAAGGAAATATTTTCAGTCATTGCTGGGTAATGACAAATGTTGAAAGCAATATTTTCAAAGGATGGGAAAATTAGAGCTGAAATGGAAAAAAGACTTTGTTTTTCTCTTCAGCTCAATACCCTTTTGTTTGTCAGACTCCCCATCCATGCAACACATCTAATGAATTCTACATCCGAAAATCTGTCTTGTTAAGACAGAAAATTGCAGCACCATGGCATCTGCATTTCAAGCACTAGTTTACTTCAAAAAATAATGGAAAATTTACAGTGTTTGATAAATATTATGGATATAAATAGTCTTTCAATTTTAATCCCAAAGTTTATAATTAAAAATTGCAGGGTTTAGCTAGATGCCTTCGGGTTTTTCCTGAAATTGATATTTCTGACTATATACCAAAGGGTCAAGATTTTCAACAGAAATCTATTTGATTAAACTTTTTTCCTCCCACTCTTATTGCTTCTTCCCCCGAGGAAAAAGTGAAAAAGCAAGCACACAAGAAAATGTTTGCTCAGCTTCACTCTCAGCAAAGAAATTAAAGCCAAGAGATTTTACAAAATTGCCTAAGATATCACTAGAAGCTTAGATTAAAACACAAGCCTGAATTCAAAGGGTGGAAAACAGAATGAAAGACATCATTTTAACTAGCAACTTTCAATCCAAGGAAAGGCACAACAAGCAGAGCAGAGAATGCATTGTCTGTTTAAACTTTAAAGGCATTTGGGATTTTAGACCGACAAGCCTTAGTTGCCTAAAATGTTTGAAATTCAGGGGACAGAACATACAACTTCTGAGCTTCAGCAACAGTACCTACAAGATTAATTGCCCCTCTCAATTACAAGAAAGAGCAAAAGCCCAGAGAGGAAATGTTTTGTTAGAATGGATAATCTATCTGGGAAGAAATCTGCATGATTGTTCTGTCTTCTGCATTAGAAACAGAAGCACTGCTGATTTACTCATTACTCCATTGATACAGTTTCACTACACTAATGAGTATTTAAGAGAACTCTTGGGTCAGCAGGAACCCCAAGGTACTTTATAGGGAAGAGGGATCATGGGAACCTTGGACTAGATGACCTGTTACAAATAAACTAGTAAACAATTGCATTCCAAAGCAAGCTTTCAGTTCCTTCTCAGCAATTGATAATCTCAGCACTAGAATCTAGGGAGAATTCATAAGAATATACTGTGACTAATGCTCAGCACGTTTTTTAATGCTTATTATTTCTTCTCTCTGTTCCTTGGCTAAGTCTGATTATCAGTGCAAAAAAAATTCTAGTTCCAGCTCTCTGCTTTAATTCCAATTATCATATCTTTTTATCATAAAGTGAAACTCCCATTTGTGGCACTGATATTCTTTATAAAAAGCAATTTCTTAAGACTCTCTAAAGTGTTATTCTTGACATTAGTACCAGGGGAAATTATTTGCCTACACTTAAACTGCGTATTTTTTACTAGCATGTAAAACAAAACCAAATCTCCTGAATACCAATTGTGTGATACAACCACAGGTTGTTGTTTTTACTTTATTTTCCTCCTCACCACCAATGCACATTTTGGACTCGCTTTGAAGAACTTATAAGGCATCAAATCTGGACTCAAATGTTCCTCTTACCCATTTAGCTTCACATCAATTTCTCTTTTCTCCTGGCCAGGCATGTTTTGCATATGTATCACTTGCCTTCATAATTACTTTATAGAAAGTCAATGTAACAACTTTAAATAATTTTTCCTATGGGGAATACTCCTCATTCAGAAGGCATTACAATTTATTATTAAGAATTATTATCAATCCTAATCTGAATATGCAACCTCTGACCTTGCTGCTTTTCCAGTATCAGGTTTGAGAACTAATAGACATAGGAATCACAGTTACTGTCATAACAGTAAAAGCCATCTATACAGCAAAGGAAGTGTTCAGGGTCAAGTCGAATGAGTCCTTGAGCAACATGGTCTAAAGAAAAGTGTAGCTGCACATGACAAAGAGGGTTGGGCTAGGTGGTCTGTAAAGGTCCCTTCCAACACAAACACAATAATGGTCACAGCATTTCAAAGCCTGTTCCCTCTCCTTGGATCCTCACAAACCTCAGCTCTCTTAAACTTAGAACTATATATCCTCAGAAAAATTAACAAGGGAAAACACACTCCCATTTCTATTCATCTTAGCCTGTAGTATGCTGCCATCTGACAAGCTGTCAGTTGGATCCATCCTGGGGATGAGAAGGATACACATCCACAGGTCTCTTAATATTTTCTGCTATTGAGCAAGTTTTGCACATTGCCTTAGAGCTCTCAGTTTCCACTCTCATTTTTATATCTCTTCCAGTTAATGGCATGGAAAATGGGCCTATATTTTCCACAGGTTTTAAAACTTCTAGGCAAATTAAACTTATAAAGACAAATTAAACAACTGGGTTTTTAGGCTTCCCTATCAGTTATAATTTCTAGCGTTCTTATTTATGCTTTCTCAGAGTCCAGTCTGATACAAAGAACACCTACAGAAAGCTTTGAACACTTCTGGCACATTATTTAGACATTTAATGGCATCAGACTTCTTAAACAGAAATCATCCAAAGCAACAGCATTGACCTCTCTCACATCCCATCACTATCAATCATTAGACCAAGGTAATCTCATTATCAATCATTAGACCTAAGTAATCTATAATTCAAGCTGAAGCCTCAGGAATTGGAATAGAAAGCAAAAAATCAACCAAGAAACCAACCAAAAACAACAAAAAAAGGCAACCAACCAAAAAAAATCCAGAAAAAACCCTAGAACAAACAGGTATACATTTTCCACAGATTGATATTTCACAAAATAAGACAGAAAACACAGGGTTTTTTTCCCTCACTCAGGAAGTAAAAGTAGAATGCCTCTTTGGTCTTCCCTTCCAGTGTCTTAATTCCCCATTTCTTTCACTCTCCAGTTCTTTTTCTGTCTCTTTTTCTTCCCTCACAGCCCACTTGTAGGAAAAGGAGATTGACCTAACCAGTCCTAAATAATTAAGGAAAACCGAGAAACTTCACGCCTGGCAGACAAGCAGGCAGGGAGCTGTTTCACTGCTTTCCCTATCAAGAAAGAAGTCTTGTGAACAAACTGAAGCTCTCCTGTGCAGTTTTGAACAACATTGTGAACAATTCTCATCCAACATTTATGTCAGGAAACTGGAAGTTTCGCAGTTAGTTCTATTTAAAATTCTTTCTTTACTGCCCTATGTTGAATTGTTCTTATCTTCATAATAAAATTAGCATCACAGACTAACATGAAAACTAGGTAATTTTTGCTTTTTATTAAAAATAGATCTCCACGACACTTATAGGAAATAGCAAGAATTCAGTTTGGAATGCTCTGCTAATCTCAGTTGTTGCTAATTTTGATCAATTTCAATTCAGTTTATTCTTAAAAAAAAAAAAACAACAAAAACAACTGATAGTACTTACATGCCACATAATCATAGCTGGTAAATGCAGGGGAGAGTTCAAAAGTGAAGAGAGATGAACTTTTATGTAGATAATGTGTAGTTCGCTAAAAAAAAAAATGTCTCAAGAATTTTATCTAAATCCCACACTGAACTTTACGCAAATTTCAAGTAAAGCGGCAAGGAAGAATAAAACTGTTATATATGCAGACATACAAAAACCAGTATGTCAGCCTTCCTCTCAGTAAAACTTGTGCATTGCTAAATTGCTCAAAAAAAATCTGTCACATTTTTTCAAAAATCAGTAATTTTAAATTTTCATCCAATCTCTTAGCCTTTTATCTTCTTCCAACCCCTTTATTAGTAGTTGAAGGGAGAAAGCAACTTAATACTTTTCACAGCTATTAATTTGCAGTAAAATTTGCAGCAAAAATTTACAGTCCTTTACAACACAAATCAGGTATTTACTTGTTACAATTATGTCTCTACTGTGTGTGTGTCTGGAATCAATGCAGGTGAATGATCTCAATGATCTGCTACCCAAGGGAAAAAAGCAAGAGTAGAATGACCTTAATCTCTTGTTTCTTTCAAACTCCTGCAAACATTGGGCCAAAATCCATCTGGGAAAAGCACTTGCTTAGATCAGCCAACATGCAATCCCAATATTATTAACAATAAAAGGGTCAGGTAGTGAGATGCAACTCTCCAGTGCCTAAAGCTCTGCACCATATCTTTCTAGTATTCTTTAGGTGTTTTAGAGCTGCTGGAGACACGTAAGTGCAATGTTGGCAGGAAAACTTATGTTTTCCTAAATATTGGGAAAAAAAACTTGTGTACAGTAATGCAGTAGTCCTATTGCTCATTTTAGTGGCAAAACAAACTCCAGGATTTCTCTATATTCTAGTAGGTTCCTCCTATACTCATCAAAAAAGCTTTGGAAGCCTGGCTATCCAGGACAACAATTTTTCATTATTTTTCTATGACAATAATTTTTCCTCTGTGTTTTAAATGCTTCTCAGCCTAATCATTTCTCCCTTAAATTCTGACAGCTGTAGGACTACATCTCTGTTTTTCTACAGTGTTTTTTATTCGGCTGTTCAAAGACCATCCTCCTGTCCTTTAGCTCTTATCAGCTCTGGATATCTATTCAATATCCAAACTTTGTCTTCTTCCCCACAAAGTTTCTCCATATGAAAAAATTTCACTTTCTTTGGAACATTAAAAATTTATACTTTTCCCCACAGATAATAATCAGAAATTTAAGCATGTGGGAAAAAAAAATCTAGTCATCACGGCTGACCGACACTGTTGTGTACACCCTTCCCCAAACCATGAAAATATAAAATGTAAGATTAAAAATATAGACAGTAACTAAAACTAAACACATTGCTCTACTATAATAAAATGTTACTGCTTTGATATGAACACCAAATTTCGTGATGCCAAATTTTAATTTTTTTTTTCTTTTTGGATTTCTGGTGTCGACTTTTAAAAACACTCAGAGCAGCACCCATATTTCCCATTACCTGAAGATATCCTGTCAATCCCACTTCTCTTTCAGCTTAGAGGGGCCCATATTCAGTGCTCCAGCTGCTGCTGGTAGCAGCACTGGAGCAGGCTTACTTACGGTACTTCTTGTTTATTGTTTGTGTGGTCCTACAGTGATCCCATGGCAGCTGAGCATCCTGGAGCCCAGCTGAACACCTGCAAGTGTGTTCTTTGACACTGAGGGAGGCTAGAAACTAAACCTTTTTCCAACCACTAGGTCCAGCCCAGACTGGGAGAGAGACAGACTTGGCTGACAGCTCTTCTTGCTGAAGCTGCTGGCTGTGGCTGCCTCAGCAAATCCCAGTGCTGGAGGAGATACAGTCAGGATGTGCTTTGGTGCCAGTAGTGGTGTTATCATGACTCCTCTGAAGACCAAACCATTGTCCAAACACTTACAATTTTTCTAACTTTTCTCTGCTTTTTCATACCTCAAGTGTTTGTCTTGTACAAGACTCACATGGCAAATTTCATTAACAGCTCTAAGTTTCTAATTGAAGTTTCTGCTCCTTCAATCTTCAACCCCAGGCTGACTTGGTGACAAGAAGTAATGAGGGAGCACGCAAGTTTTTGTCCCTTTCAGCTACAATAAATGCTCAGTAATTCTGATTTCTAGGCACTGCATACGGTGGCATGACAACTTCCTTTCACAAAGGCATGTCTTCTCAGGCTGGAAGCTGTGTGCTTAATAAGACACGTTGAGGTGGATGTCATTTCTGTCATAAAGTGAAAGGGTTCTTTGTCCAGAAAAAGACAACTGCATCATTTTTGAGGAAGGCTGTGTCTGGGAATCAGAGTCAAACTGAAATCTAGTGCTCTTAATGACATCTGGGAGTTCCTGGTTTCTGCACCAGCATGGCTGTCATCATTATCTTCAGCTTTTTTAGCTCTTGGGTCCTTATACTAAGCCCCTTTCTGTGTGTCCAGGGCTGGAAGGCAATTAGACCAGTAGTCAGTGGCAAATGAAACCCAGAGCTCTCTGTCAAAAGATTCAGTCACTTGAGATTCTTGACACAAGCTGACAGTGGAGAAACTAAGAAGCAGAAAAGCTGGGCTCACTGATGGTTTTTCCCTGTACTATTAATTTATAGTAAATAACATGTAGAGGTATCAGCTTTTATTTTTTCAGCTTCACAAATTTTTTGCAGGCTGGAGCAGATTTACAAAGCAAGGGTTAAATCCTAAGCTAGCAGAGAACACCAGGCTCCAGGTGCAGTGTGAGAAGGTCAGCAAGGTGCTTCTCTCACGACTGTGTTGAGACTGATCAGGGTCCCAAACTCTTGTCTCACCCCTGTAAACAGCTACATAAAAGACAAAGGATGAGTGGAGGCAGTTTATTTTGGTCATAGAGGTCCCTTGCTTTCTCCCACTCACATGCACCCTATCCTAAGGCCTTAGAATGCTTAATTGCTAAATCTAATTATGTGTGAAACTGCATTGATTTTACCAAAAAAATGCAGTATTTTTGGAACACTGCATGCCTATTTAGGGTAAATACAAACATGGACTTCACAACTGAAACTGCTGGTCAAAATTAGATGGGTATGAATATGTTGTGCCAAATCAATGATTTTGGCAGGATACCAGAATCTAGTCCTCAGCCATGTGTCTTTTTAGACACATAATAGTAAGGAATGCATTTTTTCTGAAAGAAAATCCTAAAATCCAGTGTGAAAAAAAATTTTCTAAGCTTGAGTTCTTTGGTGATTGGTTTATACTGTGTAAAGGTTCCTGCAAAGGAAAGATGTCATTCTTTCCCCTTCTCCTTGGTGATTACAGAGATTATTAGGTCATGTTTAGGGAGAACAGCTTACTTTGAAGCACTTTCCAACTTCTTCATTGAGGTAAGTCTTGTCCACTGTAAAAAAATTCTCTACATCCATTTAATCCACGAGATAGGCACTCAGAGCTAGTGTCACAAGGAGGGTGGATTAAGGATGTTAATAATCAGCATGATATCATAAAATCACAGAAATATAGGATGGATTGGGTTGGAAGGGGCTTGAAATATCATCTAATTCCAAGCATTATGCCATGGGCTCGGGTATCACACACTATATTGGATTTCTCAGGGTCTCATCCAACCTGGCCTTGAACACTTCAGAGACGGGGCATCCACAACTTCTCTGGCCAACCTGTTCCAGTGTCTTACCACATTCACAGTGAAGAATTTTTTCCTAACATCTAATCTAAATCTCTTTTCTTTTGGTTTAAAGTAGTTCCCTCTTGTTCTATTATTATCTACACTCGTAAAAACTCTCTATCTTTCTTCTTTATAAGTTCCCTTCAGGGCCTGGAAGGCCTCAATAGGATGTCCCTGAAACCTTCTCTTCTCCAGGCTGAACACCACCAATTCAGTTTATCCTCATAGGAGAAGTGCTCCAGTCCTCTTCTTATCATTGTGGCACCCCTCTGGATCCACTCCAACAGGCTCAGTCTTTCTTGCACTGAGGACCCCAGCCCTGGATGCAACATTCCAGATGGGGCCTCCCATGAGGACCAAGTAGAGGAGGCATATCACCTCTTTTCACTTGCTGGCTACTCCTCTTTGGAAGTAGTCCAGGATATAGTTAGCCTTTTGGGCTCCAAGTGCCTACTGATTGTTCAGTTCCAGCTTTTTTTCCCACCAGAACTGCTAGACCCTTCTCCACAGGACTGCTCCCAATGAGTTCTTCTCCCAGCCTGAACTCACCTCTGGGATTGCCCTAACCCACGTGTAGCACCTTGCACTTGGATCTCATGAGGTTCTCATGGGCTCACTTCTCATGTTTGTAAATGTTGCTATGTGGGGTCTCATCTCAAACAAAATTCCCGAACCCAGACCCTGCTTTACACAAGAGTGTGAAAGAGCTGTGTGAAAGAATTGAGGCTCAGGGTACATCCCACACAACACAAGGCTTCTACAACACCTCTGGAGGCTAAGCATTAAAATCCTTACCATAAAATAGACTGAAGGGCTTTATGAACCCATACCTCACATATTGCAAGTGCTACAACAGCTGGACTCCTATGTCAGAGACAGGAAGATATTTCTTCCTGCTGATGGTTCCTTCAGCATGCTGAAAGAACATCCACAGAGTCAGTCCCAGAAGATAAGGTAGTCAAGTGGATACCCAATTACTTATTGAAATCATAAATGTTAAGAATAAAGATATGAATATCTGCATGCATAGAGGAAATGACAGAAGTGTAGGCATCTGGAGACCATAGTGTTACAACTATCTGCCAAAAGTGGTTAGATTTTAGCATATGGTTCAATTAGGAACATAACCTTTGCCATCCTCTTTCTTCTTCTCATGTGAGGAAAGGATTTTAATACTCTGCCTGTTGCAAAGGGTTGAGGATAATACTATAATAAGAATATCTACTGCTGTGAGATCATTACAAAATCATGATACATAGTCAGTAAAGCTACTAGCTGTGAGATATGCATATGTGATCTATTGCTGTTTTATTTCTTGGTTTTGCATAACACAGGGATTGTTTTTGGTTTTGCACTCAAAAAGTAATATAATAACATGGTAGAATCAGAAAGCAGTCATAAGAATTTACCTGCAGGCTTATGAGATGGCTACAACAGGAGGAAAAATAAATTGCAGCTAATAGTAAGATAAGTTTATATGCCAACAAAACCATTGCCTACAACAATGGATATTGTTCTGCTTTGTGAAAAATTCCCTCATTTCAGTTTCTTTGCTTTTTTTTTTTTTCTTTCACACAGTAGAAACATAAAAACAATTCAGAACATAAAGTACAGAGAGTTGGTGTTTTGGTACTTTTTTTCATCCTCACTTTCAAAAAGTATAGCAGTTGATCTTGTGCTTACATAAATCAGAACTGGATGATCTTGTTTGATCTCCTTCAGAGATCAATGGCCTCTCAACAGATGGCCAGATGAGAGCAGAAATGTGCCTGAAAGCATCAATATAAGCCCTGAGTCTAAGTAACCACAATTCACCTGAATGCTGTTTCACTGCCAGTTCCTAGGTCATTTTAACCTTGTACACTTCCAAAGCATTTTTTTAAATAGTTGCCCAGCTCAGCTTGTTCCTTTCTACTTCCATTTCAGATTCCATTCCAAATCAGCCATAAGACTTTCACAGAAGCTCAATAGCTGAAGTCTAGAACTCAGTCCAACCTGTTGTTTGTATGTCAGTACAGTTCTCAGGTCCTACTTTAATTTCTAGCCTGTAATCTCACAGTTGACAGTTTCCCATTTCTTATCAAGCACAGCCTCTATCTTCTGTTTGTGAGTTTCACCAAGATACCATTTAAGAGAAAATTTTCACTTTAGCTGAACAAGTGTAGGTCTCAGCAAGTATGGAAACGTAGAACATGTGGTCAAAACACATAGGCTCCAAGGTCCTTATGGGCTAGTTCTGCATTTCTTGTTTTGTACTCGGTCATGCTGAGCTGAGATGAAGTAGTGTTCATGAGAAGAGAAAGGAATATTTATATGTAGAATATGTAGAATGATTTTTAAATAATAATCTTTATTCCTCATAATTTTCTTAAGGAATTTTAATCATGATTAGATGCAATGTGGATAGAATACAAAATAATGAAATTCAGAAAAGTGTCCCATGATTTTCCTGATTTGAATGCATGACATTCACCCATACTGTGCAAACTGACAACAAAGTCCATTAGCACTACTATATGATCCTTTCAAAGAACCTGTGTGTTAACCATACGACAAAGAACACAAATTATGATTCTGCTTTGGTTCCCTCTTCCTCCCAAAAGATTTTTGAGAGAATGACATTCATAGCATCATTTCATTATATAATAATAATAATAATAATAATAATAATAATAATAATAATAGTAATCATCATCATTGCATATCGTCATTATTATTCAAAGCCAAAGAAAATAAAACAAAAACAAACAAAGAGACAGGAAAACTAGATTCTTATTTCTCATGCCAGAGATAACCAGGATTTTTCTCTTGTGAGGATAGGAAGGTTGAAACAGTATAAATAAATGAAATAAGTATGGACATCTTTCAGTGCATCTACAAGAAAATAACTTTAAAGCTGTGCATATATTTTGAGAAGAGAATTTGCTGAAAGTACTTTCAGCTTGGCATGACTTTCCTCCACTGCATCCTCTGTATTTCCCTTTATACAAAGATTGATATTAGATCAGTGGATTCAGAGGATGTGCATGAGAAACCCAAGAACTCAGTAGGTGTGTTCCCCTGGAGTTCTTCTGCTATGTACAAGAGTTCAGCAATGCTGTTTACAGAATGTCTGTACACAGCCAGTAGTAGATACAATCTACCTGTATAATTAAGTATTCAGGAGTGTAGTTAAGGCTTTTGCATTTAGATAGACTTTGCTCATATCAGTGCTGTTCTATAACACTCCGAATTATTCAGAGATATATCCTCACATGGTAAAAATAAGATTAGTTTGACAGGTTTCATCAGACTACAACCCAGGTCAAAGTGTGTTATATAATCTATTCTGCAAACATCCAAAGCTCTGCAGACTTCACTTTTTACAGGAACTCAGCATGAGCCAGTGGAAATAACCCAGCACAGTAGAAAATATGCTAGTTACATTTTTTCGACCTTGGTAAAGCCGACATGGTTCACACCACACTTGTCTGGTAATTAATCTATATAGTATGTGTGTTCTCCCACAGTGACTGCCTGGATCCATCCATTCTGCAGCTGTATTCTGTCTGATTGGAATTACTTCCCACCCCAGTAAAACAGGTGCCTCATGAGTAGCTGTACCTGGTCCATCTGGCAGTAATTTAACAATGATGCTTTTATTATTAGCACTCTATAATCATAGCGTGATTGCCAGTCTGTCCCCCTGCCATTTTCTTGTGTGTTTTTTTGAATGTTTTCATATTTTCAATATGAAACCAGTCTTTAGGGCCTGATGTCTCACATGTGCAACTGAGTCTTAGCAAATGGAGGCTTACACAATGGACCAAACAGCTGGCTTTGTGTTGTCGCAGTAGAAAATGCCTAATTACAGCAGAGTACACACACCACCATTGATGGCAACACATTTGTATTAAAGTGCCTTTGTTCTGGGAGACTCCTATCATTTATCCAAATTACTATTATTTTCCCTTTCTCCTCAGAGCTTTTACTGAATCTCTGAGCAATTTCAAGCCATTAGCCTACAGATACAGTAGGACTGCATTATTCAGTAGGACTGCATTACTAGAGAATGGCTGTTTGCCTAGCTGTGTCTGGCACCAGTCAGTCATGTCAGGAATCCCAGATCCAATGAGCATGGCTCATCTCATTTTGATTGATGCTCCACTCCCCTAATGTTACTGCCAAGAGAGGTTGTAATTCATGCCCAGATGATTCTGTTGTTCCCTATTTCTGCATAGGATGTCTGTCTTTTTCTGGGTGCAATTTAATTTCCCTTATTGCCAAAATCTGCTTGGTGCAGCAGAGACTGATTCCCAGTGCAAACATACAATTGGGAGAAATGTCTGTGTGGAGAAGAATGAGTGTGAGGAAGGAATGGGTGCAGCTGGCCCTTGTACCTGTCTTTGCTCTTCTTGTGGTAGGTGGTGAGCAGGGGACGTCTGCAGTCATTTCTTATCTAGGCTGTTCTCTTGTCAGAGTGTTGACAGATAAGATCAATCACATCATCTGTGTTCTTCCTGTCTACTTAAATTAAGGTATTTGAGCTAGAGACTGCTTTTATCTATAGATACTGTACTAGGGGTGGCAGGGCAACAATTCCAACACTGTTAAAATACAAATATTCCCTAACATTTTAACTCATTAAATATCTTTTAGAGTGTTTTGAAAGCTACTGTAGTTGCTGAATTTCTGCCTTCCAGGGTCATATATTGCTGCTTCCAAGAGAGGTTAGAATTAAGAACATTGAGAAAGCTGTGAAAAACTTGCATGTTGGGAACAAAAGTTCTTCTAGAATAAACTGGAGAATGTAGCTAATTTATTGTATGTAAATAAATGTACATACATTTATTTATGTACCTTCCCCTTCTGACAGCATAGAGTATGGACATATGGGCAGAGTTTAGGGGTAGGGTTTGTTTTAAGGAAAAGGGTTAGGTGAAGGCAAGACAAGACAGAGGAACAGAGGGCTCAAAAGGTTTTTCAAAACTAAACGCGGGCAGGTCACTAGAATTATCCCACTAGCAGTAATCTGGGAATGAACATAGGCTCAGCAGCAGCTGGGCATTATATCTCCAATAAGGGTTAGAATCTGGAGAATGAGAAAGCCAGTAACAGGGTTTTAATAGGCCAAAAGGACAAGACTTAAGCCAGAACTTTGTGAAGCCTCTGGGCTACTTCTTTTATCCTGGCTAAATAACCTGGCAGTAGCCTTAGCCCGTTGTGACAGATTGAACTTTCACTATAGCTCCAGGCTTTTTCCTTGTCAGAACCTCCACTGTTACTTTAAACCTTCCTGTGAACAGAGACATAGCTCAGGACTCCTGACAAACACCTCCACCATTTAATGGCTTCCCAGGTGTGAGGTGAGGTCTAGACAAGGATTAATATTCAGCAGAAGTGAAAACTAGAAGAGATAGCTTCTCCTTTAGTAGAGTTCTGATGCCACAGTTCTCTGCAGTACAATGCTTTGCAGGGTTTGTGGGGGATTGTCCTTTCTTAAATATTAGTTTAATTTAGGATTATGCTTCTGAGAAGACAAGCAGGACCTGTGGTAACAGAAAATTCAACAGTGGTTTTCATTTCTCCTCCTAGCACCATCATCTCCAGGTAATCTATTAAACATTTGTACACCTCACTGTCAGAGGAAGAATTGGGATGCTGAGAAACACCCAAAGAGACAAGGTAGAGTTCAAACGGCCCATGAAGGTGATATCTGGGTCTCGAACTCAGACATTTCTCCCAACCATATATTGTCCAGAACTTGAAGACAGTCAGACTTAAATTCTATTCCAGGTTCAGGTAAAAATGAGGGGTTAAAAAAAGGGGAATCCCTGGGAAACACTGAGAATATGGTTGAAAAGACTGGCAGAACCTAGGAGGAATTCCCAGTCCTGTTTCATCTGAGGGCTAACGTTCATGTTAGGATCAGTTCCTGTAGGAGAGACAGCAAGAGCAATATTCAAAAACTGCCTGCTCATGAACCAAGAGCTTGTTAATGACTTTTTCAGTGTGAATGCTCAGATATTATGTCAGGGAGTAGCCTTCCATGGACCAGCCTCCAACCATTTAGGAGACAACCACCTTGCCCACACACTGATACCTGAGATATTGCTGTCTGACCCTTCTAGCCCCAGAACACTTCTTCACTCAAGTCCACCTTCCCAGACTGCAGTTACCAAATCACATTTTATTTTAACTACTTCAACGGCAAGCCACCCTATTTTTCAGTGGTCTTCCTGTCTTTCCTCCTGTTTATTTAGTTAGCTTACTTATTCTCATGCTTTGCAGAGCTCTCTCACACATCTGCTACTTCACTTACACACCCAAATTCTCTGCTCTTTCTTCAGGTTATTTTCCTAGTGTGTGGACACTCTCATCATGCAATCTCTGCTCACTTTCATTCACAACCTTTTAGTCCAGAAGACAGATTTTCTATTTAAGAAACTGCTGGCATCATTTTTCTTGTCCTAAAAGTGGTTTTATACTGTGTCAGAACTCTGATTCAAAGCACCATGTTTGCTTACTATGAGAACAACATGCACCAGAAGAGGATTTACTACTGAAAAATGACATTAATTTTCATTACTCATATATTCATCTCTTTAAACACAATGGATAACTTAATTAGGTATGTTTACTTCCCTGCACCCCAATATGATCATATAATAAAGTCATGAACAGAAACACATTGAAAAATGTTTGTGCTTCATTTTCTGCAGGAGACTTGTAATTCCAAAGTAAATTTCCTTTCTTAGTCCAGCATTTCTGTGCAGTTCTTTCTGGATCTGCAAATAGTATGATGGGCAAGTGGTCAAGGAGCTCAAAAGTCCAAGGCTGAGATTTGTGCAGTGTCATTAAAGTTCTATGTGGCCTTTCATCCTCACATATGAAATGAAAGTAAGAATATTCTGGTCTCACAGAGATGATAAGGGACACTCAAGTACAGCTGCAACAGGGGCCACAAAAGCATCTAATAGATTGGTAAATTACAGACAAACATACTCACCCATCATTTCATTTGATCTATTTTACAAGATAGAAGCAGAGAGCTTTCATAGCTCTAAAGGGAAGATTAGACACATAAAAATAAGTTTTGCATCTGTAGTGTCACAAGCTAGAATGAGATTTTAATGAGAAAATAATAGATATTTCCAAATTAGAGATACAGAAGACTATTTAGGTCATCCAGTCCATCCAATGAATGATTTCCCATGGAATATATTTTCCAGTATCTTTATCCAGCCTGCTTCTAGAGTCTTTCTGGCTTGAGGTAGAAGGTGATCTCCAGATGAGATCATAAATAACTTTTTCCCTGTAGCAAAATAAACTTTCCTGAGCATGTCCCAATCAATTTATTAATTTCCAGCAAGAGACTCTGCCCTTTTTTTCCCAACAATTTGAAGCAGATGGCCTCATCTGAAAGCTAGTGACCTGAAGATATGCATTTTTTCCACTTACAGGTCAACCACTCATCAGTGACCTTTAAAAGAAAAAAATCTAAATGCTGACAAAATTTGCCTTGCTTAAGGAAAAACGAAAATATTTCAAGTGTCTGGTTCAAACTATCAGTCTAAAACTGCCCTGCAAATCAATTAAGTGCTTAACAATGAAACAGCACTCTGCATTTCAGCCCACAAGCCATCTGCAGCCTTATGTGACAGTTAGCTCAGCCTGCAGCCAGCTCCTGGACTCCCTTTCAGAGGTCTGTCTGAGCCAACAGCAGTTTGCAAAGGAGGATGAATTTTTCCAAACCAACAGACCAGCCTCCCCAAGCATCTTTTCCACGGCACATCAATGTCTGCACGGCCATGCAATGCAAGAAGGACTGAGTGGACTAAGAGACAGAGGATTTCCCAGAAATAGGCTGTTCTTTCATTTCACTCCCTATCCTAGTCCCAAAAACATTCAAGAAAAGTTGTAGTTGTGAATGGGTTCTATTAATTACTTTACTCATGGCATCTAACGTATGGAAACCATTTCTTCAACTAATTTCTCAACTCCTGCTAACTGTAGACAGGCCACAAAACAGAAATTGCTTTCTCTAAAATGCAAGGAAAATATTTAAAAAAATCAAATGCAGTTTTCTTATTTTTATCAATCATGATAATATTTTTCCTTGAAATCCCCCCCTGAAACTCCATTGTGTTTTACCATCACATGGTGAATCCCTCTGCAGTGTTGATGGACTTCCACATCTCTATTTTCCCTCTGCTGTGTGTGATGTTATTGCTGAAGCACCAGGATTTTTTTTGCTTCTGATTTATTATAGGTTACTGATGCAGATTCTCAGCTTTCTGAAAAACCCAAAAGTGTGTGGCAGTCTCTCACTGCACCATTCAGTTCCAGCTGGTCTGCTTTCCAGAACAGTTTATCCAATTGTTTGTTGGCAGAAACATTACCACAGGGCATAAGAAAAGTCCTTCTCAGGAGAATGAATAAAATATGGATAAAAAGAAGTAGCTTTAATGGTTACTTTTCACAATGGAAAGATCAAAAGTGGTCCTAATGTTTTTCAAGGTATTTATGTGGCACAAAATGCTATTCTTAGGTCTAAACACTTTATTCTCATCCAGTCCATTATGATTTTATATTAGCAGAGGGGATTTATCAGTCAAGAGCTCTCACCCTAAGGCAGAATGCCTTTTTGTGACCCTTCATGCAGAGTAGCCAGGAGTTCAGCCCACAGAATTGCACAGGTGGGACATCAGGTACTATGTCCTTGATTTAAGGTTTGTATCAAATTAAGTGGCCTCTCCCCAGAGCAAACAAATTGTTTTGAAATAGATCTTTGACCAACTCCAATGTTTTGGGGTTTATCATTCAACCGATCAGTTTCATTCAGCAGTTTCATAAAATAGTTGAAGTTCTTGGTTTCTATGGTAACATACAATGTTATTCCAAAATCAATTACATACTCTTGAAAGAACATTCTCTTCTCCCAGTTTTCTGAAGAGTAATTTTATACACAACTTCATATAAACTAATATTGTTTAATCATGAAGAATATACCTTGTATACTTTTGTAAAATTGCACATATTCTTCATAATCTATCAATATATCTCACTCTCACTAAATGATGTTTTCTGCATGAGTATTGTTATTGTGTGTTCAAATAAGGAAGTGCTATCATCAGCAAAACCAACAAAATCTGAATCAGAGTAAATATTAATGGCAATTTACAAAATCATAGAAAATAAGAATTTGATCTCTATGTACAAATCCAGAGAAGTGTTTCAATCTGAAGGTAAATACAAACTGTTTTGCAAACACTAAGCATGGTAAACAGACCTTTTTCAACTCTTAATGTCTTTATTTTGTAATATCTGTTGATTTCAGTATGTGATTTTGATTGATTAAAGATTTAGGTAAGTCATGAAGAATGTTTTCAGTGGGTCAAGTTGAATATCATTGAGTGAGAAAAATCCACAGTTGCTGCCCTATGGAAAGTTACATCATTATATATTCTTCTAAGGTGTAAAAGTGCCAAAAATACTAGAGATGCCATTTGCTCACTTTTAAAATATATATAAATAATATGCAACTGAAAGAGAATGTCTCTCTGAAATAAAGAAGTAATTCTGGATACTCTTCTCATAAGGCATAAATCCATACTAGAGTCAGTACCACAGAGCAGAACTCCAACATAAGTTACATTTCCATTGACATCAGTAGGTGAAATTTGCAACTGACATAACACAAAGTACCTCCATAAGGAAGAATGTATTTGCAAGGCTTTTCTACTAAGTGAAAAATAAAAATAAAATAAAATAAAATAAAATAAAATAAAATAAAATAAAATAAAATAAAACAAACCAAAACAAACAAAAAAACCAAAACAAAACAAAAAACAAAAAACAAACAAACAAACAAAAAACACAGATGCAAAAAGAAATATTTCATTTTTAATTTCATACCAGCCAGAGAACTTCCCAGAAACACTTTCTCTGTATTATTGAACACTGGGGAGAGAAAGCTGCTGCTTCTGACCTTAGAGTCTTCAATTTACCCACTCACTTTCGTTGCAACTTTCCCCATTACAGGAGGGTCACTGATTTACTAACACAGTGGTTCCTCTCACACTAGCAGGCACTGACTTCAAACATGTTGGTTATTCATGAGTGCAGTATGCCCCTCAGTGCTAGGACTTGACCTCTTATTTGTTCTTTTTGTCCTGTGTTTGGACCAATTTATGCTCACGAAATTGCTTTGGGCCTTTTCAGTCCTCCAGGCTTGTACATTTCCATCTCATGATTGCTTCCTTACATAATGGGATAGCAATCTGTAATTGATGAGTTAATATTTCCCTTTCCTAGCTAATTAGCTGCCTGATCACAGTGCTGCCATCAGGAACGTTTAGGTGCCATGGATTATTATACCAGTCAGGGCTGTAAGCCAGGAAATACCCAGAGCTTTTAGTGCTGGTAGGTGTCACATTCGTTGGAGGTGTTCTTTTCCAGATGTGATAGGAAGCCAAGGTTTGTGCCACACTGAGTTGCTAGAACATCACAGTCTCCCCATACATTTTATCTTCTAACCCTAATTTACTCTAAAATTTCTTTTGCAGGTTTGGTCAAATAGACCTGCCATCTGAATTAAATACATTATATTCTCCCTTATCTAAACTAGTATGAAGAATTAGCATGTGATATAAATTTATATTCTGCTTTATAGAAGGTATTAAATGGAAGCTAAAGTGACTTTTGTTCAGGGATTTTGCAATCTCCATCAAATGTTCTGTGATCTTCAGCTGACAAATATTCAGTTTTAGGCACTGTTAGTATATTACAAAATCAAATGCAGTTTAGTTATTATATTATATTACAAAATTTAGTTAGTATATTACAAGTTAGTATATTACAAAATTTAGACAATAAGTAAAACAAGACAGTATTTAGAAAAAGTCCTTGTAAGTTTCTCTCATAGAAGTTGTTACAGAGAAAAGATCCATGGTAATGTTACTGATACAAACTTAATAATTTCATCTCCCATCTCCAAACTCTATGTTCCTGAACTTACCCCACCCTTCATACCTGTTTATGTCCATATATGCACATTAACATTAAGTACAAGAAAGAAAAAGTAAAAAAGTGACATATTCCAGAAGTGGAATACTCAGCATGGATTTTTCTGAGCCAAGAATGACTTTATACAATTAATGTTTATGTGCAGGTTTTATACATCACAAACTCATGTTCTAGTGCAAACATTTCAAAATTTGTCAGGAGTACAAAAAGTAAGAACTTTGACTGCTAATGTGTTCCTATAGGCCTGGCATAGACCATATTTTCCAAATAAGTTATCAGATTTATTGATTTATCTCCCAGCATTTTGCATTTTCCCAGTCTATGATACACTTTTCCTTTCATGGACCACTGACAGTAGAAGAGATGTTTTCAAAATTCAGAATAGAAACTGTTCTTTGTAAAACTGTCCCTGTTGGAACAGAGGTTGTGTCAAACTGGTCCTTAATATTAGGCAAAATTAATTCCTTTGGTTATTGCTGCATCTATTTATGTATGTGCGGGCTTTCATTTACAAGGGCAACCTCTTGATAAAATTTGTACAATCAAAACCAATATGAATATTCCGGTTTTGGTCAATGGTACCTTTTTTTCTCTAAATGTAAAGATCCTACTTCTAAAACAATTCCCATGACAGCTTTGATAACACTCACATTGATGGATTATTCTGAAAATCACTATCTTTTACCTCCAAAAGACATTGATACAAACCATTATGGCATTAGAAGTCTTCCCCCCATGAGAGCTGGTCATTATCCTTT
The DNA here is from genome assembly GCF_009819655.1 of Sylvia atricapilla. Taxonomy (NCBI): domain Eukaryota; kingdom Metazoa; phylum Chordata; class Aves; order Passeriformes; family Sylviidae; genus Sylvia; species Sylvia atricapilla. The sequence continues at coordinate 84,760,490 of NC_089142.1, read as the reverse complement.
TTTTGTAACTGCTGTTCAAAAAATCTGGAGTACAATAGTTTGGAAAAGTAGAAGACTGCACAAAGGAGGAAATACTCTATCTTTTACTTGGATAAATAAAATAGACATGGAAAACAACTATGTGTATTTTAGTGGTAGCATTTCCCATAATAAATGGTTGATTATTTAATTAATTATAAAGGATTTAATTACATACTCAGGGGGAAAAAAAAATAACCAAAAAAACCCCCCACAACAAAACTGCAAAACTCAGCAAAAAATCAATCCTGGCCTGCAAATGCCATGCGTCTTCACTTCCTAATACTATGTGCTTGCAATTCCTTATGTCATAGGTTTTGTCTCTCTCTTTCATTCATAAACAAGCCAAAAAATACTAAAGGAGGCCAAGATAAGGGCAACAAGGCTACCTTTCTTTAGGAAGATATTGCATTTTGTTCATTATTTGCACACAGAGTTAAATACCAGAAAGGAATGCATTGACTTTTTGAAGGTTCAGTTTCATACAGTGAAAACCTGTAACTCACCAATCTAAATTAAATGGAGACTGACAGCTGGGAACTGTTTCACATCCTGGAAGATCCCAAAGGCACAATCAGGCAAGACAGATGAAAATCGGTATATAGAAACAGGGGGAAAAAAAGAAAGAAAAAAGAGCTGTGATGGATAGACAGTTGAAGTAAAATATTTATGGTTTTGTCAATTAATGTATGAAATTGAAATAACAGAAGAAAAATGGTAACTAGAAATTTAGAAGTATGCAGTTGATGCAAATTGAATAATTAAGCATATATTAAAGTCTGTGAATTGTACAAAATATCCAAAATTTAATTTCAAGGTGAACTTAATAGCAAGCAGAAATTGAAGTGCTTTCTGCCAAATGCCAGAAGTTTTTTTCTGAAAACAAAGTTTCAAAGTTTCAGAAGCTCAGAACCCAGCTTTTCCAACAGGGAAGTGATAACAGACAAAGGAAACCGCAGTTTCACTTAACAAGTGCTAAGTGCTCTTTTGTATTCATCCTTCCATTCAGTTTCAGCCCAAGGTAAAACAAGCTCATCTATAATGTCTTCATCACTTTTCTAATGTAAATCTACAATGCATAATCTCTTTCAGCTGAAAAAAAAATGTATCCTGATTTTAGAAATAGCATTCACTCTTCACTGTATAACTAAAAACCTCTCACAAAGTCACAACTCCTATTACTATCTATTCCTCTCGCATCATCAGAGAACACTCTCCTCAAATCCAACTCTTCCTACCTGTCACATCTACCAGAACAAGTGACAATGGTTGCCATCCTCCCCCTTTAACAGCTCTGTGAAAGGAAGCAGTGAGAGAGTCCAAGACAACCCTACCTAGATTCACTGTCTACCAGAGTTGTACCTATAAGGTCTCATTTCACACTTTATATTTTACAGCACAAAGCTGTGATTTCTTTCTCTTGCACACTTTGGCATCACACACAATAAAGTTTTATGCTGTAGGTTCGAGGGGCCTGTGTTCCTTTCTCCATATGGCTGCAAAGCCAGAATAGAGATTGCAATGGGATAAGGCTATGAGGAGGGAGTTTTTATGAGGAACCTCATGATTCTTCAGGACACGCATGAAATCTATATATGAAAACCTCAACTTTTTGAACAACTATCCGTTCTCCAGTTGCATGTGATATAGAATGCTGAAGCAGAGGAGCATGTATAAAATCTGTAAAACTGCACAACAGTTGAGATTAGATTACTTCTACTTCTCAGGGTTGATCTTTCACTCAAAAGAGCACCAGAATTAGGCCTCTAAAACTGAGAGGTCTCAAATAGCTGCTCTGCCACTGGAGGCAGTTGCAAGTAGAGCTTACACCTCTGTAGCCTAAAAGTGCACTTTTTTTAGAATATTTTTTGCACATTTTAGTATATTTAGTCAATGCATAGAGTTCATATTTTTTCTGATGTAAATTTCACATCTTTCTTCATCCCTCTTATTTAAAAAGGAAGGTGTTCATGGCACCTGGATGTCATAATTTTCGGGTGTATATATATTTTATGAATAGAAAATAATGGGAATTTCCTTCCTAGAAATTATATTCCAGTCAATGAATATAACTTGTGCTAATAGGGACTGAATTTGCTTCATAAAAGTCTCTCCATCGTCCAGCATCTGGCTTCAATTAATTACCGTGCAGTATTGCAATTAATTCAATTAATTACTTGCAGTATTCCTTTTCCTTCTGTCCTACTACTAAGGCCTCAGTCATAGCAAAGTCAATTTGGGAGCTCCAAAGCAGCAGAGTCAAAAGAGAGGACCTGCCACAACAGATATTCAGCACACAGGTAGAGGATTGGAATGTTTCTAGCTGAAACTGGTAGTGCCTTTTCCCCTTCATTCTGAAGTAGATCAAAAATGGAAAGAGGGATAGCAGTAGATTTTGTGAATGGAATAATGCTTTTCCCACTTTGGAGCTTTATTGATTTGGGGCAGAAAACTGCAAGCTTTGCTGACCACTCCCTGGCTCTCCAGCTGCTCAGTCATCTTGTGGATGGGAGCCCCAGAGTCCCTGTTGGTGCAATATTGTCAAGAGTGCACTGTTGTGGTAGTGATTGTACCTGCTCTTCACCCCTCAGCAGTCCCACAGCAGAAGCGCTCAGTCTGTTTTGTGACGGAGGCTGACTGGAAGCAGAAGTTCCTCAGAATTCTCTGTTCTTGGAGAAGAGCAAAAACCACACTGTAAAAATTTCTACCCTATTTTCATCTTATTTGTGAAGAAAAAAGAATAAAACCCTTCCTCACTTCTCCCTGAAGACCCAAGACAGTAGAAGCAGACTCTGAGTGGCTAGGCCTTGTCATGCCATAACATTTCTTTTTACACCTCTGAGTTTCCTTTTGTGCAGATATGTGAAAAAGCCTTCCACATGAAAATATTCGTGGAAAAGAAAATGGAAAATATAATTGTCCTCAGCCAACTGAAAGCTGGTTATTCTCTAATGAACTATTTATGGACTATTTTCCCACCTTGCTCTGAGCTCCAATTTTTAGGAAAAGTAGTGCATCAAGCATTTTAAATTGTATCTATCCATCCGAACATTTCTAGTGATACAAGCACTGAAGGCCATCCATGAGTCAGGATGGATGAGAGGAATGAATTAATCACATCTCCATCATTAATTGCAGTGATTTCGATACAGCCAGATGGCTGCTTGCCAGTGGTGGCAGCATCTCTGTGAAGTGTTAGTTTCTCTGACTTAATATTTTTCCAAACAAAAACTGAGCAGATATGTGGAGTTTTTAAAACAGAATGAAGTTATGTCTTAAGAAAAATTTCATCAAAATCCCCTCTGTTTGCCCACTAACATATAAGAGAATTCAATGGAAGCCCAGATCAATTAACTCCTTAAATAAGTACATAAATAAATAAATAAAAGGTAGAACTAAGAGAGAGATACACAGCTTCAATTCTCTATTTCTCTTCCTCTCTATAGAGTTTAATTTTTACAATCCTGTTATTCAGACAAGTCACAGAAAACTGAAACTATAGTTTTTGTCTGAGACATACCTGTGGATAAATTTAGGTAATGTAGTTACTGGCTTTCTTATCAATCTTTTGACACTCCCATGGATACCTACCCACAGGTAACTGGGAGGAAATAAATTTAACATCTGCAGAAGTATTTAAGTATAACTGATTTGAAATATTATACAGAAAATTTCTACTCCCACTCCAGGTCCACAGACTGACTCCAGTGATACTGACATAGATACTACTGACATACACTCTTAGATGCCATAAAGCAGGTATCAGTGAATTTATGTATTTCTCTCTGGAGCTTTAGTGTCCTCTTTTTCATTTTAATTCCAGTGTCACTGCTATTGTTTGGGGTTTTTCTTCCCATGTTTGTCTTTATTGAATAATGGCATAATTAATTCTTGGGAAAGCAGCCTCATCATTTAAAAGCTGACTCCAGATTTCATTTGCATTTTTACTCCTTTGCTTCTGAATAAAATTTTGTTCTTGAAGGTTAGCTGGAAAGATGGTGACTACCACAGTCCTGAGAATACAGCAAAGCCTCACAGCAGTGAGAAAACACTTCATCATGGGATCTAGAGCCTTGTCAGCACTGAATAGCAACATGAGATATCAACATGGGCCATTACAGTGCTTCAGAGAGATGTGGACTGCTAATGAATGTACCCAGAAATTAAATGTTTCCTGATTTTGTATGACAGAAAGGAACTGATAAAAGTTTCTAATGCAGTTATTAGCCTGCTAGCATATGACAAGAAACTTATGAGGCAGAATGGGATACCAAAACATAGTAGCATTTGAATATCTTTTAGTGGAAATAGTATTATTAGCATTGGGTACCATCTTAAAATCTTGGAAAACAGCTTCACTGAGCCCACACCATGCAGGTAGATTGAAAAACCCTGACACTGCAGTCATGTTCTTGCTGGTGAAGCACAGTGTGTTGGTGAAAGAATGGCCTAACAAGAGGGACCTTCCCAACATCAAACCAAGACCCACAGCGGTGGATAAATGGATGCAATTTTGGATATACTATAAATCACTCAAAGTTGTTGATCTCCCAATCTACAAGTGTAACACTCATATTATGTTCATTTCCAAGATGGAAAATTTGAGGCATTTCCTTTCAATTTTAACTTTTTCCACTGTAAGCAAAACAAAAACATAAATGCAGAAGAAAATCAATTAGGCAAATTTTATTGTGAGTTGAAAATTTCTGAATCAAAATTTTATCATGATTACTCCTTGACCTAGCAGTGACATGCACAGACTTTAAAGAGTTGTGCTGGATTTTTACTATGCATCTTTCAGTAGTGCTTGTGGAAGGCTGATTAAGTGTTCCCCAGAGATTCAGAGAGAATTCAGTGTGTTATTTTGTTTTGGCACCAAATCTTTCATGAGCATTGGGATTTTAGTTGTGCTCTCATGAAAAATTTTATCTGCTTTCTTTGACTTTCATTGAAGTTGTCACTAACTTGAAAAATTGTCATCACTTCAAAGAAATTCTATCATTTCTGAAAAGTGAAGGATATTAAACTGCCTCTCCTCAAAGTTAAAATGAGATCCTTGACTTTGTCTTTTGAAAGTTCATTAAAATACTCTGTAGCTCTAAGCAGGAGTGTTTTTTCAGTTCTGAATGCTGACATGGAAAACTGAAATGGTCATTATTACAGTTATCAGTCACTTAATGCTGAACTATGCCTTGAGGATGTTTCATACAGTATATGCAAGTGGCCCTTGCAGAACATTTAAGTCTGTGCTGAATTCTAATCAGGATTTCTAATATCTTTTTCTGGTTTTTTGGGTTTCTTTTCTTTTCTTTTTAATTGATGCATATTCATTTCTCCCCACTTCTCCTCCTTTACATATACCTTTTCATTAACTCTTTCAACTTATCCCAATTCTTTATAAAACACATCAGCTGTTTCTTAGAGAGTTTTTGCATTTGCATCTTTCTCTTATGTGGTTTATCCTCTGTTCCCTGCATTTGTCTCTTCTTTTCTTTGTAATCACAGAAATGAGAAGGGAAGCACACTTACTGAATAGCTCCATTGCCCGAGGCTGAGGGTTGGATTGAGCTTCATGATGCACTTCCAAGACTCGTTTCTGGAGGCAAGCAGCAGGTAGATGTTGCACAAAGTGAGTGTTGCATCTGCCACACTGGAGTTGCACACAGAGCAGCCCAGACTTCAGTGCACACAGTTTGCTCTGTCTCTGGTAGTTCCAGAGTTCTGGGAGCTTCCTCATCTACACAAATCAAAAGTTTGGCCCATGTCTTACACTGTCCCCACTCCTCACTCTGACTGCCTGCATACCTCATCACACCTTGGATACTGTGTTCTCAATCTTCCATTCACCAGGCTACAGATAAGGATATGCTTATACATCCCATACTAGTACAAAGCCCCCACCTAGTTTGATATTTCCTTCAAAATTCACATCTCCCAAAATCAGAAGAATACATCACACTTGTATCTTGATAATGTAAGCCTTGCCTTTTTTTTTTTTTTTTTTTTTTTTTTAATAGAAGAATAACATTGGACTCTCATCCACTTTCATTTTAAAAAAATGGATCCCTGAGGCATGTTACTATTATGGGTTTTAAATTCATTGTTTTCAAGACTATCTTATGATTTTCAAGGGCATAACTCATCATTCTAGGATGCCTGGAATTAACAATACCAAGTGACAGTAAAAACAAGGCTCCATCATAGCATAAGCCCTTAGGCAACACTGTAGCAGTAAAACAAACACTATTTTACTGCTAAAAAGCTATTTCTAGGTCCCTCTGGGTGTCAGCAGGACTTAAGCAGAGCATAAGAAGAAGTGAATTTCACAATGCATCTAAGTGTTTGTGATAAAACAGCACAGCTTCTGAGGAATTAGTTCTACTCTGAGGGAGAAGTTTCCATTTCCACTGTACAGCAGAATTATCTAATGAACAGTTTTACAGGGCAAGTTTCTATGCAGCAGCTCCAACTTTCCAGTCACAACTATTGTGACTACAAGCTCTTCTCTCCCCAAAAAAATACAGTATTGTTTTGTGTAATAACATGGAAGGTGAATTGTAATAGAAAACAGTTTTGTTGCTTGATAAACTAAGTATCATTTTGAGCTCTTATAGTTTTAGTTAAGAACTCGTAAGCACGTTTGTTTTGCTAGGACAATGAAATGCCATTTAGCTACCGAAGTGCCAATTAACTAAAATTCTGTGCTGGTGCTACTGATGTAAATCAGGCTATTAGATAGGCAGTGCAAATGAAGATGCAGAATTGGTTGCAGCCATTAAGCTGTTGATAATTGAGATGAAATGAAGGCAACATGTTGAATTTAACACTGTCTGTGTAGAGAGTCTAGCAGTCTTTTTTCATTGCAAGAATTTATGGACCGTGCAGTGATAGCACCAGTGAAAACATGACAGTGTAATAGCATGACGCACTGTAATGCTTTATCCTTTATTGTAAAACAATTGGGAAATATGGAGGTGATGGAACATTACTTCCCATATTTTCCAGTGAACCTTTCCATTCTGCTGTTTCTCCTGGGACTGCTGAAGCTGACAACAATGGAAGACTTCCAGGGAAATCTGATCAATGGGAAGGGTTCATATTACCGTCACTAATAAAAGCACCTCAAGAGTCCAGACTTCCACAGGGGAGTCTCCATGAAGCACTATTTACCCCTCCAACAGTTTGTAGATGGTTTGCCTTTCAGGAGCACATCAGAGCAAAGATGCCTAAATAACACATAGAGAAATATAGATACCTGAAATTTAATTCAGGGAAATTGATAAGACAGACGAAGAAAGGCAGAACACAGCTGAGGAAAACAATTAGGGAAGAAGTTACTTAGTGTCCTGGGTTGTAGTTTAGGATGTATTCTATCACCATCTTCAGTTAATGGCCCATCAATGCCTTTTGCATGACTCAGAGATAACACCCTCTGGGAGTTATCTCTCTCTTTAATGGGCCATCAAGGCCCTCTTCCATGACTCATCATCCCATTGTGAGATGCTCCGCCCATGGGGAAGAGCCAAGCATTCTCACCTGGATATAAGCTGGGATTTGGGACAGTAGAAGCAGCCCTCTCCCACTGGATTCCCAGAGGACCAGAGCTACCAGACCTTTCGACAAGATTTCTGTTTCAAGAAGACCACCTCGTCTGGACTGTTTCCATCACCCTGATCAGGTTGTATTCTGACTCTGTCACTGGTTTTTTTTTTCTTTTTGTATTTATTTTATTTTATTCTATTTTATTTTCCTTTTCTTCTCATTAAATTTTATTTCTGACTTAGAGCCTCTTACTTGGTTTGTTTTTTAAACCACAACACTTAGGTAGAATACAGCTGAAGAAAACAATTAGGGAAGAAGTTACTTAGGTTGCACCTCAAAGAGATTTTAACATCTGAAAGGCTTTGACAGCTGAAAGGCAATGATTCCCCTGACTTGTGTTTGAGAGTTGTGAAATTTCTTGTAGACCTAGGGCCTAAACATAGTCAGTATTTAATTTTAAACAAGAAATCAAAAACATCCACCATACAGGGAAGTCCCTGTATGCTATCCTGAGAGCTTGAAGTATGACTTTCTCCCTCCCCCCACTGAAGCCTTCTCATTTCATATCAACAGTATTAAGATTTGTGTTAATCTTTGTGTAGCATGAAAATGAGTGAGCAGACCAGTAGTCTTGGTTGCTATTTCAGTTGTTCCTGGATGCCTAACATAGCATCCTGGCTAAGGCTTGTGAAGTCAAGTCCTTCCTAACCATTCATTTCTGAAGTTGGTTAAGGTGTCTGAGGACGAGAAAAGGAGGTAAGGAAAGCCATGACCTCTCAATATCTCTGGCTGAAGCTATGCCATTCTGCATAAAACTGTTGGGTCAGACAGAGAAAGATAAGATAATTTATGAAGCTTAGGAGACTAGTAAGAAGCTAAAGATAAGCGTAGGAAACCTAAATCTATCATCTGTTCTAATGAAGAAAGTCTTTTGTCAGAAAATTATTCTGGCAAAAGCTGAGGTTCTTAAGGATTTTAGGCTTTAAATGAGAAGGTCTTTAGTAAATCATAAATTTCAAGGTAGTGCTTGCATGTTCATACTAATGTACTTCTGTGATCATTTCCCATAAGCACTTCTATGATTGAATTTCTCTGAAATTAATATTCATGGAAATATATGTATCAGCCTGAAGGCTTATCCAAAAAAAAAAAAAAATTACAATGCACTTTCTGCAAGCATTTATATCTGACATAAATTACAGTCAGCCAATCATGAAGTGAGAGCCCCATAACATGACTCTTATGATCAGACACATGAAAGTGATACATATGCTTCTAAATTACAAACTGGCATAAGCCAAAAGACTGAACTGCAGAAAAATACATGACAGTCAAGAATGTTCTCCAATCAAACAGGATTGTATTTTTATAATACGTATATAATATGTATACATATTGTATGTTTATAATACGTAAATATAATATGCATTTTTAATGTATTTTTATTCATATTCATTTATTATATCTTATGATGCTCATCTTTCAACAAGAATTTTTAAAGAGTGAAATTATCTTTGTGACAAAATTAATTGAGCTTTGCCAGAAGTCTGCCCTGCCACTTCTTCTGTGTTCCTCCTGGGCAGAAGTACAAGAACTGAAAATGCTGAAGTGCTCATTCAGCAGGGCAATGAGGTGGTTTTTTTTTATTAAAATGGATGCTTTCTTCTCTGTTAGGTGTGTTGCCAAGGAGAGCTGTAAGCAGAAGCCTGGAGGTATACCGGACATCTGTAGTTTAAAAATAAGGTCCTTGGGTAGTAGATGCCAGCGCCTGAATAAAATAGTACTCAGAAAACTGAGGAACATCTACCTTTGAGATGTCTGATTTTTCCCTCTCCTCTCAAGATTTGATACTGAGGTAGAAAAAAAACAAAAAACAAATCCATATAACCTTTCCCGTGGCTTACTGTTAAACATCAGGTGTTCAGCATTAGGAACCAGAATCCAGGATAATTACCAAGAAAAAAGGCTTCAAAATCATGAATGCTTTTAATGCTTTGAATACATGAGTTCCCTGCCTGAGTCTGAGTCCTTATAGGCAAATCTTCACCTTTTCTAAATGAGAAAATTCCTCTACACCAGAATCTTGAGGGAAAGATTGATTTGTCAGTTATTTGCTTATATTGCATATTTCTGGGAGCAGGCAGCAGCCTTAAGAAGAAAAGTTAAATGTCAGTTACTAAATAACTGGTAGTATGTTGTTCACATAAACCAGGAATAAGGATAGAAGAAATAGAGGAAAAGATTTACAGTAAAACCTTGTAGTAAACACGACTGAAAGATCCCTAAAGTATAAAAATGTACTATGAGCACCACTGAAACTTGGTGGTAAGGGAGATTTTAATATCAAGGAACCAAATATCAATCCTTTGCCATAAAACAGGTGTGTCTAGGAGGAGCACAGATTGCGGGGCACAGCCACAGCTGTGCTTGAATTTTGTTTGTTCCTCTATTTACGTCTGAAATCAATATTTACCTGCTCTGTGTGGGCAATAACTTCCAGGTACCAAACTCTTCCGCCAGCAGCAGAGGTAGCAGCCATGGAATAAAACAGTGGTGAAATAGGAAGAGCTGACACCTGAGCACCAGAACAGAAACTGTGATTTCTCTTAATGTCTTTTGTAGAGATACCCAAAATAAGATGAAATAAACATACATACGGGTTTTTTAATTTGGCGGGGGGGTGAGCATTGTGTCTAAGGAGACTGCACATACAGGCAGTAATGCACTTGTAGCTCAGACCTATTGAAATCAAACTTTAAATGGGTATTCCCCTTGGTCTGCAGTCTGATCTGAGCCTCATCCTCTGAGGGTGGCTTATCATCTCCTGTACCTTGTATTGAACTACCCAGTACAGTGCTGGGTGACCCTTCAGAGCAACAGTGGCAGGATTTCAGGAGGAGAATACATTTGTTCTTAAAAAGCTTGTAGGTTGCTTAGGTTGCTTTTGAAGTAAGGAAGAAGGAAGAAAAAGATTTAATGACTCAGAAAACTGTGCACAAAATACTTGAGAAGAAAATACGGCTGACATAATTTCTGAAACATACAGAAAATCTCTTTGAAAAGTCAAATATTTCTTTTTACCTCAAGTTCTTTTGTCTTCAGTGAAGAAGGTACATATGCTGAAAGCAGAGGGATAAACTTTAAGATCCCAAAAGAACAATACCAGAGGACCTGAATATATTTGAAGCTTTCCTTAAAAGGTGACCTGGAATATGAGAGGGCATCTCAATGGTCCAACAGTGAAAACTCCTTTTATACTTTTCTCCTTCCCTTCTCTTCAGTCATGTCCTTGATCCCTCAAATCTGTTACTCTTGCCTTCACAGGAAAATCCAGATTTGTGTATGCTTGGAGTCCTGTGTGGGCCTAGATTTTATAAGACAGAAATGCTTTAGATTTTTAACATATGTTCAGCTAATCTTTGTTAGCTGAAAAAGCTCAGAATATTAACAGACAAGAATTGATAGAAGGAAAAAATGGGCGGAGACATTTCTGAACTTGTTACCTCATCCTTGAACAGTGAGATAAGAGAATTTTTGGTTTTTTAAAAAATACAGAATCTGAAGGTAAAAATTCACTATGTCTTCTATGTTCTTATCAAGCAGATACAGAAATGACAATGAACTAGTTGCAATATAGTCTTTCATCTGTTCAGTAACAGGATCAAGCTGGGGAAAGGGAGAGGAAGGAAGACAAGACAAAGCCTGCAACTCTTTATGCAAATCTTCTAAAGCAAAGACTCAAGCAGTGACAGATGGCAAATAGAAACTGAATTATGTGAACCTTAAATAAATAAAATAAAACCAAACAATAATTACAAAGAAAAAGAATTAAGTAGAGGGGACATGGAAAAATACACTGAATTAACTATGTAAAAACAGAGAACACATGAAGAGAGTGATATTAAAGAGGAAGAGAAGAAAAGGCAGAGTGTTTTAAAATTGATAGGTATGTATAACAAAACTCATTAAGATTTTATGAAGCTTCACAAGAGAGCCCAGTTCTTGAGCTGTGATGCTCATCATCCCTGCAATCTGCAGGAGTAGCTATTCTACTATTCTATAGCTACTATAGTAGCTATTCTATCAAACCAAGTAAGTTTGATACAGTATTAGCCATTAGGATAAGACGACCTGAATTTGTGTTTGAAAAACCTTCATTAATTGTACATGACAGTTGTGATCTCAGCAAAAGCTCTGGAGCTAGCAGGAGAAATAGATCAGAGGGCTCTGTTGGAAATGCACGCCGTAGCAATATCCTCTAAAAAATGGTCTTACATGTAGCTAACAGAAATGTCATTTTAATCACTTGGAAAATGAATACAGTTCATATGTACTCAGTACTCCATTAGATGATAATATCCTGTTTATTGAAGGATAAAGATGTTTAAGTAGATACCTTCTTAAGAAGTGCTGTTCACATTTGTTAATGCTTAAATTGAAAAAAAACACCAGACAAAAAACATTCTGGAGAAAAAAAAAATAAAAGAGAGAGTGAGAGTGAGAGAAAGAGAAATTAGATTCAAGATTAAAAAAAAAAAAAAAAAAATTCCATTTTAACAGTCAATAAAATCCAGTATTTTAACTTTAAAACTCAGTAAGTCACAGTCTTCACCTTTTTGTAGTATGCTTCCTCTCCCCTCTACGATGAATGCATAACTACTGCTGTGTTTAAAGTATCTAAAACAGAATCTCAGGTTTAACCTTTTTAAAATGAAAACTTTGTGATGTTTTCAGATGATTTTCTAAGTCTGTATGTAGGTTTTGGAAGAATACTTTGGAAAAGAAGAATTTCTTTTCAGTTGATTTAATTCTTGCCCAATAGATTATAAAGCTATTTTCTTAACAGGAAAGGTTTTCCATTTTAGAGAAGTTCCTTGTGTTTCATTTCCCAAGCCTGCATGACCAAGAGCTATCATGCCAACAGATGTAGTTCTCTGTGAGCATATAGAGATCTCATTGGGTTCACTTGGCTACTGAAGAGCCTCTGAATCTGAAGCTAAAATGTTGTAAGGAGTTACTTTGGAACCATTCTTTACTTTGGACCAAATATTCCAAGATAATATTTTTTTCATTTTCTTAAGAAATACATTTCTGAAGATATAGATCAGTTAAAATGAGTCAATGCACTGGATATTAACACGCAATGTATTAATGTATTGTTTTAGGCTATATTTATTTGGAAGGTCAATTCATTACTAGTTGAAATGTTAATATATAAATATTAAGCAAGAACTTTCAAGGGTAATACTATAATTTCTGATTAATAACAGTGTTACTAACATGCTTTAATTAACTACAATGTGTGGTTTCTATAGCTCGAAGGTCTGACTCTTCTAAGTAAATTATCCTCAGTAAAGTCCAAGGCAGTGTTGGATATAAATTTAATTAACTAAAATGCTACACTTAATGAGAAAAAGGTTATTTTACAGAATTCAGACTGAGTGCACATATTAGCTTAAGCAACTGACAAACCTTTTCTAATCTTAGAATATTTTTTTAATATTAAGTTCTCTGCAAAACACTCCTCCTCACTGCTATTGCAATGAATTGAAAACACAGAGTCAGAAATGCAAGTGTGGTTCTCTCTCTTCTTCTAAAGTGCCTCCAAAAATCCTTCTTAAAAGTAGTTATACATGTGGTGAGCAGGAGGAGGAGATATAACTGTACTCCCATCGTTTATGAGATGACCTAGGGACTCTCTAACAGAGATAGGATTTGCAGGACAGAAGTGTTAAGGGAAAACACAGAGCTACTTAACTTTTACCAGCCTGATTATGGGCTTGATAGAAAGCTTGACATGTTGAAGGAGCCTGGCCCTGCAGACCCTGGCATGACCACAGTTCAATATTAGTATGATGCCATGATGAAGATCAATATCTTCAGATGAACTCATGTGTTTAGCCAATGCTATGCATGGAGTGCTCAGCAGATTCACTTCCATCCATTTATATAGCTCCAGGAGACATCTAGTTTGTTCTGGACCTCTTGAATTTTTATGATTCATGTATGATTTCCAACACAGGATGAGGTAATTTCATCAGTAAAATAGCCAGAGAAAGAGATACACAGTCCCTTTCTCAACCACAGATGGAAAAATCCCTTTCAGTCATTGGAAGGAATTTGTGTATCAAGAAACAAAGGAGCCCAGAAATGCTCTCAGGCTGTGAACCAATTTGACTTTTGGGAGCAGAGACTGTCAATGCATACAAACGTGAAGACATCATCAAAACACTACCTTCCCGTCTCTAGAACCCCTCTGTATACATTTAGGCTTAACCAGTTGCTTCAAAGCCTCTTGCTGATTTTAGCCAGACAGTAAGACAACTCAATAACAGACTGCTGGGATCTGCCATAATGGATATTAAACCAGATGGCAAACAGAACCAGGTGGCCAGACCTTGAATGGGGCAGCAGAAACATATCTTTAGCTCCTCGAACTTGTTGGATCCTGTCCATAATCACATAAAACCTAGACTGCTATCCAAATGGCTTCCTCATAGTAGCACTACATGTGCATTTTGAAGGAGACAAGGAGAAATTGTAATCCCTATGTAGCTAGATAAATGTACAATTTTACATAACTTGCAAACATATGGCATCTGCTTGATTTTCATGCACAGGTCAGTCCTGGCATTCATGAGACTTGCTCTGAGACACAGGAAACCAATCAGCAGTGAAACATAGACAGAGTAATGCTCTACCCTGCCTCCCTGCCCAAGTGTTTGCAAAATTAGAGCTTAGTCTTCTGTTTCCCTTTATACTTTTGTTGGTGCCCCTCTATTTGCTCCCAATCAATATTAAAGGAGTCTTATAAGAAAGATAGGAACAGACTTTCTGGTAGAGGCTGTTGTGATAGGACAAGAAGTAATGGTCTAAAATGAAAAGATGGTAGATTCAGACTAAAAGTAAGGAAGAAATTTTCTATGATGAAGGTGAAAACACTGAACAGGTTGTCCTGTGAGAAGTGGTAGATACCTTATCCCTGGAAATATTCAAGGCCAGGCTGGATGGGGTTCTGAACAACTAGATCTAGTTGAAGATTTCCCTACTCATTGCAGAGACTTGGACTAGATGTGCTCTAAAGGTCCTTCCAACCCAACCATTCTATGATTCTGTGATTCCACTTCTCAGATGTCCTTAGGTCTGAGTAGTGCATGGAAACTTTAACATGAACTTTAATATAATTGCCTTTACATAAAATATTTGATCCAATTGATGCTGCATTTCACATTGGAAAACAGCTTCCTAAGTCTCCTAACAGAGCAAATGGTCATATTTTGAAACTATATTTTGGTATCTACAACTGCAATATTTCTACCTCCATGCACCATTTCTAATTCCTGTGGAAAATAAAGATACATTTCTGAAAATCTTACTGATACTGACTGAAGTATCTTGAGAAATTAGGGTTTTTTTCTGGGGCAACAAACATTATCCCTCTTTCCTCCACTACACAATTAGCAACTTTTAATGCCAGTAGTTGACAAGGAGCACAACCTTGGAAACAGATGGCCTGATTATTGTGCTGTTGTTTTTCTCCTAGTCAGGTTAATTTGGCCCAGATGTCTTTTTAAGAACTCCATTGAGATGTGCCTGCTCTTGTGTTCAAGCTGCAAGAGTTTTTAAGAAAGAGAAAAGGCAGGGATAAGCTGTGCAAAGAGAGAGATTTAAGAAAAAAAGGACAACTTAAAAAATATTTTTAAATTCCTGCATTTTCTATAGCATTATTCAGGGTTAAGAGGAGGGCTAAAATTCATTCAAGTTTCCTCAGTCATGTGCTCTTTCCTGTGGTCACTTCCCCTTGCTATCTCAGAATTCCCCAAAGAAAACATACCCTCATATAGTGGACAGCTGGATGGTAACTAATCATAAATTCATAAGTGAGGAACAGCAGATAGGTGGTAATAAAGCATGTATACAGGAGAGGATGTTTATTGAGGCAGTATGCTCAGATTACTTAACTTTGTAAGACAAAATTCAGGTTGAAAAAAAGGCAGGGGAAAATGTGTCCATGTATTACAGCATTCTCTCAATCCAAGCTGAGAACTGCAATAAATCAAGAACAAACCTTCGAAAAACCTTCATCAGACACAGAGCTGCTTTTTAAAAGTGATTGATAAACAATTACAAAGCTGCTGTCACACCTCTACCATCACAATTCAATATGTGTGCCTAGAGTACTGTTTAAATCACTGATTCATGTCAGGAAAAATAAATGTCTTGATTCTCATATGGCACTGAGTTTCCCTCCTTTGCTTCATTTCTACCTAGAGTATTCTCCCTCACCTGTTTGAACACCAGCTAACAAGCCAATGAAGTTTTACACTTACAAGCTAGAAAGGAATGGCTGGAAATCTCTGGGTGTGTGTTCTGGGGGGGCAACTTAATTGCTAATTCACGGGTGCCAAATGCCCCAAGGAAACACTGGCCACCGAAGTGAATTTACAACCAGCCTCCTGATGAAAATATTAACAGCTTCTTCCAGAGAAGCATGCAAAGAAACATGACATTTTGGGAGTAATATTTAGTGCTCAACAGCAGCTGGCAAACTGCTCTCATCTGATTTGGCTGGCTGCTTCTCCTTGGAAATCAATAGCAAATTGGAGATATTTCACACCACTCATTAGGTGCAATATATTAAAAAAAAAAAAAACCAAAAACACCATCACTAAAGTCAGAGACTGCATAAAACCCTCATTTGAATGTAGGTGCTATCTCAAAAGCCAAGTTACAGCCCAAACACTACATGTCTGTAATTCACATCTATCTGCTACAATAGGTGAAGCATCCAGAATGCAGCTGCTGCTGTAATTCTGGAAACTACTGGGGAGCTAATGGCATTAGTTTGTTAACATGTTGTCAGATTAAGCAGCATTATAGCATGGCTAGGACACAAATGATGCAGCAAATTGGTGCCCTTGATGCAGTACCAACAAAAAGACCATACCAAAAACATGCCGAGCCTGAGCTGTCAAAAGTTCTAGGGAAATGCACTATGGAAAAGAATATATGGGACCTTAATACTTTTTGAACAAATCTACCCTGAGCTCAGAAAAACTTGAACCTGGTGAAAAGAGAGTGTTTGAGGCAGAGTGATGGGGATTCTTGTTTCCAGTTATAAAAAACCCCAAACCTAGTAGAGCTGTTTGGTAGAAGTAAATTGGTCTTATCAAAGCCCTACAAACTATCTTCCCAAAGTTCAGAAGACCACCCTTTTGAGGTGTCCTTGCCACAGAATTTTTGCACCCACAGTACTCCAGAATATTGTGACTAGAAAAGAATAGGCTTCTCAACTTCTGCTCAAACAACTAAAGAAACTTTTTCTTCCACTCAAGAAGATGAAATTGTAGGGGGAAATTAAATCGTCCAAAGCTGATGTATCAAAAACTTCATCAAGTTAAATCCCACTCTAAGCAGGAGGCTTGGAGTCAAAGCTGAAGTTCTTCTCCATCTCCAGCCACTTTGCTATTTCATTGATTCCTAGATACTTTGTGCCAGAATAGTCAGTATTTAAGATTTCTGTTCACCATTAATGCCACAACTGTTTTGGATATTAGAGGGGGAGGACTGATTTATCTTGATCTTAATGCACTCACTATGAATTCAGTCAATGATATTAAAGCCTGCCCTGCTTAGCCCTTATATCTGTCCTTCATTTCTTTATAGAACTATTTTCCTGGAGATATATCAAACTTACAAAGGTCTTAAATGTAGATAAAATCAACTCATCCAAGTTATTAGGGACGTCAGACCCATCTATTTCAGAGACCTCTGAGAAGCAGTCCCTCAGACCTTAGGAAAGTGAAAATGGTGAAAGGCCACTGTGATGACCAAAGATCAGAATGGACAGCAAGAAAATTAGCTGCCATACTGAAAACTGAGAATTATGTCAAGATTCAAACTGCATTCTTGTGGTGCAAAGATTTTATCAGTTGGAATACCCTTATCTTGAGTTCTGTTTGCATTTCAATATGATGTAGATGCAGACTGAATGTTTTTCAGTGAGTTTGTATAATAATTTGTATAATATTTGTATAATAGTGAGTTTGTTTCTTGTCTCTTGGAGCCACATTTTTTTCAAAGATAAATGCCTTAAAACTTTCCTGAAAAAGCAGAGGAGATATTGGAATAGATCAAGTCTTGAATTAAGCAGGCTGTCATTTTTTTTTCATGTTCAATTGCCATAAAATGTACTGGATGTTAGGTTGCAAATTTTATTTATGTCCTGACCTGGTATCAAAAATACAGGATTAACACCAGCACTGGATAAAATAATATATGAGTGCTCATTCAGTAAGTATAACTAACGAAACAAAAATGGCTGCATAAGCCATATGCTGCAATAAAGAAGTCACCATAGTTCAAAGAAGTCTTCTATGCATGCCATCAGCTGTTCATTCTGTTCTTTTCCAGTCTAGATTAAATTCAATGAAAAAGTAGCTTCTAAGGAACCCTAATCCTTTCACGTGTTTTGATCACTATTGGTGTTCTGAGACTTAACTCTGTTGTTAAAACTCATGGTTTGCAGTCCTTCAGCTGACAAATAGGGTAACCTTCAAGACACTGGACCTTCTTTATTAGGTCACTTATTTAATATTTTTACCTACACATTTACATTCTTCACAGTGCTTCTTTTTAGAGCTCTCTTCTGAGTCTGAGCATATCTTCAGAGTACAGCTTGTATGCCTGAGCAGAGCCTTTGTGCAGTTTGTGCGTATTTTAGTAAACACAATTAGAATGGATTTTCAAAATTAGTTTGAAATTATTGGTTTTCAGCATAAGAAGCCATAAAATGTCTTCGGTTTGGTTCTCTTTTGCCTGAGATTCAGGTGGCAGTTCGAGAGGGTCTTTTGCCCTCTGAAGGCCCTGAGCCAGACACCAGAATGAAACGGATTCTTCTAGGTCTTGTTTTTCTTGGTTTCTCACATTGTTTATTTTTATCTAACAATGCTCTCTGTGCCCAGCCAAGGTGTTCTGCCGCTCAGACACATGACAACCTCTCCTTGATGGGAGTTCACTGTCTTCTTATACAGATAATGATGTGTATATTATTTACAATTATGTGCCAATGCCTATCACCTATACTAACAGGGTCATCTCTACTCTGACCCACTCCTCTTAAACTACTTTGTGCCACCGTCACATCAGAAGATGGAGGCCAGAGGAGAAGAAGGCAGAACTCAGGGCACCACCCTAAATCCTCCATCTTGTTCCCCATGTACCTATATTCTAAAAAACCAAAACTACAAAATTTTCCACCCTGAAATACACTACACTACTGTCTTCACACCTTTGTGACTTGTAATTCTTCTCTCAGTGTTGGAAGTTTTTCCACGGGCCGAAGTCAAAGACTGTGTCTCCCTGGGCTCTGTGCCAGGGCCTACAACCCCCTGTATAGATGCAAGACCCTCCTGTACATATCTCCAACCCTCTTGCTCGGGTCACAGACCTCTTTACTGAGGTCTGTGACCTTCCAGGGTGTCCAGAGGAATGCCCTGGACTTCAACAAAAATAGTCGGTCCTGTTCCATCAGCTTAAACAAAACCAAAGAATGACTGCATCTAAACTGGAAAACACACAGACTTGCAAGTACTTTCTATTTTTTAAGGGTAAGGGAAGCAAAAAACACCTGGAAAAGTTGAAATTTATGAGAAAGGCTGTTATCAAACTCAGTGAAGAGTCTCTAGGTTCATTATCTTTTTTAGTATTTTGTGTCACTAATGCATGTATAATGGTACTGTGGCTGTATTTTTACCAGACAGTCTAATACATTATTCAGAGGTGAGATGAATCCAGAGAAGACTGCCGGTAAAAAACATTCAATGCCTTCATGATTTGGATTAAAAAAAAAAAAAGGGGGGGGGAGGGAAGTTTAAAAAAAAAAGTAGAGCAGGTGTAAAGGAAGTGGAAGAGGGAGAAGGGTTTGGACTTAATAGACCAACTCATCACCTTCCAAAAGACCCATGCACAGAGGTTCTGTAACTTTGGCATGAGTTGTATTCATTTGCAGTTCATGTTGGCGAAGCTTGGCTGTGGATTTGAGAACTTGATCGGTTTGTAGTGAAAGTTGTGAACCCTTCACTGTCCCAATACTTCTAATGCTACAGACAAAATTTTGTTTGTGTTCTGGAGTAGTAGTCTTGACTCCAGCTTTGAAGCCTCTGGAAAGCTGTTGATTTTGTTCTAGTGTTAATCTTCCTACTGTTATTGTGACAATAAATTAAGTAGCCAAGGCAGTAATCAGCAGCACACTCAATAACAGGTGATAGTCAGAGTTTTAAAAAGACAGTGGCTTATTATTGAGATTATTCACAACCGCATATTCACACTTAGGTTAAAGGCATTTTGAGATTCACACCAGCTGTTCCTGCATGCCTTGTCCACACTTGAGAAACTACTGTCATAATAATAGTTTTAAGAATAATGGATGATTAAATGGGTTAAGCAAAACCTTTCAACAGTGTCAGTCAAAGACATAAAGCCCATAAGAAAAAGCAGCTTTCAGGCCTCTTCACGCATCAAAGATTTCAGGCTGATGCTCACAGCGGTTCTCGGAATAATAATCCCAACTGTCAACAGATTTGTTTCACTCGTTCTAGATCTCTGACAATGCATCTTGTCTCAAACACCACTCTAAGAATGTTCTAAAAATTCATCCAAGAAAGTAATTTTCATTTTTCAAGCCCCTTTCATGATTTCAGATGCTGAGGCTTTAGAGCTGCTAAAAAATTGCAGTATTCAGTTGGGCAAGGGCAAAATACCATAATAACCACCAGGGTCCAGTATCACTGAGTCTTACAACACAGCGCCAGAGTCACTACTGGTTGCTGTGTGGGTCTTCTAGAAACACCTCTTCCCCAATAGATCTTGATTGTTTTAGAATTAACTTAAATTCAACTGACATTTCCTAGGCAACTGTACTTTGGTAGTCCTGGAATGCAAACAAAATACCCAAAGCCACAAATAAACCAAAAAACAAACCAACCAAACAACCAAAACAAAACAAAACAAAAACAAAAACAAAAAACAAAAAACCAAACAAACAAAAAGATATTTTGCTTTGAGATTAAATTTTTCTATTTTCTTTTTGTCTTGTTTTGAAGAGAGTAATAAGCAGCAAACCATGAAAACTTCTGATTTTTGAGATAACATCTGCTTGGAATTATGCCAGCCCTGATCAAATGGTCTGCCTCTTATTTAAATACATTCTCCTATCTCAGGAACAATATGTTCCTTTCCTTTTTAAATTTTATTCTTTGCCTGTAGCATGTGGCTGTAAAAACAAATCAAATCAGCTCACCTTATGCCAAATCCAAAGAATTAATTGCTTTCAGTAATACACTTATACATCCACACTTATATATATAAAAAAAATTGTAGTTCCCATGACTTTTAAAGCTCTAGAGCATTTATTTTGTTCATTAAGAAGGAGTCAGACCTATAAAGGTACTCAAAATATATCATTACAGAAATAAAAACCAACTCTTGCTAAATGATGCATCTGTAAATGAAATTATTAAATAGACTATTGGTTAAATGACATACAAATTTTGAAACTCAAGGTAAAATTAACTGGAAACTCCTACCCAGCCCATATCCACACCGTTCCTTGCAGTATAGGCATAGACTGAGTTTCATATCTATACCTGTCAATAATCTAAGCTCTACAATTCAAACCCTACACAAAGGCATTAGGTACAGCAGAAAAGAGCTGATGGAAGATTCTCAATATTGGCAAATTCTAGTAGAGAACATGAGCAACCAACTGAGTAGAGGCAATTAACAAAATTGGGAAGGGGTCAGAAATGCAGATTCTGTGATCTGTTGTGCACAGACTACCCTAGCAGACACTGAAATCATAAATCTGTTTCTTTGAATGTCAATTTCACCTCTCAGATTAGCTCAGGAGTAAAGGAAATGTTAGATGTAACAGAGTCAGCTTAATCTCCCTCCAACCAGTTGTGCCAATGTGGAAGTTAGGATCAGCCTAGCTCAAGGCTGTGTTCAGACTGAGAATGGTAATTTTCAGCAATCGTTATGTGTGGCACTGATATTTGGATATCAGGGAGCAATGCAACAAAAGACAGTCTCTGGATAAGTCTCCAGCCACAGTCAATCATGGCTGTACCCAGAACATCTTTCTCAGTTTCACTGAGTGCTCCTGCACAGGCTTCCAGACTATGATCTGTTTTGCTTTTTCCAAACAGCTGGTTCAGAAGGTAAAGGATTTTTACAGTGGATAGCTAAAAAGCATTGTAATTTTTTTTTTAACCGTACTAAAATGAGAAGAGATCAAAAGTGTTCATAGCACAAAGATAATTCCTTTAGCAGCTACTTAATTCTGCAGTTTATTTCAATCTTCTCCACTTACTTATCCTAAAAATAAACCCTGCATTTTCTCAGAAAATTTTATTCTCAGCATTGCTTATTCACTTTCCACTTGATCTAACCTCAGCTCTAACTTTGACTCAGGTCAAATATAATATTTACTGCTAAGAAGGTAATTTTGATTTGAAGTCTCAATCTACTTTGCAAACATCAACAAACTCAGTCCATTCTATTTCAAAAGTCAAGAATTATTTGAGGACTTAAGAAAATCACTGACAGAGCCTGGAAATGAAAACTGACGAAATAACTTTCAGGATAATTTATCTCTTAAACAAAAGAAAACCTAGTTTTGAGGGAGTTTTTTTGGCTGGATTGTTGGTTGGGTGTTTTAAGGGTATAATACACATTGTGCTATGCAGGAACAAAACTGAGCTAAATCAGTTCTTGTGCTGTTCTTGTAACTGAAATAAGACTGCATACAAATGCTAATCAGAAACCATTCAATAGTATTTCACTGGTAAAATGCTGTCTTGTCTGTTCTAGAATGTTTTGATTTTGACTTCATTCTTCCTATAAAAAGAATTTTGTAGTGATTTGATGAAAAAATTAGGTATTTCATGTTGATTTTCTCACTTGGTTCTCTTCTGTCTCTTTTTATTTTTAGAGAAAAGTGAACATATTTAGAATAGAAGTTACCTCAAAAATCTGAATTATTAAGATTTAGTAGTCAAAGGACCTTCTGATATTTCAGCATTAATTTGCTTGGGAATTTCTTCTTCACTTCAAAATTCTTAATTTATGAAAAGCAGGAAAATATCATGGCAGAATAGGCATGTCCTTTAAAATGCAAATTCTACTTTAGTAAAGACCATGTACTCATTTCATTTTAAGAGTCCTGTAATCAGGTCCTATAACAAGCTTGTATGTGCTTTGTCTGTTTTGATTCTAAGCACTATTACATGCTGTCTCCATTTCCAAACAGTCTTAGTATCTTTGATGGCATCCCTAACACAAAAGAAATAGAGACAGGATGGGGAGTGGTGGACTACAAAAACAAAAATGTACATTTTTATATTCCAAGTTAATGTCTGTCTGCTCCAGGCCAAGTAAGGATTTCCTAATGGCATGTACAGGATGGTATGTGATCCTATATGGAGAACTACTACACAATGTCGTTCACGTGCAAGTATGATGTTTCCAGTAGCATACACTAAAACTCTCTTAGCTGCTATAAAGAAAAGATTTCTTTCTATCTATTTTTAAACTTTCAGCTGAATTGCTTTCAAAATGTGGATATAAACTTCTATTAATATCAATTCTATTATAGAAATATTTCTATAGTTTTTGGATGACAGTGTTTGGTTTTATAGAGATTTGTCAAATGGACATGATTTTAGTAAAGTTAAAGTATATGCAATGAACCAAAGTAGTACAGGTCTAATCCTAGTTTAGAGATGCCAAAAAAGATTGAAATGGGGTCCCATCTAGCAAAAGTGTTCACTCTCTAAAATCTGTCCTACCTTAAGTGAGAGTTATGTTGATTCATGCTCTTATAATTCCTACAAAACTGAAATCTTGATTACTGTGTCAAAGACTGTGCCAAAATATCAATTGTTAAAAAGGAGGAAGTTTACTTCAATTTTACATTGAAATATAATGGGCTGGTTGGTATGGAAGCAGCATAGCACGTTTGCTCAGTCAAAAATAAGTGAAGGAACATCAGGGCACACTTACTTAAAAAAGAAAATAGCTCAAGAATGTGACTA
The DNA here is from genome assembly GCF_009819655.1 of Sylvia atricapilla. Lineage (NCBI taxonomy): Eukaryota > Metazoa > Chordata > Aves > Passeriformes > Sylviidae > Sylvia > Sylvia atricapilla. The sequence goes on along the minus strand of NC_089142.1, from coordinate 84,736,836 downwards.
GAAAATATGAAAATAAACAGGCATGTCAGCCTGTTGAGACATTTCTGGAAGCAAGTGGGTCAGACATCAGCAAAACATATGGGATCAGTCTTAAGTGTGAGGTATTTAAAATCAAGAGATGAGCTTCAAAGAACCTCCCATGTTCACCAGGGATCACAGTGTGACTGGAACTGACATACTGAATTTTAACAGTTGCATGATGCAGAGTGCATTGAAATACAGCAGGTACAGATATATGTGGGAAGACTGAACACAAACCTAAATGGTGTGATTTTTTACAAGGTGCTAAATACTCACAAATGCCCTGAGATGATGATATTTAAAATTTTGGATCTGATAATGAAGGCACTTGATTTTACAGACATAGGAATGGATCCAGTTCTTCAAAAATATCTCTAATAGTTCTAAATGAATATCTCTAATATGCTGACATATTTGGAATAGAAAAAATTCACATGGGGTACTCCCTTGCACGTACCTTAAAAGGTTTGCACACAAGAGTAAATCAGAGATTTTCTGCCAAACTCCACTTTTTCTACAGTCATCCTTCCCAGGGTTAACTTCCTTTTACATCCATGGCTCTAAAGTCAGAATAGCCTTTTCTCATTTAATTTTTTTTCCAGTTTGGAAACATTTGAAAGCTAATTTTTAAAGGTGGCGGTTTATCAGATTAGCATCATGCACACACAGTCAGACATGAGGTATCCATAGAGGTTAATGCTTAGGAGAGGTGAAGGTTTATGTCTTAATCTTGACCCTGATATATCATTAATCCCAGCTAGAGGCCAACTAATGATCAGGTAGGGAGGTGGAGAAGCCACAAAAGTGCACAGTCCCGACAGAATTTATGGCCCAATGGAAAACTCATTTTAGTGCTGAAACACTGTTTTTCCCAAATACAGCAAAGTCTGGGAAGAAAAAAGTAAGGAGCCATGCAAGAAGAATAAACAATGTTCATTTGCAGGTAGAAGACCACAAATGGAAGATTAGTATTCAGGAAATAAAAAGGAATAGAAGAACTTCTAAACAATAAATAAGAAGACAAGTGTGACTATTTCATTTTTGTGTTATCCTGTGACACAGAAATAGGCATATCCAATGACCTCATCACTCTACAGGATGCTAATGGTGGTACCTAATATGCCAATTTAGAATTTATAATGTCTGTACAATACCCTGTGCAAATGCTCAATTCAGCTCATAATGACCTTTGATATTTTGCAGGGTTTGTTCAGATATTGGAGCAGCTGCATGGATGCCTGAGGATCTCTTTTGGGTGACCTCACTTTGAGAGTAATAAAGCATGGAATGACAGCACACATTACAGGTATGCCCAAGGTCTTTGGGAGCAATCACTAACACAGGCTACAAGGAGAGGTGCTCCCCCTCTCCTTGAGGTATAATGCTTTGGATGGTGGAGAAAAATTGCCGGGTTTTTTTTTGTCTCTGGAGCTCTTGTGTACTCCCAAAACTCCATTTCTTGGCCTGTTGACACTGCTAATAGTATTTCCATATAATTAACAGAGGAAGATTACCTAAAGGTGAAAAACCGCTTTTCCACTCAAGATAATTTTTAAAACCTTGCTTCTTTCTCTGTGGGATCTTTAATATTAGCTTTCTCAGAGGCAATCTTTCGCTGAGTGCTTTAAGAGATATCCAGATAACCTCAGCCTCAAATAAAAAAAAAAAAAAATCCCTTGATATTAACATATCAACACAGCACAAATAGAAAGTCTGGGGAAGAGGAGAAGCCCCATTAGAAGAGTTTGATTTTAATAAGAGGATGATGAAGTTAATTAAAGCTCAGTGTCCATGAGAAAGAAGACAAAGAAAGATCTTTGGGGTTTTTGCTTTAGCTTTGCTCCAGCTGTTCCTATCTCTAAGCCAAATAAACGAGCCAAAATTATACAAGTTGGCAGCTTTTTTATAGCAAGGGGATCATCTGTTAAATGGTTAGATTGGTTTTGTTTTGCCATAATAAGATGGGGAGTATAGTTTCTAAGTTTTCAGCAGGAATTGAGCCAAAAGTTCTCACTGCTTTTTTAGCCTCTCTTCATTTTGCTGCCCATAAATTATAGAATGCAATCCCTCTCCCTCAGAGCTACTCTCGTGCCTGAACTCAGTCATCAGTTTCTTCTTTGCCTGTACAAACTTTAACCTTTCTAAGCACCTTGTGAATTCTGTGCTTTCATTAATAAGATGATTATGCTTTAAAAAATCCACCTGTTTGTCTCCTAGAAAATAGGCATTTGTGCATGCAAATTAGCTAATAATTGGCCATGTTTTAAATAGATGCTAAGACCCAAAATTTAATGGGAACACAATAAATCTTTTACTATTTCATCTTTTATTAATTCTTTCCAGGCCACTCATTTTTCAAAGACCAGGTGCCTCAAAACACAAGTATCCTCTGCATTCTAGACTAATCAGACTAGTGAGTTGCACTTAGGCCAAACTCTCCCAGGCACCCTCAGAGACTGTTGTGATTGTCACAAACTTGGCTTGTTTCTGAAATAAGTCCTCTGGAGAATCTCACACTCGGTATCATTCCTGTGAGTAGTGTTCTTGCTTTTAAGAATTGGATTTGTTACCCAGTGTACAACAAGCCAATCATTACACACTCAAGAATTAATTATTTATTTCAGAGTTGTACAAACCTAGGTGCTCAGTGGTATTCCACAAATCAAGCACGCCAACTCTTAAAATTTTTACTATTTAGACATTATAGGAATTAGTTAATTGAGAAGTTACGTAGATACTTCTCTTATTAATTAGTATTCTGTCTTCTATTGGTTAATGACTTTCTCATTTCTCATGCTAATTAGTCCACATGCTCAGTCATTCTCTTTTTTTTAGGTCAGTGGGATTCTTTGGTTGGTTGTCTATGAGTCAATTCCCTGCTGGAATTACCTTTTACCCAGTTGGAGCTGATGTCAGCACAATTACTGAATTGGCTTTATGAGTTTCTTTCTTATCTTGTGAGTTCTTCCAGGTATCCTTGCAGCCTACAAATTCCACATTTTTTGTGTCCACAATCAGTGGGCATCCTTCTTCCCAAGCTTTGTTAATGTCTCCTTAGGTCACAGATCATTAAATCATGCCCAGGCCTAAACCTCGCCATGGCAGTATTATTAGCTGCTATCTGTTTCACAGATTAAATCTCTGCTCTTGTGGATTTGGCTCGAAAGTATACAAAAATCAAATATTAAAGAACAACCTTTCTCAAGAAAATTTTACATATTAGACTTTTTGCAACAGTGTGAACACAGCATATGTGACTAGCTGAGAGGTCAGCTAGTCACCTGCCTGACATCATCCCCTTAACTAAAGCATGACACAAACTAATTGTCATTGTTTGGAAGTTTTAAATAACTCTATATTTAATATCTGGTTCTCCAAAGACTTGAGAAATCTTTGAAAAGGCTGGATGTGCTGAGATTTCCTCAACAGAAAGAGAATTTATATATCTGCTTTTGTCCTACATGCTCTTGGCCCCATATTTTGATTTGATGCTGAAAGAAATTCCTCATATCAGTGGATTTCCTGCTGTTTCCCTTCAAAATGCATAAGGTCAAAATAAATCAGGTCTGTGGTCTCCCTGCTGTCTCTTTCTCTTAATGAATATTCCTCTCTATCTACACTTTGTTTGACCAAGACAGTTTCATCTCAAGGTGGAATTAACAATCAACACCTCATTTTCCCACATTTGCCTTTCCTGCTGATTCACCTCATTCTGGCACACTGAAATCTAAGGAGTTTCAAGTGGTAAACCACTAAGTGGTAGCCTCCAAAAACTGGGAGAAATGCTGCAGCTGAGCTCTACTCACAAATACCAACCATTGAACCAGCAGCTGTACAACAAACAAATTAATTAATCAGGATCTCTAAGGTTTGCACAGCGAGGGACCTAACTCAGTCTTAACTGTGATCATTCCACAGGTTAATAACAGGCAAGAAGAAAATCAGGAATTCCACTAAACTACCTTTCTGTCAGCCCTAAGCTCCAATAGAACTTAACAAAATTGAAAATAAATATCAGACTAAGAAGCTGATTGGAGGAATCTATAGGAATAAGGTGATTCTAAAAGAATGTCAATAAGAGTTAACATTTTATACCCCCAGCTGTAAATCACCCAGGTAACAGATCAGTTTGCAGTCTGACACAGGAGATCAAGCCATTTCTTAACATCTTAAAAATCAGAACAGCTTACAGCTGAAAGAAATGAATGATGATATTGTGTAGGAAACTGAGAGATAACTTTAACCCCTATATTCATCAGGGTTCTGGGAGAGGAATGACTAGTCACCATGATGAAATGGCAGTCTGTGCACTAAGTTCTTCCAACATCCGGAGATCTAACAAAAGTCACCAAAAACAGGAAAAATACTTCACAGTGCTGAAACTAAAAAGTCAATCAATCAATCAAACCAACAACAAACTGGGCAGTATCCTGAGAGCACCTAAAAAATAAGTTTTGACAAAGTCAAAGTGTTAGAAGACAAGGGTATAAATAAGGAAAGAGGAGTTCTTTCCATAGTCTTCACTTTGAGATTGTCCACAAACCTCCTAGTTACCCTGTTGTTTTGTTTCCACTTCTGTAAAATTGATAGATTAATGAGACACGAATTCTGGAAAACTATGTCTCTGAGAGTTAATGAAGAGAGCCTAATAATAATACCTAATATCAGCAAAAATGCAGAATTTTATCAAAAGCAAACTCAGGTTTCAACTAAACCTTCGTTTCACCTCACAAACTACATTAAAAAAAACCATAAACAAAATAAATAAGCATAAATAACATAATTAAAATCTGAGTTAGTTTTCTCTCATTCAGGACATTGCTGAAAACATGGCCCATTCTGGAAAAGGAAAGTAGAGAGGCTCTGGGTGCTTCTTACAATACCTTTTTTTTTTTTTTTTTTTTTTTTTTTTTTTTTTTTTTTTTTTTTTTTTCGGAAGGTGAATGGAAGTTTGAGGCTGTCAGCATAATGTGATAAGGAATTCCATTGTCAGGAACTCATTGGCTTCCACATCAATATTTATAATATATTACTAAGCCTATACCCTTGCTGATTTCACATCAATGCTCAACCTTTTCAATGATAAATTAATCATCCAGTTTGAAGTACTGCAAAATATTCTAGGGAGTTTATAAATAACTCCCTCCATCAGATTCTCAGATCATACAATATTGTCAGGACCAGTAGCGTCATGCTAACATTGGACTTGGCTTGTAACCCCTGCCTCAAGGAACAAACAGAGTCAATTCCATGATACAGCAAAAGACTGATCAAAGAGATCAGGACAGAGGAAGTTATAAATAACTAGATTACAAATAAGTGGATTAGCTGCTTTCATTTTTCTGTCACAATTTTTATTAATGATTCCTCAATCCTAACACTATGACAATGGAGAGAATGTCACTCCATATCAATCTAATGTGCTATACAGCTAATGCTATTTAAGACTAATCCAAAAGCAGAGAGCCAACCCCTCGTGGCATAGCTTGCCATTCTGTGTTACGTGTTCCTATTTTGTCACTTGTATTAGAGAAATTGCAAGCCTCCTTTTCCCCACATCCTCTGATTTGTACAACTTTCTATCATGGTTTCAAATGTGCAGGGCTGTAAGATCAAATCATGATGCAAATCCACAACCACACTCATTTTTTGCCAGATCAGCCTTGACCTATAACATACAAGGTATATTCAGCTCAGTGGAAGGAAGGAGGAGAGTTTAGTGTCATAGGCAATGACATATTGTCATTGTATTTACAATGAGGAAGCAGGTACGGCTCTACTTTTTTCCATGGACTTCTTATATACAGTCAGTTGATGCAGTTTTTGACAGTCACTGAAAATTGATGGCATCACCAGCATTTTTGAATATGTCCAAGTAAACAGTACTCAATAATAAATAAAAGATAATAAACAGGAGGTAATAAAAGAAACAGTTATTTTGTGTGATGAGGGAGCAGTGCTATCAACCTGAAAGCATTCAAGTTCCAGAGATGGAGTGGTTAAAATACTGACCCAGGAACCAGCGTAGGGCTCAAGAACCCAAAGTCAGTTATGAGGATTCAATATAAGGTGTTTTTCTCATCCTTTACTTGCCACTATCTCTTTTAGGATTGTCTTTCACTATCTGTCCACATCAGGGAGCCCCAAGCACAATGGTGTTCCTCTTGTAGCCTCTTAACACCTATGTAAAAAGTCAAGAGGCTTCAAGTCTTCTTGTGGATCCAAATCACAAATATATCAGTAAAAGTTACAAGAAAAACCTGCCCTGACATGAATGTTTCCTGGAAAAAGAGATAAGGTTGCCACTTTAGTATCTTTCATCAATGCCAAATCCCCTTGTACTAAATTACTAAGTTACAATGTGCTGTTTCGAGATACTGTGAATAATTAGATGAAGATTTTAGATATAAATTGATGCCTAGTATTTATTTTTATTCTCAAAAGAAGTAATAATAATTTCTTTCAAAGATAAATTGGAATGACTGACCATCCATTGAGAACACTGTAATTGATTCATGTAATGAAAGATGTAGTGAGGGGAAGAATTCAACAATGATGAAAGGAGATAGAGTCTATCCTGAACACATGGAACCAGCAGAAGAAATACAGGGTCAGAATATTATTTAGATTATTCTGATCAGGCTTGTTACTCACACTGTAAATTTAAAAGATGTTATACACCAATTATTTTGATTTTATTAAGAAATTTTATTTTAGGAAGAAATTTTTTACTGAGAATATAGTGAGACACTGGAACAGGCTGCCCAGAGAATATGTAGATGCTCCATCTCTGGAATTGTTGTAGGCTGAGTTGGATGGGGCTCGTCAAAGATGTCCCTGTCCATGGCAGGGAGTTTGGAACTAAATGATTTTTAGGTCCTTTCCAACCCAAACCATTCCATCATCTTATACTGCTTTTGAAATTTAACATCTAAGTGATAAAGATTTAACTCCATGTGCATGTTTTAGTAATAGTCCCACACACTGTCCCCCTTAACTAAGGGCTTTTCACAGTAAAATCAATGGACATTTCTATCCTCTGATACTGATTCTATACCTGAATACATACATTCCTATGGCTGGCATTTCACCTTACAAATCTTTATTTTCTTTTATTTAATAACAAGAAGTGTTTAAATCTGTACTACCGGCCAAAGAAAAGGGCAGGGCAAAACCACATAACAGAAATTTTTATCTGGTCTTTCTATGATTGTTGTCTCATAATCTTAATTTATAAAAATGTTATCAGATCCACCAAATTCTTTGGAGTTCAATTAGACTTGCTTAACCATATATGAAAACTCTTTCTGGTTAATACTGTCCAATGGAAGAGATACTCTTTCTCCTCATTTCTCTGCATTGAGAGGAATGTGTTTTAGTTTGGGGCTTTTAATACTCTGACTAAATACTTCGGAGCTTTGCACCAGTGTTCTGAAATCTCAGACTTAAAAAACTCCAGAGCCAGCAGTATAAAATGCACTGATTCAAGGTAGTTTCTTTTCAAATAATTGTTAACTCTGAGTAAATGTTAGTAACAGGAATTGAAAGCTTTTTTTCATCTTGCCACTTCCCTATCTCTCACAATAATAACTGGCTGCATCACTTTCCAGGTACCGTCTCTTGTATTTGTAGACTAAACTATTAAAAGATGTAGACTAAACTTTTAAAAGATCTTTTAATCTGTTGGATATTTAAGCTCTCTCCCAAAGTTTTTACAACATGCAAATACCAGACTGATTTTCCTGTTACATCACAACTTGCATTTCAGATCCACTCTCACCTGATCTCATGAGTTAATTAAAGCGTAAGAAATGAACAGATTATTTTCATTTATTATTAATTCCTATTTAATAATACCTGATTGATCTTGGGGTGACTGAGAACTATTACAACTTTGAGAGTTACCATGCTGTGTGCCATTTGGAGGTAAAGCCTCCAAGATCCTTCCTTTGTAGCATTAAGCTGATCATATTTCATTTAAAAAATCCTTCATCCAGAATGCCCTCTGAAAACACAGACAGGGAAACTTGCAGGAGCATCCTTACCAACTTCCTGACCACACAAAGTATTATTTTTCCAAAATAAAGGCATGGAAACAGAGGTCCTGAACCTAGGATCTGGAAATATTCCTGCACCCCACAGTTAAGATGTCAGCTGTCTAAGTCAGTTTGATATATAATAGCAAACCCAGCAGTGAGTCATCAGCTAATTTTGACAAAAAGCTCAAATCAGGATTGTATTGTTTGAAATGAGAAATAAAGGTCACTTTTACTCCTGTTCATCATATTTATATTTGAGTGTACATGATGCATATACAGAGACAGTAAGGTCATCAATGAGATTCAAAATCTGGCATGAAAGGCATAAATCCTCACCACTTGACCTGAAAGAGCAAATCTACTAGATGCACTAATAGCAGGCATTTGTAAAACACTGGGCCAACCTCTGGAAGCAAACAAAATCACATGCACTGAACCAAGAACAAAACCAAGCAAGTTATGCTGAGGAATTCACTCTGAGCCCTAAAGACTCAAAGGGTTTGTTCTGAAGATTCAATTTATTGTGGAATTAACCATTCCTGCTCTGAGGGACAAAATTTGGATCTTTAAAGTTCTTTCAATGTTTAGAAGTTTTAGCAAATATATGCTCCTCCTGGCCAGACAAACATCTCACAGGAACTGTACATTGTGCCTTTCACAAGGTGGAATGGATGAGATTTTCAGAACTTACATGAAGTACAATAGCAGGTGCTTTTCTCCTATGTGATCCCTCAGCATTTTTCTCATTCTAGGACTGAATTTATTCTAAATCACAGAGCACTATTTTGGCAGAAGTAATGGATTGTGCCCACTATGCCAGAATGCAGAGTTCCTCTGGAACCTGTAGAGTCCATTTGCGGAAATGTCATTTGTAGAAATGCAGACACAGAAATACGTAATTCTTGATCAACACAGAGGAGCCTTTGGAGATTTCTCTACATAAAACTCCCATGTTGACCACTTACTCAATTAACCAGAAAGAGTTAACATAGTGTCTTCGCTGAAGAAGTGAGAGAATGCAAAACAGCTGTTACCTTCCTCAATTTGCACATCTGCTCAACTAAAAATGCTTGGAGGAACATACTTTATTCTGTCAGTAGGCCTTATGATCTAATTGCTCCCTAGGCTATAACACCCAAGTACTCCACAGTCAGGAATTCTTGTTTCAGCAATCAAACCCTTGTTTTTATTCGCATGGCACACATTTTTTGTCTGTAAAGTGAACACAAGGTAAGATCAGCCACTCATCCTGCAAGACTTGAATTCCATGATACACTTTGCCATGAGTTCACCTTATGAAATTTATGCTTGTTCCTTAGCCACTCTTGTCACTACTCATAAGTCAGCTTCTGTGTCACAAAGCTGACAGCAAGCCTGCCCAGCACTCTAAGCCCACACAGACAGACTATGAATAACTAGGCAAATGACACTTTGAGTTCATTGCATGTTGGTCAAAGCTATTCAGCTCCCACCATCTGTATCTATGACCAAGAACAGATTCACACTGACATAAACTGTTCTATTTTCCAGTATCATTTAACTTAGGATGCATTAACATGTGCTTTACATGTGTCCCTTCCTTAGCATGAATAATTCCATCAGTTTACTGACACAGAGATATCTGTGGGCAACCAACCACTTCCTATTTAAGAGTCACACATATCTGATCTTTTATGAAGCCAACAGATTTTGCATCCTTACTCTGCAAAAGATGTATCTGTGTATCTGTGTTTATTTATCACTGCCATAAGTAATGTGTTGCTTTTTAGCCTGAATCCTATTTACACAAGCATGAAAAAAGAGACACACATAAAAGATTAGAAGTTCACTATTTGAGTTATCTGAAGGTCTTATTACAACCAATGGAAAAATAGGAGACTGATAACTAAGAGCTGACACTCCATGTGTCATGTTCTGTCAGGTTTTATTTTGTGTGTGTGTGTGTACACGTGTATGGGAGTGTCACTTTTCCTTTCTGGGCTTCTTTAATGTTAATTTTAAAATGAGACTCATATGCTGGAACAAAACTGAGAGACAAGAATATAAATGCAAACTGACAATATCCTTAGAAACAACAAAGGTAACACTAACAGGCACCATTGCCTGTAATTATCTTGACATGGTGCTGCGCCTCTGTCTCCTGGGGTTACTTAACATGACCTTTTTCACCACAGTGCCAAAGGCTTTCCCTTGCACTTTCCTGCTCTATTGGTACGATATGATTGTGCCTCCAGCTTACCCCACTTTGGGTACCCTGGCTATCTCAAAATCTGTGTTGCAGACCACGGGAAGCCACAGAGGATTATTTGGCACATTGTGAGAGAAAGACAGTATGGAACAATTTTTATTACTTCCAGCAAAAATCTCAACCCAAAGGGCTCAGAATGCTTCACAAATACTCAAATACACAAAAAATTAAGCATCATAGGAGCCTCTAAAAATAAATTGATTTTTTTGTACAGGTCCACAGAGCTTCCATGTTGATACAATTCCTGCCTCAAAAGAAGGCTGTGGTCCACAGGGAAGATGGAGATCCTACCAGGCATGAAGAAGTTGTGGGAGCAGGAAAATCTCCTGTTATTGCCTCCTCTGGCAAGTGGTCTCCCTTTCTAAGCAGTGTGAATGAGGGTTTACAAACACCATCAGTGGTAAAACAGACAGTGATCAGTGAAGAAGTTATTGCATAGGAATACCCTCAGTACTGAGGCTGATACAGCCTCCTTCCTCTGACCCTCTCTTTTGTGTCTTGTTAAACACTTAAAGCCAGGCCGCCTGGATATCTGTGGATAGGAAGAATTTAACTAAAGCACCAATTTCAGAGTGAATAAAGAGGAAGAGGATTGACAAACTTGAAGTGATTAAATGCTTCTGCTTATTCTTTCTTATTCTTTTCCCAAACTGCTGATCTTTTTCTGATATTCTCAGGTTTAGAGTTTAAAACAAGGTGGGACTTAATCATTTCACAAATGCTGTGCAGGAAAGAGCAAGCAAGGATTGATCTGCGAATTTAGCTTATATATTCCTTCTTTCTTTTCCTCCAAACACATTGATTCTAAATGCCATTGTGTTTCATTACAAAGTAATTTAATTTATTTTCTGTGGCTATCTCTAAGATTCTTTCAGTCTTGCTTCTTTTTCACTTATCTGTCTTCACTCGAATGACATGGATTTGAAATGTTATTCTCCAGATAACTTAATTTGCATGCTATTTTCTGCCCATGTTTTAACCTGTAGATCCTTTTTTATTACAAAGGATATCTGACTGGCATTTATAATAATTTCCAATGTATTTTCACATATTAATTAAAATGTGAGGGATTTCTTTTCACTTTTTCTAGGCAGCACAGAAGTGGCCTTTGAATTAGATAGGAATAACCCACAGGAGTATGACTTCAGGAAGATAAAGGTGCTGGTAAAACAACAATCCTGTTGTCAGCTAATATTCCTTCTGTCTGTAAATATCCATCTTTCATGTTTCCAAAATCAACATGCACTTTACAAAGGACGCTGTGTTTCTTTAAATGTGCTTATGTTCATTCATGTCAGCATTCTCCACAAAGTGTTTAAAACATTTTCATCCTTCTCACAGCTTTCCAGAAGTCTGGTGCAGAATACCTGGAAATGATCAATATTTTTTGGATCCTGAGTCTCAGGGACTGTTTAGAGCTATGGCAATTGTCTTACAGTCCATATAGTTGGGTTATACATCCACTGTACTATGGGAAGCAAGAAAAGTAAGTGCCTGAAGTCCTTCCAGAGGACCTAGTAAATCTACCTCTGGACCTTTTGACATTATAGTGGAGTGAGCAACATCCAGAGAAAGATATGCAGGTAATCTCTCTGCAGGGAATTTAGTCAGTTTAGCAGCTACTTCATAAATATGGAGCTTGAGTGTAAAGGATGCATAAATGGCCAATAGATATAAACATCTTCAAAAATTGAAAACTAGCTCTTCAACATAGGTTTCCACTAACATCTACAGGTAAATAACCAATTATTAAATAAATAAAAGCAATAAAAAAGAAATTTATAGAATAAAATCTACTCTTGACTAAAAAGCAAGGCATACTAATATCTTTATGTGTTCTTTCCAGGATTGCAAAAGGAAATTGAAAAACAAATCCACAGAACTTTTTAATAATTTGAAGAGTGAAGTGGCTGAGTGATTTTAGTAATATATTTTCAACTTCTCTTTCTCTGTTTGGGTATTATCCTTGAGGAAATCACTATTTTCTTGAGTATGTTGTTAGTTTAAAATTACTGCTCCATTATGTTCCTTGCATGTATCTCATATCATGAATTTGTTCTTGCACTGAATGAATACCAGTGTTGGAATCAACATTTATCTCATTAATGTTTATTTAATTAATACTGTCTTCAGAAATATTCCATCTTCTAAGCTACATTTTTTAAGAGGAAGGCAGTTCCAAATGGACTAGCTGATCAAACTCACTTGAAATATTATTTTCTTTTACTAGAATTCACATTTTTTCAGAGTTTTCAAAACTATTTTATTGCAGTAAAAGTATTAGGAAGTGCAACTTTTATTACTTCATCACTTAACATTGATTGTGAACTGAATCTGACATTATTCAGTGATATTGAATGCTTGCTAGTCTAGCATATGCTCTATGCTGTAGTGTACCCTTTATTAGAAGAAGGTTACAAGTGATGCCTATATAATTTTTTGAAGATCCCCAAAGTTATCTCAGGTAGGTTACACAACCAGTTAGGGTGAATCATTGTTTCCTCACCCTCTGTCAGTAATCCAGGAACAGAAATATGACTGTAACAGGGTGGCTTACTTCTATCAGTTCAACCCTTTTAGCATCTTTCTTACTATGTCTTTTATTTCATCATTGTCAATGGTATTTTTTTATTGCATAAAGCTGGTCAGATAGGTACTTTAGATCAAGTGGCCTCTTTATTCTGTCACAGAGCTGTGGCAGAGAATTCTCATTTATGAAAATCTTCCAGAGTATGTCCTTGTTCACACCTGGAACAAAAATGAATCCTTTCATAAATCAGTGGTTACTGCTAGCTTTTTAAAAACAGGGTAGTTGCAGCAAAGTTTCTAGTTCCAAACAGAAAACTTCAGGTCTTAAGAGAGAAAAGCAGCCAAAATGTCCAGAGATGTGCCATTTAGTAGTCAACACATCCTGATGAGGATGTGAGACCAGTTCCAGATCTTCTTTCTGATTAAAAGCAACACTAATCTAGCTAAACTTTTGAAACTGAGTCTCTTGTATCTTATATTTTTAGCTGCCAGATGCAGAGCAGGAGATTCAGTTTTTAATTAGAATTATTTGGTCAAAGTTTATTCAAGTAAAGGCAGAATATGAGGCTAAGCAGACCCTCTACTCAAGCAGAGTACCCAGGAAGTATGGTATTACAGCTTCCATTTCCTAACTAAAGAATGTAGAATGTGACATTTTCTACAAGATTCTGGAGGAGTCACATGTTTGGGAGCTCTGTAAAACACAGACAAAATCTACACGATGTTTTCATAGTAATGGATCTGGATCAGACAGGACGAAAATTCACTGTTTTCCGAGGTCTTCTGTGAAGACATGAATATCTCTCTCTTTCTTTCTCACTCTTTTTATCTCCTAAGATAGGGCAAAAGACCTTGCTATTTGGCTTCACAATGGAAATGAAACTTCAGAAATAGCTGAGAAAGGGAAGAGAACTTACACTGTAGGTCACTACAGGAGTCTTCTTTTATTGAAAGAAAAAATAAAAAAGCAGAAAGCTCAAAAGGAACATGTTTACCCTTTTGGCACTAGCATAATATGTGATTTGGGGCTAGCAAAGAACAGTGCCTTCTCTCAGAGATCAGTTTTGTGTTCTGGTGTAAATAATCCAAATTACCTAGGTATGCATTAAAGTTTTTGTTTAATTTGTTTTCTTTTGTTTATACTTTAAATGAATAATGATGTGGAGGTGTTGAAAGCAAAATTCTACTTTCTTTGTATTGCTTTAAAACCCTCTGCCGGTTCTCTCTCAGCTTTCTTCTCTTATTCTGTGAGCACTAGCCATTGGAAGAGCTGCTTTCTATCTGGGGAGAATCATTCAAAGCATCAGCTTTTCTCCACAGCTGTGTGGTCAGAGATGCAAGATGGTTCATAAATCCCCAAAGCAGATACATGCAGTCTATTGCTCTAGTACAAACTCCTGTGAAAAATAGCATGTGGCAGAGCAGTCACAGGAAGGCACAAATAGGACCCAGAGGATCTGCAGCATAACAAGTTCAAGTAAAAAAGGTCATTCTGATTCAAGGAAGATGCATAAACCTCTCTTACAAAGCAACAAGCTGGACTTTTGAGTCTCCTGCCATTTCATGATGGCTTGACTGGTGATGGTCAGAAAAGTTTCAAGAAAACCCAGCTTCAGCCAGAAAAATGACAGTGCACTGGAAGTGAAGTGTCTTGCAGAAATGTGCCAATCTGAACAAGTCTGCCAGCAAACCACACCAGTTCTCGGCCTCTTCTCTTCTTCCCTAATGCAGCCAGCTGCTGATATGCTCCCTGAAGGACTCATCACAGCTCAGATCTCTAGGGCTTTTAAACTTCTGGGATATCTGCTTCCAAGAATTGCTGCACACCTTTCATGCTCAGGAAATTTGTTTTCATCAGCAGTGAGAAGACTTTATTGGACAGGGTTACAAGTCTTGCTGCCACAGTGTTCAGAGCCCTGGGGGTGGGCTCCTGGTCACCTTGCAAGCCAACATCCAGAATGAAGCACAAGGAACTCTGTGTTTCCATCCTTCAACCTCACTACTGGCCAGGCACTAGTTGCCTCACGTGGCCCTGGCTATGTGACCATTGAAGCTTGGGGAGCCAATTACTCTGAAGGTACAGCACTCATCTACCCCTGTAAATTTATGGCTGACCACCAGGATTTTGGTCAGAAATAGCCCCACTTTGAGTCAGCAGGTTTCAAGAATTTGGGGAAGCAGATTTTATTTTAGAAATATCGAATTCCAGCATTAAAGGGAATGAATAAATCCAAATAAATACTTTTTCTACAAACAGAAGACCTTATTCTTTTCCCGTTACTTCAATGAGATTGTCCTCAGCCATGGACTATACAAGATGAAGATGTCACTTGCATCCACATGCAGAGAAATACAGTGGTGATAACAAACAGGAATTTCAAGAAGGGAAAAGTGGTAGCTTTTACTCATAAAATCTATTATCAGCTTGAACAAGCTTATGCAGTAAATGTTGAAAATGGACAAGAAAACATGATATTCAGCCCTGACATAGATCACTTGGCCTCCTTAAAACTGCATGCTTCATAGTAGCCTCTGTATCATATATCTTGAAAAGTGTGTGTTTCTAATGGGATAGCAAGACAAAGAGCAGTCCAGTGTTCCCAGAAAGTCTTTTAGAATTATTTGGAAAGTGTCTGAATTATTTTACGTTACTTTTGTAAGTAGTAATCCTTGAGGAAAAGGCATACTGATTCTACAACAATGCCCTTACATCCTCACTGAATCCACTTTCTTTCTCCACCAACAGTCAGTCCCCAAAGCTGAGTCATTCACTGTGCCTGAATTTCAGATTTAGCTTTCAGGACATGGAATAATGTGTGAGCCATTTACAAGTACTGAGGGAATGCAGTGCAGGTATTGATTATCTATTATGGTTCTCTAACATTATACTGGATTTAAATCACAGACAGAGAAATAAGCTTGGCTGAAATAAGATTTCTTGCTTTTTTCTTATATCTTTTTCCTAGCTAGCAAAGAATTGCTCCCCAAATTACTTTTCACTAAGTTACTTTGAATTAGCTGTTTCCCCCACAATCTTTCATTGCACTCAACTTTAGCACAGTTTTAATATTTTCTCATTTAATTTGAAAATACACAGCGAGAAACTCTGCCAGGAAGAACTGCATTAGGCTAAAGAGGCACAGAAACCCAGATGAAAATAATCTGTCAAAAAAGGCTTTAAACATCAATGATATTTTTGTCAACATTTTGAATTACTTTCTCCAGAAAGGATTACATCTTTCCAGAAAATATGATTAGTTTTTATCAGATAAACATCTGACTTTTGGAGTAGCTAAATTTAGGTACACCATCCACACAGTATTTGTAGAGAGGCTTTTTTCTAACCTTGGAACCTCTTCAGGCCTAGAATGTGGTTTTGAATGCCACAACTTGGACTTCTGCTCACCTGAAAACTCTCACCATCATTATTCACTATTTTATAACTGATAGGCAACATCTCTGTTTAATTTCTATGCACACTGTTATTATTATCACTATTATTATTATAATTATTAACTTGGAACTTTCTCAACTTTGTCACTTGTGAGAGATGTCAAAGGGTATTGCAACAGTTATTCATTGATAACTACCATTCAAATGTTAAACAGCAACAAACCCATTTTAGCATTGTGTAGGAAACACAGCCTTTGCCTATGAGTACACTCTGTAACAGAGTGACAAACTGAATCAGAAACTTCAGCTGTGAATTCCGTACATAAAAATATCTGTGAAATAAAGCAAGCAGCTTCTTTTCACAAACCCAGTACAAATATTTCACCAGCAATTCAGAGGGACATTTAAATAAATTTTACATTGCCACACAGCAGTAAACATGATGGTGTGATATTTATTAAATGTATGGTCTTAATGTCAGCATAATATTTATTACTTTCTCATACATCTATAAAGTAGAATACTATATAATTTCTTCTTCTACTTGTCGCTAAAAGTGAAGGTGTCTTAATGGAATTGACCTGTTCGGTCAGTTGGGAAAATGTTTATTAGTTTTCAGAAAATATTAATCCATTAAAATCTAAGAGAATGAATTTATTCCAGGGAACTGAAAAAGCTCACTGTGATATGCTTTGAATTAGCAAGCCAGGTCAGCAAGCCAGGTCTTTGGAAAACACCACAAAATAATGATTTCCTGGGTGCACTGCTCCACAGGTGCCCGGCTAGTTAAAAGATTAAAACACAAGATTCACATGGAGAAAAGAGTGAAATTCTGCTGTTTTGTCACTATTTGAGCAGAATCCACATTAGTAGAGCTAATTTTAGCCAAAATCTAATCCAACAGTTTTCCTCAACTACTGGTCTCTATCACAGTGGTTCTTCTATTGACCATAGCTTAAAAAAATTAACACCAAACTGACTTAGACAAATGAGCTACAAAGACTAAATGAATATAGAAAGAAAAAAAGTTTATAGCAATGAATATAACTCAGATAGATATCAGCAATTACAGAAAAGTGATAGGGGGAGGAAAAGGATATCAAGGGAATAATTTCTAAATGGAGAAATTTTGCAGATCAGAAAGAGGTTTTAACAACAAAAAGAACTTGAATGTAGCCCAGGCTTATTCCTACCCAATAAAAGTAAGACCACTGATAAAAAGATGAAAGGGCCATATACATTCAATAGACATTTCTGTTCTCTGCTTGGAAAAAATGGGTAATGTATTCTGTTCTCAGCACCTGGTGGTCTTTCAGTATCTTATTTCTGCCAGCAATGTAAGAATATATAGAGAGCTGCTACTAATAAATATATTTAAATCAGCACACCTATACAGTTGTTATGCACAGGCTTTGCAAGCTAAGAAGTCCTCTCTGTTGATTTTTAATGAATCTTGGAAATCTGACAGATTTAAAGAGGATGCTTAAACAAAATGGTACATTGTGTTCATCAGAACTTTAAACAAATTAAAAGCTCATAAGCACAGTAGATAAGATGTATTTCAATTTGATTTCAAAGGTATGATATGACATGGAATTTTTGAAATCAAATTACTGCTATAAAAATCAAGAAGGCATACAAAATGATAATTAAGAACTGAATAGCTGTCTTGTAGAAAACTGAGAGAGATATTTAAAAAATAAATACTGGAAAAGTCTTATGAATTATTTAAGGTTAAGAAATTCTAAGGTTAAGAAATTACCATAGGGTTTTGCATGAAAACAGATGATAAAATAGGGAATTAAACTTTCAAAACATCTGGGAAATAAACAATTTACTGCAGAAATCCACAAGGTCTCCTAGAGGCAGAAGATCAGGTGAAATAATCATAATATCCTTTCAGTTCTTCTAATTTATTTATCAATTAATTAGGCCTATGCAAGTGCGGATTTGATTGCTCCAAGGCACTGAGCTGAAAGCTTAATTTACCTGGTCTGCATGGACTTATTGTACCAGATGTACATGAAATTGCACTTTGAGTTTAAAATATATGTTAGTGACCCAGCACTCAGGTCAGCAAAAGGCAGGGAGCTAATAAAACAGCTATGACACAGACACTTTTGCAGGTATGAGTCAGAATTTATGCCAGCTGAGCATCTGCCATTCAGTTCAAGCCTGCATTGGCCAATATCTTCTGTTATCATAAATGTGATAGAGGTTGTAACATAATTAAGAACAGCTTCTGCAAGTCTGAAGTGCTCTCTAATGTTTATGTAAATCTTCTGGACTACACTGTAGCCCCGGTGTGGCTGCAGAAAGTAGTGATGTTCTTTGAAACGGTTATGTTCATTAAAACATCATCAGTTTAGCAAAAATGGCTCAAATATGTATGATGGCAGTGGGAATTCATATTTAATCTAACCATTCAGAGAGACGGAAAGAAACAAGGGATAAAGTTTTTCCTCTGGAGGATAAAGAACGTAGAGAGCAATTCAATATTTGTTTTACTATTTCTTAAATTACTAGTTAGCATTTATATTACTATATATGACCATCTAATCTGCAAAGGTTACTCAGTTCTTTTTTTTTTTCATGCAACATTAAGAAATGGCTCTCACTGCTCCTTTAAACTTAAATTATTGTTAGTAAAAAAACCCCCAAGTGATAGAAAATGCCCAGTCTCCCCTAGTCTTGGCCAAGTGTGTTTTCCTCATTGCATTTCTACAAATGCTTTACAAAAATGCCAAATAAATTGTTAATAGCTAATGAAAATACACAATAGAGCTTGCTCTTCTATACTTTCTCATCTCCTTGACATTTTCTTTTTTTCTGTCTCCAAAAATTTACCTAATGAAACGCCATGTGACCTTTCACACTGTTAAATCTGCTCAAGGCTGAAAGCAGCTAAAAATAAAATAATCCTAATGACTGCTTTTCCTACCAAAAAACATGTCTGTCCTGCTTTCAGATTGACACAGAGCTACAGGTAATACTTGCCTGTCCATGCTGGTGACGTTAACAAAGATGACCAGGTAGGGAGTGGCTGGATGGCTGGAACCTGGCTGTGCTTGTTAGGTTTCTTGCAGTGGAGAAGGAATCCAAACTACAAAGGGGACGACTTTCAATATTTTCTTTTCTGGGAAAAGGGGAGTAAAGTAGACTCAAGACTTGCCCCTCTTCAGCTTTTCCCATTAGACCTCACCTCTGACCTGGGTTCTTTCTGGAAGAAAAGAGTAAGCCCCAACTTCTCTCCACCATATTCCTAAGGGTTCAGTTTGTCCTCAGGGTTCTGAGGAAAGCTGCTAGTCTCTGCCTTTGCCTCTTGAAGCAAAGTAACTAGTTGTATCATTCCTGGCTCAGATCCATGTGTTTACTACTAAAGGAAGGCAGTTATCTCCTCCAGATTCAGCGCCTCACACTGAGCACAGACCTCCCATCAAACATTCACTGGCGCATACTGCAGCTATCACTTCTTCTTCAGCTCATTTTATCTCAGAGGGGTTCACTCCACCACTGCCCCTTGCACAAAGATGAATTTGCCCTTGCACTCTAGTAAAATCATGGTTAGTTTTTCTGTGGTCCTTCTGCAAAGATTTATTATTCTATAGTCAACCTTTGTTCTGCAATCATCATAATATCAGATGAAAATAAAAAGGAAAATATTCCAGTCAAACAGAACAGATCAAGAAGGATTTAACCACAATCAGTTTGTTGAAGCAACAAACATGCTGCTAAAATGAGTAGAATTTAGTCTACTTCTCCCATTTAGTCCTAGTGTCTATGCTTTGAATTCATGGGCATATCGTAATTTGGTATTAAAAATCTATTTGGAGAATATGAACACAAAATTTTTTTGAGGTTAATATTACTCAATTTAAAAAAAAAAATGACCAGATTTAAATTTTTCAAGTTTTCCAAACTGAAATGGATAAGCACATATTCCAGATTCTCCTTGGACAATCCTGGGACTTCTCTCTTGCATCAGGATCTATTATCCTGTGGCAGTGTCTTTTGTAGGATGGTAGTTATTGCTTTGATTTAGATTCCTTGCAAATACCACAGCCTATTAAAAGCATCAGTTCGTCAAAGTCCACAGTAATAATTTACCAGGAATATCCCCATGGATTTTTAAAAATAATTTTGTATTATGAAATCATGCTTCAAACTGAACTAACAGAAATCTAATTATAAATGGGAGCATAGTGCTAATTAAACCACCCACTCCAGCATTAAGTCCTACTTGGGGGTATTCACATTGGTAAATTGCCAATTTAAGCTAAATTGCAGGATATAGTATCCAAGTATTTGCAAGCCCTAGCTTTCTGCTACTTTCTCTCCTTTGGTCTGCTCCCTAATAATAAAGCACAGAAGACAGAAGAAATTTAAATACTTTTCAATTATTAGAATTTTTTTCTGTGAAAAACCATAGCTACTGGTGTATCAAGGGTCAATCTAAAATATGAAAGTTCCCAAGCTTGACTCTCCACATGGTGAAATGCAGCCTAACATGTTCTCTAACACACTTGCCCTGTCCCAGACCATCCTGTCTACCCAAGGCATACCAAAGAACTAAGGAAAGCAGTTGTGTGCTAGTCCATGCTCAGAATTTTGTATGTAAAACTTTGTTTTCCAGCAGAGGGTCTCATTTCAGGAGAAAGGAGTCCTCAGCACTCAGTGGCCCAAGCCACAGCACTGGTATGGCTCATGCAGCTTTTCAGCCTTGAGTCTTCATGATGGAGGATAACTTCTGCAGCAGAACAGCCATAAAAAACCTCTGATCAATCCTGTTGGGTCTGCAGTCTCTAGCAGCAAAAAAGCCAAGTGTCACCTGGACCAGGCAGCCTTGATCTTGTTTTCAGTCATTCAGAATGAAGGTCTCCTATGAAACAAGCAGCTTGTGTATGATAAAATCACCTGCTCTGCTCTGATATTTTGTTCAGAAAGAGAGAGATTAAAAGGAATTCTCAGAACATTCATTTTAATAAGGGAGATTATTTGATTCCCAGTAAGTCAGTATTCTGCTGAGAGATACCAAGAAAGTGACATGACATATTCAAGGACCTGATTTCAGAGCAAGGACAGTGGTGCAAATCTTGTGCTCTGAGAAAGGTAATTAGTTAATTATATGTGTTACCTCTCTGACTGGACAGAGAGAAGGATGGATGGAGAAGAGCCATGGCAATCAGTCTCTAGTTAGTAGTGCCTGTCTGAGAACTAGGAGAAAATAAGAATAGAGAGAGAAATCTTAAAAGATTTTGTATAGGACTGTATATGCATTATATCTCTTATCTTTCCAATATCTATTTATTTCACCAAATTTGGCTTCTTGGTAACTCCTTGGTGTTACTACCAAACACTAAGAGAAGTTTCATCTCTTTAGTGGACAGATCTGTAGTATGGGACTTTTTCAACCCATTCACAATATTTCCTTCCAATAATGTATGTCTGGAGACATCCCATGGGTAACTTTGAAAGGTTTGTTAGTGATATATCACTACACAGCACTGCAATTCTGTACAATAACTTATCATATAAATGGTGTCAAGCTTGTTCACAGTTTGGCAGACAAATCCCTGAAGACAGCCTAGGGAAGGAAGTAGCACTAACACTTTGCAGGTAGAAATGTCCAACACACAGACAGCAGTGGAACACTGCCTAATGCACCAGGACTCCAAGCCAGCAAGGGGAAGACTGTGACAGATTACTTGTCATTAAACCACCGAAGTGTTGACCAAAGCAAACATAGTTCCTCAACAGGAAAAATAATCCTGTATAAGAAGAAAATTTCTTCTATATATATTATTCTTTTCTATTAGGTGTGGTAGTCATAAATTTTTCCTGTGCATTTGTGTACCCTTTGTATTTCTTATGCCATTCTATTTTATTAACTGCCATAATTCACACCAGATTTTTGTCTTCCACAGAAAAAATACAATTTCTTCTTTGGGAAGTTCTATTGTTTTGAAAGATGCTATGCTTTCACATGCCTGCAATGAAAATCCTGGGTGAAAATACCAAGTAAAAATATATGTTAAGCAAAAATAGGTATGTCTGGTTATATCTTATAAAATTAAATTTGCTTGATGCTGAGACCCAGTTCTCCATCTCTTACAATACTTGTGAACTTTGACAGACATGGCTGCAATTTATTATCCTAAACATTTGCCCTGAGCTTTATCAGTGTCCTGGAGGAGGTGAGGAGGAGAACAGTCATGAGGTTTTTAAATTACATGATGTTGGTAGGAACAGTTTAAATGAATGAGGGCAGGACTTCCTTTCAGAGAGACATAAAGAGTCTGGAGGAATGGCCACACAGGAAATTCAATAAGGACAAATGCAAAGCCTTGCTGGGGATCAGGTCTGCAGAAAACAATCTGGGTATTCAGGCAGAGAATGAGCTGGGTCTGAGCTTGCAGTGTGCCTTGGCAGCAAAGAAGGCCAACAGGACCCTGGGCTTTATTAACAGCACAGCCAGGAAGTTGAGGATGCGATTTTTTTCCCTTACTTGTCCACGACTATATTGTATCTAGGCTACTGCATCCAACTTTGAGCCCCCAATACAGGACAGATACCAAGAAACTGAAGGAAGTTCACTGGGGCCACCAAGATGTTCAAGAGCAGGAGTACTTGTCCTGTTAGGAGAGACTGAAGTAAGGGCGCTTGTTCAATTTGGAGAAGAAAGACTTTGTGGGCATGTGGCAGCAGCCTCCTGCTGCCTCTGACAAGTTTATATATATATGTGTGTGTGTGTGTGTGTGTACATATATAACTTTTTCACACTGGTGGACAGTGAGAGGATAGCAGACAATAGGTACAAATTTAAACAAGGGAATTCCAAATTGGATGTAAGAAAACACTTTTCCATGATGAGGACAGCCAGCCAGAGAAGAGGTTATGCAATCTCTGTCTTTGGACATGCTCAAGATCACATTGAAAAAAACCCTGAGAAAACCAGCCTGATCTAATGTCTGACTTTCTTTGGAGCAGGAGTTTAGACTAGAGATCTCCTAAAGTTCCTTCTAACCTGAATTCCATGATAAACTCATTTTTTAAAGCTTCAGTCATAGACTTCATTCATTCCCAAGAAAACTTTAGTTCTATAGGGTGTATAAAGGTGACTTTTTCAAATATTTATTTGAAATTACCTCTGTTTTGGGGATGTTCCTTTTGCTGTTCCATTAAAACACATTTAAGACAGAAAACCTCTTCTCGAACTGAAGTGGTGGGAAGATGTTGTATATAGGTAAAGCCTTATAGAATAGGGGCCTTGTTACCCTTATAAAATTATGGCTCAGGCCTGCTATTTAGGCTAAGTAAAAGGGAACCATGAGAGTGTGACTCAGCTGGAATAGAGGTAGAGTGACGTGAGAGACATGAGAGATGTGCTGCGTGACTGCCTCATGTCCACATTGTGGTGTGTGGTGATTGGTTGACTTGGGCTTTTTATGCCTTAAAACTATGTGAACTGATAACCAGATAACTTCTTATAAAGGCCTGGCTTTTGCAATAAAGGGTCTCTCCTTTGTACCTGCTTGGGCACTCCGAATCGCTTTGCTTTGTACAGGAACAAGTAAGAAGTTATCAAGAAAGCCACCTGGAAACGTCCTTCTCTCTTTCCACCGATTGCATAAAAAGATTAGCATTGAAATTTACCTTGCCTACCTTTGGAAGCCTACAGTGTAGGTGCTCATTTCTGAGCTAGTCAGCCCATGTTCCCTTTATAGCAGAGTGTGGGAGTTAACAGCTGGTTAGTTGAGTCCTGCCTTGGATGACTAGCTCAGACATGGAACTTTTAGGAGATTCAAATTAAATTAGATTAATCTCATGACTAAAAACAGTTATCTAGCCAGTGTTTGGTTTTCTTCACATTCCCTTCCCCTCAAAATGTGACCTGAGAGCAGTTTTATGTTATCATATGGTTTTCTGTAAAACCCAAATATTTTTAACACAGGCAATATTACTTTAATCTTGGTTTGAGTTTATTATTCCTATTTTATAGATAGAGGACTTCACCATCTGCAATAAGAAATACCCAAAGACATATTTGCCTGGGGTCACTTCATCTCCAAATACTGTCCTTACCCTTGTTGGTTTGAGTTAATTTGATGTGACCTTACAGGAGCCCTTTACATGGCCTGAAATATGGTTTCTACAACTTTTTACTAAAACCAGGCTTGACACATAATCCATTCTCACACACTTCTCAGAAAGCATTCTACAAATGAATGTCAGCAGGGAAACTTTTATCTCCGTTTAACAACAGAAAAATTCATACCTTAGTTTTGATTGTGGCTTGAAGAAGGATTCAAATTGTCATGTTAATTCTCTTAAGTGAATTGACTTCACAATCTTTTTCTCAGCTGAAGGTAAATGTGCCTAGAATGCTGGACAGTGATCCTGGGGACAAATAAATTTCCTAATAAAAAGCTAGAAATAAATTCTAGAGAGAGAATGGAATAATTATTAAATATCTTTTTTCTTCCAGGAAAAGAATGAATCTAGAGAAAGTTTCAGGGATAAACCAATGGGAAGTGAATGGCATGACTGGTCCTATAGCACATGCAGGGCAAGTGAAATGGTTACAAACCACTGCACCTGGCATTTTCTCTCAAATCTTTGAGCTGCCTTCTTCTCTGTCATACATCTGCACGAACAGCATGAGTCAGATCTTTGCCCTGATGCTTTTGGAACAAATGTGTCTCTGACCACATTGCTGTGAAAAGATGAATCTTACAAAAAGGTAAAACATAGATTTGACTCATTAAATTACAGCCTGCCAGAGTCGTCCACTGAAATTTGCTCAGAAAATGCTCAGAGCATTCTTGTGGCCCTCTTCCAGACCCTCTCCAACAGATCCAGGTCTTTCCTGCGCTGCAACAAAATTGCTGCAACAATTTTAAATTGCAAAAAGAGGAAATTTTTCAATTTTTGATTTCATACAAGGGATAAATGTTGTCTTGCGAAATGTTCCACTCATTGGTCCACATAACTACACAAGAAGAACATCATTTTATAGCTTAGATTCAAAGAACTTTAAAGAGTCCTTGTGCAAAACACATGCACCAGTAAAGCATTTAAACTAAAAGACTAAGAAATGATCTGCAAGAAGACAATAGGAACCTAAGAGATTCTTGTAAGAAATCATCAAATTATATGCATGGAAGAGCAAAACTGCTTAGATTTGGAAGTTCATATGCTGAAACACTCAGCCTCCCTTTGTATCATTATTTTTTAATAAACTAAAAATCCTGATTGAAAATAAAATTATACATGATAGGGAAAGCTGCAAGCTAATATGTGAAGCAATGGTAGATTTAAATGTAATAAGTATTCCTACAGAAAATAAATCCCCAGGAAGACAGCCATGATACCAGCATCTCTGTACATACAGTGACTACTGCATGAGCAGGAAATATTCCTATGCAATGACCTGGGAACTCAGTGAACTCTGAACATAAAAATTCTAAAATAATCCATTCACTACAAAGAAAAAACAAACAAAGAAACCCCACCCAAAACAAAAAAAAATCCAACCCTAACAACAAAAGTGAGAAGTGGGGGAGGAGGGAATAAGGAAGAAAAAACTAGAGGTGACTGCAGGAAGAGTAATTTCCTAGAGGAAAAAGGAACAAAATCTGTGTGAAGAAAATAGTCCAAACATATTCAAACTTCACTAAAGTAGAAAGCAGTGCCCATCGAGACAGAAAAATTAGGGTCTAACAAAAAGTGCCTCAAAGGGTCACAACAGTCTCTATTATTATTTTTGCTCTTCCCTTTAAATGTGTGTACTACCATTTCATGTAAGAACCCAGACACCAACCATAGACACAGCACAAGAAGACACCAAGAGAAGTATCTGCTGCCCAGTGAATGCTGGGTTTTGTCCAGAGTTGGGGAGTCGGGCCCAAGTATATGTCACATCTTCCACCTTCTCACTGCATCCTTTCTCTGCTACTTTTATTTCCACAAATAGCTGTTCTAGTTGACAGGCATCCTTTTTGCAATATGTTAACAAAGCATCTATTCTGGGAAATTGACAATATTAGTGTGCTTAGGCTGTACGTTCATTTGAATTCAGATACTTCAAGATGCAGATGCATGTTTAGGACTATTTCAAAGTTCCTCATGCATACAAGGTGTTTAAGTCACTATCTAGACTTTTATTACTTCTTATAGGCTGCTCAAAATATGATAAAAGAGAAACATATTTAAGATGGAGGAAAAGACAGTAATATAAATTACCAGGAGAGTCAGAACTATGTACAGCACTAGGAATGACGCAATTTCTTTTGCAGACTGAGTATTTTAACTAGATGTACTGTGACAGTCAGTGCAGCAATTGTTTACAAGATGGGAGTTTTTTGTTCATTTTTATCAGTTAGCTCCTGGAAACTCAGACAAAGCAGCAAGTAACTGTGTAACTTATTTCATGTTTAAAGGAGTTGTCTGCTTCACAGTTCTACATGTCTGATGGAGATTTCAAGTAAATGTAAGTGTAATTTAAACCTCTTTAGAACACACAGGCTATCACATGTTCCTAAGCCCTCAAGAGTATGCCTATGGTAAGCATTCCCCCGTTGCATCTTTCTATCTCAACACCACAGTTTAAAGACTTCCTGAGCCAGAGGTTTTAACCCAACCTTTGTGTTGAATAGCTGGCAAAGTCTTTGAGGGCCCTCTGCAATGTAAATTCTTCAGGCAATGTAAAAATTAAAAAAAAAAAAAACCAACCAAAAAAACCAAAAAAAGCCACATAAGAATCCCATCAGCCATCCTTCATGCATACAAGATGTCCAGAAACCTGAAAGGTGATGGGGAAGGATGCCTGGAGTGGTTCTTGTTCATTCCTACTTGTAATCTGCAGTGAAGGCACAGCATAGCTTGTCCTGGTTTAAGGGCAAATTTTGGGAGGAAACCTCCAAAGGAGTCTCCTCTAGAAAAGCAGATTTCAGCAGCTCCTCCTCCAAAAGGTTCAGGAGAAAACTCTCCTTGGAGAAAAGTGGAAAAAACAAGCAAAGTATTCACAAGCATGAAAAATGAATAATATTAAACAAATAAAATCTCTCACTGTTCTGAAAAGATTAAAATTCGGAAAGAGTCCTTCTGTGGGTGTGGTCCAGTCTCTCTGGGGCTCAGGCCCAGCCTGTCAGGCCCAGGGTGCAGCTTGGGGACCCCTCAGGAAATTCTCCTGATGTCCTGTACCAGAGAGAAACAGAACAGTCCCAAAACAAGAAGGAGCAGTCCAGGGAAAGATTTCTTGCCATAGCTAATGAGGAAAACCAGTGAAAAATCAAAGAAAACCTCCCTCTCTCTCACTCTCTCTCAGCAAAAGCCAAGACCTTGGGGAGCACTGCCATCAGCTCAGAGAGAGCTGCACTCTTATCTTTATGTTTTTAATAGAGCAGGGAAAAAATTCCACCACTTCTCCTTCTCTTGTGCTTCACTCTTGGATCTAGTTTTAAAAGAACTCAATATCCAGCATAAGCAGAACAGGTGTTTGGGGACACAAGCAATATAAAGTCACCCTAGGACAATAGCTGAAGAGGGATCTGCAGCTATTTACCAGGCTCTGGCAGGAGATGGTCTCACTTTCAGTTCATCATAGGCTGAAGGTGTATCACAGACTCCTCCATACAAATTTAACATTCTCAGTCCCTGCAGAATTCCAGCAACTAAAAAGGAGTGGGTGGGTATATGCATGTAGGGCTATCTTCCTGCATCACGTATAAAATCTTTTAAATCAGAATTAACTTTATTAAGGCTGTTGGGGGGACATTTTTTCAAACTGCTGTAAATATGCAACTTTTACTAGTTGGCAGTCAGAAAAACATGTTGCTTGTTTAGAGATAATAGATGCAAAGAGTTTGTAGGAATGAGCCAGTATGTAGATAGTGACTAGAGGCACACAGAAAGGAAAAGCATTCTCACAGGATATTTTGTGTTCTTTGGAAAACCCTCATCCATACACACTCTATTTTTCCAATACAGTGTAGAAGGAAAATCACTAGATCCAAGACCTGAGCCTTTGTACTCTGATAAACCACTCAGATTTACATCTGTGGAATTAAGTGTTGTTACTGTCAGGCTCAGTGAATATTTAATTATTTATGCAAAGTGCAGTTTTTCCATACATGTGGGGACATACAGAAATGTTCATGTGTCTAAATGGATGCAGAAAGAGATGATCACAAAATAATTTTCAATAATCCATTCTTAATGTCCAAGAGTCTAATTTTAATAAGAATTCTGCAATTTAAACACTTTGTAGGTAGATAGAGGACTTAGTAGTACAGCAGTTAGGCATGTTTTACCTAATCCATCTGAAGATTACAAAGCTCCTCGGAATGGTAACTCCTTTCACTGTCCAAGAGCTCTGATTTCCTCAGATGAACACTGCATCCCAAAAATCCAACAAATTTGGGTTGGGTTTTGGGTGGTTTTGGATGAGGTTTTTGGGGGGTTCATTTGATTGGTTGAGATTTTGGTTTTGGCTTGTGGTTTTTGTTTGTTTTGTTGTGTTTGGGGGTTTTTTTTTTGTTTGGTTGATTTTGTTGTTTTGTTGTTTTTTTAATCTAAGCACTCTGTTCCAATATACATGTTCCTGACACTTAAAAATGTCCAGTTTGTCTAAAAAGCTGCTAAACAGAATATCCTCAGCCATGAGCAGCATATCCCACCAAACACTGCTATTACGTACTATTACCATATATGAACACTTGTTTGCTGAACTGAATTGGAGCTTTGATTTGATTTGCTTTGGTTGGAGTGGGGGGAGTAGAGGATGGTGAGCAAATGATGGAACAAGGAGAACGTAGAAGTTAATTTTTTTTCTGTTCTTGTAGATGTGTTTCTTCATTTATTCATTACTTTTTGCATATGCATATGTATGTGTAATGTAGGTTTCAGTGCTTATGTAAGCTGCTGGTTAATATACTTTAAAGGCTTTGTGAAGAACGTGGTCTGAATTATTTATCACTACAAGAGTTTTAAGGCACTTATCACCCTGATATCTGGATGCACTTTGTATAGTTTGTATTTGGTCATTAATAGCTAAAAAGACGGATGAAAAAATGCATTATCCTGCTCTGCAGTATCCCAGTACCTTGCAGTTGAAAGGCAAATGAGGTGCTTTTGGTCAGACAACTTAAAAAACAGAAGGTTGTTGCTTCAGATCAGCCTACAAAGGTATCATTACAGTCCTTGGGTACTCCCAAACATACTCTAAAGCATTTCTGATAGAAGCTAATTGCAGAGATAGAACTCTTTTCCAGAATGCCCTCCCTCCTTATTTTAGAATTCTGGTCCTATAGCTCTTATGAGTACGACCTTATTATATGAGTAGATCCATAATCAGGATAACTGACTCCCATTCCTTGGCCATCAAACTGATGGGAAGGGTAGAGCCCTCAATAGCTGTGTCTCTGTTCTTGTGAGACCTGCTGCCCAACTCCAGGCTGTGAGTGGAATATGTGGGTGTTACGGGTGGAATATGGAACAGGCTTCCTGCATGATTATATTCTGGTGTTGGATTAAGAGCTATTTTAACTTTATTTCACCAGGATCTCAGCTAAGTTGAACTATTTTTTATCTGCTCCAGGCTAAAAGGAAGCATAGAAGCAATTACTGCAGTAGTTGATGCCCAATAACCTGTTAGCTATGTTACTTTGTTCATACATCTAAACTATTAGACGACTCTAATACCAAGCAAGATACCTTGAGGTAATTCCCAAATGCCATTAGTTAAAAATAAAACCACAAGTGTATTGCAGGTCTGTGTGTCTAAAGCATAAGCAAGAGTTTTTTAATCTTTAGAGAAATCAGTGTTCAAGGGGCAAGCAATCATCTTACACAAAACGGATGTGTTCTCCCATTCTATCTGATTCTAAATTTTGGCAATGGACTGCCAAAGCCACTGCTGAGCAGACTTATGTTATTTACAGCATCAGCAGTCAGACTGTTCAATACAGCACTTCCCCTGTATCTATCTCTCATCTTATATTCTGGATTTATTATTCACATCATGAAGCTTCCCTGGTAACATGCTGGACTTGCTGCTCCTTCTAGTGTTGCATTTCACTAATGTTTCCTCTTTCTTTCCTTCTTTATTTCTTTCTTTCTTACTTTCTATTTTTTTTGGTGGGGGAGGATTTCAACTTTTTTTCTTTAGAAAAAAAATAGTTTTCACTAGTTTTATTTTGTTGGTATTCTAGCCAATCTGCTCATGATTCAGGAAATTAAACAGTACATTACTACAGCTACACTTAATCAGCCTGTAAAAATTCACACTTCTCATATTTTTTAGAAAATAAACATATCATTATGACCATAATCAACTGTGACAAATCACTGGCCAATAGTACAAATTTGCAAAAATATATAAGATTAAGGTAATTCTACAGTGACACTTCCTTACTATAGCCTCCAAGATTTTAGCAATGTCTGTGACATTTTAAAGATGTTCTGAGACAGGGATTGTATCTGCATCTCTGAACTTCATAGATTTCAGTGGACTTGTCTTCCATGAATATGTCTATTTTTCCTGAATCAACTTATAATTTGGGGCCCTGCAACAACCCGAATAGTACATTTTTCAGTTTCATTATACGAAAACTACTCTCCTTTTAATTTCTTAATTTAGAAACATCCACTTGATCCTTTCACTACTTCCTCTACACTGTTGGAGGATGTGTAGAGTTCTACCAAATTTTCCTTTGACCATCTCTTCTGCAAACTGAAAACCCTACTGTGCTTAACCTTTCTCATACAGAAGCCTCTAGTCCAGGCTCTCTTTTTGTACTACAACTCAGCTGATTTCCCCTAGACTACGCCTGGACATGACACAGCATCTTTACCTCACTATCATCAAGATTGGTGGCCAAAATTTAGTTACCCCAAAATGCAAGAAAACTGATGTGTTTTTAAAATAAATGTCTTAGACATCATAATTTGCTGAGGAAGCCATGAAGGAGAAAAAAGAATAACTTTTTTATATCTTCCTGGCTAAGTGTTACATGTTCCACTGCAGCAGTGGGTTTGAATGAAACAGAAAGAAAGTTTTGTCAACAGTTCCAGATTTTATTTCTTGTGCTAAAGTAGCAGAGTCCTTCTTTTTAATGCAGGAAGCTCAAATGCTTAAAATTTGCACGGAATTCTTTCTCAAAATTGCAGATAGAGACTCTTTGAAACTGTAAACTAAAAGGAATGAAAGAAAAAATACACTTGCAGTAAGTGTTCTTCCGCCTCGTTTTTGAGCCACAGCTGAAGCACCTGAGATGTAATGAAAACAAAGTTACTTGAAAAACAGTAATTCCAATCAGGCAGGACACTGACATACCTCTGCAGCTGTGAGCCAGAAAAGGAAGAGCTGCCTTTTTCTGCAAGGCTATCTTATCAATAAGCAGAAATACTGGATCTTATGGTTTATCAATATATTTGTTCACCTTCAGACATCAAATCAGGACACTACATTCCACGTGTTATTCGACTGTGGTCAAAAGAGACAGAAAGTGATTATCTGGTTAGCCTCTCCTGATTCCTCTGTTAGGTAATTTAAGAATTAGTATATTTATGTGTTAGTGCTGATGAAGAAATCATTCCAGGAGCTTACTGTATGATTACATTATACAAAGCTTATAAATGGATATTCTCTCCAGATATCAAAGAGCAACATTTGAAAACAGTTGTGTTTTTCTGTACCACTGGAATTGTTTCCATTTCTTGAAATGTATCACTTTTCTCTGTTCAGTTTAGTAAAATGATAAGGTAAGCTAAAGGACCTAAAGTACCATTCTTGGTCAGCAGAGTTAAAGTAAGTTTTTTAGGAAAAAACCCCATCAACCCATGATCAAATTTTCAATAGTAATGCAGAAAAGGTTAGTGTGAGATAAACACTAGATTCTGTTTAGGAAAACCAAATATGGATTTATGTCATCCATACGAAGTGTTGACATGACGGCTGAAGATGTAATTTTTCCCAGATTGAAGTTGTGTAAATTTAACATATTGGAGATGGAATATGAGTACTTCAAAACTTGGAAACTTAGCATAAAGCAGCAATCCAACAGAGAAAAGGCAAACTTGAGGCTGAATAGCATTGCCAGATAAAGCTCTATCAGGTAGGAAGAGCAGGAAAATTGACACCAACCAAAGTGTGATTTCTTTCTTTTTCATTTAAAATTAGTACAGAATATCTCCCTATTCTTGGCAGCTTGGGCATTTATCCTGCTGTCTATCAAATCATGTAAAATCTTTTGCAATTGGCACTCAATACACTAATCCTTGATGCTGAATCTTCAGGCAAAATTAAAAGCCAAAGAAATGTCATTCCATCAAAGATTCTTAAAATCTAAAAATCTGCATTTTCCTTCTGAAAGTAATGCTTCAGTCTAACAGAGAAGCTGTTGAAGGATGGTACCTTTAACACCTCTGGTGCCTGTGTTGAAGTAGTCAGGTGAAACACAAACACTGAAGGAGACTTAGAAATAATTTTTAAGCATGCACCTAGAGGGAAAAAATTGAATAATTGCTCACCAAATAAAAGATAACTATTTCTAAAGAAGCCTCACCTTGAGATCATGGAGACAATCCAAGTCTGAAAAGTTTACATCCATAAAAGGTAAGTCAGACAAAGCAAGGGATATTAATTTCCTGCTTCTAGTTCCAAACTACCAGTTCTCATTTTGCACAAAACAACAAAGTGTTGTATGGATATGCAAATAGCAGGATTTATGCTGGGTTTTGGCTAAAGTTTAATCCATAGGAGTCAATACTTGGATCCATTTTGTAATTAAGCCTAGTTATTATTTACTGAGTCATAAACAAATTATTAAATCATAAAATACAAGCATGTGAATATTGGAAACAATAGAAATAATCAGGAAGGAAACCAGAGAAGTCCTTCAAAAGCATCATCTCTGTCATGAGACTTTAAGCAATAGAGTTATCCCAAACCATGGAGAATGTAGCCAGTGGAAGAATAACATAAATTGAAAAAACAAAGCAGTACATTTGTGCATAACTAGGAAAATATCTGCACAAAAAGAGAAACTGTGAATGAGGAAAAAAAGCTGTAAGAACTGAGAGGTGGAACAGGCCTGAAAACGATACTGCACATCTTTGCTTTAGCCAGAAACCCATCTGTCCCTCATTTCTGATGACAGCCCCAACTTCTGAGTCATGGATGAATCCTGTCCCCACCTTCAGTGATATTTCTAAAATTATACTTTGCTATTGAAATATTTTTTTTATCTCAAGTAGGAGTCAAGGAATTGATACAGAATTTAACAAGTGAACCATATGGCTTGTGCTGTGCAAAAAGTCAAGTCAGATGGACTTAGCAACAATCCCTTCCAGCTTTAATATCCTTTAGTCTGTATAGATCAGCTTCCCCAACCGTTCTATCTTAAAATAAGAAAGTGAAGTCAATTTTATGTGGTGGCTGAGATCCCAGCTCAGTCTCCTGATGTACTGACTTTACAAAACCACAAGTTTTGCAGTCTTGCAGAATTCAGGTGAATTATCCGTTTGTTGTATGGACCCCTTAATCTTAAAAAAACTTATGTAATGCACACCTGCAAGTTCGGACTTTACACTTGAAATCCTGAGTGCTGAGGTTTCTCAAATTGTCTTTACACTTCTTTGGGTGTGGGTAGGAAGAATCAGAAGATTTTCACCCCCCTGAATCCTATCAGGGCTATCCATTCTTCAACTCCTTTCTGTTGATGCTATTAACAGCTTAAAAATGGCACTTCAATCTGTTTAGGTAAATCATAAACATAGGGAAGTTCAAATCACAGATATTTCTAATGGTAAATAAAAATTTCCAGAGGGAAAAAGGTAATTTCAAACTTAGTTTACATGGGGAAAATGACTGCACTACATCTCTGGTCTTAAGGGAAGGCAGCAGGAAAGGGCTTTGAAGGACAAAATTGCATCTCCTGTTATCATCTGTTTGCATTTGATCTAGACAGTATAAACTAGGCTTGTGCATTTAAGCAATAAAGCCAGGATGTTCAAAAGAGGGCAACATCATAATAAAGTGGTTGTATCAGCACTTTACATTTTCACAGAATTGAGGAAGTGGGGGGGAGGAGGTGGTCAGGGGGGAGGGGAGGAAGTGGCGCAAATGAAGATATCTGAGGATATAAGATTTAATGGTATCCATGATCAAGCTTATACAGTCATTCCTCTGCAATATTTCCCAGCAGCTGACATGTTTTCCATTAAACCTATAAACCTCTCCTTAATCTGATAGGGCAAATATTAATGACTCTGATAAAGGTATATATACGCTGATGTCTTTTAGCTGTATTATTTCTTTCCTAGGCTATATAAATGTAGCTCCCTGTGTCTCATCCTTCAATCCTTGAACCATATTTATGGGCTAGAGTTTATTTTATTGTTTTTATCCTACTAGTAGCTCCCCAATTATCAGAGCTCTTTTTTCTTTTTTTTTTTTTTTTTTTTTCCTTTCCTTTTCTTTCTTCACTTCTTCCTTCTGGGCAAGCCACCTAAATCTCTGGCTCTCAAATCACTATTCAGTTTGAAAACTCAGATGTACCTGCCTTCCTGAGACAGACCCACTGCAATCATCACAAAACCCAAGAGTTAATCTTTCTTGACCACTTAATCCTCACCTTCATTGCTGACATTGCCAACAGGGGTGAAAATTAGCATGTATTACAGTGGACACTTGCTTGGAAAAAAAAAAAAAGTATCTAGAGGATCTGAGAAGAAATTTTCAATCAACATGATTTAGCGACCAAAAAAACGCAGCATTGGGAAAACTGCAATGTGTGTAGACAATGAGAGCAAACAGATGTGCAAGACATACATTCTTCTCCCACTCTAGAAAATATATTCATCACTACAGCATCCAAAGGAAATGTTAATGAAGTTAATGAAAAAGTTAATGAAGGACATGTTTGAGTCATTGCACCAAAGTGTTCAGGTATAGAAATGTTGAGGGTTCTTCAACATTCCTAGAGAGAAATGTTCCTAGAGAGAACTGAAAATTAAACACTATGAATTATTAACACTATATCTGAATTAAAAATGCAATGAAGTTTGGTAATGTGGAAAAAGTTTTCTGCCTTTTATAAATTCAGTAACCCGAAGAATACAGGAATTTAGCGCAGGACTGAAGACTTGATTTTTGCTAGGAGCACTCCTGCCTTGGCTAAGTGCCTCTCAGAAACTCATTTCACAGAATAATTGCACAGGCATTAGATCAGCATGCCAGCACTCCACTGGCCGAAACTGAGAATCTGTTATGGAGAAACATTCTGAAAATTTGCTTTTGTACTGGTAGCTCTGGAAGATACTATGGACTTTCGATTAATACAGGGAAACTATCTTATAAAAAAAGACACACAATGCATTAAAGACCATAACTTCTTGTAGAAAAACATTTTAAAGGAAATTAAATTGAATCTATGAAATCTGCTACAGTGTGAAAATCTGTGAAACCTAAGATTTTATCATCACTGAAGAAAGAATTGGATATTTATATAGATGATAAGGAAATTTGTATGCTTGATAACCAGATATGATAACCTACTTAAATTAGAGAAGCTTGGAAACCTTCATGTCTTTATTTCCAGTTCTGAATAGGGATCATGTTGTCTTGATGTGTTGTTTACAAATGTCCATCCTTCAGACAAATACATTACTCACTGCAGAATCCCATTTCACAGATAACAGTGTTAAATGGACTGCCAAAATGATCAGGCCATGGTCATCCTCCATTCAGAGAGATGCGGCTGGCATGCCTCTGGATGGGTATGTGAGGACTTTCCTAAAAGGTCACTTTGCTCTCTCTGTAGATTTACCTAACCAACGACTGTAAATGTTTACGAAGACCAGATTCAGCTATCTGTAATGTCAAGTAGCAGAGAGTGGCTAGAAAGATTGCTATGCTTTCCTTACACCCATAGCAGCCCTCTTCTTTTCCTGGTACCAAATGGAACATTAAAGAGAAGACATCTAGAAACCACAGATGATGAAGACAGATAAGTCACTTCAATTGAGCCATGCTGACTTGTGATATGCCTCTCTGCACTGTAGCATGGATGCACCCTGCTGAAGAGAGTAGATTCACAAGCTTTCGCCTGGCTGACACCTCTGGCTAATGCAGAAATCTACTCGTGTCTACTCAACAAGTGTTTTGAAGCTTCCAGGGGGATCAGTGTAACTAACCCACCACAAGCTACTCCCTAGAGGTTTACGCTGCAGAGCCCTACATCTTTTTGACAGTGACTTTCTGGAAGGATTGCTGTGTATCACTGTCAGGAAAACTGTTGTAAGTGCAGACTGTAAACACTATAGTGAAGCCATTTGTACGTACCACTTGGGCACAGGATTCACTTTTGTGAAGTTCTCAAAAAAGAAAAAAAGGAGTAGCCAATGTTTTTGCTCTTCAGTTGGCAATGATCTTGTGAGGGCTGCACAGAGTTAAAACACTCAGTAGTTTGCAGTTTTAGGCCCCAAGATGTGCTTGGAGACTCTGCTGAATCCACAATTAACCAGACAGAAGATATTTCTGCTGCTCAGACTAAATATTCTTTATCAAAATATTTCCAGGGTACTACCCAAACAGTGCCTTTCCTTTTTGCCTACTGTGTACTGCAGCCTGCAGATCTGCCTTACAGCACTATCTCAGGGGAGGGAGGTAGAAGGAGCAAGAAAGGAAAGTCAGGGCAAAATTAATTTCGTTTCAGGCAGGATCAGCACATACTGCACATTTTATAGGGGGCCCATTCCTCCACAGAAGTGCTCAGATACCATCATGAAGGAAGAAGCAAAATCATATGTATTATTAGGATACATAGACAGAGAGATAAGAATATCCATTTAGCCCATGCAGTCCCTTAATTTACAAGAACTAAATTCTAAAGCTCTGTATCATCTACTGACATTCTTAAAAAACCCAGAAAACAGCAAAACAAACCCAAGAACCTCTGTCCTTACCAGAAGCTCTTATTAAATCCATTTAGTAAACAGCCTGTACCATTTTCAGTGATTCGTGTTGCAACAGGAGCTAGGCTGTAACAGGAACTGACAAGATAGATTTAGGCTGTAACAAAGCGAAATTGACTGTTTTCATGATATTTAAAGTACACAGCAAACCATCATAAATCCGGCTCTCTGTGTATATATATTGCCATGCAGGGCACCAGCAGCCCATATTTTAAATAGCTCCAAAATTGGCCTATTTGTAATGGTTTTTTATTTACTGACTGCATCACAGGGGTTTTTGGGTTTTTTTTGTTACCATGTAGGTAGGAAGTAATGCAGCACAATCCACAAGGAGCCTGAAACTTAGAGGAGTACTGTGACAGAGTGGGTATATCTAAACAGTGGGAGTCCTTAAAGCTGTGGGGTCTGCTGCAGAAGGCTTATGTAAAATGAAGCCTGCCACAGAGAAGCAAGAAGTGTTTAGTGAGATTGTTTTTAACTCCATCTCACATCCTTCTCCTCTCTCAGTCAAGCACATTAAAAGGGAATTAAAAACAGAGGTTCAAGATGGACAATAGCTAATGGAAGAGAAAAGGGTGGGAGAAATCTGACCAATTAAAAATTAACCTGCATTCTAGAAATAATTTTCCCTATAAACCATAATTGCAGTTTCCCTTGTTTCTGTAGTAAATGAACTGTAAATATTTAACCAGAGTACTGGCATCACAATGCCTGAAGCATGTGCCATCCACTGCCCAGGAGAGGCAAAACAAATGTTGCAGAACTTTAGCATCCCTGCTGCTCTCTGCCCCATGGGGCTGCTTGGCTCTGCAGTGCACCCAGCCCTTCCACTCGTGGCAGCTCTACTTTCCCCAGGCAGCTGCAGGGGGCGGTTCCAGTGCCACACAGATGAGCCAGGAGGTACCAGGTGCTTCTGTTGGTGCACTTTACATCAGATATGACCAAAAGCCAGTGGGACAGCAGCCCTTCACAAAGAGTACTGTGGTCTACTACAGCCAGGTAAAGTAATGTATCTCCTGCATGCTGCAAGACCAAAAAATTCCAACAGATCTTTCATGGACACAAAAGTGGGAATGAGATCATTGACAAGAAATAGCCTGTTACTTTTCCAAAGAATTTAATATACCCACAGGTCTTGCTAAAGTTAGTGTTAGAAATAGCCATATGAAGCATTTAGGAAAGCAGATCATAAACCAGGTAACAGCCTGGTTCCCTCCAAGGATAGCATGGTTGCTTGGGGTATACTCAGTAGCACTCTGTCCAGTCTGCTTTTTCAGATGGTATATGTAGCAGAGCCTCTATCACAGCCCTTGGTAACTATCCCATAACCTAACAGCTCTCTCTTCTTGC
This sequence comes from Sylvia atricapilla, assembly GCF_009819655.1. NCBI lineage: Eukaryota > Metazoa > Chordata > Aves > Passeriformes > Sylviidae > Sylvia > Sylvia atricapilla. Next base: position 84,698,280 of record NC_089142.1, on the reverse strand, counting down.
TGTTCTGCTAAAGTGCTCCCTCTTAACATATTTATCCTCATCCTACCCACTTATCCTCATCCTACCCACTTGTGCTCACTTTAAAATCACTTTGTGACACTATTTGGGACCTGCACTTCTAGATGCTCCAAGACTGCTTTTCCTACACTTGTTTAAAGATTAATTGCTTCCCTTTTGTATGGACACTAGAAATGGCAGCAATGGTCTCTCCTTTGTGCCTTTGGCATACAGTAGGGATCATGGCTGTGCTACACATGGCTAAGGAACAGGCATGGATATTTTGTGTGGAGTGTGTTACAAACAGGGTATGTGGACATGAAAAGTTCATAAGAGCAGTGCCTACTCCAACCTTTTTCCAGGTATCACTGCTCAGTGATTCCCAGCCAACATAAAAGCTTGGACTCTGTCCTCATATTTATTGATATCAGACTTACCAAGTCATCTTGAAGGAAGCATAGATGTATGTAAAAAATGCAGCTGAGAAAGGCTTCTACCTGACCAGACCTCAATCGGGGCACAATGCAGGACACTCTAGGATGACTTAAATGCCAATGGCTGAAGCCTGAGGGAAGCCTTTAAAAAGAAAATCAGATATCACAAGATGACAGCTTACTCTGATTCCAGAACTGGCCTCACATTGGAGCAGAAGGCCAAACCTTCTGGGACACAGAAAGCCACACAGAGTAACTATTAAGGCTCATTCTGACATTAATACCTGTGAGTGTCTAAGGATTCATCTTCTTCTCTGAAAGTGAAAATCTATAAATATTGATGACTCATTTCACAAGGAAAAAGCTGTAATAAAAACCAAACCTTTCCTTCCTAGTGGTAAATAGTATAAAACCAAATTTGCCTCTCTTTTGCTCCTAGTAGCTTTGCTTTTTTTATGCAGGAAAAACACTCTGTCTCTGAAAACCCCCCTTTTGGCTTTTGCTCTTATAAAATTGGGCATCCACATTCAAATGAAATCCCAAAAAGGAACACCTGAGTTAGCATATTCTCTTGTCATCAGAGCCATTAGACAGTCTATGGGGTCCTCCCAGCAATGGGTTTTGCAGAGTGGTTTACATGAGAACGGCAATATGATTTTCTACAGTACCATGTGAGTGAAGGGGGGCAGGAAAAAGGTGAGTCTTTATTTGATTTTCTTGGTTAGAATTGCTAAGATTTTACTGTAGTATTCTAATCAGAGGTAATCCTTTAGATAAAAGGTTGCAGGAGTCTGTGACTTCAAACTCTATTTCTGCCTCTTGTTGATGGCTCCACTTACAGAACAGTGTCTTCTCTAGGATGCTGATATTTGAGCATGAAGTTGCTCTGCCTTGTAGCTCCCATAAACTTCTATGGGAGGTGAGTAATTTAGAAAGAAAGAAAACAAAACAAAAAAATACACAAACGAACAAAAAACAAACCAAACCAACAAATATAAAACAACAATGACAGAAATCAGCAGACCAGTAGAGCTGGAAGGAAAAATTAAGGGGATGGGAAGAAGGGTTTTGAACAGTTTTGCCTACATCCCTGAGTGAGTGTGAGGAAATGTGCATGGCCAAAGAAGAGGAGCAAAGTCAGTGAAAGGTCTAGAAAACAGGATTTATGAGAAATAGCTGAGAGAACTGAGGTGGTTTAGTCTGGAGAAAAGAAGGTTCAGGGGAGACCTTGTCATGCTCTACAACTACCAGACAGGTGGTCCTGGCAGTGGTAAGTTAATGGTTGGACTCAATAATCTTGAGGGTCTTTTCCAACCCAAATGATTCTATAGAAACAGAGTTTATCCAGTCTCTATACGTTACAAGTATAAGGCCTCATTTTAGCCAGATTTTCAGTGCATTCATCCTCAGAACAAAGAATTCTTTAGGAAATAGATAATATCTGCACACTCAAAGCAACTTCTAAATTAGCTAATCACTCTCTGGGAAGTTCAGTTCCAGTGCAACTCTTCTCAAAGAGACAGTACATTCTGACAGAAAAACCACACTCTTCAGGTCCCTCAATTGCTTTCGCCCTCACCCTCAGAAAGGTCAGACTTTGAGAAGAATCCACATGGGTGGAAGTCTGATGTATAAATTCACAATATAAGCCTGATTACAGTTATTATTCAATGTTGCACCTAGCTGAATTTCTTCTCTTTGAGCTAATTCAGAAAATCTTGGGATCTGAATTTCTTCTTTTTGAGCTAATTCATAAAAAATTGGGATCTGGATTGTTGAAGTTTCCTGGAAAAGTGAGGTGTTACAAGCCCCTGAAGCTGCAGCCTGGAGCAAATGCATCCTAATATCAGAAAAAAAAAGAAAGTGGAGGAGAGGTGATGCCTTAAAGCTTGGCACACATAAGTTTATTTCATGATTCTTGTTTGAAATAGGAGACCAAGTTTCTTCCTATAATATAATGGTTGCTTTTGTAGAAAAGAGGAATAACTGTTCCATTGAGAACAGTTTTACCTATTTTATCAGAAGAGTTTTCTTGTGTAGTGACAATCTCCCAAGCTGCTTCACAGAGCTCTTCAGAGAACTCAGAGAATAAAATGAGGCAATCTTTTGCAGGAGTACTAATTTAGCAGGGTCATGTAGCACTCAAACCAAAAAGTTAAGGAGTCCTGGGAGTTTTGCTAGTTTTCCACCTCTGGTATTAGTTTGCTGGGTATCTTTGGGCAGCAGAACTGATCATTTTAAGACCCACATTTTAAAATATGGGTCATTCAACATTCTTTTACTGTATGGAAACTTCTGAAATAGGTTGGGTAGAAACACCTATATTATGAAAGATAAATGCTCCCTCATTAAACAGAGTTCTCAGATCATGAGAAAGCTAAGAGAAGTCAAGAGAGCTCTGTCAGCTCACACTGCTTCAGACAGAACTTTGTAACCTAGGATGAGGGTGCACATGACAAATACTCATCTACCATCTTTAAATCTCTTGAGAAATTGCAGACTTCAGATCCTTACCTCACTAAAATCTATCCCGAAGTGGCCATTGTATAGGCTGAGGATGAATTAATGCTTAAAAAAAGTACATATATCAACTCAGTTCTGTCTCAGCAGCAGGACAAGCATGCTGTATGGTAGCTACAGATCACCTCAGTTGGCAAGGCAGGCTCAGTGAATCACAGCCCCTCCACCCTCTGTGTGATGAAGGGTTTGGCCATGCTACAGCAAGGCTTATCCTTGTTAATGTAGGAGGGTGCCCTGCCTTAGTCAGCAAGGGTCTCCTAGCACAGAATTAAAGGCCAGTATGTACTTAAGTGCTCCATGCCTTGAGGGCTTAAGCTTTTATCCAGCACAAGTCTAGTACTTCAAGAGTCATATTCTACTTTCATTTAACACTGATGTAAGCATGAATAACTTCACTGAGATTAGTGGCATTACTTTAGCTTATACCACTGTGCAATAATACCAGAATCTGACTGTATTAACTCTTTCTTACTGTGCTTGGCTCTTCTGAGGATGCCCTTGCCAGAAATTCTTTATTTCTGCTGAACTGTCTATTATTTGAGGCAATTGAGAGATTTCCATCTCTGTAATATTAATTTCTTGGCTTCTTTCAGCATGGCCCTAGGGAACCATCTAACTTCTTTCAACAGAGATATTGATAAATTCCCTAGGATGTATACTGCTTTCCTTTTCAGAGCTTGAACTGAATAGATTTATAAGGCAGATATCACTTTAATCTGGAAAATATTTCCCACCAGTGAACATGCTATTGTTCTGATGGCTTAGCTGAGATGCTGTTCCTTTCTTCACCCTAGTAACAGCTTTGGTTATTGAAAGAAATGTTGAACCAAAGAGATCTCTGGGCATCTAGTGGTTCACCGGGAAAACTGCATCTGTATGCCAGAGGCTCGGGGATGAACTAAGAGCAAGGGAGAAGACGATGAGGAATGCTGCAGGGGAACACTGCCGCCTGTTCCGAGCCCGGCCACTCCTTGGGACTCAGGCACACTAGTTCAGTGTCTCTGCATGTGTCGCTGCCCACCCCTCATTAGACACTGATAGGAATCAGACAGGCTGGGGGGAATGCTGGGATGGGATTGTTTGCTCTCTGCATCCATTCACAAACTGTTATGGATCAGATCTTTCCTAATGGAGCAGTAAAAATGAGGACTACCCTTGTGATTAATGGAATACAAAGCCATGAATAGGATACAAAGACATGCCTCCATTTTCTTTGTATTATTAATGGCACATATTAAAAATTGAGTGTTTACAATATGAAAATGCTGCTCACTCCCACAAGAACTGTCCCACAGAGTACAGCAGCACAGGAGATTAAGTGTAGCTGCCACAGTCACATATCATTCAAATACTTATTTTTGTCCATGTAAGTGCAAATAGCTTGGCTAACCATGATCACTTTGCAGACTATTATCCACTTTTTTAAGGGTAATATTGGGCCGAGAGCTAGACCACAAGGAGCTTCTTTCTAAACTCTGCATCTTGCAGACAAGAGTTAAAATTTTAATTTCCAGAGGGCCTAGCTGAGATCAGAGCTTTGTGCCAAGCATTGAATAAATATATGAAAGAGAGCCCCGAATACAAATTAAAATTCTGAAAGAAACTGAGGCGAAAGCAAAGGCAATTCATGTTTAGAAACAGACATTTCAGGGCAAGGAAATAGAACAGAGATGAGCAAGGAGGACAAATAAATGGAAACCAATTGTCGCTTCTATGTCCATCATCTCTGCTAAGACCTCTCTTCAGCCTTGAAATGTTGCCTCATGTTTTAAAGTAGTACAAAGTAAAGCACAGTTTCTCTCATTGAGATGCCATAGCCGAGAAAGCAACAAGTACATTTCTCTCTTGATTGTAAATTAGATCTCCATGCTATCAGGAGTGAAAAGCATTTTATTAGAATTGCAACTTCACTTCCCAGTGCAAAATTAGAAAGTGGCACAATGCTTGAGGTATGCAGAATCTTGGTTCAGTTCTCTTGTGTCTCTTTTATGGCACACTTTGGTTTCTTGATTATATGCTGTTTTTCTCAGAAGCCCCCTGACGTATATTGCAGACCTGGGCTGAACTGATCATCAAAATAATGCATAGCAACTAGCAGGAAAGCTGTCAGCTACTGGAGATATTTACAACCAATTCAGTTACACCAACAAAAAAATGAGATGCCTGTCGTTCACCTAAACAGGGTTAGAGTTCTGATCCATGTATATGCAGAATTTTCCAAAACTGCATTTGTATATCAGAAGTCCTCTAAAACTAACATTAAAGACAAGTATATGGTCAGTGGACAGCTGACAGTGAAGAGCTTAATTTGTAAATATGTTTGGAGCCCCTTAGCAAATGCATCATGCAGTGACAGAACATGTTTCCATGTAAAGGAAGTCATGGCTGGTGTACTTCATGTTCCAGCTACCACATAGAATGCTGCTGGCCATTGCTTTTCCAGCAACATACAGACACTGTGCTATTTGGTGGTTACCAAAGTCAAAATAGCTAAATGATGTTTCTGGGACAAGGTGTATCATAGATTAATAGCCTGGAAAAGGCAAGATTAAAGGTGAGTTGTGATGGCTACTTCTGCCAGAGCCACTTTATTAAAAGCAATTAGTACAACTTTTCTCAAGAGCAGTTTGTTCTTGGACCAGATAAATCAGTGATGTGATCTTTCTGTGAAATAATACACAAAAGGACAGGTGTTCTTGAATTTTCAAGTGATGGTAGATTTGAATTTTTAGCGGGTAATTTTAACAAATGTTATTCCAGTTAAAATGTCTCTCTCAGTAGATCGATCTCCACCATGTTAAAAACCAGCATGTGAAAGATGGAACATATCTATCTCAATCAGGCTACAGAGTCCAGGTCGATGGCAATGATGATACTGATGACTGGAAATACTTCAAAAAGACACAATGCAGTGTGAACCAGAGTGCTTAATTTCAAAGTGAAAAGTATTCTGGGCAGTAGGAATGCTTAAAACCACGAAGAAAGATAAAGCCAGATATTGACCTAAAAGAAAAAAGTTATTCTAGCTGCGCAGTGTTTAGTAATTCACAGGAAAAAGTCACAGGAAAGCTACTTGAGGAAAACAGAGATTTAAAATAATGACAGATATAATAAAGAATAAGATCATTCAGAATTATTATGAAGAATAGCACTATTAAGAGGTGTGTTTTAATGCTGAATGTCCCTGCTAGGATGAAAACTAAGAAAAAGGTTTGTGTCCTTGCTCCAGAATACTTAGCAAAATTGTTTCTCAAAAAACCCTTCTAAGATCACTGAACAAGAATACTCATGTATGAGCATTCCTACCTACCCTCCCCACAGCTATTCGTGCCTACTTAGCATTTATCTGAGGAAGACTTGTACATATCCTTAATATTGACATATTTTAGTGTCCTCTTCTTGTAACTCCAACTTGAATAGTCTGCTAATCAGTTTCTAATATTTTTAGATAAGAAGCAGTATCTTTTTATTCCTGACAGAGCTGTGTGAGGAGTTCTGAAAAATGTGTCTGTGAAGGTTTGAATAGGTGCTCTGTAGGGCAATTTCTTACTCCTTGAACGAAAAAAGAAAGTAGTTTGCACATGTGTGTGTCAACTTTTCCACAAGATTATGGAGACAGACACTGGAGAAAAAGAACCTTACAATGGTTCTATTAGGAAAGGATAAGCTAGACCCATTCATTAAACCTGTGCTGTTTTCTTTCTTGTAAAAGCATAAACAGCATTATGCATCAACTTCTGATATTTTTTTCCTCCTCTGGAGCATATGAAACTCCTGGTAATAACCGGGGAAAGTGGAATTGTAGGAAAGGAATCATAACGTTGTTGTACAACTGCATCAAAAGAGATTGCTTTAGAAGTTCCTCACAGCAGAGGTTAGATGGATTCCATTTTTTCTCGATGACAGTCCTGTTGTCAGGTGAATGTACTGATTCCAGTCATGTGCTACTTGCTTCAGGTGAAGAATAGAGGTCTAGTCCTACATCATCTACTAGGGAAATCATGTGGATTTTTTTTTTTTTCCCATAGCTGGGATGGGGGGTGTAAAATGATATTCGGGAGTAGCAGTCTGACTTAATCCATGAGGTGAGAGTGTCCAGCTCCTCTCTGTAACCTCGTGCCAAAATCTAACCAGTTCATCCCCTTCATCTTTTTTAAGGCAAAAATCATAGAAACTGGTGAAAGGGAGAGAACTTTGCAGCAGACCTGAGTGTCAAATTCTTTTATTCTTTCTCTGATTGTACTCTGATTTGCTATGTTACCTTACAAATTAGATGGTTGGATCTCTCCTTGCCTCTCTTGCTTGAACTCTGTGAAATGGAGGTAATTATCACCTGCCTCAGGGAATGCCTTACCTTGATACTTAACGGATTAACATTTGTAAGGCTCTTTGAAATACTCAGATGTGGGTTTGTATGTAAATTAAAAGTATTGTTATCTTGTGGGATAAACAAGACAGTTTCTCAAGGCCAATCCTGCTTTATGTGAAAGACAACAAACTGTGAGGGTAGATACATCATCATAATTCAGATAAAGCAAAGCCAGCTGGCTTGCCTGTGCATGTAATAATATCATCCTGTCTTCAATATCATCTGCTTATATATTAGCCTGAAAGTCCCTGTGCATGTAAGGGTAACTGGTATTTATGACACAAATCCATAGATTTTTAAAATTCCATGATAGGAAAATTCCATGATAGTGTTGGAAAAAGGCATATCCTAATCAGAATCCAGAACAAATATGTGGCTTTTTCTTCATACAGGGAACAAGCTAAGAGAGAAAAAACTTTATCAAACTTTCTCCCCATGGCTGTGGAAGGATGTCAATCTTTCTAACTACAAGTGATGCCTCCTCCTAGTCCCTGGCACCAAGATAACTTTTAACTTTGGCTATTAAAGTTATCTCTTAGTTCTAACAGCAAGGGCCTGTACACTTTAGAGATAATGGAAGAAAGGTTTAATTCTACTTTTTTGCTTGTATGTAGATTTTGTATCAGATTTGCCTGTGAAGGAGAGGCCCTCCTTCATAAAATCTCTCCAGCGTGTAATAGAGACCACCAAACAGATCAAATATGTAAATAGCACAGCCAAGGTCTCCAGCACATATCAGACCTTTCAACTGCAAATAGAGATGGATACTGCATTGTCAGACCATACCAATTTATGCATTCCTCATATTTTGAAGGAAGTGTAAGCCACTGAGATTAAAATCAGGTTATCCTTTTACATGTGTCTTGTGATTCTTTATAATAGGTATTTTTGGAATACAGCTTTTAGGTATAGCAAAGTGTTTTCATCCCTGTTCTAATTCTTCTGCTGCCTTCTTTCTTTCTCACAGAAATTGCACCATTTTATTTGTCATCCTGCTGACTGCAGGCAGAGGAAGTCAATCAAGTCCTTTTTCTGTTGTTCAAAACAAATATGATATTCATCCAATTCCAAAAACACTGATAATCTTAAATAAGGTAGTTGTGATGAAGAGAACAAGGGAGACAAAATAAAACTATTTCCAACTGAGAAAATTACTATGAGGAAAACTTTTTTAAAATTGCATTTGTTTTCATCCTTTAGAAAAACATAAAGATATTAGCTTTATAATTAATAAAATATTCTCTCTATATACCACAGGAAAATGAGAAAAGGGTTTTTTAATTTTAGTGGAGATTTAGATTGAATATAAGGAGTTGCATACTATGATACAGACTAATAATGTGCTACATGGACAGTCTAGAAGTGTGAAATCTGCTTCATCAGTAGTTTGTAGGAGAAGCCAAACAATCCAAAAATGGATGGTTTCCAGCTGGCTGGACTTGTATGAGAGTTGGTGGTTGGAATGTTTTTTGGTTTGTTACACACACACTCACGTGCTAGATTAAAAAGGGCCGTATGAGTTTTTTTCAACATCAGTAAGCAGTACAACTTGATGTAGAATGTGTATTAGTCAGCAAATCTGCATTCCTATCTTTGCAACTTGTGTGAAATCCTACTGACACCCCTAAACTTGCCCTGCAGTGGAATCTGACCCAAGAGGTCACCAAATAGCAGTGCAGTGTACTCTGGAACTTTGATCTGATGAGGAAATAATCAGTTAGTGCTCTGAGGTCCTATTTCAGCTGCATGCTGGTTTTGCACGGGAGTCATTCCTTGATTTCATTGAATTTCATTAGAATCAAGCTTGTCCCCTCTCTTCTTGCATATTTGGATACATTAATAAATTTTTGTTTTACAGGGAGAATACTGCTGGATTTCAGTCACTTCCACTCTCTGGGATTCCATGACTAACACAAGCAAGATCCTGGCCACATACAGCAGGAAGCAGCATGACTGTAACAGCACAGTGTTAAAAATGAGTCACTTAACAAAGGCAGGCCGTGATTTATATAGAACAGAATAAATGGTACTCAGATAAAAATATTTTTCCCTGCTCCATTCTTTCAATTTATTTTCTTCTTTGAATTACATGGATTAGGGACACCAGACTGAAATATTTAATCATACATTTCCAGCCCGAATATTGTGGTAACAGATAACAGTGTAAGTTAAATATGCAACAAGTGACTCTACAGAGACTCATTTTCAAGTGTTGTTGGATGAGGATCTGCTTTGACAGGGGAATTTTAAGTCAGCTAATGGTGACTCCTAGAGTACTTGACAGTGAAATACATTCTCTCTTGTATGTCTTTGCAAGTGTCAGCCATTTATCTAGAGGCAGACAATAAGGAAAAGATCAGGTATATTAACATTGAAATACCCTGAATTTACAAATTTATGTATGATGCTATCATATATCCCATTTCTAACAAAAAAAAAAAAAAAAAGATGAGTATTTTCTTTTCCTTCAGATTATTGACTTACAGATTGCTTTTATATATTTAAATTATTGTACTCTGTTTTGCACTTCTTGTTTTCTGTCTGAATCTGGAATTCTGTCATCCTTTTCTGTCACATCAGCTAGTCCTTTCTTGTGCCATTCTTCTATTAAACTAAAATAAGCACAGCTATTAGCAGGCTTTTTCTTTCCCTTACTTGCAATTCTCATTTCTGCTGCCTCTTTTGTTGATCATTTCATTATTGACAGCAGCTCACTGAAAATCTTTTCTTAAAAAGTCAGCAAATTCTATGTAGTCTTCTTGATGGTCCATGTTTCCATTACGAAGAAAACAAGATCATGATCAATGCATTTGGTCACATGAGCCTCTTCCCAAGGGTTTATAGGGACAATCCTGGAGCTGATATTCTCCATCTCTAAAATGGAGATGAAAATTGTAGTCTACAGGAGGGGAAGGTTAAAACAGTTTATGGACTGTTTCAGTCAGATGACAGGAGTTATAAAAGTACTGCATAAATAACAGAAAAATGCAAATGACAACCAAGGCTGAGAAAAATCCCTAGACTTGAATAACAAAGTACTGCAAGACAAGGATGGAAGATGAACTGTAATGTAACTTAAAAAATTCCATGCAGTACAAAGTTGAAGCCACACTGACCAATCCTGTGTTTTAAAAGTAAAATTCTCTCAAAGATGAATGTTAATAGGAACACAAACAACTGCTTTTGATAAGCTTCTTATGGACTCCTATGTATCCACAGGAAATTTAGAGCAAAAGAGAATGTGATTAGAGGCAGCTGCTAAAATTGGAGGGTAGATGGAAACAAAACTTCAGAGTTACATACAAAATGAGGTAAAATTAAATGAACTAGCCCAGCTGAGATAATAGAATGGTATATGCACTTGCCACACTTATAAATAAAACATTGACTTATTATTGCACTTCTAGGGTGTACAGATCCCAGGGAATTTAACATAGCATGATGTAAATGTGGGGGAAGAAGGGAAGGCCATATACAAATACGTGATGCTGAAAATTACTCTCATGGAGTCTGTAGGGGGAGGAAAGAAAAAAAAAAGAGAAAGGACCATTCAAACCTGATTATTGTTTTTGTCTTTAAAACAAAATTCTAATCAGGGCTTGGGCACAGAAAATAAGTTAGCCTTCTAACAGAGTCATTCAAATTATAGAGGTAGGAAAGTCCATTTATTACTGCCTTTGAAAAGCTTCTATATCTCTTTCAATTTTTGTCACCATCACAATCCATTGGAGCATGATGTTCTTTTCATTTCCAGTTGATGCAAACCTTCCTGCTAAACCATCCAAGTAATGTGAAGTGTCTTGTTGAAAACACAAAAACATTTGGACTTTAAAAAACAGGTTCTCTTTCTTTAACTCCTAATGTTTTGAAAGGAAGGAGAAACTCAATAGTGTATGTTCCAAATGGAGTGGGCGAGCATTTGATGAATGAACAGAACATGAACACAATACAGAGGTATCCTGTGGAGTGTCTTTGATGTAAATGTGATTTCAAGTGATTTATGGAATTTAAATTGGGTAGAAGGATGCAGAAATTAAAAGCCAGGAAGGCAAGAAGATTAAGAGAAATTTTTTTTCAGCTGATGAGATGGAAAGATAAAAAACAATTTTCAGTTCTCACATGATGGTAGAGAAAATTCTTGCACTGAAGTAGCAGAGATAAAGTCAAAATTAATAAAATTTATATGGAGGGAATTTCCAAATGTGTTTATAAAATGTATGTTTAAAATTCCCTGATGTTTTTGCACAGTTCATTGGAAACCCAGAGCTTTAGTAGGAGGAAAAATACAAAATATTTTCAAGAGAAATAACTTCATAGCCTCTCAATAGATGTGCCAGAGAGACAAAAGAACATTTGCTGCTACTCCAGAAATATTGTAGAGAAGGCAGAAAAACTATCTCTCTGTACAAATTAAACAGTTGTCACCTTTTTTATGAATCCTATCATGTAAGCAAATGTTAGTTTTTCTATACCCTTTTTCTTGGGGTAGTTTTTCTTGTTTGTTTTTATGAATTTGCATATGCTCCTCCAAGCAAGAACTGCCTTTGGGAGAGTTTTGTTGGTCTTCTGAAGCACTGTAGATGTGAAATTGATTCTACCTTCTTAATAGTCATTCCATGAAAGTCTTTCAATTACTCCATTACTGTTGACCTCAAATATTTGTCCTTGTGGGCCAAGGAGGATAGAACAGGTATGACACATGCAACAACTTGTTGCTGCCTATTACTGTATTCCTGCAGCCTAAAAATACAGGCTGAGGAGTTCTGCCTTCAGTTAATTTACTTTTTCATAAAAGTGCCTTGGTCATCTTGACAGATACTTCTGTTTTGTGGGCAAGATGTGATACAAAGGAACTCTTGAGTCTCAATTCTGCTTAAGCTGTACGGAGTGTGGTAATCCCAAGTGCTGGACAGAGTGAGGCAAGTTATGTTTGTCATGCTTTGAAGTTTTAATGCTAGAAAAAAACAGTATCTGGCATTCAGATATATGGACTGTTTTTGATTTATTTAAGGAATGTACTTTCCAACCAGTCTTTGTATCATTATTTATAGCAACTATGTACTATTGGGCAACTGCAAGTTGGCTGTGAAGGCTAACATTTACAGATATCCCAGACATTTGCACTATGGCAGGGAAATTGACTACTTTTATACTTTTATATTGAAATAGCTCAGTGCACTTGGCCAGGGCCATTAAAATGAGTTAAAATTATTCTAATATCATACTTAGAGAAGCAAAGAAGGTCATTTATGAGCACATTGCCAACAGACTTCCCTGATGGTTTTTTTCTTCTTTTTCATTTCTTTTCTTTGCAAGAAAAAACAAAAAAACATAGCCCTTGTAGTCCATTTGTTCTTGAGCTCCTTGTACTGACTTACTCTGTACCAACAGCCTTACAGTACAATTAAATCCTTCAATTCAGGTGGCAAAAGCTCATGGAAAGCACTGCCTTATGGAATACCTGGCATAAGCAATGATCCAGCCATCTGACTAGCCTGGCTGTGTGATGACAGTGAAAAATAGTCCTGCTGAGAAAAAGAGCATCTTCCTCTGATGGCTACATGGTGACAAAGAGGCTCTGAGAAGGGCTCAATACATGCTCTGCTTGATGCTTCATCAGCCTGCCACCTCAAAGACGGATGTTTGTATAAGAGTGCCCAGCAGGATGCTAGCACAGAACTGAACTGTGTGTTCTGGCTGTGCCTGAGATCATTCTTGCAGATTTGCTACAGAAAAGAGGGGCAGGGCAGCCTGCCACAGCCCACAGATGCATATCCCATCCTACTGAGAGACATGAAGGGCTGCATTCCCAGGTTTGTATGCACCACACCTCCAGAGGTAAAAGCCACTGGATTGAGCCTTCTCAGAGTAAGGCGTCAGGGTACCTGATTGTCACACATTAGCTTGCAAGTGTGATTAGGAGAAGTATTAATAGAAACCTTCCTCATTCCCACTGCTAGCCTGTCTGGCTAAGGTCCCCTGTGATGACAATAATAATGGAGTTTCTCATGGCTTTAATCATTTTTCTACATTTGGTAAGTTTTGACTGGTAAAGGCATAAAAATAAACAAGGCACAATACAGATAAGCAGTAAGTTACAATTTTCCATACAACTACTCTGTACACATTTTTACTGAAAATGTCACTGTAAGAGCTGTATAATCAAGGCACAAATAAGCAAAGAGCACAGAATAAATAGAACAGCCCCCTTACTGTAACTTATATGACTTGTACTTATTGAACTGTAAAGAGTGTACTGAACACTAAAGAATGGATCACCTGCAGTAAGCTAAATTGTTTTTCTGCTGACGATACAGTTCCACATGGTTTGGTGATTCAAAGAGAAGAGAGTGGTAAAAAGAATAGAAAGAGGAGGAAAGAACACAGCTCTCCATCATAAGAAGAGAATGAAATGCATAAACTAGAGGAAAGGCAACTCAATTAGGAAATTCAGTTGTGAGTGATGGTTCTTCTTTTCAAATGCAGGGGGAACTCAAAGATTTTAATCCATTCAGTGATTTCAAGGCTAGACACTATAAAGGTCCTTCTTCTTGTGGCATAAAACAGGGGCATAATTTTCAGGTAGCACTTGAAGTCAGATGGTCTTAATAGTTCACTGAATCTTTCAGCACCTAAATTGCAGACAAGTCTCAGTTCAGATGGAGTCTCCTTTCATAGTCTGTTAATGCACAACTTCCAAAGGCACAGTGACCATGTGAAATGCAGTAAGCACTGGAGCAACAGGCAAAATGAACCTGACCTAGACAAATGCATGTGGTATGGAAAGAGATTCAAGAAAACCACATCACCTACTTCAGCCAAATGCTGCATTGCAGTAATTGTGTGCTATTGGGTTCAGGCCAGTGAGCACACAGTTCTGATCCTCTGTCAAATGCACTCGTGTAGTGATAATGCATTTGTAATCTGTATCATTCATACTCTGCCACACAGTAATGTAAAAATTAGAAGTTGACCTCAAAATCTACATTGTTAGGAAGCACCGGAAAGATTCATCTAAATTAGTTCTGTGAAGCTCAAGATTGGTCTCAAAGTATGCCATCTGGAAAATAAGTCTTACAAATGTACTTTACTTGCCATTTCCCCCAGATATGTAAGATTTCTGTGGGAGTTTCATAGCGAAATACTTGCTATTTTTGAGGTGTTTAGGGGAGTCAAGGAAAAGTAAAGGAAACAAGTAGATTACTATTTAAGGGTAAATAATAAAATTTGAATATGGTATTCAGAAGGGTTTCACTAGAGTATGTACTTCCATGTGCACTACTAGCTGAAGACACCAATGTTAAACTAAATTATGAGTGTTTGTAATTTCTCCTAAAATTTTGTATTGTTCAACTCCAGTCTAAGTGTAATGTGGTTTTGGTAGATCTTATTTCATATTTATCACATGTATGCACAAGTTTGATGAAAAGCTCATACAGAATTTCAGTATATGTCAGGAACATATTACAACCTAAATTCTGGTGCTTCAAAAAAGACTGCAATTTCTATTTGACTTAAGGGTGTCAGGAGTCAGGAAACAATTCTGAAGTGACTACTTTTTGTGTAGTACTAGACAGCAAAACCTGTCCTCTGAAGCAGTTTCTGACTCCTGGATCACAGCCTGCTTTCATACAACATCATGTGTAGAATGAAAGTCCTCTTAAAAGCATCACTAATTTGATTGGGATTGCATAAGCCTATGGCACCACCTAGCTGCAAACAATTAGGGTTTTTTTTCATTTCAAACCCACCATTTTAATTTCATTAGCACTTAATTAAAAAGGAGGCTATCTAATAACTATAAATGCATTTATCATCTGACCTATGGTTCCCAGGACCTGCTCCAAGTCTTCTGTGTGTTCTGGATTATCTCACTGATTTGTTTTAGGATGGTGCCTTAGTGCTGATCTATAGGCCCTGACTTGGTGGAAAGAACTCAGCTATCTTGGGCTCATGTCTAAGTGCAAGTCTGAGCAAAGATCCTAACTGTATTTCCTCCTGCTGACTAGAACACTTCCTGAAGTTACTTGTCTGTTAAATTGTAAAAACTGTGTCATCACCCTAATCAGAAAAAAAAAAAAAAAAGGAATCTAAAACTAATCACCCAAAAAATATACTTATTTTTCAGGAATTACAGAAATTACAGGAATCTACAGGAATTACAGTAGGAAATACAGATGCACTTTGGAAAAAAAAGAAAGTTGACAAGTTAGTGTACCAAACTGTCTCTTCTTTTCTGCAGTTTCTCAAAACCATGAAAATAGTTTTTCTATAAAAACAAACACACTTTTTCCAAGTTTATATGAAAAACTAACCAAGAAATTTCACAATATCTTCAATATAGGTGTAAAAAGGAACATTCTTACTCTATACAGAGGGTATTTTGTCTATTTTCTTAAAAAATATAGTCATTTTTATGTTAATCTAAGCCAATGTGTCTTCATTCTATTTCCTAGGATGTTTCTCACAGCCATTGTATAAAATCAAATACCTTGAAATCTGGTCAGCTCCACAGAGCAGTCTGGAGACACATTAAATGTATTAGTATCTTTATTTCTTTATATGTTTCCCAGAAACGTCGGCATAAAAGAAGTAGAATTTGACATTTATAAAATGGGTGTTTTATGAACTTGGTGGGCTTTGATACACTTATATTCAGAAAAGATGCTTGAGGTGTAATGGAAAAACCTTCATGACTGAGTGATCATTATACCATTAATAGTTATATTTGGTGAAATAACAACAGGCTGATGTTTTTCTTTGTTGCTGATTATCTCAGGCAGAGTTTAGAAAAATGCCTTTGAGGAAAATGCAGTACATGCTTTAGAGAACAGAGAATAGCTTGGGTGTGTTTTTTTCCTTAGAGATGGCATTTTAGACATGTCAGCTTCCTTGTCTCTTTGCAATATGCACAGAAGATTCACTTATGCCATTGCCCTGAATTACTTAGCCTTATAAACTGTACAGATGCTTCTTTCTGTACTATTATCAAAAGTCTTGTAGAAAAGTCAAAATGACAGATATAGCAGAGTCAGCCATGCCTTCTCAGCACACAGCTATTTCCTTCACATGTCCTCTGGTTGGAACTTCAGAAAATTTATTTCAGAAGCTGAAGGAAGGAAAAGCAGGTGAAAATGAGATCATAGTACCAGCACCTTCAATCTCATTCTCCAGGCCTCAAAGAATGCTACCACAGACATTAACAAGATGCAAACTTTCTCCCCCAAAAAGTTTTATATTAGCAATTAACCAAAGTGCTATAAAAATTTTATTAAGCACACTGATGTTTTTGCAGTATAGCAAGGTGAGCAGTTTGAACTAGAGAGGTAACACTACTTTGCATTTGGAAACTTAGGCGCTGATTTCCTTTAACGGCACTGTACACAAAGGCTTTTCCAAAGCTAAGGGAAGTTACTGCATCCTTCCTAATGCAAGACTGCAATTCAGAAAAGATACTTGAGGTGTAATGGAAAAACCTTCATGACTGAGTGATCATAATACCATTAATAGTTATATTTGGTGAAATAACAACAGGCTGATGTTTTTCTTTGTTGCTGATTATCTCAGGCAGAGTTTAGGAAAATGCCTTTGAGGAAAATGCAGTACATCCTGACAGCAGCATGGCCAGAGCGGTGGACTATTGCCTCCTCAGGCTGGAGAAGCAATGTGCCAGAACACCCTGAAAAAACAGTATGGTTGAGGAAAAGGGTATGGGGAAATATGGCATGCCTCTTCCTGCTTTTCTTTGCACTCTGTGTTCTCAGAGAGTACTTTGATGTCTCTTATCTTCCACACTGCTTTACCAGAATCTCTTTTAATTAAAAAAATCCAAACAAACAAACAGAACACCAAAGAAAAATAAACAAATAGATACTTGGCGATGAGAGTTGGGAAGAGATATTGTAATTCTGAATCTTGGTTAAAGGCAGACACTGCCCAAAATGTCAGAGCACACTCCCCATTGAAAAAAGCAATAGGACCTAAATACTAGTTTGTTCTAGAATTCTTAATCTGATGATCAAGAGGGTTTTTGTTTTGTTTTGGTTTTGGTTTTGTTTTGTTGTTTTGTTTTGGTTTGTTGGTTTGGTTTGGTTTGGTGTTTTTACCACAAGTCCCTAAAACAATGAAAATTACTTCTGGTTAGAGTTTTGTTTTGTACGGATATTATAAAAGAATCAAATAACTACTTATACTGATCAAAAGTGAAATTCTTTAAACATAAAGTCCTTAATTATTTCATTTAATAGGACAAATTTTGAGAGAGAAATTTGCTGAAGCACAGGCATATAAGATACTGAATAGAAAGGATTTTTTCTTATTCAGAAAATGGCAAGTGATTTACTCATGCAAGTAACACAACTGTTATTTCTCTTCTGTGCCTACTCCTGTGCTACCTTACATAACACAATTGCTTCTGATGAGTCTGCATAGCCCTTATCCAAACTGGGTCATTTACATCCAAATCAATGGGAAAAATCCATAGGGATGACCTTTAAAGATAAGAATCACAAGAATGTTTGGAATAAGAATTTTGTGTGAAGGAAAGATTTGATCAGAAAAGAAGATTATGCTTTGGAAATCCAAAAATGAAAGTAGAAAATTAGTTGGAAAACATTAATGTGCAGTGTCTACAAAAATAAATGGAAATGCATAAATTATTTAAAATTATACTTATAAATATAAGCATAATAAGTGTAATATTAAGTATAAGTATACTTAATATACTTAAAATATTTAATATATAAGTATACTTACATGTCTACACTTAAGTATATATATAAGTATACTTAATATATCAAGTATGTTAAATATAATATATAAGTATATTAAGTATATAAATTATACTTACTTGTATAAATAAAAACTAATACATTAAACAAGTGGTGCTGCCATGTAAAAGGATAGTGTGGACTAAAGATGACTGATATATGAGCAAACAGTCAGTAATATGTTGCTCTCTGTTCTACATACACATTCTTATGGAAAGTGTAGTAAGGGCAAGATTATTAATATGAAAGAATATATATAGAAACTGCATATTCAACAGGAAAATAGTTGGTCCCAGGCTGGTGGCAAAGTTATTTAAAAAGCTATCCATTCTAGTCTTAAATGGTTCCATGACATTTGAGAATAGGGTATTATATTTTCTATATAAAAAGGGAGCATTGATGTGATTCAGACAACTGATCTGTTAGTTTGATATCAGCTCATTAAACGCTATGTAAAAACAACAAAGAATATTTTGCTGAAAGAAAAGGTATAGAAAGAGATGGCTAGTGGAGTTTTCCTTGATTTGTCTTCTGACTTCTCTGGTTAAATATTTTCACCAGTAATATTGGCTCTGTAATCTGGCGCTCCAATGAAATTTGTTGCATGCACTTTGAAGTGATTAACAAACCATAGGAGATATTGAATAATAGATAAGGAAGAGGAAACACTGGATTAGCATGGGGCACTAAGTACTAGAAATGAGATTAAATTAAGTCACAGAAAACAGCAGGTCATACTTTTATATCATACATCATCATACATTCTTTAGTAATGAAAATACAGATCCTGTGTTAACTAGTTAGTCATAGGCAGTCTAATACTACCAACATGATATGGTATTCAAAAATAAAAAAAACCTCTTTGAGGTTATATCAGAAAAGATATTTCCAGCAGCCAATGTATTGAGAAATAATGGTTTTTAACATATTAGGCAAAGTTTGGACTTTAAGACACCTTCTTGCAAAAACTTATCTCTAACCGGTTACCAAGGTGAAGAAGAGGGTTTTCTTTTTTCTTAATACTGGAAAATGTGCAAGGAAATTACTGGGTCATGTAGAAAGTTGATCAAGATATGTGCTATATCAAATGGCATTGAGAGTTTATTGCCCTGTTCTGCAGCTGAGCCTCAAGAGGAAAAAAGAAGAGGAGATATGTGGCAGGAAAAACTGCAAACACTCACAACATTTAAAGTGTCACTACAGACATGAACAGACCAAATACTCTCTCAAGGCACCCAATTTACAGACCAAAGAAAACATATTTGAATGAGACAAAGATCAGAATGTTTCTTTCAATCACAGAGCTCTGTTTTATTCTGTTAAAGTAACAGAGGTTTCATTTGGTTTTGATTTTGCTTGCCTGTTAATTACCTTAAAGGGAGTGGTCTATTAAGGATATGTTCTAGATTAGAATTTCCTATGCCAGTCAAGTGTTTTGATAGCAGAAACACACTACATGGAAGTAACAATCATAACTCACTATTAGTTAGTGATTACAGAAGGTGGTGCCACTCCAGTTGGGTGGAAGTACAGGGATTATCACCAGATCCTGCAGCTTTGGAGGTCACTCTTTTTTGCCTTTCTTTTTTTTCCCCATTTATGTCTCCTCCCCACTTCCCTTGACCTTCTCTCATCACGCATCTTGCTAAATCATAACTACATTCTTCAGGATAGATACTGAGTCCTTTGATGGGCATAGAGTGCCATAGCACAAAGACTTCAGTATGTCTTTCCCTCTAATAGGATTTTAGCAGAACTTGTTCTGCTCTTGTTTGGATCTTTCTTCTCTATGGGAGTTCAGTGCACTGCTACCACCAACCAAGGCGGTCAGTCTCTTTCTGCTTCCTCAGAATTTGTCCAGACAGCTACTCAAAGTAAAAGCTCACAGATTAAGGTCCTGCAGGGTGATGTGCTGTCATAGGTCTACACTGCAAGGTCATTAGATCACATTACTAATGCTGGAAGTGAACGATGTAGACACTGACATTCTGTTCCCTGCCCTGGACTCTCGCAAATCTAGCTGTTGGAGCAGTGAAGCATTAGGATATACCTGGCTCTGTGACAGTGCTTCTGCAGTTTCTCTTCAACATGACTTACTCATCATCCCTAGGAGCTAAATAAATGAATGGCACATGTAACAAGTGGGCTAGGAACTAGGGGATCCCACATGCCACGTCATAAAGATGAGAGAAGACAGCAGGAGCACTGCAGTAAAATTAAGCAAGTATTCCTAGTTCACATCCTTAATGAGGACTTTTCAGTCTATGTTACAGCTATCCTGTCACTCCTCCCAACACTATGTTGGCAGCACATAAGCACAATTCAACAATTCCTGGGCTAGCAGTCAAGCGGTAGATCCAGAAGCTGAACAATTGTGTATTGCTGCAAGCATACAAATTATCTTTGTTAGGATGCAGGTGCTGTGGCATTATGTCTGTGCTTCTCTTGATCTGATCTGATCTTGTATCTGCACCATTAGCTCAGCAGAGTCCCGACCCTGCTGTGTTGCACTGTAGAGATAGTTCTCTAGCTTGTAAAGAGTAGAGTTACTCCTTGGAAACCCTGCTGACACCACAAGCTGCCTTTCAAGCCAGTTATCTTTCTTAAGATGTGCAAACTGAAAAAGGAGTTCCTCTGGACTATTGAGAAATGATACACACAGTTACTTTTTTATTTGTCTCAAAGACACATGTTGTTGCAAATTCAGTACTGAAAGAGTAATCTGACCTAAGTAGGTTTCATATTCTTCATTATTTTGTCAAATTTTAAAAAAAGTATAATGAAGCTCATACACGTGAGTGAATATAAAAGAAATTAAGTTGCTATAATGAAATGTGAGAATTTGATCAGACTGTTTAAATCATGATACCTTAGAAAACTTAGGGTAAAGAAGGGAACCAGTAAGGAAGATATTTTGTTCAGTTAACAGTCCTTGTTGCTGCTATTAACTGTCACTGAGACTCGTGTACATATTTTAACAAAAGATATGACAGGGAAAGTCAAATTTCTAGACTGGAATTAATATTCCAAGTGTGGTCTTCTGAAAATTACAGGTAATGAGGTTATAAACAATTCCTTTTACCAGAGACAGGATTGCACACAAGTGAAAAGTCCAGCTGGAAGAGAAATCACTTTTTCAGGTGACGGTAGTGGGACATCACAGGATTGCAATTAGAGTTCCTAACCAGTGAAATGCATTAATCTTTCATACAGCAAGGCTGTCCTGCAGGTATTTGCAGTGGGTTTTCGTTTTTTTTCTGTGACTACAACTATCTGTTTCTGCTCACTAATAGATCCCCACATAATATCACATTTCTCTCATTCTTCCCATTTCAGATGCAAAGCAAGTAGATGTGAGGGAAGGAATTTAAAGGAGAGAATGAGAAAATTAGAAATAAGGAGGCTAGGAAAGAAGATAGACAGCAAGACAAGTGGGCAAGAAGTCCTAAGGGGAATTTAAGAAGATGGAAAAGATAAGACACATACACACTAAGAAAGACATGTATGTAAGGGAATGATTTAAGAGCAAAGATGGATGCCAAAACTGATGCTACTTGTTCTAAGTACTTGATTTTGCAACTTTGATTTAGGGATTGGTTGTTGAGGGAAATACCCTATAACTCTGTTATTGAAAATAAAATTAAGGGGAATATTATTATCCAAGAAGATAGATTTGGATGTCCAGTGCTGGGAATTTCAGCTAATTCCCTCTGTACCTTGGGACTGAAGGTCTTTCTCATACCTATTTCCTTTGTGTCTTAAGTACTCTCACTGTTCTACAGAAGGTATTATGTTGCACAGCAGAAGCAGCTGAAATTATATGGAGAAATCAATCTCTTGTTAAAATACACTGAAAGTTTACCAGAACCATTACAATTAATTGAAAATGTGCAAAATCATTTTAGAAACTTCAAGATCAGGTTTAGGAGTGTTTGGTTCCAGGTTTCTTGACTTCTGTTGTCTTTTTCAGCTATGTCTGAAATTGAAAGTAAATATGAAAATTAGATATCTCAGTCCCATTTCTCTGCCTTGGCCTTTTTTTCTCCTTTTTCTCTTCATTTTCTGCCATTCTGTGCTCAGTCAGAGTTCTCAGCTTTCCTCATGGGTATCTCATGAGCACTGCATGTGGAGATGAAGGACTTGCACAGCAGTAAGATACATGCTGTCAGGGGAGTACTGCCAAACTTTGTTGGATGTTTTTTGGAACAGGAAGATTTTATCAAGATAAAGCTATTTTCTTGTTTTAGAGGAAAAAACAAATTTGCAAAGAATAGCAACGTAAAACCCCTTGACTCAAAGGCTCAAGCTTAAAAAAAACTAAAGATGTTCCACTGGCTAAGATGGAAAGAGTTCTCAACAAAAAAGTACCCATTCAGGTCAGCATCAAATCAGTCTGTTTCGCTTTTGTGCTTTGTTTTATAATTAATTTTCCTTACACACACAGCACTTAAGTTGAAATAACTGGGTGAGGAGACCAGATTTCCAAGGCTGGGATTGCAATGAATACTGCATCATCCATGAGGAAATAAAAGGCCAGTAGAGTGTCCTGCTTGCCTTTTCCCCATGATACAAATAAGCCATTCTTATTTCCCCAAAACAGGGTATTTCAGAGGCCCAGTGGTCAGCCAGCCACAAGGGCTGAGCAGTTACCACTGGAGTGAAAGGCTTTAGAAGAATAGCTACGACAGAAAATAAAGCCTACCACTCTCCAGTGCAGTGGGGCATAGCTGTCATAACCTTTGAAACCTCTTGCATGATAGCTTCTCTGAGGTTAGTTTGAGTGCCATTATTCAGATAGCTACAGCTTCCTCTCAAGGGCTTGATTTTCTCTTATCTTAGAGGTTATTTGTAATCACTGATGTGGAAGTGAGTGGCAGGAATCAGGAGAGCAGAATTCTCTTTTCTAAGCCCACTTTTCCACTACCTAAGTGACTAAACAGTGCATAACAAAGTAACAATCCTCTCTCCAAAAACTCAAATTAAATTATTCCAAGGCATTGTCACTTTTTTTTTTTTTTTTTTTTTTTTTTTTTTGGAAGCAGCTTAGAATCTGGCAGTACTGAAAACACTGGAAGAGGAAATGAGAGAACAGAGTGAATATGCAAACAGCTCCTTTCCATTTTATTTACAACATCATAGTCAAAGATGTAAAAAAGGGAAATAGTGAGATTTGGTTTATAGAATCACGATTCCTTATTGTGATTTGCAAGAACTCAAAAAAAATGAAGTGCTTAAGAAATCTGAAATGACAAATAACAGCGTGATGCTAAATCTGGAAGTGACTTAACAGTATCTGGAAAGTAAAGATTTGATATAAGCATTTAGAAAAAAAAATGGCAACAGCCCAAAAAGATGCCCTGATATATTTTGTTTTGTTGTTTTGGGAGGATTTTTTGGTGGGTTTTTTTGTTTGTTTGGTTTGTTTTGTTTGTGGGGTTTTGTTGGGTTTTTTTTTGGTGGCATGTTTTGTTTTTATTGTTGTTGTTGGTTTGGTTTTTGGTGGTTTTTTGTTTAGTTGTTTGTTTGGAGTTGTTTGTGGATTTTTTGGTTGGAGGTTTTTTGGTTGGTTTTGGTTTTCGGGGGGGGGTGTTGGTTTTTTTTGTTTTGTTTTGTTCCAGTTTTCTGCCTTTTGATTTTTTAACATGGTAAATCTCTTTGAATAAAAATTTACTTTCTCAGACTGATTTTTGTTACAGATTCACTTACTTTGATTATATGCTTAGCAGACTGGAAATTGGCTTGGTTTTTGTTTTTTTTTTTTTTTTTTTGTCCCAGCAACACAAGCCAAGAAATAAGCAGAAAAAAAAGTCCTCTCCTAGGTAAACTAAAAACCTCACTACAAACACTACCACCTGATTTTGAAAGGCATGATACAAGGCAGGTATACTTCAGAGCCTCAATGGAACTTACTTGATTTCCCAGTCACATCAAACTCTTCCAGCTCAAGAAAGTCTTGAATGTCTGTAATCTTGCTTATTGTTTTGTAGGGATTTGGAGAAGGTTTCCTGCTGTTACTGACAAACTTCTTGCTTTGATGCAAATTAAATGAGAAATGCTTTCATCAGATCATATGTCCAGCCATTTCACTAAATTGATTGCTCTTCCAAATACAGGGACTAGCTTCAAGAAAGCAAGACAGTACCAGTATTGGAAAAATTTGGGTTTTTTTGGTTGTTTTTTTTTTTTTCCATAATGCTTAAGGACCAATATGCTTCTCTTGGAGCAGTGAAGGCTTAATTCCTTCTCTTAGAGTAGATGATGACCAAAAGCTGGATCTGCACTTAAAAAAAATGGAGGACCATGACTTCTTTTGTCAAAAATACTGCAGAATTTTCAGCACTGTGAATCATCTTTCTGACCCTATGCCTGACTTCTGGAGTGTCAGTTGTGCTGCTACATGGGGGACCATCACATACAACCAGTAGAATTAACTTCAATCCGTAAAGTTACACAGAATCTCTTTAACATGGAAAGGAGCAATGGGACTTACTTGTGTGATGAGAGGGTAGAGAATCAGTAGTAGAAGTCATCTGTAGGAAAGGGAAAAATATCTCCGGGTATTTCCAACTCAGGTATCTTCTTTTACTATGCCCTTAAATTCAGTCAAATACAAAAAAATGTAGACATGCTAGCAGATTAAACACAATTCTACAAGTGGAGCTGCCTGGGGCAGAAGAAGCCCACCCAGAATAAGGCTAAAACAATGTATGACTTTGTCTAAACTTTCCTTTGGTTATGTCTATGTCAATCTGATTGGATGGGGTTGTCCTGTGACCCTACGTTCATTCTTCTCATAGTTCTCAGGCATTAAACATAATATGCACACAGTTAGGCCAGCAAAAGTGTTATCAGCCCATGAACAGCCTGTTTACAAGGAATGTTGGGTAAGGGTGGAACTGCTCCAGATAAACAGAAGTTTTGCAGCTGTCCTGCACAGAACTCCCAGACTAAAAAAAAAAAAAAAAAAAAGGCAAACAAACAAAGTGCTAAGTTGTATAACTGAAGATGGGATGATGATATTTCATGTAAAGGAAGGAATGTAGAAGAGAATGGCATGGTCATGCATAAATGATAAGGTCAAACTCACATAAAAAATCCTTTCCTTCGTCCCATCCTCTTTCTGTCTCTCTCATCCCCTTCCCTCTCTCTCTCTTTCCCTCCTGCCCTTGCTTCCTCTGTCTCTTCCTCTTTCCTCTTCTCCCTTTCTGCCCTTCTTTTCTTTCCTTTTCTCCCCTTTTCTAATTATATCAACCTCTGCTTTTTATGCATTTCTTAATTCCCTTAATCCCCTTATTGTGTGGCATTGCAAAAGCAAGGAAGAGTAAACATATTCTTTGCTTGTATGTGTAGGATCAGTTGGATTTCTCAGTATTATACAGCCATTTACTCTGGATATCACTAGATACTGCTCAAACAGAGAATGCAAACAATTTCAACATGAAGTTTAGATTAAATTTATTTTTCTTTTCTCATGGTTGTGAGCAGAAGATTAATGATATCAAACAAAATACAGCAAAGGAGAAGAGTAATAACATGAGGGAAGAGAGGGTTTCTCCACCACATGGAAGGTAAGGACAGAAAGGAGAAGACAGCACTGTCACATATTTTCTAACCAGCATGGCTGGTTCCATACCAATTATTTTCAATTTGTTCTGATTTCTTCTGCATCTGTGACAGTGCATCTGTTTTTGTGGCAGCCTTGGCAGTGGTATTTACCAAATCCCTGTTTGTAAGTCTGGGTGGTTTCCGACACATGCTTTCTAATTCCATGGAAGCAGCATGTTCTAGGGAACTGCAGATGTTATTTTGTGTCAGTTACCAGGACTAAGCACTAGGAAGGCCCTCATGTCTTTTTGTAATGAGGAAAGCAAACTATTATGGAAGCCTCTGCTGTACCAGCTCCCTAGGATTTCTCAAGTGTAGACAAGAATCAATATGCAGTGGTGTGCTTTGAACTGAAGAATACCATGATGATCCTGAGCAACTCTGAGACATTCTAAGGTAGTCATTCGTACCTCACATGTGCCCTGAAGTTCGACAGTGAATCTCTTTGTAGTAGTTTCTTTTAAGAAGGGCCTATGCTGTTCACAACCAACAAATGTGGAGAGGGATATGTTCTGTTCTTCTGCTCTTGCAAGAGATAGCCAAAACAGTGAGTGTGTCTTGAAAGTTTTGTTATTTCAGGCTCAGTTTGCAGGAAGCTGGACATGGAGGCTTTCCCTTGGCTTACACTCATGCAGTCTTTCCTAACAGCAGTCCCAGCATGAGTCCTCATGTGTTCCACCTCGTGTTCCAGCTATTTGTGAGGACAGGATCAGGTCTTCTACTTTTGCCCTGGTTTCTGTTCAGGCATGTAGCCCAAAGTTTCAGAAAGGTGTTGAGTAACTCTTGATGGATGCCTCGTTTTGACAATGAGGCAATTGTGATTCAGTGTGGCAGATGCATCCAGCTCACAGCTTGAACTCTCTCTAGAGACTTTTAAGTCATTATTATTTTATTAGCAACATATCTCTAAAACTTGTTCAGTGCTTATTTGAAGCATGAATAACACTGGAAGCAGTCCAAAACTTTGCATTTTTATATTGTTTTGGCATATGCTCCCAGAGGATATGGACAGGACTCTGCCCTTCGATTTCCCATGTGGGTTTAACACCCCTTGGCAGGCACACAGACCTTTCCTGATGGCACAGTGCCGAGTCTTTTGGGGAAAGTCAGCTAAACCCTGGATGTGCTGAGAGAGACCCATCCCTCAGGAATTAAGTGTGAATTCAGCAAAATCTTGAAATAAATAAGCAGGTAAATAAGACAGGGCCCATCTAGGGTCCCTGGAAGGCAGAAAGGAAGGCAGCAGCAGGAAGGGCAGGAAATGTCTTTCTTTGGAATTTGGACTAAATAATTACCCTGTGCCAAAGACAAGTGAATGTCTTCATGATGTCTAGAAAACAAGAGAAACACCAGAAGCAAAAGTTTGCTCCGACTAAATGTCTCAAGCTTCACCAGAGTGAAGTGGTCTCTGCAGTTAGAAGCAGATAGACATTATTTTGCCAGGATAGAATGTCACTTCCAACTTTGGTTACAATGCAAGGGTGTGACACTGCACAGCATCTTGGAGATACACAAAGCTCAAAGCCTTAATTATTTTCTGACTACTAGTCCTTTGGATTGCTGTTGAAAAAAGCAAAGAAATCAAACCTTCAGCTGCTTTCTCAGATGCTTACTCTTCATGACCTGTGACGTGTCATGACACAACATTAGTGACATGACATGACAGTACCCCAGAGAAGTTTAATGAAATCATCTCTTACCTGCTCTTACTTCATTACACTTATTGCATGGCTTTGTTTAATGCTGGACAAGTGTTTCTGAAAATCAGCAGTAGATATTTCTGACAGTAAAAGTTTGCCTTTGGAGGTGTAAAACCTATTTTTATGCTGGTTTATTGAAACATGCCTATATTTGTACAATCTAAAAGATAAAAAGAAATAAGGCTACAAGTATGCAAAGACAATTAATTTCTTACCTTTCCAGATATGCTGAGCACCACCATATTCAACTAGACTGCAGATGTTGATGAAGCAAGCAATAGTTGTTTTTTTCTCTTGATGAGTTTATTTTCACCTTTATTCATCACACATCTAATTAACCTCTTTCACAACTGAGAAGTTCACTGAATTGAACAATTATTACATTTAATATGAAGCATAAATGCCTTCTGTATTTCAACTGTCAATATCACTTGCTCTTCAAATAAATCCAGAAAATCCTTTAATTACAGTTATTCCAGTTCTACAGTGAGAAGTGATTACAGTAGTTTGATAAAGCTACTGTAAATGTCAACAGCAAACTTGTTTCTGCACCTTTTGAAAATTGTAATTTGAATCAATATTTTGTCTACTGTTTTGATCTGTGTACATGTTACCTTGACATCACACTGGTGGACATGGCTTCAGACTCGATATTTAGCCACACTGTAGATCACTCAAGTCGGTATTCCTTTTCAAATGGCTTAAGCTTTGGGGGAAAAAAATAGCAATATGGCATTAAGTTCTCCTGTTAGTCTGTAACCAGTCTAAAGACTGAATAAAGTCTAAAGTCTAGAGTGAATTGGACAGAAGAAGAGGTTTTCCTACAGAGCAAAGATTTAAGTACAACCTGACTAAATAACTAAATCTATACCAGCACGCATAACTTCGTCTGGAAATAATGGCTGACACAAGCAATAGTAAGGCCCAGTTACTCAAACATTAACAAGTAATGCACAGGTCAAACACTAAAGGATTAGTGTGTAAAGGACTGTGTGGAGAATTGCTAACGCGTTTTCAATCTGTAGTTGCAAATGAAAGACCCCTGACATGGCAATTTCGTAATGGAAATCAAAATTCTTTTAGAATAGAAGTGTGATCATAGAGTAGCTTGGTATATAAAATTGTGAGTTTTACTCTCAACAGCTGCACAGTTCTCAGCCTAAGAGCAATAAGAGTCATTAAGGGAATCACATGTCTTTTGGAAGAATAGCTGACATGATTCAGGGAAGGAGATCCAGGGAAAATTTGGGCACCCAGCCAAGCACTCCTTTCATGTGTAGAGCATGTTCAAAACAAATGCCTCCAGTTAAGCTTGGCAGTGAGCAACCATGCTTTGCAGACTCTCACCTGGAGGTGAAGAGCAGGATACTGGACTTTTTACCATGAGCTTCTTGTCTGTGAAACACTGAGGGCACGGGAAAAACTATATAAGGCAAGAAAACTGAAATACTGCTTTCTTATGACCTGTCAGATCCTTTATGCCTCATTTAGTCCCTCTGCCTATCTTCTGACAAGGTTGTACAGATTTCACTTGAGATTGGTGCTAGATTAGAGTTGTTGTTTCCACCAGAAATGTTTCCCAGCTAATGATATTCATGACTCCAAATCATCTGGCAGCCTTGTTGGGATACATACCCAGCAAGGAAAGTCCTTCAATGCCCAGGTTTTCCTTGAAAACATCCAGCAGTCAGAGCTCAGGCTCTACACCTGGCTTTTGGAGGGCTGAGGTGAGGGTGGGGAAGGCAGAGAAAAGCTGTCATTGCAGGTTTTGCCCTTGCTGCTGAGGGCCATGGGGCTCGTGTCACCAACAAAGTAGACGTGAAGGGCCTTTGAGGGGAAGTTGTATGAGGAGACTGAGGGGAGACCTCATCACTTTCCTCATGAGGGGAGTCAGGGAAGCAGGGCAGACACTGATATCTTCTCTGGTAACCAGTGACAGACCTCGAGGGAATGGCATTGAGTTGTGTCGGGGGAAGTTTAGGCTGGATATTAGGAAAAGGTTCTTCACGCAGAGGGTGGCTGGGCACTGGAACAGGCTTCCCAGGGAAGTGGTCATGGCACCAAGCCCGCCTAAATTCTAGAGGCAATACTCTTGGGCACACGGGGCGACTCTTGGGGATGGTCTTGTGCAGGGTTAACAGTTAGATTCAGTGATGCTTGTGGGTCCATTTCAACTCAGGATATGCCGTGATTCTGTGAATCGCCCGACACCGCTGCCCCGGGGGTACACAGCGGTGACAACGAACGTGCAGGAAACCTCCCTCGTTACCCCCGCGCGCTCGCCTGAGGGGGGCGAACTACAACTCCCGGCGTGCAGCACGGCGCCGTCCGCCGCTCCGATTGGCTGCC
Organism: Sylvia atricapilla; assembly: GCF_009819655.1. Lineage (NCBI taxonomy): Eukaryota > Metazoa > Chordata > Aves > Passeriformes > Sylviidae > Sylvia > Sylvia atricapilla. The sequence goes on along the minus strand of NC_089142.1, from coordinate 84,668,537 downwards.
TGCCCCCGCCCCTCCCGCGTGACGGCGCGGGGCTGTCGGCGGCGCCCCCCGCGCGCTGGGGCAGGGGAGCCGCATGGCGGCGGCGGCGTGGGGGCGGCTCGTGCGGGGGGCGCGCGGGGCGGTCTCGCGCCGCGCCTGCAGCAGCGGGGCGCGCGCCAGGGCCGCCTCGGCCGCCGCGCAGGTGAGCGGGGCCCGGGGAGCGCTCGGGGCCCGGGGAGCGCTCGGGGCCCGGGGAGCGCTCGGGGCCCGGGGAGCGCTCGGGGCCCGGGGAGCGCTCGCGGCCGGCGGCGGGCGGGGGGCGCCGGGGGGCGAGCACGGCGGGGACGCCCGAGGTCGCCTTTGGGACTTGGAGCCCCTGAGAAGATGCGTTTCCTGGATGCTCTGGTAACCGTGGCGGCGCCTGGCGGGGTGACCAGGGGGCTTGGGCACCGCGGGGGGGGGCTGCCGGCGCGTTCCAGGGAAATGCAACCTGTCCATATCCCGGTGATTTGTGCGGTGAACGGGACCTGATTATGTGTAGGGGAGAGGGAAGAGTCAACAAAACACAGTAGTACATAATGCTATGTCCTGCTTTTGTTGAAATGTCACCCTTACTTTGGAAGTACGTGGGACACCCGGTCTCATGGACCGAGCCGGTTCTGTGCCCCTGCCCAGCCAAAGGAGAGATTACACAACGCTCTTTGATCAGCCCGGGTCAAAACCCGAGTGGTTTGGCAGCTTTCGGTGGTTGTGCTCCGATGGTCATGCGAACTTCGCACTGAGCCTGTTTGTTCTGGTGCTGGCGCCAGGTCAGCTCAGGTGTTGCTCTGATACAGCTTCTCCCGGTTTAACTTTTGGTCCCTCGGGGGGATTCGGTCTCTTGGTGCTGGACAGGAGAAAAAGCTGCGCAGAAGGGCAAAGGCTCTGTAACTCTCTAGCAGAAATAGGGCATGGCACACAGGAATCCCAGCTGGGACATGATTTATTGAATTATTTTCAATTGCAGGGCTGGCTTTAACAAACAGAAAATAAGCTAAAGCTACTAGTGACAGACTCTGTGTCTCCAGAATTGAATCTATTCACTGCCGCTTATTTACAGGAAACCAAATGGCTTCGTGCATTGCTTTATTGAATGCTTACTTGACTCAGAAAACTAGAGTCTTATTATTGACTTTGTTTGTTTGTTTTCCTAGGCTATGAACATTTTTATACATTTTGATCAGAATTACTTTTCACTACTTTCTTTACATTGAGTAGCTTTAACAAATATTCAGGATTCCTTTTGAGAGAGCTTGATTACGACATCCATTTGAAACCCTACATCCCTTAGGGGCAAAAAGCCTCGGTAGCTGGAAGAATGGGATGGGGGATATGCATTTATGGCATAGTAAATATGAGAAGTGTGCCAGGGCACTGGCTCATATCCTGCAGGGCTTGAGAAGTGAACTAGTGTAAAAGCAAAGGCACTGCAGACTTAACAACTATACAGTGATAATATAAACATTGCTCCTTTCTGTTCTCAGTCTCCTGGGATTCATCTGTAGAGAGAAGCAATTAGTGTTACAGTCATAGGGGACAGTGAAATGTGCTTTCAAATAAGAGAACATTCAAACATTCGGAATAGTTGTGAATACTGCTTGAGTGTCTTCTGTGCTGGAACTGCTAGTATTCATGGGTTCTGTTTAGTTTCCTGAAGTTTCGGAAGGAGGTGTGTGCAAAGGGGAGAAGAGAGCACTAGACTGTATTTCAGTCCCCTTTAAAATGGTCATTCCAGCCATGGAAGGCAGAACTCTAACTCAGGCGGTTCAACTCAGCCTCCCACAGCTGGGAGGCTGTGTCCAAGGCCATCCATTGTAAGTCTTTCGGTTAGGTTGCAAACAGTGGGATCGGTACAGCTGCTGTACTAGCAGTGTGTGGTAAGCTATTTACTTGTTTGAATTTTGGCTTTTGAGACACAGTTGTCAGTCTCTGAGCACAGAGTGCACAGGGTGGAGTTCCTTTTTCTAAGACTAGAACAGAGCATGAAGCTATGGGCACTTTGAAAGCAACATTTTCATAGTTGTTCGATTGTGTGCAAGCATTTCTTTGGAATTTTTTTTGCTAGTTCACAGTTAACAAAGTTTGATGTCATCCTGCCATCTTGTACCCATGATAATATATTGTCCAGATTCTTTTTTTTAGTTAAAATTATCAGGTAGGTTGACCTATTTCTGCTACAAAACTGGAAATCAGCTTTTTTTATTTATTTATTTATTTTTAATTTTGCTATGGATGTATCATGTCCAGTAAGGGTCTTGATATGAAGTTTCATTTCATCTTTCTCCATCTGCTCTTGTAGATCCTGTAATCTAAACACAACCACCTGAAAATTTCTGTGGCCACAATGAAGCCTTCAGTGCTGGGATAAAGTGGAGAGTCCAGCTTGCCCAGAAAGACCTCACATGGCCTTCATTCCCAGCCAGTCGTGTCTGAAACTCTCTGTGTGCTGCTGCTCTGTTTTGTGGGTAGCTCCCTGGGCACTGCTCTCTGTGCCAGTACCCGCAAGTGTAGCCTGCTGTTTGGGGTCAGCTGTTGGGCAGCAGCTGCTGAGCCCTCACAAAAACATTTGTCTTGGACTTCTCAGCTCAGACCTCATTCTGGCACTTGGCCTACTTAGACCCGTTTCAGCCTCTGCGGTTGTCTGATTTCCAGGTTGAACCAAGGACATTATGTCACCACTTCCCTACAGACTTAAGATGCTAAAGGTGAGGCGTGAAAGAGAAGAGCTCTTGCTGAGTTGTGTTTGAGGCTGCAGCAGTGTTAGGTACTGCACTGAGACAGCAGTGCTGTCCATAAACCCAGCAGGATTGCAGGAGCTTGAAGAGCAGCACTAACATTGTCATGGGTACACAGGTTTTGGTACTCCCTGAGGCCTGTGCAGAAGTCTTTGCCAGCTTTACTCTTTTATTGTGCACAAATATCACTGGGGATTAAGTGAAGGTGGAAGAGTAGAGCAAAGATAGTACTTGATCGTCAGCTTGATTAGTAGATAAGAATTCTGTTGTCTGCCCCCTTGTGTTTAACTGAGCCTTTCTAGTATCTGTCACTTTGTGGTGTTCCTGGTGGTTATTGATACCTCTGCTGACAGCTTCCAATTTTGCTGCATTGTTAGAAGAGTTCTCCTGGAAATCACAGGTGAATTGTCAGGTCTGAAGGGTTGACAGCTTGTCAAAATATAGCTGCTAGGTGCAGTCAGCTAAGCTCTCATTCTTTCAGTACTAGTATGGAACATGTGATTGACAGCCCAGAGAATGAACCTGTTTTTTTCATGGATCAGATAAAGCACACTGTGACAAGGCATACTCCTCCCATGTGCAGAAGTGTCTCCTGTCTACTAAGGAGAGAGGGGAGTGGGAACTTGACTTATAGACATCCCTTCTGAGTGAAAAAAGTTATGTAATTGGGCACTGACATGTTAAAATAGTAGCAACCATCCACTTTTTCCTACTTCGGGGAACTGAATAACCCTTTTCCTGTAGCCTAGGAACTGTAGCAGGCTTTTGCTTTCTTCCGTTTCAGTAGCTCTCACAATGGCTGCTGGTGACGAGGTTCAACCTCAACCTATTCTTCCCCTTCAGAGAATCCTACTTACACAACAACCTGAGAGAATGCTTCATCCTTGCCCTGAGTTACCAGGAAGGCAGCTGAGGTTTCATTCATCTGATAATTGGCCTTTTCTGTGGTATTGATAGAAATACGAGTCAGTGCTGGGTGCAGTAGCAGTTTTGGTAGTACAGGATCCACCTCTGCTGGAGTTCAAGCTGATGGTACTGAGTTATGGGTATCTCCTAATTCCTCTGTGCTGAAATCTAATTGGTCAGAAACTGAATAGCTTAAAAATTCCATCTCCTGTCATTGTTCCCTCCCAGACAAATCCATTTCTCTACACAACAAGAAAATGATGGAAAGAAGTTCCAGTAGTGTAAAACATTTTTCTCTTCCCCATTCTAAAACCCACTACTTTGCACCAAGAGTTAGTTACTTCCAATAAAAACTTGAAAGTTTTTTACGCCAATTTATTGCTGAGTGCCTGTTCTTCTAATGCTGCTTCTTGGCAGTTCACTTTAGAATAGTTAATGAAGGGCAGTGTTACTCCTCTTACTTTAGCTACCTTTCCCATAGCAGCCATGCAGATGGATGGCAGACCAGCAACAGAACTGGTCTCCTGTGTCTCACTCCAGTGGTGGCTCCTTCTTGAAAACAGGAAATTATTTTAAGTGTATCACTATCTTTGAAAGTATGCAGTTTTGTCTTTCGTTACATAAAATCATTAAAGTGTCCCTCATTTGCCCCCACCTTTCTTCCAGGCAGGACAACTTTTCCTTTCCTTCCTTCCCTGTAATGCACACTCTTAAAACTGAGAGGCAGGAGGTTTATACTGTTCTGTCTTCAGGTGGAGTGTTAAGGAAGCCCAATCCTGAAAAAGATGCAGGAAAGAGTTACTGGGAAAGAAATAGCAGAGGAGGGCTCCCACAAGAGGGGCTCAGATAATTTTAATAAGCCTGGGAGTGCTTTACCTGTCAAATGTGAACACCTTTCCAAAATAATAGGAAGGATAACATCAGATATCCAACCAGGCCAGAAAGCAGCATGGTTTTCAAGAAAAAAAAAAACCCAAACTTTTTTGTGTTGTGTTTTTTCTGAGTTTGGCAGGTTTAAACTATCCTTCGATTTAGTCTGTTCAGGGCTGGATTTTCTGACTGAGGGAGATGAAGAAATGAAGTCTGGACATTTACCTGTGTTGTTTGAGTTAACCTGGCTTATATTTGGAGAAACACTTAACTTGCAGTAAGTGGAACAGAACTAGCATTTCTGTCAAAACAAGGGATTCCTAACTTGGGTTTTTTTGGTAACCTAAAGCTGTGCAGAGCTCTACAGCAACCAGCACATCCCTAGGCTGGAGCATTTTCTCGGGGTGTTTAAAAACCGGATGACTTGTTCAGCATGCTGCAGGAAGGGGAGGTGAAGGGAGGTGTGTGAGCAGTGGGTGTGGCTGCACTGTGGTTGCAAATTACACTTGAGTGCTGCAGGAGGGCAAGGCCAAGTCCTGGCAGGGCTGGTCTTGCACCCTGTACGCCTCTATTGTTGCAGCCTCTGAAACTGAAAGGGATTGCTTTCTTCTGGCAGAAAAGCAATTCCGTAGAAACTACTACTGCAGTTTTGTCGGGGGTAAACAGATGCTTTCTGGGCTTTGAAACAGCCACTTCGTATCTCCGTTGTCTCCTCTGGCTCCTCACTGCTATGGATATTCGTAGAGTAAGGTCTTCTTATCTTACCACAAAGCTGTTTGGACCAAGTGTAGTGGATTGTTTCAAGGTTAGGGAAAAGATTGTGCTGCCAAGAACGACTGCTCCTGCTTGTATGTTTAGCAGGAGCCTGGTGTTAGCACAGCTGGAAACAAAAGTGCTGCAGCTGCTGGTGGCTGAAGTTGGGTCTCTCCCCAGATGACCTTTGCTGTCTGGCTGATTTGATCACTGAGGGTCCTTTGTGGCTTACACCCATCCACAAATGTTTCTAGAATAAAATGTTTTGAGGAAGCATACCTGGGTGGTTTAACATTTCAGCTGGCCATTTCTAGATTCCTTGCAAGGACTGTGGGGAAATCCTGTGCAGGATTAGCTTCTTTTGTTACTAGTGATGACCAGAGCCAGGGAGCTGATGGCTGTGGCTATGTGTGTTCCTGCCCAGTCACTTGGCATCATCCCATACATTCTGATTTTATTATGTCCAGAGACTGCACAGATCTCTTTTTCACTGGGTGTGAGTCATTACTTTTGCTTAGGTATGCAGTTTAAATACCCACTAATGTGTCATTTTGTCTGGTTCCTAATTCTACATCCTAAATTTATGTCAAAACTTTATTTAGTCCTTTGCCTGCTGCAGACTATTGAGACTAGTCACCACAATTTCAACTTGAGGCACAGTTCTGCAGCTGATTCATGCACACACACATGGACTTTGTGGACACCATGTACACAGAAATGGTTTTGTATGGGCCTTTTCAGTAGATATGAAATACACTTTATATCCATGAATCTTTTATTTGTCTTCTGGTTTCCATGGCTGACTGTTAAATGTCTGTATGTGGTTAACTAACAAGGATCCAGTGAAGGTGGTTCCCCTAATTATTTTGTGTTCTTTGGTTTATTTTGTGGTGCTAGGCAGCTGGCCTCATTCATGAGTTCCTAAATTGACCTCCTATAAAATGTTAATTTAGCTCTGATGTAGTAGATGAAAATACTTAGCAGAGTTTGAATTACATTGGGTTTGGATATTTCATACGTAGTGCCTGAACCAAGTATCCACCAGCTGATAAAAGTATGTTGGTAAACTCTTGCTTTTCTGCAGTGCTGTGATAAGAGTTCATTCAGTTACTTAAAGTTTCACTTGAGATACCAAAATATTTTCCAGGTGTAGCAGAGTGGTTTCAGCTGTGCTTTACAGGTATAGAAAAGGAGAGCTAGAGCATTGTAATTGGAAAGTCACGTGCTAAAGGCAGTGGGACTCCCTGCATTTAGACCTTGCTATACTTAAACCATTCTGGCATTGATGCTACTGATATTTTTAAGTTACTTGGTATAAACTTGAACTGTATTCATTTGCAGCTGCTATTTGGATACCTAATGTGGTCATAGAAGCCTAGAATGGTTTAGGTTGGAAGGGGCCATCTAGTTCCAGCCCCCTGCCATAGGCAGGGATGCCTTGCACTAGACCAGCTTGCTCAAAGCCCATCCAACACTTCCAGGGATGGGGCATGCACAACTTCTCTGGGAAGCCTGTTCTAGTGCCTCACCACCCTCACAGTAAAGAATTTCTTCCTAATATCTATATCCACTTTTTTTCAGTATAAAACCATTCCTCTGTCCTGTCACTACAGGCCCTTGTAAGAAGTCCTTCTCCAGCTCTCCTGTAGTCCCCTTTAGATACTGGAAAGTGTTATAATGTCTCCTCAAAGCCATTTCCTACCCTGGCTGAGCAAATCCAGTTATCAGACTGTTTTTATTACAAGAGGTGCTCCAGCAGTCCTAGCAGTTTGTGGTCTCATCTGATCTTGCTCCAGCAGGTCCTCATCCTTCTTATGCCCTCATTCTAGATGGCAAATACTCGTACTTCCTAAAAATCATGTTGCTTTAGATTATACTATGTTGTGCTTAAAAAAAAAACCCAAAACTGTAAGTAGAAATCACTTGTAATATTTACTCCATGACAGTTAAAAAAGAAATTTTAAAAAAACTGATCTTTTTTTATTCAGTTTGAAGATGTGTTCAGAATCACTTCTCTTCCAGTTTCCCCGTGCCCTGCATTATTTGTCATCTTTTAACTGAGACAAGCCTTTTGGAAGTATTCTGTTATATGGGTTTAGGCAGGAAGACTTTGTTGGAAATGAAGACATGTGTCATGAAATATAATTGTGTATAGCGATAATTCAGCTTTGCTGTTAGCAAGAAGTTAATATTGCACAGGGAATATGGTAGGAGCACAAGCAGAGATGCAGTGTTTCATCAACTTCAGGTTTGCTTGTGGTGAAATGCAGAAAGGGCCCCTACTCTATAATTTCATTTACCCAAGGGCTGTAGTGAGCATAGCTGATCTTAGGTCATTGATTCTGGGAAGAGACAGGCAGTTGAACAAAACCACCCTCTATTCTGCACAAAAAGCCTGAAGCATCTGTGGCAAAGACCGGTATCTTAAAATGAACAGGGAAAATTGTAGAAATGGATTAAGGTAGGGTGGGAAACTTAATAAATGGCCACTTTTGACAATGGTTTTCCTTGGGCAGCTGTCTATGTGGGGAAGAACGGAATAATAATCATCAGTTGAGTTCAAAGTTGATATTTATACAGCAAGCTGACAGGGTAACTATTCAAATATTTAATACTTACTTGTTTTTATTACAGGAATTACAAAGCTCAGGAAGAGGACGCTTTGTACTAGAACATGCTGCTCCGTTCTCTGCTTTTTTGATGGACAGCTTTGGGCGACAGCACAATTACTTGCGAATTTCATTGACTGAGAAGTGCAACCTCAGGTGTAAGTGTCTGCTCTTTCTTTCCACAAAACTCTGCACATATTGTGCAAAGGCCAAGGTTTGAGTTAGGGTATCGTTGCTGTGTTGGCCCTGTGCTGTTTCTTATCTTTACAAAGTAATGATGAAGGACAGACAGAGCACAAACTTGGAGCAAGCCTAGGGATCTACCAGAGACAGGTGGAAGTGACAGATCTTTTATCAGACTTGGTGTGGTTTAGATAATGATGCTTGTGTGCCCAAAGTCAGTGAGCAGGAGAGCTCATACCTAGGCGTTCCCACAATTACGTCTGGAAAGTCTGTGGTTATGCTCCAGTGCTTGCTGGTCAAACTTGGTGTCAGTTTGAATGCAGGTTAGATAGAAATAAGGTTGTCTTTTTTTTCAGAATGGATCCGTTGTAATTTTGAGGCACATCAAATCAGTCTTGGGGTTTCCTCTGAAGTAAACCAGGAAATTTTTAGGAGATTGTAAAATTTTTGCGCAGTTGGTGTCATTTGACATCCATTAAAGACAGCTGCCCTTGGTGCATTTTTCTTATCAATATTGGATTAATTGTTGCAGGTTATTTTTTGCCTCATATTTCTGTAATCTTTGTTTCAGGTCAGTACTGTATGCCTGAGGAAGGTGTTCAGCTGACTCCAAAATCAGAGCTCCTAACTGCCCAGGAGATAATCACCTTAGCCAGACTGTTTGTGAAGGAAGGCGTGGAGAAGATCCGACTGACAGGTGGAGAGCCGCTCATCCGTCCCGATGTGGTGGATATTGTGGGTGAGTTCCAAATACAGTTAGTCTGGTTTTCTAGGTGGTTTTAGAGAAGCTGGCTACAATATCTCAGCTGCTGAATTGGGTTGAGGTATAAGTTAGGTTTACTTTCAGCAAGCTTTTCTCCAAAACTATAAATGATCTGTGAAATACCAGTAACGCTCAAAAATGTTAATGCTGGATTTCTGTTACCAGGGGTTTTTTTTTAATACACAAATTCAAGTTTTTTAGTTGTTTCAATGAACAGATGTAATTTGAAGCTGCTGTAGGAGACCATGCTATTCAGAGACTTGCTACAGTTCTTTAGATTATTTAAAAATCTTGTAACAGATGCATGTACATAAACTATGAGTCAGCATCTACACTTGCTGAAAGCTAAATTGTGTCCTGGGGACTGGTGAAAACATGCTTGAGACTTTCCTGAAGCAGCTGATAGTGGAATGTAGAATCCATCTCCTTTGAGATATTCAGAGTTTAAATAAGCACCGGATATAAACTCTGTGGTAGCTCTTTATTATTAGTAGTCTGAGGAGTACAAATCTGCATTAACAAAATCATTTTCCATGTGGTGGAGGATGGAATTGGATGACTTTTTATAACAGGTTTTTATACCCATTTCAAGAATGAAGTGGTGTAGAGTAGACCTGTTAGTTCATGTGTTAGGCAGTATACACAGCTTTTCTGGAGTCAACTGGGAGAAGTGCAGTTAAGGAAATTATTGGAGAATATATAAAAAAATTGTCTATTTAAGCAGATGCTCCTAATCCTAAAGGAAAATGTAGATGTAAAACGATTTACTTCATGGCTCATGTTTGACATACACGTTTTAGCTTCATGCTGTGGACTTACAGCATCTGTTCTGTTTCCTTTTCTAGTTGTTCGTTTTTGTCAGTTGCCTTTGCTTGTGCTGATTGGTGCAAAAGCAGTGACCAAAGGTCAGCAAACAAGTTTAATACAGATACGAGGAGAGTTACCAAGTTATGAAGTCTCTTTCATCCCTTTTAATTTTAGAAGTCAACAAGCCAAGAAACCAAGACACTGTGAAGGTTGCACCTGGTAGAGTGTTCTGACTGGTCCTTCTTAACTTGCTGGTGTTAGTGGAAAGCCTCCATCTCTAACTTCTCACAGTCGTCTACTGTCCAATTTGTTACTACAGGTGATTCCATATATTAGTGTTATTTCCAGTGCCTCATCCTGTATCTTGCCCTGTCTGATGAGGAAAAAGATGTATGGACATCAGCTGCTGCCTCTGCTGACCTAATCACCTGGTGCTACTTTTTTTTCCATTTTAAGCTGCAGAATGACATTAGTTTTATTTGGTATCTTTATGCATTTTGCATTTCTAGCAATGAAACCTGTATGGCACCTGGACTTTTTTTCCCAGTTGTTCTGAGGTTGAGCATTTTGTGAGTTTCGAGGCTATGAATAAAAGTAGTGATGTTCCCAAACTATCCTCTGGCTTCAGCATGTATACTTCACTCTCACAAAGATTAGGATGCTAGTGATAGCGAGTGTTAAATAATCTTTGGCAAAATTGAGCTAGTAGCACTTATCCTCTAAGAAGAGGTTATTCTTGGTCATTTGGGAGGACTTTGAGAGCTGAAAGCTAGGAAAAAAGAAATCTCTCTTAGTAAAGATTGCTCTTTCCCCACAACCTCATGTCTTCATGGAGCTCTTAATCATGTTCCAAAATGCTGCTGCTGTAAACTTCAGCATCTTTGCTGTGACCTGGCTTGACCCATTCCAGAGTTCTGGACTCAGCTTACAGTGAATATTTTGAAAGAGCTAAGAAATGAGATAAAGCAGAAATAAAGCCCTTATCAGCATGAACAAATAGAGGGAAAATAGTGAGGGAAGAAGGGACTATGAAATATTTTGCTGTAATTGCTGCTGCCTCAAGAGTAAGGGTTCTTCAAATATTTCTTAAACAATTAGGGTGGAAGTTATGAGGAAGGAAGATAAAACCAAAGTAAATTACTTTGCTGTGGCTCTGCTTCTGTGAGTTGTTTATGAGGGGTTTTTTTCTTATTTATTATTGTACTGATAACTGGAGGTTTGAAAGCTTGCTCTCTGGAGATCTGGTATGCTGAGGATTTCTGCATTTGGCTTATGAGGAGGCAGCTATTTTCTTAATCTTAATCTCATGATATTAACTGTTTCTTACACTGGTTTTTTTTTGGCCATTTTTTAGTGCCTTGCGTAAGCACGCTCCAGTCAGCCGGGCTACCACTGGTAATGGAAATATTTCCGTTGTCAAGTGCAAATGTTTTGTCCTTTTGGATGTTGTTGTCTTGGATTCTCTGTAATAGTCTAGTATGTTGACATTTTTCTGTTTAGTTAGGACTGCATGTGATATTTCTTTCATAAGTTTAAAGTTCTACTGCTGGCAGCTACCTCTGGGTTAGAACTGGTTTTTGGTAAAGCATTGTAGGACAAATGTTGCTAAATAAACAGTTAGGTCAGGTGTCAGTTGTGAAAGGGTTGGCTTGCTGCTTGTTAGTATTGCAGAACACAAAATTCAGTTTGCAAAGGTGGATGAGGAAAAGAAAGTGCACAAAATCAGAGGGTGCTTTTCAACAATAAAGCAGGTATTTAAGAAATGAAGAATAAAATTAGTGTGCATTTTAATAAAACAAAACTTTACCACCAGTTTCACTTGTAATAAATTGTTGTCTCATACCTTTTGAAATGAATTTGTGCTAAAATCAGTCTCTTAAACCAATACAGCTGGAAGAAGGCGGAAGCACTGAAGTATCCACATTTTCTTCACACCTTCAGTGATACTTTTTTCTCTGTATCACAAATCTTTTGGATTTTCTGTGTAACTTATAGTTTAAGTGTTCTTTTTACTTTTTATTTTCTAGGTCAGCTGTACAAGCTAGAAGGGCTGAAAACCATTGCTGTCACAACCAATGGGATCAACTTGACCAGACTGCTGCCCCGGCTGAAGGAGGCAGGACTGAATGCCATTAATATTAGCCTGGATACTTTGGTGCCAGCTAAATTTGAGTTCATTGTCCGAAGGAAAGGTACAAACTTGTCTTCTAAGGCAACTGTGTTAATATTTGCAGGAATGTCATGAGTTGCTTACAGTATCTTTCACAGTCAGTTACTTTGGGAGGGAAGTGAATGGCTGTCCTTCTGAGGCTGGGAAAAGTACTCTACACTAGATTATTCAGTAGTGGCTCCTTTTCCATCTTTCTGTAATGCTTAGCAGGTAGAGCCCCTTTTGTTGGAGCTGGTGAAATAGAAGATGCTCAAATCACCACAGTCATGTGGCTAGTCATATAATCTATAATTGGTTAGTCATAGCTCTCAAAAGGACTCTCGAAATCTTATTTTGGTTTTATGTGCTGCTCTTCTTTAATACTGCTAAAAAAACTCAGATGCTTCTGTTGTTCCATCTGGGGACAAAGATGCTACAAGAACTGAACTTCTTGTCATGAATACTGGCAGTTTCTAGAAGTTATATTTAGGATGTGCTAGCACTGGTCTCACTTGAGGTTAGTGATGTTCTGTAAACTTTTTAATAGGAATAAACAAATATCATGCCTGAGGTAATTTGAGGAGGGCTGTTGGCTTTGTAACTGCAGTCCTACTGAGCAAATGATTGCAAGTAAAATTTAAAAAATGCTTGGATATGCCCAGTGTTACAGATTCTGGTTTAAATGAATCCTAAAGCTGATCATGGATCTCAGCTTCATAGTTGGGCTTCCTTCCAAACTAAAACTGATTTGCTGTTGTATCATTCTCTTCCTGTCCAGCAACATAACTTCAGTAGGCTGTGAACTTCTAATTCTGACAAAACCTCTAAGTAGCCACCAGATGGTGCAACAGCCTCAGATAGATGTAGGGAAAGGATGGTAGAAATCTGGAATGCTGTGAGAAGTAACGTCAACATTTGAATCATTGCTAGCAACAATTCTGCTGGCATGTGCAGAAAGGTGTCCATGTCAACAGTCTCTATGGGAGCACTAGTTCAGGTTTGTGTGTCGTTGTGCAAAAATCAGTTCCTGTCATAAAGCTGACTGGAGCGTTATCCATCCAGTGTAGAATATTGCATTGATCTGGTTGTGTCATGGCACAGTTGGCCCCTAGAGTGGTATTTGGGATTATTTAATCACAAACAGGTGTTGACTGTGCTCTTTCCTTCTGTGTGTTTGAGTATTATCTGGTTTGTGACATTCATTAGGAACAAGCTCTTCTTTTTGCCACTGAAGGGGCAAACCTGAGCCTCCAGCTTCCTGAATTACAAGGCCAGAGATCTTCATATCTGATTAGAAGCTGTTAGGAATCTGCTCCTTATAAAGTAAACTAAAAGTTATTAGGTGATGAGGGTAATTTTTCTTTATGTAAATGTTTTCTTCCACCCTTAAAGGAAAAAAGATCTTTACACCAACAAAGAGAGAAATTGTTCAACTGAGTGGCATAGGCAATGGACAGGGAAATTTCTATTACCGAGTATTTTTTAAGAGGAGAAAAAGTCTCCAAATCATAGATATTTTTTCTAAGCAGAGATCAGATAAAAATATTAACATTGAGTTCTATTGCTTTAAAGTTTTTTCTGGTGTTTTTTTTTTGTTTTTTTTTTTTTTTTTTTTTTTCCCCCCCCCCGAGGGTTTTTATTTAATAGGAGATTTCCAAGTATGGAATGAACAGAGAATAGAGTGCCTGCCCTACTGAGCTACCCTGTCTCCTTGGCAGTTCCAGAGGCAACAATATAGCTCTGTTAAGGTGAGAGGGATTCTTGGTCTTGGCCTCTTACAGGCTGATAACTTCTCTGGAAAGTAAAGGTGGCATCTGGTTATGGAGCTAACCAGGAACTTCAAAAACTTGGAATGTCTCTGTTTTGCTGGCAAGTCAATGTTGGAATTTAAGAAGAGGTAGAAAATGTGTATCTTTGCAGGTGCCCTGTATCACAGCTGCTTCTACTTGCAGATGGTTGGGATAGACAAAATGACTGTGAGATCATCAGAGATTTCACTGATGTGTAGAAGCACTTTAGAGTAATGCAATATTTCTACTTTTTCAATCTACCATATTCTAAGGGATGAACAAATGCAAAATGCTTTCATGCAGGTAGCCAGTCTAACCTGTTTTATGGCCTGTCCCTTTCTTTTTGTGTGTTTCATACAAGGAAAGTAAAGTAATGATGTACTTGAATTGTATCATTAAATGTCGGCTTGAAGCCTTCTTTCTTGTAAGGATTAATTGCTGGGGGTTCCATATAGGGGTTTTCTGGATGGCTCTAAGGTTCTCTGTACTATAAATCTGGCTAAAGTTGTGACTTCAGAAGAAATTAACTATGATGAAAGTATTGAAATTTTTCATTGAGTGAAAGAGGAGAAATGGTTGCTTCCTGGCCTTTTTAGTTACATTGAGTTTCTGCATTCTCTAATGCTGTGGCCACAGGTTAGATTTTCTGAGCAGTAGCAGAGATTTGTGATCCCATTCATGGCTCTGGGTTGTGCTTACAGCAGTGTGTCATTATCTCTGTTGCCACAATCTGCCTTCAGTCTTGCTTAATACGAATGAGATCTACCACAGGTGCTGGAAACTTCCTGGGCACATGCACAAGTAGGTGGTGATTGAGAAGGGTGACAAGCCATGGCTTCAGACAGTTGCTTACAAGAGTTATTTCACTATGTGAAATAACACTGCTCTTCACCACTCTTTGCAGCCAGGATTATTGTTAGAACTGGCTTATTAAATTTTATTTTCTGCTTTGCTATGTCCATGCTCTATGATGCCTTTACTAGCCAGAGCGCAGTGAAATCAAACTTTTGTCTCTTTAGTTTTCTTTTTACTGATTTTGAATGCATCCCATATTAAGTGTACACAGAATACTACTGAGTTATTGCTTTTTTCTGCTAAAGCACCTACAGAGTAATGAAGGTATGATCTGTTCACTAGAGAATCTTAGTTTCCAGTAGATCATAGATAGGAAAGGAGGGTGATGGACCTGTGCAGAAAAACATAGGACTAGGAGCAGCATGGGGATCGTCATGAAAACTTCTAAGACATACTGCCCCTGAGCTTCTGAGTAGTGAGCAGTCATTAGTTTCAGGAAGCCAGTTACATCTGTAGCCAGGGTTGAATAGGGAATCGAGGGCCTTTTTGTTGTTCCTAAACTCATTTCACCCCAAATGTATTTCAGAAAAATCCTCTTAAAATTCACTTAGCAACATTACTGTCTTATTCGGAACAGAGAAATCCCATCATTGTAGGAAAGACACAGGCCATTACTATAAAATAAATACTAATTTATTATTCTTTTTTCATTGCATCTGGAGGCAGTTCATAGATTCTTTCCACTCCCTTTCAGAAGAATGTAACACAAGTAAAGCTGAATTACAGGGAAGTGCAGAATCATATGCAAGTAATGCATGGATATCCAAAGAAGTAAAAAACCATACCAGTATTGTTGATTACTCAAATACCAGTTAAATATTGATCTCAATGACTTGAGCACAGTAACTTGGTAGGCTTTGGGGTTTGTGACCAGGGGTATAATTTAAGTCTCTTTATTTGCAGCTTTTCTTACTTGCAGCCCTGTCTACTGAATCAGATTTGTTTTTATTTGTCATCTCTTTGACTTGTACTAAATAACCACCTTCTGCATTCTGCTCTGAAACAACAAAAATTATTTTTCACTCTTTTTGTATCATAGGCTTTCACAAGGTAATGGAAGGAATCCACAAAGCCACCGAACTTGGCTACCGTCCTGTTAAGGTAAAGGCAGTGTTTATTTCCTCTCCAACTGTTGTGTTTCACCATACATACAGATCACCTGATAAACAATTTATTGTATTCCATGTCCCCACCCCATGAGTAATTTTTAGTAAAACTGGAGAAAAACTTGAAGATCACATCAAGAGGAAGATTCCTATCTCCTTGTGCAGCTGGGGGTGCAGGTCATACTCTGCTCACTAGTTTCAGGTGTGTGCTTTACCTGCAGGTGAACTGTGTGGTGATGCGAGGCTTCAATGAGGACGAAGTGCTGGACTTTGTGGATTTCACAAAGGATCTGCCTGTGGATGTGCGGTTCATAGAATACATGCCCTTTGATGGTAAGTACTGCTGCTTTGAGATCCTTCTTGGACAGAAGGGAGCTGATTGGTGGATATTCACCCCATAGCCTTGTCTCTAGAGGTTTTGGTAAGCTCTTTTAGGGAATTAGGAATTGCCTGAAGTTTTTTTACAGCTTTTCTTCTTCCCTCCATACTGTATAGAAGGACTGGTTGGGGCTGAGACACGTACAGCTGAAGTGACACTTACAGAGTGGTTCTCTGCTAATAAGGAAAATAAAATGCACAGTCTAAGGTTAGGCTGGTTTTCTTAATTCTAGGCAATAAATGGAACTTCAAGAAGATGGTAAGCTACAAAGAAATGCTTGATACAATTAAACAGCGATGGCCAGAATTGGAGAAATTACCCTGTGAGACTTCCAGCACAGCCAAGGTGAGATTGCAAGAGAACACGTAAAAAGTGCCCCCATTCCTTCCCAAAAGTGCCCCAAATCCCCAAATTCTCCCAAGTTCAGCATTGATATTTGACTGCCAAAGTAATAAATACACAGTGTGGTAACTCTTGGGTTTTGGTCAAGCTGCCTGCATGAGGCTTGATGCTTACGAGTCCTAGTCATAATCTGTACCTTTATAAATACAGTGTGTTTTCTAGGTGTATTTTCAGTCAGATACGAAGAATGCCAGGCCTGTATCCTGTATTTATGGCTTTTGAAACTTTTGTCAGTCTATGTCTGCACATTAACAATCCTGATGGAAGAGTTGTTCAGTGAAAAAACTACTGCTTTAAAGTGTACAGTGCCAAATGGGGAGTTTCTAGCTCGTGCTCCCTGCAGGCATCACCTGTTAGTTGATAACTGCAACAGCAAACGTTTAACAAGTTTGAGAATTTCTAGAAACAGGGCAGAATAGACTGGAACACCACCTGAATCAACTGATTTTGCTTTTATTTTTTATTTGATATGATCCTAGGACTGAAGAAAATCTCTGTTAAAATAGATTTTCTGGTCTTTAGGCAAGTGGAGCAGTAAAAGCTAGGAGTCCGTATTTGACTTTTTTTTTTTTCTCTGCACTTCTTTAGAGTTACAAGGTGCCACATTTCCAGGGACAAATCAGCTTTATCACCTCCATGTCAGAGCACTTCTGTGGATCCTGCAATCGGCTGAGGATAACAGCAGATGGGAACCTAAAGGTAGGTTGGTAATGAAATAGGATTCTTTTCATGCAGTGAAAATAGCGTTGAAATTCATGCCCTAAAAGTAGCTGGGATATAAAGACTCACAATTATTACCAGCTAGCTCCTGTTATTTGTCTTGTATGTATTCTTGTTTCGTCTTGTCAGGCTGTTAGGGAGATGTTACATCATCTTTTTTTTGGTTTCTCTGTTTTGCTACCATAGTTAACTTCAGTTGTAGAACATGGTTGTAAGGCCAGTAAATATAAACATTTATTCTAATCTTTGATTCAAAATCATCTTAAACATGTGACAAACAGATGATTTCCCATTTAAAAAGGGTCCAAGCAGCTGTGAGGGCTTGGCTTTTGCATTTCACAAGGATCCTGTCTTGTTTCCCAAACAACTTGTAACTCTTCTCCTTCAAGAGCAGCCTCTACATTTGCTCAATGACTGTAGAACAAGGAGGGATAACCATTTCCTGCCACGTTGATACTGGCAGTTTCTGGGGGAAAATTAAAGTTTTCAATTAAAAATTGGCACTTATGCATTGTCACCTGATATTGACAACAGCTGTGCTGCTGCCTAACATCAGATGACCGAGGCAGCCTGAAGGCCCAATGGGCTTAGGCTGCATAAACATCGCAGGCTGTCTGCGTGTACATGAGGAGAGATAAAGAAAACAATCTCCATAAATGTTCCCTTCAGTAGGGTAGGCCTCTTCAAAACTCTTCACTCTGAGGTTAGTACAAATTCTTGTAAAAGTAATTTATTCTTTCTCATTTGTCCTCCTCTGCTTCCTTCGGTTGACTGCAGGTGTGCCTTTTTGGGAATTCAGAAGTGTCCTTGAGGGATCACCTACGGTCGGGTGCTTCAGAGGAGGAGTTGATTCAAATCATTGGAGCAGCAGTGGGCAGAAAAAAGAAACAGCATGCTGGTATGTTTTTTGTACTAGAGAAATAACAGCAGTGGTAGGGAAATAAGTGTCCTGGTACTTGTAACCTTCCATTAGAATATAAGCTGCCTTGAAAGCCTTTTGGACTGATTTTGTTCTCAAATAGATGCAAATACCACAGCTCAACAACAGCAAAGTGTAAAGCTAAGTAGTTGTACTGGATCCCTTTTTTTTATAATTAGTTTGCTGTAAAAGGACTGAATTGAGCTGTTGATCCGAGTACTGCATTAACATACTTTTAGAAGTGACAAATGTCTTTTTTGCCATGCAGGACTTCGTGGGTACTCATCTAGTGCTCTGCAAAAGGTCATGACAGAGACTCCATGATGATGCAGTCACATTATCAAGCTATATTCATCTTTTCTGAATTTTTATTGATATAAACATTCACATATGAACCTAACTGAATTTTTGTTATCTGACTCCAGCTGGGAATGCTGACCTCTTGTACATGAACTGGCTTTATAATCATGGATTAGTCCCCTATACACTAAAAATATGCTTTGGCCCTTTTGTTTTCTTACAGAGTAACAGTAGTAGTTTTCCTTTTTTTTTTTTTCCCCCTAGCATGTGAAACAAATTTAAAGGTAGCTTTTAAATCTAGGCATAGACTGACTTGCAAAGGACATTGGTCTGACCCAGATAAAACAGGGCCTTATAAACCTAAGGGAAGGCGTGGAGGGATTGGTTCCTTTATTTGTTCCTTTATTTTATGTATGATTTCTGGTTTGGGAAAGGAGGGAGTGGTTGGGGAACAGTCTACTGAAGTCATTTTGCCATCAGCAGCATTTACCTGACATTCTTCTCCCACTTTGTGTTAATCTCATTATTGTCGCAGAGGCCTTCTGCGATTGAATTTCTTTGAACTGAAACAATTGTTAACAGCTTATCTATAGTACTAGAACAGTCAAATACTATTGTAAAAGACAAGATAGTCTCAAACAGATTGAATTCTGTAGTGGGCAGACTGTAATTCACATTATGGCAAGCTTTCTGGGAAAGGGTTCTGCATTGTGATAGACCCATAGCATCTGGATACCTGGAGACCCAGGCTGCTATAGTTTTAAATAATACTGCACTGGATTCCCCTTTTTCCAGTTCCTTTGGTCTTTACTGAGCTTTGTTTTTCCTAGTATTATGCAGGTTGCACTGTGAAGAGCAAAAAACCTAATATGTAAACCAGATGCATGACTTAACACCTAAAAAGCCAGGATTTTTATGTGTTCCTTATTTTATTTCTAGGCATGTTTAACATTTCCCAGATGAAAAACCGGCCAATGGTCCTGATTGGTGGGTGACAAATCAGTACGTAAAAAACATGCAATGATTTTGTTTGGTTTCTGTCTTTGGGGGAGCAGAGTAGCTTGTGGTTCTGCTTTCAGTTTAGGCAAAGTTAACATGCTGAAGTGGAAGAGGAGGAAAGGTTTAGTGTCCCTACCAAGCCTTACCCAGTTTTCCAATTGAAAGCCCTGGTTTTGTTTTCTCTAATTATGACAGTTCATTACATTCTCCAAAGGGATAATCCACTTTCCTACCTTATTTCCTATAAGCTTCCTTTGCACTTAAGTAGAACAGTATAGTTACTTATAAGACAGTTTGAGGTGAGTTTTGACCATATTGCCATATAAATATAAAGGACATAGAATAGAGTTTTATCTATGGATTAAGAAATTCAGCTTCGTTTATAACATATATAGAGCCATCAAGCTGACAGAAATGCAAGTGTTCCTACCTCATTACTACTTCAGAATCTGAGATGTGGGCTTCATTCTTTTGAAATTGCCTCTTTTTGCTGCTGATTCTCAGAACACAACCATGAAAGACCTATGAACCAAGAGCCTTTCCTTTCCTTCTAATGTCTATTGAAGCTATTTGCTAGCTCCCCCTCCTGTCTGAAGCTCTGTTCGTGCATGATGTTGCACTCCCGTGGTTCTCTTACTCATTTTTAACATCTCCTTCAGTATGATTTTACTTCCATGCCTATGTTTACCTATTCTGTAAGATAGCTGTCTTTCCATAGACCATAAGAAATGGTTACAAGAGTTAGCTTTGTGAGATTAATTGCACGATGTTCCCTTGTTTCTTATCAACAAGGTGTGGGAAAAGAAAAAACAAACAAGGGTGAAACACATAAACATTATGTTTCAAATCCAAACTCTCATCCTCCTATTAATGTTTTGGAGCAGGGTTGGCTGCTGGGCGGCTTAAAACACAGGCTTTAAAACAGGTACCCTTGGGGAAGGGAACATGCATTAATTTGCAGGTCTTTGCAACAGGTGATATAATAACAATTACTCTATTTTTAAACCAAACCCCAAGGGCTTGTACTTTATTTGCCTTTATTAGGAAATAGGATCCACTGAGATCTTTAACGTAGGTCTTCTCTGGAAATGTTTTTCACTTGGTGCCCCACTTTAAAGGGCTATCATTTTCCATGTTGACTGGTGCAAGCTTCTGCTTTTACTCACTTGTATTTGGCCACTTTGCTGCATTGTGTTCCAGAAAAGGGGTAAGGAGGACCTTTTGTTTAAAATGTGTATCGACTTGCTGCATGAGGAAAAAATTTTGTTAGGGTTTTTTTGGTTTTTTGTTTTTTGGTGGTTTTTTGGGGTTTTTTGTTTGTTTGTTTGTTTGTTTGTTTGTTTTTTTAAGATGAAAAATACTATATTAAACTCTTGACTGCTCACTGGGATCTAAATAATTTTTCAAGTTGTGTTTGAATGAATTCCCACACTCCAAAGTTAGCATTCATAGCAATGTTTGGATGTCTACAGAGCAGATCAATCCAACTTCCTTTTGAAAAGTGCTTTAACAGTGTCTTACATGCAGTGAAAGAGGCAGCCTGTCCAGGTCCTCCTCCTTCAGCTGTTCCATCTCCCTTTGAGACTGACTGCTGGCAGTCATCGCATCAATGGAGAGACTGGAGATGAGTGGAGAGTATCCCACTGTGACACATGGGGAATCATTAGGAGATTTCCTAATTGTGTTTTGAATTAGTTACAAACTTCAAATAATGCTGGCGTGCAAGTAGTCAGCGGGGGAGTGTGTGTATGGAATTAATCTAATGAAATTTAATGAATGCTGTGGAAATCACTAATTGGTTTTGCTAGACCCAGTAAGCCAAACCTGGCATCTTCCCTGCACTGCTGTTGTCCAATCCTTTGCCAAATGGTTTGTATCTTATTTCCCTTAATCAAAATATTCCTTTCGGCAGGTTCTTCTTCTCCTGGGTTCACTTCAGTTACGGGAATTTCCTTATTAATTTAACTATCTCCTGCCTTCTTTTCTCCCCCTGAAATTGTGCTAGTTGGAAGCTGACACAATTAAGCTTGAGGTGCAGTAGTAGAATATAACAAGATGGAAATTGTCAGATGGCTTCAATATATGGTGCAGAAAACTGTTTTGGTTTTGTTTGTTTGGGGGTTTTTCTGTAGGTGTATGAGCAATTTGGGTGCAAATAGAGATGATTAGGTACAACTTCAAAAAGTGTAGGTTGCTCAGAAAAGCAAAGATGCTTTGCACTCAGTACTGTCTCTTAGTGCCTGTTTACTTCCCAACTCTACTTGAGCAGACTTTTCTCCCTGCTCCCACCCACATGTGTTTATGCTGTGGAAAGAGGTACTTGTCTGCTTTTGCAGTCTGGCTTCTCCTGCAAACAGGACACTTTCACAGGGGTTTAGCTTCAGCTTTAAAGCTAATCGAGGAATCCAGGAGAACAGATTGCTTTGAGTTCCTAGGTTTTGAAAGGAATATTCAGGTTAGGCCCCACTATGAAAAGAGAGAACAAAAGAGGAATAAGAAAAATAATTTCCTGTGTTCTTCTAAAGCAGAGCAGTGTTGCACTCAGTACATTTATGTCTATTTAATCCCATTCCTCTGAGGTAAACACATGCTTTCAAATTTGCAGGAATCCTAATTTTCATGGGTAAGCCATCAGCTGTAGATGAAAAAAGGCCTTTGCCTGAATTTAGGTTGTTGCAGTGATTATAATAATGAAATCTATGGATGATTTAAGCTTCAGGAATTGGTACTTTTAGACCAGTGTGTGGATGAAAATGATGCTAAGTGCATCAGTCTTGTTTTAATAGAGGCTGGGACTGACAAGGAAGAGTTTCCTGGGTTTGTTTTTAAAAAGAGATGGAGGAGCACAATGAAACCTTTGGCCATAGACTGTGTTGGTTACTATCATGTGGACAGTCCCTGGGCAGCAAAGGTAGCTCAGCAATGTGCAGGGGGGCAGGAAGTTGTTTTGGTGCACCTGTGGATAGGCTGAAAGGGAGTCCTTAAATATCAGAGCTACCAAAGGAGGTTATTGAACACAACCTAATTCCACATTTCTCAGAGCAGAGAGAGGAGGAGCTTCAGAAAAAGAGAACCATGCTTATTAGTGGTGCTGTTAAACCAGAGCTTAGCCACTTACCTCTATACTGCTTTCTTTACTTACAAAATATTTTGTTCACTTTTATGTGAAAGAGACTCCTTCTGTCTTCACACTTGGCATTTAGCCCAATGCAAATGCCAAAACCAAAGGATTAAATGGTAAAAAGGGACAGGAGGGCTTACTACCTCTCTGCCAGCTGGGAGCTCTGCCAGCTGAACTTGGACCATGCTTCTGAGTAGATACAAAATATATCTGTCAGTGAGGGAACTGTGGTTTTTCCTAGTGCTTAAACTTCAGCTGTCATTAACGTGTTAAGAGCTGGCAATAATATGAGATGTTCCCATCACCCTCTGAGCTTGTAGACAGTGTAGTTGCAGTGCTTCTGGTCCCTGCTGTCCTCAAGTGCTGGCATGACCCTTCCCTGCAGAAGGAGATGAAAGGAGGAAGTGCAGCCGCCTGTGCTGGCAGGGAGCTGTTTGGAAAGGCAGAGTTGAGAATCTGAGTGTAAGAATTTCCTATTAACCCAGCCAGGCTTTTGAAAAAAGGTTGGTGTTGGGATGGTCCCAAAAGTATGCTGAGATACAGTGATTCACTTTTCTTCAGAACTGATGCTTTGATAAGCTTTCTTGGCTGCTGTTTCCCAAAAGGTGTTCATACTTTCAGAAGGTTTTTTCTTTTTGTTA
This sequence comes from Sylvia atricapilla, assembly GCF_009819655.1. Classification (NCBI taxonomy): domain Eukaryota; kingdom Metazoa; phylum Chordata; class Aves; order Passeriformes; family Sylviidae; genus Sylvia; species Sylvia atricapilla. The sequence goes on along the minus strand of NC_089142.1, from coordinate 84,645,512 downwards.
TGGACCTTGAAATGAGTGATCCGAGTCTTGACATTTGTAATAGCAAACCAGGAAATGCAGGGAACTGATGAGAGAAAAGGAACTTGAGGAAAAAAGTGGATATTTTCAGGCTTATTGAGGTTTTTACAACACAAGAAGTCCCAAGCAGTGCTCTGACAGGGTTCTCAGCTGCTACAGGCAGCTTAGCTTTCCAGTTAGTAAGATGTTCTTCTCATGTTACTTTTTGGTTTTTTTTCCCCAGAGCTTGCATTGATGTCATTCCCACTATGCCAAGATGGCCTACAGAATCCCCCAAATTCAAAACAGTGGGGCCACACATTCAGCCATTTGACTTTGACAGCAAGTTTACCCAAACAAAAGGGAAAAGCATCAATGAAAAATAAACTCAGAGGACAACTTTTCCTGCCAGGATCTCACCCAGAGAAACAGTGGCACATAGCAATAGGAATTATACAAACCCAGCTGCGAGGCTACTGTGTCTTCCAGAAGGACCCAAGCTCAACATTTGATACAAAGTGCCTTGATGCTTCTGTTGGCCAAGTTCCTGTGGACTGTCAGTCCAAAGAGGCATGTTCAGGATCTGAATTCCATACCAGGGATTCAGGATCTTGCACCAAGGTACCTCCTGCCTCTGACAACTTGACTCACACTGATGAGGAAGGACGGGCCACAATGGTTGATGTTGGAGGGAAGCCAGATTCCAGAAGAAGTGCTGTTGCTGGTGCCGTGGTCCTCCTGGGGGAGAAGGCATTCAGGATGGTGAGGCAAAACCAGGTGAAGAAAGGGGATGTGCTGGCAGTCGCTCAAATTGCAGGAATTCAGGGAGCCAAGCTGACCAGCCAGTTGATCCCATTGTGTCACAACATCCCTCTGTACCATGTTGAGGTGTCTCTGAGCCTGGATGAGGCCAGGCATGCAGTGGTGATTCGCAGCGCCTGTCACACCTGGGGGAGGACAGGTGTGGAGATGGAGGCTCTCACAGCTGCCAGCCTGGCTGCGCTGACAGTGTATGACATGTGCAAAGCAGTCACTCATGACATCGTCATCCAAGAGCTGAAGTTGCTTAGTAAGACAGGTGGGCAGAGGGGAGACTTCTCAAGGGCCTAGGTAATACCCAGATACCTCCAGCCCTCCAAGTGACCACTGCTCCTGTTCAGCCTCTTCTGGAAGTCCTTCTGCTCAGCTGGTGGGCTTGGAGACCTTAGCAGGTGTGTACAGTACAGCAACCCCATGCCTCCACCATTGCCTTACTCTGTCAGCTCACTGCTGGGTGAACAGTGGAGCCCCTTATGCCTGTTGAAAACCATGTGTATTTTCTAGAGGACAGATTTCTCTACTCTGCCAGTACTTCCATTTCAGTGTCCTCATGATGAGATTGAGAAAAGATTCCTCTTTATACCACAGAGGTTTTTGGTTTATGGTTTGTTTTTTTTTTTTTTTTCCTTTGTGCTGTGAAATACACCTGCTGTCATCACACCGTGCAATTGTAAGCTCTGGAAATGAAGCCACTGCCTAAAGTGCTGTTACTTGGCAACTATTTTTAAGTCAAGGATTAAGATTTCAGAACTGTGTCCGTCCATCTTTCCCTGTGACCTCCTTCATTGAATATAGAGGGTGACAGTGAGAAGAACATAGCTGGGGAACTTCACCATACAGCAGAGATTATAAAACATGGAACAGTCAGAGTCAAGGGGCAGCTCCCATCCCTTTGCAGTGCTACTGCTTCCCTTCACAGTATCTGAGAATGGATGAGTAGGATTGAAAATGACAACAGTAGGTCACCTGGTCCAACCTCCCTGCTCAGGCACCCAGAGCACATGGCACAGGGTTGTGTCCAGACTGGAATATCTCCTGTGAGGGAGCCTCTGTAACTTCTCTCAATAATCTCAGTGCTGAGTCACATGCAGAGTAAAGAAACTCAGGTCGAACTTCCTGTGCATCAGTTTCTGCCCCTTGCCTCTTGTACTGTTGCACAGCACCATCAAGAGGAGCCTGACTCCATATTCTTGGCATCGCCCCCTTAGACGCTGATATACATTGAGACATCAGTCATCTCTTTTGGATGCTGAACAGGCCCAGCTCCCTCATCCTTTCCTCATAAGAAAGACACCTGCAAGTGGGAAATATCCACATATCCACTTCAAAAGGAAAAAAAAAAAAAAAAAAAGGCACCTGCCCAGTTTTCTGCCTTGTGCTCTGTAAAACATGATGCAGAAAGAGGATTTCTGGGTTTGGAAGAATTATTTTTTCTGATCTGAAAATACGTTAACAATGTTAAAAGCATGTTCCAGCATTTTGACCTTAGCACTGAAATACATGGATGCCCTGTTTGCATGCTTAAGGGATTAATTTTGCCATGCACAGAAGTAAGTATTAGGCTCTTCTTGACTCTAGAAAGAGATGTCGCTCCAAGCCCTAGAAGACTGCCAAATTTTTAATGCCAAATTTTAATGCTGTGGTGCAGCTCGTAGTAACCACCAACCTGCATAAAACAGATTTTAATACTAGTGGCCACTTGGAAAATTAAGGTAGTTATTGTTGCCTCTGCCAGAGTGTTTTCCTGCATGTTTCGCTGATTTGCTTTTCATGAAGTCTTCTGGCCTTGGAGTACCTAAGGGTCCCCATAAATGTAGCAGTGGCTAGTCATGTAGCAATAATTAGCTTTGGTAATTAACTGTCCTAGGTAAGAAATTACTCAGCATTCTTGTTAATATTAATGTCTGCTTTTCAAATGTTAATTTAAGTGCTCTAAACAGGGTGTTACTGGTTGCTTATGGCTAATGTGAAGCTACACATGATTCAAGGTGCTCCCTCCATACACACAGGGTTGAAGACAACTCTAGTAAGGTCAAAGATATTACCAGAAAATCATCTTAAGAGGTTAAAGTACTGTGAGCGCCCACACTGCCACGCACATCCTGCTCACGTAAAGTAAGCACAGGTCTCAGATGAGGAGGCAATAGGTTTTACTACAGATCTCATATACCAGCTGCAACTCTTTCCATTGCAGGTGCATTGATTCTTTGTTGTCACTGTGAGATAAGGTAGATAGAGTGACAGACCTAGCAGCTATAGCTGAAAGGGAAAGAAATCTGAAAAGCTTGGTGCCCAAAATCCATAAGTATTTGTATATCAATGATGTGGTTTAGGAATGGTATTCCCCAATTTAGTGTTCCACTCTCACTCACTCCTCCCTCCCTGTGGTGGGCTGGAGAGGAGGATTGGAGGCACAGTAGGTAAATATCATGGGTTCAGATAAGAAAAATTTACTGGAAACTGCAATGGAATAAGAAAATGAGCAGCAAAACCTTCAATAATAGAGGGAACAGGCACTATGTGACCACTCCCTTACTGGAAGAGACCCCTTCCCTGGTCCCCATAATAACCCCTCATGCTGTTAGCCATGCTCTTGGCTCCTGCAAAAATTAATCATGTCCTGGCATGACAACCAGAACAATCTACTACATTGATTATTCCAGTCTTGACTCCCTGTCATTCCCAGGAGTGTAGCTAGCGCTGCCATACTGACACTGACAATCCCACCCAATCCTGCAAATACAAGAGATTCCTTTCATCTGTGGAACTGCTGTGCCCATAGCACAAAAGTTTCCTTAGCTCAACATGGAAACAAAGTGCTAGGAAAAGGAAGCACACGTGTAACCTGCTAAGTCAACTGACTGACACAAGCACTTGCCTCCGCTCACCATGCCCAACACACCCTGCCCTCCTGGCCCACCCCCAGGCTCTAGCTAATTTTGAAAATGAAAAAGAAACTCGATGTACTCAGTAGTAGTAAAATACTGCTTTGGGCATATGATTCTTTGGTTTCTGAGAAGTGTGCTGTCCTGCTGTAGAGCTCGCACAAAGGACTCAGGGCCATACCAGGGACTACTGAGCACTTGCACGACCACCACGCACATCTCGCTTCTTACGCACATTTCACTACTTCCTTGGTCTGAGAGTGGCTGGAAGTGCAGGGCAAAGTGACTTCAGTGCCATTTTATGCTCATGTTACATTATCAAGTCTTTAAACTATGCACATTTATATGCACATTTAGCGAGAGAAATGGGTTGAGAGCACTCTCCGTTTCTGTGGTGCTGGGTGGGCCATGGTGTAATATATGTTGATGAACTGACTACTTTTTGGAGGCTTGCTTTTTTTTTGTCCAGTGCATTTTTAATAAATTCTAGTTGCAATGGAATGTGGTTTGCATTACTTCGAATGTCTTTATTTGTCTATGTTTTAACCCAAAAGCTATGAATAGTTACCTTGGGACAAGCAACAAGACAGACTTCGCAAGTTGTATGATTAGTCAGCAATTAGCAAAGGATCAGTCATAGTAACTTACTACTATAAAGAATCTATTTTTTTTTTCTGTTGAGTGAAACTTATTTTAATCTGTCTGTTCTTAGATTATGTAATCCCATGAGTTTAACATCTCTTGTTATCCCAGCTTCTCCCACATGCCTGTTCTGAGCCAGTGGCTGTAGATAACATCATTGCTTTTTGTAGCAGAACTGGGGCCTCCAGAGCTCTTCCTCCTAGGCCGAGTGACCACAACTGGAACCAACATTCAGAGAAGTGTCTGTATAAAAGTCTATCCCCCCTGAATCACAAATAAGCTTAAGGGAAGCTCCCCTTCTCATCCATCTGAACTTTCAGGAAAGCTCTCAAGTCTCCTGCTACCAAAGAAGGCATCAATGATCTTAGACATCTTTTCCAACCTAAATGATTCTAAGGTTCCAAATGCTGTCAATCCTAAAATAAGCTCATCATTTTTCTAGGAGCAGAAAAGGAATAAAGCACCAAGCCCACCACCTCCTCTTGAAGGTGTCATAAGAGTTCAAGTTGCTCTTTTGTGCATGTCAAACAACACTCAAATACTGCCGATCATGACAACTACTCACAATGCACACACCATAGATCTTCTGCCTGCTGGAAACTCGTCTGTCCCAGCTCATGGCCCATTTGTGTGTTACAGTCTGTTCACTGCTAATCTAGGCTGAAATCCTTTGGGGCATTTCAGCCTGGCTTTCCTTCATGCCCACATCCTGACAGTAGTTACTCCACCCTCACACTGTCCTGTTAAAAACTGGATGCAGCATATAAAGGAGAAGCTGGAAGAAGCTGGTCATTGAGAAGCTGGAAGAAGCTGGTCATTAAGAATTCTTAAAGAGATTATGCCAAAAGAGCAGTGATTTCAGGAAGTTCTGAGAAAAGGAGAATGGGCCATGGAGGGAAGACAACTTGAAATACCTCAGGGAGGGACTTCTCTTTTCCTGAATGGGTACTGCTCAAAACCAGATTCTAAAAGCAACAATAGCTGAGCAGTGAAGAGAGCAATGAATTTTATCAGCTATTTTCAGCCCCTGTAAATGATTCCCTGTAAATTCCCTGTTACTCAGCTTTACGTGGGATTTGACTGAACAGGCCTTTGGTCCTGTCCCTTGCTTGGCACTTTGCTGGTTCTCGTCTCGCTCTGGCTGCCTCAGCAGAGTCAGGCAGGCTTTGAACAGCTGAAAAATGGCTGGGGCATCGTGTGTGCTTTGGCCAAGGCATAGCTGCTAATTAGTCAAACAGCAACACAGTTCACTCACCAGAGCCTTGCTCCAAGAGAAGCTCAGCATTTCAGGGAATCTAAAATCAATTGGAGGAATTGCTGGTTGCCAGTGGGCTGACCACGTTTCCAGGGTTTTGGAATGTCAGGTAAAGGCCTCAGCTTAGGTCTCAAAACTGGTGGTTGTGAGGACCTTTGCAAAGTCATTATGATCGCAGGCAACACCCTGACATGCCTGGCACGGTGCCAGAAAGGCACAGGACGAAGAACTGAATCCTTTGTCACAGACTGTGCCTGAAGGGCTCTGGGTGAACTCCGGGCACTCTGTCGTAAGAGCAGATTCTCACTTTGGGCACAGCAAACTTAAAACAGTGGGTGGCTGAGACACAAATCCATCTGTCTGTACCTTCTCCTGTCCCTCCATGCTGCCAGTGCCACGTTTAGAAAGCTTCCAGTTTAGCATCTCTGTCTTTGTACTTATCCTGTTTGCTCCTTTGGGGAGTAAAGGGTACCCAAAATAGCAGCAGTAATGTGCAGCTGATTGCAAGTTCACAGGAAGGGATGGGATAGATGCCCTGAGACACTGTTGAGCTTTCCTCCAAGCAAATAAGCACAACAAATCAGGCACTGCTCAGCTGCCTGTGCACAACCCAACTGCAGTGGCAGAGCCGTGGCCATCAGGCAGACTGCCTACTGCCCATGGCTCTCCAAGGTGCCATCCACACACTACTTGCTCCATAGAACAAAGTTTCATGATTGCTTAAGGTTTGCTTCCAGAACCCCAAATTAGCAGCAGAGACAATTGCTTCATCAATGACTCCATCAACAGAGCAGGCATGATCTCAAATTCTGGACAGCCCACTCAAAGCCAGGAACTCTCAGTACTACTAAGTTCTTCCTGCATTAATTTAGCCTTAAAATAAGGTTCAACAGAAACACTGTCTTCTATACCCATAATACTCACAGCTGAAAGGATGCAAGGCCAGCAAAAGCAGAGTTTGTGTTTGCAAAGTCAAGGGCAACTTGGCCGCAGTGGGACAGGAGGTAGGGGAGGAAGAGGAGGAGATAGCAGGAGGGCCAGGCAGCTGTAAAGTTGTATTAATATTATGCTTGGAAGATAACGCAGGCTATCAGATACATGGCTGCTCCATAGGTAGTGCCCTAGGCCAGTTACCTGCTGGTACAGGTTGTGGCAAAGCTCTGTCAACACCAGCAGAGCTGAGCAGTGCCACAGCAGGCAGCATCTGCTGCTGGGAGCTGGGAGGGAGGGGTTCAGCTGCACAGCCCTGACCTGCCACTACTGCAGCCTTAGCGAACTTAGGTTTCATTATGAAGATAAGTTTGGCACTCAAGGCTCCCCATGTGCACAGTTGCAGTAAGGCTGAAATTGCTGTTTTGTGAGGCAGTGCCTGGAATTACACCACCAGTCCATCCCTCTCTCCCTCCATCCCCTCCCCAGCTGCCACCCACAGCCTCAGCGCTTCAGAGAGCTGCACTTCCCCACCCTGGGCCTGACGCTGAATGGAAATGTTTTAGCTCTGTGTGGCTCATTTGGCTTCTGCAGATCAACCCTTGAGGCCATCCTCAGCCCAGATCCAAAAAATGAGCTGAGGGAAGGGAATAATTTCTGCTGCCCCTGAAGCCTCATCTCTCTTATTGCAGCTGGCAGCTCAAAAGGCTCCATCCTGCCAAGACTGAATCTTAATTGGGATCAGTGGAAAAGACAAGCTGCTGCCAGGGCCGCCCTGATCCTGGTCTCACAGAGAACATGGGCAGAGCTTGCCCAGCTCCACAGGAGAAGGCCTTCACTAGAGTTTACAAAAAATAAAATTCCCTTCAGAGTATCAGTGGAAGCAGCAGGAGGAGGCCAAGGAGAGGACATGGCTTAGCCGGGTAGTTTGCAGTGGAAGTGCAGGCAGAACCACATCAAAAGGAAAATCCCCTGTCCCTGTAGCCTGCTGGGAAGGGAAGCCACCAGCAAAGGCTGAGGGGTACAGCTAGTAATCCCCAGGCCCTGCAGTGAATTCAAATACTATAACCATCTCTGAACAAACACACACAAAACCATCACAGTCATACCCAGAACTGCTCTTGCCAAGGGCTACAAGGAAGAAGGACAAGGTAAATTTTTCATCTTAGAAGAGAACGACTAGAGCAAAAGCTCTTCAAGCATTCCATCTGCACATGGCATCAGGATGCTACATGACACTTTTTCCAAGCCACAGCTGCTGACTTCAAGCCCACTTGCTTCAAAGACCCTGGCAGAACTCACTCATACCTCCGTGATTAGGCACAGTCTAGCCACCCCTTTGGCTCTGTGGAGGCAACCAGAATCAACACTGCCAACTCCTAATGCACCCAAGATGGGTGCTCCTGACCCAGTTTCCTTACAAGCACAGAGTCCTGTCATCTCAGCACTGTCTTGCCCCAGCAGCAGCAATGTGCAGCAGGAGCAGGGCAGAGTGAGTAGCCATCAGCCTGGGTTATATAATTTGTATTATTTTTTTAATTATTTAAATTTAAATTTTAAAATAATTTATATTATTTTTACACCATTTTTTCCACCTTGCATATTTAGGTGCATTTCCAAGTCCCTGCATCAGAGGAAAGCCACCGTGGCAAGTCTTGCTCAGACTGGGAGCTTTAGAAGAGCCTCCCTTGCTGACTCAGGGGGAACAGAGTTACCAGGAACTCTTGCAGCAGATGCCATGTCAGAGCTGCTGGATCTGAGCAATGAAAATGGGCTCTTGCTCTGGTAAAATGGCTTTAATGGGATTTTCCAGGCAGCAAACATGTTTTAAGGGACACACCCAGGACATTCAGCCATCAGCAACACGACTGCATGCAGAAGGCTCTTGGCCAGCCAGACTGGGAGAGGCATTTAAACACAAGTTTCTTGCCTTCATCTTTATAGCCTGCTATTTCTCTCCCGAGTTGCTAAGGATGCCTCAGAGCACATCCCTCTGGGATGCCCCTGATACAGCAGAGGCACAGCCACTAACAGCCCATCACCAGTAAACTCTAGCTTTAGAAAACCTGTGCCAGAGAACTCCAGCTGAACCCCCAGCAGCTGGAGGGGTTTTCATTTCCACTTCTCCAGGGCTGGTATTTCAAGGTGTTTTGATTTCTTTTTAATCAGTGCACATGGCCAGCTCTGGAGGGGGCTGAACGAAGAGAGGGAGGTGGTGCAGCCACTGTTTCTGTACAAAGTATTTCCACATGCAAGTGAAACGGGGCTCAACTCGCTCGGTGCGTGTTTTGCAGTGCGGTTACGGGCTGCCGTTCCGCCTCCACAAAGCTGTTATTTATTTACTTAAAGACTTGCATTCCATGGAAAAAGATGCCTCAAGATAGCACTGTGTTTCTAAAATTAAACCCAGCTGGATGGAGTGGGGAGCAAGCAAGTGAGCACTCCTATGCTCCCAACAGCAGCAGGAACAGGGTTCCCCATGTCCTGGACTCCCCTGCCCTCACTGAGCAGCAGGAGAGCCTGGCAAAATGCCTGCCGTGTCCTCAGCCATGAGGGAGGCAGCTCTCTGGGAAGTCAGACCAAGTGCCTTACTCAACAGCAGGAGTGCCACTTCTTCCCATGTCAGGGGATGAGGGTGTAAGAGCAGTGCTAGCCCTTCCTGCCCCAGCAGCTCAGCAAAGCCCCCACCCTGCTGCAGAACAGCAGACACCTCCTCACCATGTGCCTGACACACGTTTGAGTGTGGCCAGAAGTCCTTTAACAGAATTTGTGAGGAAGGCTGCATTCATGAGGCTCATCTCCTACCTAACCCAGCCAACATTTTCATCTAGTGTGACTGATAGCATCCTGCTCACAGTAGCTCTATTAGCCCTTGCTGTTGTAACCTAAGTTAAGAAACCTGTTCTCACAAAAGCCATTTATAGAAGGGAAGAGGAAAACCGAAGTATTCCTCCAACCTCACATGGCACCAGCAAGAAATGAAATCCCTCCCAGACACACTCTCAGCACCTGTTCCCCTGTCCACATGAGCACAGGGACTTGCCTCTACATCTACAAGTGGCTCTGCTCAGAAATGAGCACATCAGCTCATCAGAGCAGCTGTGCCAGAGCTGCTGCTTAGGGGCTTTACCATGGCCTGCATTTAGCCTCATCTCTCAGACAAAATGTCTCCTCACACACACAGCTGAAGCTTTCCAAAGAACAAGTTGGGCACTGGTGGAGGCCCCTGCACTCATCAGGACTGGGAATGCCTTGGAGGGTCTAGGGAAGCAAAGCTCCAGCAATGGCAGAGGTGGCTCTGCAAGGGCCGTGGGAAGTGAAGCACAGCCCCAGACCTTGCTTCCCTGCACCAGAAGGTTCACACAAGTGTGGGACAAGAAAAGCTGATAAAGTAGTCTGAGGCAGACCCAGAATGAACAGGAAAAGAAACAAGGATGATGGCTAATGGGAATGGCTGAGCAACAGGATAAATGGTGAAAACAGTGATGAGGTCAGGGTGCCCATGCAGTTGCTGCCTCCAGGCTCATGTGCCAGCTCTCCCAGGGCCTCAGGACCATGTCCTGTCCTGAGTACAGGCAGGAGCTGCTGCTCCTTCACCTATGAGCAGAGACAGTCCCTGGCATCACACGAAACTTGTTTCAACCGAGGCAGAGAGGACAGTCCCACCACTACTGGCCTGGACTGATCCAAGAGAACCTGACCACACATATGTGGGCCAGACCAACATGTCATTCTTGGTAAGTCACTCAAATTATTGTTTGCCTATGGGGACACTAACTTGGTATTTCCATTGATCTGAGCACTCTGCAGTGAGCACTTGGAGACAGATTTCCAAGCCTGAGTGCTCTTCATGCCTGACGTGCAATTGGAGGAAATTATGTTTACTACCAGATTGACAAGGTTTTTTTTAGCAGATGGGCTTTTGTCCCCTGATTTATCCTAAATATTAGAGGTTGCCTTGCTTCCTCCCAAAGGAAAATCTTCACAGGTGTTGGTGATAGCCCAGACCCTGTTGTAATGAGAGTGAGAGGTGCAGACTTTCAGGGTGCATTGCAGAGCTGAGGGAAAGGGGGAGGAGGAGTAAGAGAAGTGAACTAGCCACCAGAGAAGATCTCAGGAAAGAGCCTGACTCTCATCAAAGCTCAGCTATTTCTGCAACTTTGCCCATTTTCCCATAATTATACTGGTTCTGCTCTGCACAGCACTAAGTCAGGTCTACTGATCCCTGTCCAAAGTCCTGCTGCCTTCCTGTTTGTATTAGGGTGCCAGCATGGGTTAAAAATTAGAGAGTAAGATTGCCTCAGTATCTGATTTATCCCCTTTCTTCCTTACATCTTGATTTGGGATGTGCTGGTCAGCATCCCCCAGGGAGAGGATTAATCAGGAACAGACAGAGAGCTGGAAGCTGCCTGACAAGGACAAGACCATGGCTATGGAACAAGCTGCAATTTGGAATCTCTTGCTTTGACCCTGGTACAAGTCCAAGACATGCTTGCTGATGCATCCCAGCACTGACATACCAGGAGATGGCACAAGACCAGCACCCTCAAGGCCACAGCTAGATCTGGTCCTGATGTCACATTGCCTCAGTGCTGGAGATACTTCTGTGGGGAAAGGCTGTCCATCCCTGTGACTCCAGAGACAGCTCCAGCTCTCCAATTGCAAAAAAGGGCCTCCTCTCCACTTAGAGAGCAGCTCTCATTTCAGAGACCAGAGCAAGGGAAGATGTCACTGCCATTCCAAAAGGGCAGTGACACACATTTAACATTTGGTCCCTGGATGAGAAATGGCTGCACCACAAGGAGGACAGTGGGAAGGCAGGACAAAGCACCCGATCTACCTGGCATCTACCTGGATCTACCTTCCCACTCCATGTGAAGCCAAGCTGAGCGCAGAGCAACAGCATTTTTTTTTTTTTTCATTCCTCAGCCACTGTGCACAAAGCATCCTCTGATATCTTTACAGACCATTGGCTTTCCAGGAACCACCACTTGCAAAACAGTGGCAGAGTTTGACAATCAGAGCATGAGCAATAGATTCACCACAGACAAGTTCTTGGTAGTCTCTCATGAGGCATCCAGGCCAATTCTTACAACACTCATGGTATTCTGGGGGATAATAAGACATGAGCTTTGCCCCTGCAGACCTACTGGTAAGGGAGAGTCTTCACTTACAAAGAGACGAATAACAAGTATTTGTCAGATTTCTTGATACAATCACAGTTTCCCCCTCCCACCAATGTTTTAAAACCTTGACAAAGAACATGGAGAGACAGGAGCCCTCCTCTCTGCAGGGGCATGCTGCAACATCACACAATGCCCACCTCCAGCACACCCACCTCCCTGTCTGCCCCACAGAAAGGAGTGTCTGGGGCTGATGTCAGCCCACCAGGTCCCTGCAGCCTCTCCATGACTGATGTGCTTTCCTTGGTTATCATCTGCCTCAGTCCTTGCTGGAATAGTGCACTGAATAGGCCTTCTATGAAGGGAGAGTATGGCAAAGGTCTTGCTATAACATGACAGACAGACCCAACCACTACTGATTACAGACACTTCTGACAAACAAAAGCATTTTTCCACATCTCGCAGCCATAAATCATGGAAGTGTTTTCCCAGATCACAGAATCACAGACTGTTCTGAGTTGGAAGGGACCCACAAGAATCATCAAGTCCAATTCCCATGTGAATGGCCCAAACAGGGACTGAACCTACAATCTTGGTGTTTTTAGCACCATATTCTGATTAACTGAGCTATTCTTCCCCCCTCCTATTTTCTGTTTCTTTTTTAAAATTAATGTAATTAGAGATGTAGTCTCCTTCCATGAGCACTCAAGAAATTGGCTCAACACAATCGTGCCCCACATCTGAAACAAGGTGGGCAGAGAAGAATTCCTGGATTCTCATGTAAAACTATTCACAGCATTTCAGACCTTTCTGGACCCCTGGGGTTCAATGCTGTGACATAGTGGGAAAGATACAGCAGCTCACTCAAGGCAAGCCTCCACCACACTGCTGAGTCTGTGGTGGAGAGAATTAGGGGAAAATAGCAAAAAAAAAAAAAAAGGCAAAAGGGAGGGAAGAAAAAAGCAAAAGATATGAAAAAGAGCAAAAAGTGGGGAAAGACAAAAAGGGAAAAAAGGACTTTACCTCCTGGTGAGCCTAAGAAAAGTAGAGATAAACAGCAACTATGCCTCAGAGAAAACAGCAAGAAGCCCATTAACTACAAACAAAATCTATCACAATAATAATGAAACTCAAAACTTTTGGGCTTTGAGAGGGGGGAAAAACCTAAACTTTAATTTTTTTATTTCCTAGTGGTACAAATCTAGGGCCAAGCAGATTTCTCCCAGAAAGCTCCATGTCCACTATGGCAGACAAAAACAGTCATCTTTGTTTAAGCAGAAGCCAAAAGTTATAGACAGAGAAAAGTGGTAAATGACAGACTCAGCCCTTCCCAGTAAGAGCAGAGAGCTCCCCATACACTCCTCTTCACTCCCAGTCATTCAGCTAAACCCCAACCCTAGTTTTGCTCAAAAAAAAGCCATGAGGCACTTACCTTGCTCTGTGCAGCAATGACAAGGACAGGGAGTTCCATGATCACGGGAAAGGTGACAACCAGGAAGACAGAAGGAGGATTCTGTGATGGACTGATGCTGAAGGGCAGAACACCAGCTCCTTGCTGTGTGTTCCAACCCCAAACAAAACATTAAAGAAAAGTCTTCTTACAATCCAGGCAGGATGTCTGCCTTGTTCAAAGCGGATAATTCAAATGCCACTGGGTTTCACCTCTAATAAGAGGAAAAGCAATCGTTTTGACTTCCTCTACCAAACCCCAGCTGCCAGGGTAGAGAACTCAGGGAGGTGCCTGCATTTTCATCCTGACTCTACGACTCACATGATACAGATGTTTCAGAAACATCCCTTTGCCTCTCCCCTTGCATCTGTACAGCAAGAACCTAAAAGTCAGAATTTTAGCAAAGTGTGAACCAAACAGATCAAAACAGAGAAACTAAAAGCCTTTCTAATGACTAAGAGCCAAGAACCTTCCCATAGAACACTCAGACTCTCATTTGCTGCCTGATGATCCTCAGCCTGTGCAAGCAACTACACCCTAATTACCTTTGCTCATTTCCACAATTCTTCCCACCTGAGGGCCAGAGCCAATAGCTGGGACTTTGTCTGGGGTCCCTGGGAACTTTAGAGCTGCAAGAATGTGCTGCATAGCCAGCAAGGCTCCCACTGGAAGCTATGTATGATCTTCTCAGGAGCTCAAGGTTAAAGCATTGCCCTTTGATGAGGTGAAGATAAAAATAAAATGTTATGGCTTAAGGATAATTTTATGAGAGAGCTCTTTCCCTTAGCTGAAATGGGGAGATCTGTGTATGAATGAAACAGCTGCACACATTGCCTCTATGATGAGGACAAGGTTCTGCCCGTGAGCTCCAAGGAATTCCTCAGCACACCCTCCAATTCAGCAACAAATTAGCCCTATACCTTGTGTGCATCTTGCTTACCCCACTGTTCTGTGTCTAACTTCTCTCCAGACTCCCCACCTTGCATTTCTGAAGTCTTCACTCCTGATGTTGGCTTTCCTGCTTTCTTTTCAGCTGGCCTTATTTAACTCCTTCCTTGGCAGCAATGCTGTCCTGCCCACTTCTCCTCTGAGTTGATGCTCTTGCTGTTGCTCAGTTACGTAAGTTAGCTCAGGATCAGTGCTGCTGCCCTGCACTCCCTTCCTCATTCAGAATAGTCGTGTGCAGCCACGAATTATGAACTGCTAGATATCAGGACTGTCTTACCTTTTTCTTTTCTTTAAGTGAACTCCTGTGTACTATATGTAGTTCTGAAACAGGAACTAATGAGAGGTTTTTAAGAGGACTCTTGGATATGGTAACGTGCTGGCTCCATGATCAGCTCTGCACCACTGCATGATGTAGGGAGGATGTGCTTGTGTTCCCAGTGTTTCTTGTTCCCCCAGAACAACCTGTGGAGGTTCTCACCAGTTCTGCAGTGATGATGTCACCTAAAGAGCTGCATGCTCTTGACCAAAAACCCAGAGCTTAACAAAAAGCTGCACCCAGACCCCTACTCACCTATTGGACTTTGCGGCAAAATGCACGCAAAATGAAACTACAAAGAAATGTACAGAGACACAGTGGGGGCAATAGATCTTTAATTTTTTTTTTTTTCTTTTGTTTTTTAGTATTACAGTATATTCTTATAAAAAGATACAGATAAAAAGGACACTACAGGATTTTTACATTTAATTCACTTATAGTCTTAAACTGACTAAGAAATGAGGATAGGCCAAGGCATTACAGCAGCACACAACCTCCCACTTCAGTAAGCAGCACTGTACTTTCTAGCTTGGCAGGCAGGGCCACCTCCCAAAGTGACCTGCGAGTTTCAAGCTGAGCAGGCTTGCAAGGGAGCAGAACAGCTGCAGGTGGGGATGACTTGGAAGGGAGGCGTTGAGCACAGAGTGGCTCAGGTACCGAACATTCCCTCACAATTCTAAAAACTGCAAAGCTTTAAAGAGCCTGTTCAAAGGCAAGCAGCAAAGGGGCAAATGGCTTATCATAGAGGCTTTTCTAGATCAATTGGCTCAGAGCTCCTAGTGGGGGAGGCTAAAAGGACCAAGCCCTACATGAGCTGTGGTAGAACATCTTGTAAATAGACAGAACTGTCTAAAGGAGAGCTTTAATCCAGATCCTACTTTTAATTATGCTGATGTAAGACCTGAGCAACATGAACTGGTTTACTGTGGATCAATTCTACATTACTACCCACAACAGAAGACTGGTTTGGAACCACCCAGACTCTTTCAGGAAATGAGGTGCCAAAACACCATGCTAGACTCATGGCATCCTTCTCAGCAGGCACTGAGTGAGCAAATCTGGCCATCTTCAGGAAATACTGGTCATCAGAACTATTACTTAGATTAGTAGATAGCTTTTTTATATACATTATGTAAATATATAAATACCATATTTTCAGTTGGCCAAATTGTATTATCCAGGTTGGACCCTTCTACCTTTATAAGGGAAACTAGGGTGGCCAGTGGAGACTAACTTTTTTGGATGGCAGGCAATCAGAAATCTCCTGTCAAGTACAGAAGCCAAGGAGCTATGGCCAAACATCTTATGATTGCCAGAGACTCCACAGGTAACAAACCAACTAGTAGAAAGATTTTGCTTGCCTGGGCTAACCTGAGCAAGTGGGCTGGAGGAGAAAAGACATAATGTAGATGAAATCTTTCTTTGGTCATGAAGACAAGGAGGAATATTAGCTCTGAGGAAGGAGAACTGTCCCAGTTTGTCTCACCAATGTGTTAAATCTGGTGAGAAGTTACAGGGCATGGCCATCTAGCCAGGCTTCTCTGGAATTATGGACCAAATTCATGTGGAAGGGTGAAGTTTGAGTGAGCAACTGTGCACCTTAACTCTTCTCAGTCTTCTCACTGTGACACATAAGGAACCAACATCTTTTGTAGAAAGTGTTTTCAAATAACTAGCCTCCATCAGCTCACCACAAGCTTTAAAATGAGTGCCTTCCCAGAACCAGGGGCAGAGTAATTACGACAAAAGCCAGAAGGTTTTTTTTTTCTTTCTTCCCTCCCTTCCCACACCAAGACTGCTCACCTGCATCCCCTGGCCTGGCTCAGCTGGTACAGGAGCCAAGCCAGCTCTCCAGCTGGTGTAATGCCCTGGCACAGTCTCAATAGTCTTTGCTGTAATGCAGTGTATACATACAAACATAGCAAACTAAAATAAGGCAAAATAAATAGAGGTGTCAGATTTACAGGTTCCCCTTAGAGATTCCTAAAACCTTTTTTTTTTAAAAAATCATTTAACCCCCAAACAAAGAGACAAACAAAACCCAAAACAACCAACCTAGAAACAAAACTGCATATATCATGTACATCATCTACTGTACAACAGATCTCCTTTCCCCTCACAGAAACTCCTGACACAAGCTTCTCCCATGCAACCCAGCTCAAAGTGTGATCTTTCCTAAAGAAAAGGAAAGATCTAGCCAGTGGGGCTGATCGTTATGGAAACACCTGCCCCACAGTCTCCCACCAGGATCCTTTGCAATTCCTTTCCCTTCCTCAGACATTGTGAACACATTACAGAAATGCTTCTGAAGGACATCCAGGTTGTTTCCCTAGTGAGGAAGTCTCTCAGCCCTGAACATTAATTCTGCTTCTGCTCTCATAGGGAACTGGTGCCTGGACAATGGCTGTGCTACAGAGCATGGAAGGGTCTTGCTCCTTGAAGTCACTTTACCTTGTAGCATTTCTAGAGACACGATAGACTGAGAAGAGTGACTTGGTTCAAAGCAAGTGGAAGGGGGAGGGAGTCTTCTTCAGTCTTTCCTGGGATCATCCTAATGCAACCTATGCAGCAACAGTGGCAGAGACACAGAGGTGAGTGAGCACTAGACCTCTAGGGACAAATTCTGGAGAGTTAGAAAGTACCTCTTCTAGATGTGAGGAATTTCATCACAAAGTCAGCAATTACTGTATTTCTGCAGGAAGCAGAACAAGCCCTCAATTATGCCTTTTTTTCTCACATCTCCTTCTTCTCCACTTATTTACAATGATAGAGTGACTTCTCTTAGAATGCTGGTTCTAGCCACAGGTGCAAGGACAACAGCAAACCCTAGCTCTTCTCCAGCTTCTCCAGTGAGGTTAGACCTCAGACTTCTTCCTAAACCTACTCAGGAATAACATTTTCTTTCTCCTTCAGCACCTGGCAACTCAACCACAACTGCTGAAGAAGAGAGTATTATATGCACTCACAGTACCCAAGAGATGAGGAATTTGACTTCAGCAACGATCTTATGCCAGGCTCTACAGCAAAGCCAAGTTTTCCTTATCTTCTGTGTGGGTAACCTCACCTCATACAGTAGATAAGTTAATGGGCCTCTCTGCTTGTCAACACTTGTATGAAAATATTGCTTGCCTCAGTGTGAAACTGAACTTTTCCAAAACCTTCTTCATGAACTTTCACCATGGAGTCAAGAGCCTGGAGGACTGTCCAGCTCGCTGAATGAAGCTTTTCGCCACCATCACTGATTAAAAACAGGGAGCCTGGGGAGCTGGAGTGCTGAGAAAGTTGAGCTGCATTGAATCAGGGCACGATTCTGAGCTTTTTGTCCATCCCCATAAGGATCCTACAGCTGATTTAGAGAAGTTGCAGAATCTCTTACGAATGTATGAGTCAAAGAGGTGGCAAAACTATAGCAGCTTTGACTCTCAGTGTGGCTGGAGTGTTGTCACGTACCATTATACAGGACTTCTTTAAATCAGGGCTGAACTGTGTACACAAAGGGACAGAGGATTTATCACTCTCTCTGCTTTTGCTACATTTGTGGCCTGGCAAAGTGACTTCAGTTTCAGAAAGCACAGCACAAACCTGGTTTGACAAATACTGGGGCAGGTGAAATGCTGTATTTGTATTCAAAGGGTTTGCCCTGAGGTGTTTCTTCTCTGGCAGCTACCACGCTGACAGTCAGCCTTATCAAACAAGTACCTGGGGAGCAAGCAAGCAGCTGTACTTGCACATCATCTTGCACTAGGACTGACCTTGGCACTATATGTGAATTTCTGGGTGAGTCCTAAACCCAGGGAGAAAAAAGAGGGAGGGAAAAAACCCTACAGTGTTCTAATCCCTAAAAGCATAATCTTTGGAATTCAGGGATTATTCAAATCTAAACTCAACTGTATACCAATTTGGCACATATTACCACCTCTCATATGGCTTACATGGCATAGGTTACATGGCATGCTTTAAAACAAAACAAACGAAAGGGCTGGGATATATAGCAAGTCTACTTCAGGGAGCAGCAAGGAGCTTGTTAATATAATTTACAAGAGACATTTCAAAAAATCCATTTGTAATTTAAAATAAAAATGCTTAAAAAAGTGAGATTTTTTTTCTTAAACCTTTAAGAAATAGTCTTTCTTCTACAAGGTGCTTGTGTCCACTGCAATAGGCATTGCTGTTAATAGCTAATCCCAGAAGGGGAGTGGGATAGTAAGGGAGGAGAATGCACCCAGCTCTTGTAAGATACCAGCTCTTTACGATGAGTATTATACAGAGGCGCGGCAGTCTGGAATGTCCTAAATAGGGAAATTCTGGGGCGGGAGACTCAAAATTCAGTAAACAATGAAACATCAGTTTAACAATTCTGACTTTTTTGCTTCTCTCCATAGTTTACATAATTATTTAACTCTCAAAATGTTCAGAAAACCACCACAGTTTGCTTCTCCAATATTGTAGTGTGTAATACTGATCAGGCAGCGTGCATTGCAGAGGAAGTTCTGTTCTGCAGACTCAGTGCAGAGCCTGAGGTTAAGTGACATTCAGAGAAAAATCAAACCAAATGATTAAACTTCCCTGGGATTTCTTAACATTTTGTGCTGTAGACTAATGCAGCAATTTGTAGATGGTGGGTCCCTCTTCTCAAATGTTCTCTCTTTTCTTCCTGTCTAGGAGGAAGAATCCATCACCATTCTTTGTTTTCCTTTTTTCCTTCTCCAGGGAAGACAATAAAAAAAAGAAGAGAAGTTTGAAACAAAAGGTTAAAAAAAAAAAAAAAAAGGCCATGACAGCTCACACAATCCAATCCCTTTCCTAGAACAATGAAGACACACAGAATTCAAGCTTCTTCTTGGGTTCTTTGCTTTTCTGCTTATATATTTAATTCATGTAACTTAACTACAAATTTATTTGTTTCTTCTGAATTAACTCAACTCCAAAGCCTGCTTGGCTTACACAATTCTGTGTCCTCCTCGAAAAACTCTCAGTTTTAATTATGGTTCCCTTGGTTCATCCCAAGTGATTTCTTCAAAATGAAAAAGTCAGCATGCTCCAAGGCTCTCCTTTGACACCATTCATATCTTACTGAGTGACATGGTTCCCCTCGGCAGGAGTGGGGTGTGTGCAGTGGAGGTCAGGCTGTTAGACAGAAAGACCAGTTCATGCCAACAGCAATCACAGCTAGCATCAAGTGGAAAAAAAATCACACTTCTGGCAGGTAGTGAACCTGTTCGCTGTTTGCTACTGGAGACCTGCGGATGGTACTAGGGAGCTCCCAATTTCCAATTTTGCACAAACAGATAAGAAATTTTCCACTGATTCTCCACCAGCCTCCAGCAATGACAACAGGCTCTACAGTCATCTATTTGAAATCCCAACCTGGCAGGGACTTAGTTTTCTAAAGGAAAGCCAGAGTTTCTTTCCAAGAAGATGCATTTCATAGCTTTGAGACTCAACCACCAAGAAATTCCAGAAAACTCCTTCTAGCAAAGCAGAATCCAAAAGACTTTTGCAAGTTATTAAATGCTGATCCTGATTCTTGAATATCATTTTCTTATAGAAACTGAAGACTTCTTTCTAAGCTTCACTTTCTTTGGGCAGTGTAGGCCACACAAAAATGACACAGGACATGAGCTTAAATGCATCTTTCAGGTGCTAATCAATGGCTTATAAAATCCAATTCTAAAAGGGAACTGGAAACTTGAGAACCACATCTCAACAAACCCCTGAAGGCCAGTCTAGATTCTGAAGAAGTGATAGTTGTTTACAGAGTTGTTCTGAAATTAGTCTTCCTTGTTATCAGCAAATTGAGATTATGACTAGTTTTTACTTTGGCACACAGAAAATTATCTTGTTCCAGCTGTGAGGCCGTCTGCAAGGCCCAAGTACTTTCTGTCATCACCATGAGGCCTTTGATGACACAACAAACTCCCAGAAGCAAATCTGTCGGCTCTGCATGGCCCAGTCACAGGCCCTGCTGGATCCACAGAGGCACTTATATAATGGTTCAAATTAGGAGAGAAGAGGGATGAGAGGAAAGCTGATCATGGAAAGGTAACATCTCTAGCTACAGACCAAAGAAAGCCTTTGTGGCAGCTGTCAGCCAGGTGCCATCACACACATTCATCTTCCTTGTTTTGCACTTTTTCATCACCTTCTTTTGGTTAATTATTTTTCTTCCTCTTGTAATTAATAATTTAGCTTTGTCACCACCCGCTCACGGCTTGTCTCTAAGCCTTGGTTCCCCGAACGCTTGCGGTTACGCTTGAGCTTGGATAAGTCTTTGTCAAAGACTTCACCCGACCTTAATGCTGACACCAGGTCATCAAACTCCCCACTCTCTTCAGAGATGCTTCCAGCTTTTGCTTTCTTTTGTCGCCTCTCTTTTTCCCTCTGTTCTTTTAGCTGTGGAGAAGGACACAAAGTCTTAGGATTAGCTAACCAAGATGCCAGATCACTAGGTACACTGCCAAGAAGCAGCATCAGCACAGATTAGGGGGAAAAAAAAAAAAAAAAAAGAGTAGGAGCTTATCCACAAGGCCATCACCTGTGCCAAAAGCAACAAGAGGCCATGCTGGGCTTCTCTTCCACACAGGCAAGAAAAAAGCAGAAGAAATGAGGAATGAATAGCAGCACACATCTGCCTCACAAAGCACAACTGGCCTGCAGCAAGAGGACACACGGGATCTGTCCATGCTGCTGCTGTTTTGTACTAATTTTACGGCAGGATAGTGCCAGCTCAGCTCTCCCTTTCCACTGCTCAGCTCCAGGATCAGTAGAACTGGCAAGGGATGGTGGTAGCTATCAAGAAGCAGGTCGCTCACTTTGCAAATGCTAGCCCCACATTGTAGGAAGACTCTATAAGCCTCCCTCATGGCGTATTAGGCCTATGTAACCACCCTACAGTGCTTTAACAGTGGGCCCTGAAATTTCCAGGCTGGCTGAGAGGAAACTTGAGCCTATGTCCTGGCATTTTATCTTTGTATCTAACAGTAAGGCTGCCGGCATACTGGTGTTTTATCTCTCTCCTCTTCTGAAAGGC
The DNA here is from genome assembly GCF_009819655.1 of Sylvia atricapilla. Lineage (NCBI taxonomy): Eukaryota > Metazoa > Chordata > Aves > Passeriformes > Sylviidae > Sylvia > Sylvia atricapilla. The sequence goes on along the minus strand of NC_089142.1, from coordinate 84,624,117 downwards.
ACAAACCAGTGCGTTTGGCAGCAGCCAGGCCCAAGGCGCCAGCAGGGGGAAGGAGGCAAGGAAGGCACTGCCGAGTTCTCACGCAGCACAGAGGCTGAGGCTGGAGGGGGAGGCTGGTTCACACCAGCCCCTGGGGACACACACATTTGCCTCCCAGCAGCAAAACCCACAGAAAGCTCTCCTGCCACGTCAAGGCCGGACACGGCCCCAGTAATCAAGGCATTAAGGCTGGCCAGAGAGAAATACTGCTGACGTGGGCTGCAGCAGGTGCCAGGGAATTTGCTGTGTCACTGTGCACTGCCAGATGACAGGCACACAGCAGATGATGATGGAATCTGACTGGACGCTGACCAGCTTGGCAGGACGGAGGGAAATCTGGCTTCTTTGCTTACAGCCCAAAAGCAGGATAGTCTGACACGGGGTGATGGCAATCCCATCCTGCAAAGTGCCAGGGCAAAAATGCCTGGGCTAGATTTGGTATCTGAATCCAAAAGAGGGTAATTTGGGAGTGAAACAGTACATCCTTGAGAGCTGACAAGAGAGACAGCAGGGAAAATGTCATCATGTGCGAACAGAATGATGCCAAAGAAAGGTGTCAGGGAGAAGAACATAAAACAGTGTCAGGATGTAAGCATTGGAATTTCTCTTAAGACATGAAAAGGTGATGGAAGGAAACATCTTCTTGTGCTCAGATCCTCACCATGGCCTCCATGCGTGCCCTGCGCTCCTCCTCTTCCTTTTTCTTCCTCATGTTCTCCAGATCTTGCTTGGCCTCTGCAAATGACTGTAAGAAAGTGTCGAAGATGCCAAAAAATTCATCTGGCTGCATCTTGCCCTCGGTCTCTCCAAAATGCTTCAGTGCCTTGGCATACTGTCAAGGGGGCAGAAAACACAAGAGCCGTAATTAGGCAGGCAGTTTGGTGAAAACTGCAAGGATAGCTTATGAGTGACCACACCATGTAATTCAATACCCTTTGAGCATTCATGTTGCAAGAGTAGAAACTACCCCCAGCAACAGAAGTGCTTCTCCTTAAGGCAGGTGCCTCTGTCCCTGAAGAGTCTGATCTCCTGGATATCCTCTGGGCAACGTGCAGCAATACAGCTGGAGAGCACTAACTGTCCACTGATACAAAAAGTATATTTAGCTCCTGAGGGTAACAGAGTAATTTCAGAGGATGACACTGTGGCCACATCTCGGCTGCAGCTGCAGGACAGCCAGGGCATGGAAGATAGTGAGCTATCTGGGGAAACACATCGTTTTAGTCCATACTTTCCCCTTCAAATCCACATTTAAAATGCCTAGAGGTAAAAGTTTTTTGCTATACAGCCAGAGTCTGTCCTCTCAGAAACCTTCTGCCATGTCATCCATCTCTCTGGAGTCCTCTGAGTCAGGGTGTTGCCTGGGAGAGAGGAGACTATAGACAGACAAGGCATGAGAGAGGGGCAAGGAAAGCAGCCAGGGCTCCCGGGCAGACTTAAAAGAGTATGAATACATCACAAGTGGTTTTTATTTTAAAAAGCAAATGTTGAGGCTGCAGGACACATACGGAGGCAGCCAACTGGCAGGACTTCAGTCACAGGGCAATCCTGATGGGGATATGGTAAATCCACAGCAACCCCTGGCTCTTGGACATCAGTCCTGCTGCTGTTGTACTCTCTCCTTTGCACTCTCACACTCTCAAGCATGTCTTATGGCTCACCAAAATGCACTCAAATGCATGCACACATAGTCTGTCAACAGCATGTACACACATACAGTAAGGGCTGTGTAAGGACAGACATCCACTGCCCAGCTGCCCTCCCCCACACATCTCTGTGCCGCAGCAGGCAGCCCCAGGAACACACTCCTGACAGTGCTTGTGCCCTGATGCACAGCTTCCCTAGCACTCCCTGCTTGCACTTTTAGCACACAACCACAGAGCAGCAGAACATCCTTACAAACCTCAGCATTTACTGGGCCAGGCTATGGACTCTCTTCAAGCTCTCTCATGCACGTATTCAGCCCATACTAACACAGCCCAGCTTCCCTTTCCTTATGTGGGTGCTCTTGGAGAATGGAAAAGGCTAAGAACAGTTCAGGCTCTGATCCCAGCACAAAATGAGTTTGGAAGCAGGTCTCATAAACCCCTCTGGCCCTGTACCAGGTAAAGCATAAACAATGTCTCCCAGTCAACTGCAGGAGGAAGAAATCTCCAAGGACAGCAACTTCCTTCTGGCACAGCCTGAGAGATTCAGCATCTCCCTTTCTCTGCTATGCCTGCCAGGCCCACAGAGCAGTTTTAAGCAATAGATTCTTTTTTTCTTTCTTTAAAAAGACTGTGTTCTCAGCCAGAAACAAACAAAGAAACCCAAAGAATCTTGGAAAAAAGGTGTTGGATGAAATGCAAGTTGCTTTGAGCTACCAAACATGGCAAGAGTTGAAGGAAACACTACATAGAAACAGCAACAGATTGCTTCTCTGTTTAACTCCTAAGCCTCTGAAGACATACACACAAGTACGCACACCTACACCCTCTTCCCATCCCTCTCTATAATTTTATCTGTATATAATATACACAGAGGCTCTTTGAATATTAGGGAAGTGCAGCAGTCTACAGTAACCCACAGTGAAGCAGCACCAGCTCTTTGGCAGAGAGAATACTGGCTGCAAATACCACAGAGGGAGATAAAGCATCTCCATATGCTCTATTTTCTTGTCTGGTTGCTCCAGTGTGACAATCAGCCAGGGAGCCAGGGAAGTGCCACAGAAAGACTTCAGCACTTCAGGCATTGCCACCACTGCTTGAACACACAGAGCACCTGAAGCTCATTGCTCACAGTGGATATGCTAACTGGAATTTTCCCACTTAATTTGCCATTAAAATTGGAAATAAAGCATAAATTAAGAGCCATGACTAGAGCTGCCAGCTAGAAGGAAGGCTTGTCCAACTGCTGCCAAGCCTGAAGTCAGGGGCAGCCCACAGGAGACACCTTGCAATGCACTGCCTCCATCCTGTGTTCCTCCTGCTCAGCAAAGGTGAGTGAGGGGGCTCACAGACATGAGCTGGTTGAGTCCATGAATGTCCACAGGGGTTTCCTAGTCGCCTAAGGAGGTTGAAAAGGCAGGGGCTCCTTTCCCAGGGCTCTCGGATCCTACATACATGAAAGTCTCCTTCAGAGGGTGGTGTTGTCTGCAAATGTTCAGCAAAAGGCCTGTCACCCAACTCCTAGCACCAGCTAGCTCGTGTCACACTGGCAAGGGGGGCTTTTGCCACTGCCTGCTCACTGCCACTCTGAGGAGGAACAGTGTTGCTGTGCTGGAAAGACTCAGCAGCCTGGGAGCCTTCCAGACACACTCATGAGTCTAAGGTGTTGTGGTCTCCAAGGAGCAGCAATGAGGCTGAAAACAGCCTGTCTTTGGTGCCCTGTAACACAGGGCTTAGGAGGTCACAATCACTTATTGTAAAGCAGTGAAAGACAAAAAGCAAAAAAATCTGTGAGCTGGATGACCTAAAACAACTACAAAAGGAAAAATCTGGAGTTCACTGAAATAAACATTCTCCTTCTTTCTTTACTCTCTCTGGAAAAAAAAGCTGACTGTGCAAAAAAGCTGACTGAAGGCAAGTCAGGAGATCCAGCTTCTGCTGCCAGCTCTGCCCATGATGTGGCTTGGGAACTCATGCTTCCTTTCTGAGCCTTATGTCCTCCAGTCATTACAGAACAGAAAGTGTCACCCCACTAATCTGATATAGCAAATGGCAAAAAAACAATTGTTCACATCTGTAGGGCACTGCACTAATGTGATGCACTATTGTAGAGAGACATGCTGTCTTTTCACAGTTTAAACTACAACAGACCCCTCTGGCTTTATTACTTCTACTTCTCTGTAATTCTGGTTCTGTGATCACGTGCTTTTCCAAAGCACTGGTGCTGGAATGAGGGGCAGTGAGTTGCTGCAGACAGCCTCCACAACGCTGTGGAGGCTTCTACCTGCCCACAGTGGCTAAAATCACACTGCCTGCCTCACGCAGGGCGTTAAGAGGCAAGTGGCACAGACCAAGGTGCTCTGGATTTCAGCCCTCTCTTCTCATCTCTGTCATGGGCTTTGTGTCACCGTGTACAGATCACTTAAGTGTTCCATGGACAGATTCCCAAACAACACCAGCTCTAGTGCATAGTTGTGAAATCTGTGGCTGAGTCCTCTTGCATGAAAAACACTTCCCAGAATTTTGTGATGTGCTCTAATATTGTGGAACAAGGGCTGAAACTTGCTTATTCCTGAAGTCATCTGGGGACAGATGACATGGGCAAAAGCAAAATGGAAAACTGTGTTTCAGCAGGTTTTCCACTGTAACACAGAACGGTATATCTTTTTTCATTAAAAAATTCATTTCTGCACCATAAGGGCCCCCAAGCTCCATGATATAACAGGTCCACGAGCTCAGTGCCAGTTCTGCTTCCTCTGCCAAACTTTCCACTGAATTTATCCTCTTGCCAAAGCAAATCGTTTAGACAGTTGTTTATTTTAAAAAGCCATTTTAGCAAGGAGAGGGAAAGCGGGACAGCAGCACACACAAACTCTGCTGTGCTTGCCAACGAAATGTTAAACAGTGGCAGAAGACCTCTGGAAACGGCAGGAATGGGGCTCTATGAGGAGGAGGAAAAACAGCCATGATAAAAATTTCCTGCTGTCTGTACTGTCTGCTGTTGTGGGAGGAGCCAATACACAACTGAATTATACCATGTAGCCATGGAGCATGAACTGTATTCCCCAGACAAGTACTCTGGAGTGTGTTCTTATGAAGACACCAATTCAGTACTGAGGCAGGTTAAATAAATGTCTTTTCTCTTTATGGGACAAAGTCAGATCAGTTAATGGAAAGCGGCCTGCCAATTTCAGGCAGGGCTGGGCCCAGCTCTTCTTGTGCTCTTATGCACAAGATGCTCTTAAAGGATTCTTCCAGGAGTTTAACAGTTACATCGAGTTATAAGTGCTTTAAACATCTCTCATACGTAAGATGCCAACCTGCACTGCAGCATCTGAAGTTCTAAGTTACCATACAACAGCTATGTGATTTATTTACTAAATGGCTGGCAGTGTCTTTTGTAGGCTACCTCATCTTGACTCTCTCAGTCTCTGTCCTGATACATTCTTTATTAATTCCCCCAAGTCACTGATAGAAAACACCAGTCCCCAGAATGCACAGCTGTAGTGCACAGCCTATAACTGGCACTTGGACTATAGCATTTCTTTGTGCTTCATAGCATTCTGCCATTAATGACTATTTTCTTAAATGGTTTTCATTCAGCAAGCCTTCATTGCCTTTCTGTTCTTCAAAACAGTTACTGCAGGTGCTAAGCTTATTAAATGTATGTGCAGATTCTGAAATCCTTTCTCCATTGATAAATACCTTGCTTCAGGTAAGGTATTCCCAGCTGTCATCAGAAGGACTTTCCTACTCACCTTGCCCAGGCAGTAGTCTCCAGTGTCTCTATAGAGAGGCTTAAGTTTGACATTTAGCACTGGAATGGCAATATCTGACCAAGCAGACTTTGTACTCCTAACAAGATCCAAAGTGTCTTAAAACCAGGTTTTTTTATAAACGAAGCACAAAGCAGTTCTGAGGAAGTCTAGTGATCTAAGTTCATACCTGTCAATATTTAAGTACATAGCAAAGCTTCATATAGGACAAATGTCGCCCTTTTCAAGGAGAAAAATAAAATTCATACCATAGGAGGTTACTCTTCCTCTGCTTGGGCATTTTCATTGCCTCCCCACAGGAAACAGAGAAAAAAATTCAAGAATAAAATTCAACCTCCTCTTTCTTAAGTTTAAAAAAAAAAAAAAAAAGGCAATTTTCATCTGTTCAAACACATAAAAACTGGTGAAGGATTCCAGGGCAGAGTTTCACTTTCTCCTGCCCCAATCTTTCAGTTTATGGGAAATGGCAGAAAACATTATCCCTTGATCTAATCTATAAACTCCCTTATAAAGTGGTATTGAAAGTGAGAAAAACACAAAAAGAACAAGAACCAGCTGTGCTAGAAAGCCTGTTTAGAGAGCTGGTCTAAGTTTTCAATCAGTTCTTAACCAAGCCATCTGTTTACTGCATGAAGATAAGTAAAGTCACAAGGCTTCCTTTGCAAACATGGATGCCTGCATCTGACAACCTGCCCCTTTAAATGTAAAATATCACTTCCTTCCCATGCCACTGACTTTGAATGGTTCTGTTTTAAGCAAAAAGGCCAAAAAGGTACTGCACGGGATTGTGAAAAATACTGTCTGCTGAGAAGGTCAGCACCACACCTTGGTAATGGATTGTTTCCATAACTAAAGAAATTACTTCTGCTAATATTGAAAAAGTTTAAAAAAATATAAAAACTTCCCCAGTTTGAAAAGATAATTTATATTGTTTTAAGTCCCAGCTGAGGAAACATGGCTCTGATTAACTCATGGTAATCAATTAGCCACATCTATATTTAGGATACTCAACTCCAGCTGTTAAAACTAGGGCTTCATTATTATTAATAAATCTGTGAGTCAGACCAGTTCTTCCTAGGCTCATACAGATATTTTTCAAAGTCCTCCCTGCCCCACTACCTTTTTTCCTCAATTTGCTTTCCTTTGAGAAATCAAAAAAAGAACAGGATAATCACATGTCTTGGTCCTTCTCTTCCTTTAATTGGCTAGTTCCATGATGTTTCCATGGTAAGAAAAAAGCTTGTGATTCAACAAGCACAGAGAGCCCATTGAGGTTGGAAGATGTTATAAGCTTTGCAAAGCACATCTGGTTTGTTGAAAATTTCCAGCTTTTTCCTTTTTTTTTTCTTTTTTTTTTCTTTTTTAAGAAATAAAAGAAGAAAAGGAGGAAGAAGAGAGGGCCAAAATAATATGAAGCAAACATGAGAAATAGCTCAACACTGGTAAGGACAGACAGTTCCCTTACTGGAGTCCAAATGCAGCTCTTTGCCAGTGGAAGAACCAAAGCCATAGGTTGAGCAAAAGTTGGAATGGTGTGTGTTCAAACATAGCAAGGGTGTGTGAGGAGAAGGTAGAGTAACGTTTCCTAAGCATGTTATAGTCATTAAAATAAAACATCTCTTTATGTTGAGTGCTTTATGTTGGCTATGTCTAAAAAAGCGTGCAACAACTTCCAGACATAGTGGTCTGTCTGCAGGGAGTTTCTCTGGTTATTTTTAAAGCAAAAGAATGGCATTTTTCCTGCAAGTGTGTGATCAAGGAAAGTTGCGTTGCTGTGCTGGACATGTACCACTTGCTGGTTTTTAACCCCCAGCTGAACTTATAAAGAATCTGCACTGGGTTTTTTGTCTTGGTGTGCCAAAAAGAAAGGAGCATCACCATCTTTAACACCAAACAAAAACTGTGCAGTCTAAGCTATGGACAGAGTTGAATCTCCTTCCAGAAATGTGTGCCTATCTATAACGAAATTGAAAAATTTACCCAGTCATAATACAGAAGCCCCCAAACCATAGAAAACCAAGCTTTTCTCAGTAAATATAGTGGGGTCACAAAATGTAAAATTTTTTTTTTTGTGCTTAGAAAGCTGTTATGGTGTGAACATCATTATACTGGAGGTAGTTTTAATTTTCTTGAGCAACATGACAGCAGTGAAAGATGGAAGTGTTCAAGGCCAGGCTGGAGGGGGGTCTGAGCAACCCAGTCCAGTGGGAGGTGTCCCTGCCCATGGCTGGGGGAGGAGATTGGAACTAGACAGTCTTTAAGGCTCCTTCCAATCCTAACCATTCTATGATACTATGAAAAAATTAGTCATGTTATTCTCCCCAAATTTTTTAACAGCCTTAGTGGTGTTAGACTGCCCAGCTTTGCCCTCTGAGTGCTGCAATAGCTACTGTCCCACTAGTATTTGCCAGGGCAGCCCTCACTGACCACCAGTGGCTCCTACATATGCAGCTGCAAGCCACTATTACCAAGTCCATCTCCACAGTAAGGAAATATTTTTGAATTGCAAAATGACACTACTGCAGAGGAACTGGATGAATGAGGAGTCTTACTGTCAAGATTCTCAGCCTATATTTTCAAAATCTAAGGCCTACTGATCCAACAGCACAGCTTTCATTAGTAATGCAACAGGTCCTTTAACACTAAAAGGACTGACACCAGAGAGGAAACAATTAAATCCAAAAGAAATAGCATATTTGCTTCATATAGCCAAGCACTTTTAAGATGTCAGCCAACAAGGGCAGATTTGCCATTACATATCATTTACTTTAAAACTTGCTCTTCTTTAAACATTTTCATATGCTTATGATCTTTTCATATAAATTCTTCCTCATTCAGCTGAGAGACAGAGGGATTAGTGCCAGACTCCAGCCATCAGCAAAGAACAAGCTCCTCCGTAGTGTACCAATCTGGAAATGGAGATGCAGACAGTGAAAGGACAAAATGATTGCAGCAGCACCTGAAGAGTAACACACACATGGTTCTGGGTGTGTAAGAAGAATCCAAGAACTTCAGACAAACCACACATGTTTGGGATTTCTATCTTTGTACTGAAATGCACTCAGTTAACAGAGAAGTGGAAAAGATCAAGCATAGCTGGTATAGCACTGTACCAGCCACTAAGAAGAAAATTAACTCTATCCCAGGTGAAACCAGGACACCAAACTGCCAGGTACATTTTTAAAGGAAAGTGACAAAGCACAGGTGTCTCCAGCCGAATGAGCAGATTGGAAAGCAGTCAGAAGTAGAAGGTAAAAAGATATGAAGTCACCATCACTAACAAAGGTCTCATTTTTCAGCAGTGGCTTAAAAGGCATTCCCTTCCATACCTTGGCAAGGTGTAGTATCCTGTTATGGATACTGCCATTGCAATTCTAGGCCACACAAGAATGATATTAAGGAAGATTAGAAAGAAGTGGGTTAGAGCATTGATCCTTCTATTAATTCTAAAAAAAAGTTCTAAATAGAAATAGACCACATTAGAAAAAATAAAAATCTTCAGACTAAACAATTTGCAGTGTCTATTAAGTTTTCACTGCAGTCCCAGCATCTCAAATCACTGTTTTCACTTTAATTCAGGCTTTTGACTGAGCCGATGAAACTAATCACTTCAAAAAGGATTCTTACCTTGTCTCTAGCCTCGTTGAGAAGGTCTTCTAACTCTGAGAAGCTGAAACTGGCCACAGTGATGAAATCGCTCATCACGGGAACAAACCTGTCCCCTGATTCTCGCATGCGTCTCTTCTGATAATCCAGTTCCTGCAGAGAAGTAAGAGATAGAGACAGGCAAGTGTCAAAGATTCCTCAGTGATGAGGAAAGGAGCAGGAAATCTGTTTTGAGGAAATCTGTTTCACTCACTGCAGAGAATGCTCTGCTCCCACATTCATCCAGAGCTCTAACTTAGAAACCACTTTCTCACTAAGTCAGAAATTTTTAGACCAGAGAGGGGAGGTCACCTGGGATGAAGAAAGGTCCTGGTTACAGTTTCACTTATCCTCAAACAACCACTTCCAAGAAAGCCATCAACATGCTAAGTTTCTAAAGCAACTTCATCATTTAAGCATCAACTACATGTACTGCTGCAGGTTTTTTTTCCTATGTAAAATGACAAAGAGCTCTCTGGGCCTTAGGATTTTAATACAGAATTTTGCTCCATCATCTCTTCCCATGGTCAATCAAAATGCCGTATACTTGCGAGAATGTGCTCTAATCTCCTCTTTATTTCTCTGAAAAGCACCAGGTTATGCATATGAACAGCAGGTTATGAACACCAAAAGGACATCAAAATTGGTTCTCCCACTGAAGGATGAGGGGACAGATGCCAAGTGCAACACTTGTTAGCACCCTGCTAAGCATTAGCTTAGATGTCATAAAAGTGACAGGGTTATAAACTGGGGCTATTGCGCTAAGAAGAGTCATGGTAAAAGAAAGAAAAATACACAAAACCATAGGAAACAAAGATCTATCTGTCTGCTACCTACAAAAAGAAAAAATATTTGATTGCATGATTCTTTCTTCCTGGCTCAACTTTTTTTGTTTTAAGCCAAGATTACCCATAGCTATCTCTTCCTTTACTTTAATCATCATGCTTGAAACATGGAGAGAGCTACAGAGCTCCTCAAATTTATACTGACTAATTTATAGTGAGACTGGATGTCTTCCATGCCTGTGTTTGGCCTCTGTGCTGTTGACAGTCTCCTGGGGACAATGAAATAGTAATCTGGGCCTCATCTTTATTCTCAGCTGAATAATCAGTGGGAATAATAGAGCCTGACTTTTTCTGTAGGGAAAGCAGCATGAAGCAGCAAGTCAAGTTACGATCTGACCCTCTGTTCCCTTTGGAAAAAAATATTTTTGTGCGGGCTGCAACTCTAGCTCCATGCATGTTGGGTGCTTTCTGTGACTGGTTGTCAAAACAGTAGTTCACAGAGCCAAATGGGTAGGTTTATAAGCACCTATGGGTAGGTTTAAAAGCATCTATGCAGAGAAATATCTTGGGATTTGCTCCACACGGTGCTGCTGAATGCCAAGAATTACTTTGGCTGTCAGCTATCTAAAATCTGACATGATATATCTTTTGGTCTGGTGTGAGTTGGAAAGAGAATGTAACCACTAGAAGGAAAGACCACAAAGCACAAAAGGGGAAGGAAAAGCAATGAGGAGGTGGCCAGAGAAAGCCCACAATAAAGAAGTGCTACTTCCCCTGCTTTGTATTACATCCTCTTCTCCACTGGTTTTCCTAACACATCACAAGGGACAGTCCTGGGAGAACTGCTCAGTATATCACTTTGCAGTGAATTTTGTCTATGTTACAATCACTTTGAAATGAACCTTACAAATGCAAGAAATGTCACTTCACATGCTTCTAAGAATTATGCATGTTTTTTTCAGCCACTCTCTTCCATTCTAATTTTGAGGCTTATTTTAGCTCAAAGTTGCTCCACTCTCTCCTCCCTTTCTCTGGCAGGTGAGTATCACAATTCTGTCATCTTGCTCACTGCTGAAAGCTATGGCATTTGAGACTGTTACTGGAGAGCAGTGTTTTTAAAATAAAATTAAGATTAGGTGGTCTGCTCTTCAATTTCAAATTCAGCTCTTCACTGTAGAATTATTATCTCAAAATGCAAAAAAATTTTTAAACCCACACAAGTAACCAGTATGACTATGTAATCAGCCAGAGAGTGACACCACAGAATAACAAATTCCTCTGTATCTTCTAGAAATGGTCTCTACTAATCACAGTAGCACAACAGAGACTGGAACTGGCCGTGGTGGGCTGGGCTGCTGGTTCTCTAGAGGGATAAAATGATTCAGCCATGGTAGTTATTTCTCAAGTGGTGGTTATGATCTCCTTGCTGTGTGAGAGAAGGGCTCTGCTGACAAAATTCCCTTCCATTACTTATCTGTCCTTCTGGAAGCGTCCTACACAAAGGCAACAGCTGCATGAATGTCTTGAAAATGAATGTATCTTATTTTCACAAAGAAGTGAGCTGCAAATCCAGGAAGCCAAATGGTTCATAGTACCTTTAAGAACATCTGACTGTGAAACTATTTTTAGCTTTCTATTCTTAAGGGGCCTTGAAGAAACACCAGTCACTGTAGCCAAGGCTGTGGTGAGAACACACTGGAATAGAATCAAGAATCACACCTTCCCCTCCTCCCCCTTCCACCTGACAGTGATCTTCTATTGTTGCTATAGTGCTGCTTTTTACACGCCAGAAAACCACAAACTGAGAAGCAGACTGGGAGGTGCTGGCAGCCTCAGAAGGAAAATACCATGGCAGGAAGAAGACTGAGGTAGGAAGATGGTGATCGTATGGGAAGGAGAGGTTGCCCATGGAACCCATGTACAGAAATGAGAAGAAAAATCAGCTGTCGAGGCAAAAGGACAATCTGACGAAAGAAAGTAAAAGTCACATTTCAAAGGGGGGGAATTGTCTGTCCCAGCCAAAAACTGGGCCTCTTCATGTCCTGAACTCCATGTCAGCCTTCCCTTTACAGGTACTTCTAATTCCCAAACACTGTACTCCATGTATGGAGCAGTATTTCTTCTCATTGCTGTAGTCTCCCTTACCCCAACAATCCAGAAATAAGGTTGGGAAAGTTTGGTGTTTTTTTCACAGGAGGATCACTGGTTAATTACACCATGAACAGCTGGCAACAGCCAGACACCCTGGGAGGTGTGCACATCCTGCTGACAGAACAAAGATACCTCCCTCTACACCAGAGGCAAAAGCAAATTCACATCATGTGAAAGAAAAATGAACTCATGACTGTCTTGTCTCATGGGGAATGAGAAGGACTGGAAGGTCCCACGTTAGTCCCTTGTAAATAGGTAATCCTAGCACAGAAATCACCCAATCCAATTTCCAACAACTTTCATTAGTAGCAGGAAAAACCCCACCATTGCTGCTTGGCTTGCCAGCTCAGCTGCTTCATCTTTAACTAGTTTCTATCCTTCCCTCTGCCTTCCCAAGGAATGCTTAGGATAGAGGTTAGGGTTGCATATAACAGAGCACTACCTGCTTACTACTACTCCAAGAGCCATGTGAAACACTTGCTCAGTAGCCATCCATCCCTCAGTAAGAAAGCATGAATTTTATTTCTTCTTTCAGTCCATGCCATTTGTCAAACTGTCCTTTTACTTTCCTTCTACTTTCCAGATTGAGATCAAACAAGCTTTTCATTAGCCTTAACTCTGCTAAGATCATCAGCAGGAGCTCCACATGAGAAGCTTTTATTTGTTTTTTCTTGGTTAATGCATTCTGGAATGGAAAAGAATGAAAAAAGAAAGCCCACTTTATCTTATCATAAAATATATAGTGCCCCTGATTCTGAGAGAGATACTGTAAGTGTGGCACTTTGGAAACCTTCAGATACTTACAGTTTCAACAGCTTTCAATCCAGTCTTTATGTTGTTGACTTCCTTCTCCAGCTCTACCAGGCTGCACAGGAGACACACAGAGCAGACAAAACAAAAAGAGCAGTGTTACACAGGGGCACAGGAACTGTGCAGCAGCACGGACCACTGGCCCATCACGTCTGGTATCCGGCCTCTGGCACCAGCCATGCCAGATGACTCTAAACGAGGGGAAAGGATCTGTTGATGCTCTGTGCTACTTTTTGTATGAGATGTAAGATGAGGCAGTCTGCTTGCCTGTGGTCAAACTGGAGACTGGGATTTTCCTGGGAAGGAAAGGGGGTGTTGCCCTCAGAATATCTGCCCTGCAACCTGCGCCTGACCCTTCAACCAGGAGCGTACACCACACGGCCAGCTTGCAGTGATCAGCTGACACACAAGGCAAGGAGTACAGCTTCAGCACACACATCACTGGAGTCTCAGATTATTTCTACATATGATTCTTACACCACAGGACTACTAAATCCCATTAGCAGTACATTTACATGAGATTTTTTTTTCTCCCTCACAGTCCAAACATTGTTTTTTCCATCTGCACTTCTACCATATGGGAGTCTGGGCCAGCTTACACTGTAACTGAGCATAGAAATGTACTGTTAATATTCATACATGCTTCCCTAGACACAAATGTTACACTGAATTTCTGCTCATCATATATAAACATGAGTTGGTTTTTTTTCCTAGGACTTGTGAGCAAAATAAGTCTTTAATTTCTAGATAACTAGTGAATACCTACTTGTGAGTCAGCAGTCATCCCCTCCAAACATTTGGGGAGTAATATCTTACATCTCAAAACCAGCACTAAGTCTTTAATAAATGCCTTTTAAGTGTGAAAATACGTTAATTTTTCACTTGTTTTTCATTAGTTGGACTAGTTCCTTACACTGGGTAAATATTATGCATAATATTTTTTGAGCAGTTCTTTGGAAAGAGATAAAAAAAAAGTTAGTATTTTGGGGGATGGCTTCTGTATTGATTTTTCACCAACACTTCCAGAAATGGACTTTTTTGCAGAAAGTATGATGCTTTCTATATTTCTCTGCCAGACTGATTTGTGCAAAAGTTTGAACAATCTTCCTGAAAAAGATTTACTGTAGTCTCCGTGCCTAATTGACCCTATCTTAGAAACAAACCTGCAATTACCCAGAAAAAATAGCACACTTAGATGAACAACCATAGTATACGGTGAGTGAATTACAAACAACAGCCAGCCTAGTTAGAATTTCTGATTCAGAAACAAAGTAAATATAGGCATATCTGAGTAAAGCTATCAATTCACTTATGTACAACAAAGGCATTACTACTGTAAGGCTGGACATGGGTATAGAAGAGAGAAATGAAAAAAAAAAATGCTAACTAAGTTAACAAAAATTGCTGTGAACTCCAGCTTGGAGAAGTAATAGCACTGGACTTACTTGACTTTTGCTGCTTCTGGAAGATGCTGCAACTCAGATTGGATATCTAGGATATCTGGATAATTCTTTTCAAATATCATAATTAAGTAGTGCAAGAGTGTAATGTTCCTAAAGAAAACAAAAACAGAAGGTAGAAATGAGAAGGAAGATGGTCACAAGAAGGAAAGGATGATGCAAGAATTGTGAGAAATCAGTGAAAATATTTGGGTAGCAATTGTGCTTGTTTGAATAAAATAAACAATATATCAGCAGTTAGCAGCTGTGCTACTGAAAGAAAAGCACAAAGGATTGAAATGGATTAGTCCTTTATGAACCATCCTTCCTAAAACCTCAAGCAATATACTGTATCCTAATTTATTCAGGAAACACCAGCATGCTTCCATCCGTGTAGATGGTGTAATAGAAAAGAAAATTGCATAACACAGTGTAATATCTTTTACCAGATACTTCAGAGAATAAACAACTAATAGTACTACAGGAACATTAACTTTTAAGGGAGAAGCAAGCTGTCCACAGAGGCAACGTGGGAAAAAAGCCCTGAGAGTTGACTAAGAAGAGAAAACAGTTCCTGAAGACTGAAAAAGCTGCTAAGAAAACTACTGCAGTAATGAAACAGCCGAGCTTATGTGTAATGGTCAGGCTCACTAACACAAAACTAATGGCAGCCCAAGTAGGAGCAGATAGAATTGAAATGTATGAGGGATGCAGGAGAAGCTTTAAGGAAAATTGTAAAGCAAACAAGGAATTCTGCATCTCTGTAAAGAAAACAGACAGCCATAACAGCTGCTTTAGGTGGGTGTTCTGTGCTTAACTGACAGGGAAGACAGCACATGGCCACTGCTTCACAAAGACTGGAGACTGGGAGCTGGGGAGAGAACAGAATCTGCACAGGACATTTAATATATGGAAAAATGAAGCCAAGCTACACTAAGGCGAAAAAGAGTTCAACATTAGCTGTACATGTGTTAGCCTTGGAATACTGAAAACGACATTTTGGTAGCCAGAACAGTACTCTGTTAGTTCAAACTCTATTAGGTAGGGATGAATTTCTTAAGATACTTTACTGCCATCATTCATTCTGTCACAGTCTGAAGTAATATAAGCACAACTATGCTCTCAGCAGGTCTTAAAATTCAAGGAAGGCGCAAGTTAGTAAGACCCTGCATAAGAGATCTCCAAGGAAAACCTTAGTGCTGCTGGAGTCCAAAAGTCATATTCTCTGCCCAGTCTCAGCTGGATTAATTTCCAGAACCAGTATGGGGATATGGGGCAAAACATAGAGAGATTATAAAGACCTGCAGTCCATGCCAATGAACAGTAAGCTCCACATTCCCAAACCAGCTGTTTTCCTTATCTGCCCTAGATACAACCAGGATCAGGCTCTCTGAGTTATGCCTTGGGGTTTCATTACCGGTGTGTGTGGAGAAAAAGTTTGTGAAAGTTCCTGCATTAGAAACATGCCGTGTTTCACAGGAGATGTAAAATGGTGCTCAGATTTTTTTTTTGTGTGTGTTTTCTTTCTTTTCACAACCATAGCCATAAAACTTTGGTAGAAAGCAAATTCCATAGAAATCCTCCTGCTTCCAAAACTTATTTCAGTTTTTGTGAAATACATTTTGTCATCTATGCATAAGGGTGCAAAAACTCAATCCAACAACAGACGTGCATTATCCAGAGAAACAACAAAATTTGCTTGCTGTGTTAATAGCAGGTCTTAATTGCTGAAGAATCTTTAAGAGTGAAAATAATAAGACATACTAGAAAGACTACTACTAATAAGACATTATTTTCAATTGTCTACAGAGCAAAAACCAAACAAAACCCCTTTTTCACTGCTATGCTGAGAGATGCAGCAGCACAGTAACTGACATATCTATGGCCTTTTACCCTACCTGTCTATGCTGGATTTGGTGTCCGCGATTTTGTTCAGGCTGGAGACTTTGAAGCCATAAGCGCTTCCCCTTTGGCCCTTGTTCATGTAATTCCCAAAGGCAAGAACTACCTCCAAGAGTTGCCTCAAACGCCTGCTTCGGATGAGTTCTTTGGATGCCAGAAGAATGGCTTGATGAGAGAGAAAAAGAACAAGTTATTGCACAGTGGCTGTTTTTAACGTGCTTAGGCCCGTAATTTGAAATACCCTGAATACCATTTGCACAACAAATGTAGCAACACTGTCTGTGTACTGTCCTTCCTGCACCCACAAACCCCCAGAATGAGGACAACTGGAAGGAAAATGCACAACATTGAACTCATAGGAAGCTCCTCTGAACATAGGATCAAGGGTGCTCTCCTGTTACCTCACACTCTAAAAGTACAGCCAGTGAGATTAGAGGGAAGGCTTGAGGGAAGGCCCTTCTGAAAATGCAGAGTAGAATATACTCACTTCTTCTCTGCAATAACCATGGATGTGGTACAGAAGCCATATACCTTCCCTGCTTCTAGGTTAACATCCCCAGAGTATCAGTGTCCTGAAGTATCTGTTCTAAGTGCCCTTGGAAGAGGGAAGGTGCAAGGACTTGAGGTGCGAAGGGAAGGCTGACCTGCACAGAAAGGCCATGAAAGCTTTTGGCAGCTCAGCACAGCCTGACAGCAGGCTGTCTTATTTGTCAGGTCATATTTACAGTGCAACAATCATGAAACTGACTTTATTAAGTCAATGGGTGAAAGAAGAGTGTCAGACAGAACTAATTTCTTAGGATGTGACATGCCTTGGGCTCATTGGCTCTACAAACATAGCATGCAAATAACAGCATCTCCTTTGAAGACAAGCCTCTCTTGACCTTCCCTGGCCCTCTGCCCAACTCTCAGCAAGAGCTTTATTAACCATACCTTCCACTTTTGGTTTTGCTTCTGCCAACCTCTCTGGAAATTTCTTCTTAAAGAATAATGCTTGCAGCCGCTGCTGATAGTGGTCAATCCTGCATAAAGGGCAGAGGAAAGTCAACACTGAGCTGGAACTCTTGAAGCCCAGGGCCAGCATGCTCCCCACATAATTTAATGGTTGGATGTTCAGTCCCATGAAGCCAAGGCATGGGATTATGGATGTAGTTCAATCATACAACACTACATAATCAAGCTTGTTATAAAAATTGTGGACCTCAAGTCATGTTTTGCTCTCAGATGAAAAGAAGCTGGAAGAATTCCTACTACATTCAAAATATAAGAGTCATGGGAGATGCCAGCTACACCTCAATTAGCAGAACAAAATGTTAATCCCCATCAGAGGTGTAGCAAAGCTGGAACAAGAAAGAGGGCCAGAGGATGAGGAGATGAGACAGACTAACAGAAAAAGGGATCAGAAAAAGGTCCTTATGCACAGAGTGTGCTTCTTGTCAATAAATTTTGTGTCATGAACAGAAATATTTGCAACATTCACGGGCTTCTGGTAAACATAGGGTATAATGCTGGCCCACAATCTTGCACATTCCCCCCCGCCCCAAGTACCAGATGATCCATTTTCAGTAACAATTACAGCTGCTTCCAAGAAGTCCTGCATGCACTCTCTCAGAATAGATCAAACAGACCTGCTCATTTCAAAGAGGAAACGATCCGCCCGGGCCATGCGCTCGATTTCGTGTTTGTGCTCCTCCAACAGGTCAGTATCGCTCTTTTCAGGAACGAACTTCAGTAGCTAGAGTGAGAGATACAAACCAAACACTGAGATGTGAGATCCAAGGAAAATGAGAGAGGGACAGAGGGGCACAAACAAACCCTGGCAGAGAGAGAGCCCTCAGATTTCTCTGCTACTACTGGGAAGCATTACATTGACTCAGCCGTGTGACCATAACTTCAAAAAAGTGCAGCTGTGTCTACAAAACTGACCTCCTTTAAACCTTTGCTTGCTGTTCTGTCTTTATCCTTCACTGACCCCATTAAGATTAATTTTTAATTCTATGGGGAATTTCCCATTTCAAAATCCTAAAGGCCAAACTGCTACTGCTACTTACCCAAGGGGAAGTACAGAAAGAACTTGATTCCCACAGCACTACTTGGAGTTTAGATCAGTGCAAACAAGAGCAGGATGTGTCCCAAACACAGTGAAGTACCCATCGTGCCTATCGTAGAGTACACACAAAGGCCCATCTATCTCTCTTGGGTATGTCCTACACTGCTGAAACAATAAACAATAACCAAGCAACTGGATATGCGTCTGACACTGGCTGCTATTCATATGCTGACCTTAAAAGCTCATACTTTGACAGATTTTTGACATATCTGGTGGTAGTTGTGCTTTAGTATGGTTATAAATACTGCTCTGCACACAGCCTCATTTCATACCCACAAAAAAGGCTCACAAGGCATATCAAGCACTCTACCTTTTACCACTTGTTAATACTTTATTGCACTCCACAAATATGTGACATTCAAAGGTGTGGAGCATCAGAAGCTTGCAGTGACTTCTGGAGCAGCTGTGGTCATTTCAGATAACATGACAAGTAGGCTATAAATTTCCAAAATGGAAAAGCTTTTTGTGCATGATTAAACACTGTGACTGCACAGAAAGAAGGAATCACATTAGACAGTTCATAGTTATAGTGTTTTGCACATGCCTAAGGAGCTTTATCATGTGTCTCTTTGGTCAAAGCATCACCTGTCACCTTCTATAAATGGAAACTGGGCAATGGTGGTGTAATTGTGGGGTTTTTTTTTTCCTCACAAGCTATACAGTCAACCAGGTGCTGGGTCAAAGTCCCTGGCTCCCCTTCTAATGTTCCTGTGAGATCCCTTCTAGTCCTGGCTCTAACCATTGACCTACACGTCCTGGTTCCCATCACTTCCTGATAGAAAAGGCAGGTAAAGAAGGAAGATGAAGAAAAAGAAAAGAGAAAAGGAAAACAACAGCAACAACAGCAACAACAACAACAACAACAACAACAACAAATCAGCAGGAAGAAGTAGAGATGAGGAACATTATGGAAGAAACTTCATACCACCTGTAACCATACAGATTTTGCACTAGAACAGAAACAGTTGCATAACAGAGGTATACCTGACAACACTGGGGAAATTACTTTTCTCATGCTCTCATGTGCAGCTCCACTGACATGACAGGGCCAAGTTCTGATCTGGAGAAAAACCAGCAGTGCCAGTACATACATCCACTTGAGAAAAGGCAGAGAAGGACCTAAAAGTAAGTTATATCGGACTTTAATCTTTCTCACCTGCTCGAGCATATCTTTCGCTAGGTCTTCTTGTTCATCCATCTTCAAGATTGCTTGTCTGATTTCTTCATTAGACAGCTTTAACCTTTCAAAAGTATCAACACTGTACCATTAGTGCAAAGTTTAAGTGATTCTGACAATTCAAAAAGTAGGAAGTCTGAAACACTGCACTAAACAGGCATGAAACAACCACAGTAGCTCTGCTGTGAAATTGCTATTCTAGAATATTCAGTAAGAAGAACAAATCAGTTCGAAATACAAGGGTTTTATGGATAATATATTTTTATTCTCTTCAGCTAATCAAACGCACATCAAAAATTAGATGGTGATTAATAACAGTCAAGTCCTCATGTATCAAAAGTGCTTCCAAGTTCCCCCATATCGGATACCTCCTTCATTAAGTTCTTTTGCTACAGGAAAACCCTTCATGTCCACGTGACTTCTGACTCCAAGCTCATGTGACTCACCCTGACTTGTGAATATTAAAGCATCTCCCAGAGTAGAAATAATGGGGCTGAAAACTCCCTTACTGAGCAAGGGTTTTCTTGCAAGAGAACTGCTTGTGCTAGGTAAGTCCACTCTGTCAGCAATGACAGATGACAAAGGAACAGACAGCATCTACATATCCATGTTTCATATCCAATGTGAAACAAGCTCTGAACACAAGAGCTTTTTAATGTTATCTGAGGTACTAAGACTACCACCTTACCACCTCCTCCTGTCAATCTGTGCACAATGAGTAGGAGTCATCAGCTACAACTGAACACAGAAATCAATAAAGAAAAGTCTCAAGGTCTCCACTCAAAATCCAGGGCAAATTAGGAGGAGTTAAGATTTGTGATTATCAAGATGTTGCTTGATGGATACCTGAAATGAACTTGGTGGTTCTCAGAGCAGATGTCAACAAAGAAATGTACCAACCCCAACTCACAATACTCAGTCTTTCCAGAAGAGTAGGGAATATTAAAGTGAACCATAAATGAAAAGCTATCCACAAGAAAATCTCAGTTTTGGGACTGAAACAGTAGAGTGTAAAAACAAATATTTGAAGAGTGAAGTGTACAGTCTTCATGGACTTTACTCTCAATATAATTAACAGTAGAAAGAGAAAACGGAAACATAAATAAGAGACAGGCTGATGCATGAGGCAAAATGTTTTAGTCTTCAGTGCTTGGAAGTTCCATGTTGAAATTTCACATTGCCATTGGCATCTGGATAGAATATTCTTGGAACTTGGTAAAAGCAAAAGAAAAAGCTTTATTTTTTACAGACAGGAAATATTACTAAATCTAAGAAACTTTAAATATTTTAATATTGCCCAATATAACCAACAGCTAGAAACTAAAATATGAATCAACAGACATTTGAAACCTTTTAAGTATTACATCTCTGAACTAATTGCTCTTATTGTGTTCCAAGTTGGTCATCATGTCACCTTTCCACAAGGAGGGAAAACTGATACCAGCTAAGCAAGGTAAAGTACTGAATTTCCAGAAAAGCTTCATAATTGGGCCATGCTCAGATGAGATATAAGGATTAATAGTTTTACAGTTATAAAGGTAGAAACTTTTTATTCAGGTCATTAGTTTGACTCTGGATCAAAAAACCAAACTTCAGTACATGAGGTTCTGCATAAAGCTCTACAGTCTCAATCAGAAAAAAATCAGAAAATCAGAAAATGGAAGGGTTACTTCTGGCTTAACTAGTGAATTGTAAAGTCTGTGGCTACATGACCCTAAACTGATCAAACACTGCGGCCAGAGAAGGGCTGAAACTGGTGGCTGTGGGCCTGGTCCCTAGGAGACACAAACACACACGTCCAAACAACTTGGTGCCTGAAGTTTTTAAATAGCTACATTTTGTTGATTATTTAGAGAGCACCTTTGTGTTTTCCAGAATCTGCAGTCTGCAGATTAGACTTAACTTGTAACACAGGCACACAGTCTTTGAGAGGGAATGAAATGAAGCAACCCATTAACACAGGTTGGAGGGGGGTTGTTGCTACTTTCACAGAATTTAAAAAGAATGAGGGTGCGTTTCATGTCCTTTCCATGCAAATAACTCAAGCAATTACTCACTGACCACCCATTACACAGTGGAAGTACTTCTGTGTGTGTTTGGGGATGCAGTAAACGGGACCAAATAAACAAGTTTGAGGTACATCAACACAATGGTGTTGCATATACTACCACTGATCTTGCTGTTCTGTCCAGAAGCTCAAGGATTCCAAGCTCCTCTGCTGCAATTTATCAGCACTAAATAAACTTGAAAACATCTTCTGCTCAAAAATAATTGAGAGCTCCAAGGACAGAGAGTTATACAAACACTTTGATTTCTTGGACGATTCTGTGCCCCGCCAGCCACCAGCAGGAAAACATCTGGTTTGAATGGTTTAGCCCAGAGTAAAGAAAAGCAGAAAACTTGCCAGTCCCCTGCCGAGAAGCAGTTTAACTTGGTCATTTACAGGACTAAACCGGGTCATAGTGCCTGCAGGTGTGCATCCTAGATTACTACCAACCTCATTACTAGTACAGAAGGATATACAGCAGAATAATCTTACTCTTCCAAAATGGGCTTGTTCTTCTTCTGGGACAGGACGCCTTTCAAAAGCAACAATGACACAAAACACAGATCTTCCCACTTAAAAACTGTCTGAATAACTGGCCAAAGAATTGTTAATCAAGTGATTCTTCTTGTATTTTCAAAACTCATGCCCAGCCATGCAGCAGATCTTAAAGATGGCCAGCAGTAATGTAAAACAGATGTGCTGCTTTTAAACAGAAACAGGTGAACTGATTAAAGAAGAACCTAAAGCAGATGCGTAAAATCTTTCCATTTAAAACTGAAAAGAGGCATCCCCCAGAGCCTAAAACTCATATGAGAGAGACAGCAAAATTAAAGTGGAATTATAGCCCAAAAATTTACACTATGGAAACTACATTTTGGTATCTATTGGAAAGCTTCAATGACTTTCTTACAAGCTTTGCAGATCCAGGCACTCTTCCTCCAACTTCTGGAGGTAACTCAATTTGGAACAGCATACAATTCAAGTTGTATTCCCTCTGCCTTAGACATCTTGAAATCATGTATCCTGGGATCACGACACAGGAAGTAAATGCGACCAGAAGAAAATACAGTGCCCCTTTCCTCAGCTGCAGCACATTCATTCATAGCACAGATACTGCCTGTTTTTGTTCAACAGGAGCCTTACATTGGTCAGATGAGGAAGGAAAAGGATCTTTATTGAGAATACTCCCTCATTCTTCCCTCACCCGTACATCTGGTGGCAGTGTATGGAAGTCAAACTGCTTGAGTCATCTTCAAGCAATGTTAAAGCTCAACAAGTACCAAATAACTTCTGATATGGTACTTTAGCCTGCCTCCCTCTATCCCCTCTGGCGTCATAAATAATCTCTATTGACTCTGCAGAGTAATTCATCACTAATCTCCCCAGGACACCTCAACTGATTTAACACCAGCTTCACTTGCAGACATCAAGTGGTTTATTGTTTCGTCCTCTTGGAGAACGCCAGCAGCCTGACTCGGAACATGCCTGGGAGACATGTTGCAGTTTTACATCAACTTCCCTTACAGACATCCAGTGCCCGCTCATTTTTTCTTCTTAAATATACCCATTGATTTAACTCACAGTAACCTCCCCCCTCCATTTCTCCCTCCCATGAATCAAAGCAAAATGCTTGTCACTCATTAACCATCTCCCCCTCCAAGGAAAAAGTGAGTTACTTCATAGATTTGTTCCTTGAATCTTTCTTAGCTTTTGAGAAGGAAGCATACTTTCTCCCTAACAGAGGAATGGAGTTTTGTTGCAGCTATGTTAAGCTCCAATACCACAGGGATCACAGACCCACTGTTCCTTTTACCTTGAAGAAGAGGACTGATTATCATGCATCAAGGACATTTTATATCTCCTACTGAACTATGGTGCTCCCAACAAATGCCAACAGAAGTAACTGTGACAGTGACAGGCACTGATGATTGATACTTAGCTGCATCCTAAGGCCAGTTTGTACAGCTCACCCAAATCTTAGCTTGTATTGACTGCAGAATTCTCCATCTCCACATGTCATTTCACACAGGCTACTAGTTACTTCATTCCTGAACTTTGTGACTGAGACACAAGCCTTCTCTAACTCCTGAGCTCTCCTAAGGTTCTGTACAACTCCCAAGCTGCAGGTTTTCCCAGATCTACATTTTGGGAATACTGATTGTCACTACCCCATAAAGACCTCTCAGAAGCAGCATTCAGGAGTCAGGCTGGTCTAACTGCACATTCAGCCAGAAGACAAAGATGCAGCCACTCTTTCCACATCCTCTTATGTCAGTTGCCCACTCATCTCATCAGTGAAACAGCAATGCTTTAACCTTTGTGGGACAACAGCTGGGACATTTTACCAGGTTACATCTTACACCATTATATCAACATTTTTGGAAAAAAAAAATCCACCAGTGCCTTTTTAGATCGTCACTGTGAAAGTATTCTGGCAAGTACAGAAAGAAACAGGCTTTTCTTTTCTTGTTCTCCTTCAGCAAAAGCTCATGAGTAACAAAGGAACTTTGCATTCAAATAATCTCAATTACCTTCCAAGAAGAATCTGGTGATGACTATCTTTCTGAGCCAAGAGGTGTAAAGCACGACCAAATATGGGAATCCCCAAATTACCATGAGCTATTGATTCATCAGTGGTTCATCTTTTATCAAAACTCTACCTTCAGGTTCCTAGCTGTGATCAGGATGGCACTGACTAACACGTTCAGTTTGCCTTGGAGTATCATATTGAGCATAACAGGTAAAGCCATTTATTGTGGACCTTTATTTAAATCAAAAAAATCTCTCCAGGAACCCAGCAGGCACTGGTTATTGCCCAATGTTTTTCAATACAGCACACTGAGGAACAGGAATGCTGAGTCCAATCAGCTGTTTCTGTATCAAGATATGATCTGTACCCCAGAATATCATACTGCTTCAAATTTACCTTAAAACAAGGGTGAACACTGAATTGTTACATGGCAGAAAGGCACACAGGGACTGGGGCAGTGCACGGAGACTGACATTGGCTGAATAGCTTGTCCCTTTAATGTGTCAACTGAAAGAGTTTAAAAGCACTGAGGAGGTACAGTGATGGGAGAAAAATACTTTATGTCTTTCATATTCTCATTGGAAATTCTGCTCAAGCATTTTTATTTCTCCCTTACTGATGTTTGAATTGACAAAGCCACAAACATTTGGTTAACCTGCCTGCTAGTACCTGTCTAGTGTCACATTCACATTTAAAACTATCATTGTGTAGTCAGATTCTGCCTTCTGCTACTACTGGTTTTATGACATTTTGCTAGCATTCCTACTGTTTCCAGCCTCTTGAGAAGGTTACTGCTGACTCATTGAGCCACAGGAATAACAAACATATCACATTATTCAGAAGAACACTGACATAATTATTTTGCTGGAATTCATGCAAAATACTGTCCGTAAGTACACATGCAGCCTTCTTTCAAGCAAGATGTCTCAAAGAACTGAATCTCTCCAAAGCATTTCACCGAGCAAGACAGTAAACAATACACATCTTGGGCATGTTCTGCAAGAATTCTTTTTTAAAGAAATGGCACTACAAGAAGAAAGCAGCAAAAATATTATCCATTACTTAAGTAATGCAGGCAGGGAGAAGCCATAGTGGTGAGAGAGGTCAGAAAAATTTCTGGCTGCCAGGTGAAAGCAGGGAAACATGGGGATCTGGGATGACTCTTCCAGACCACACAAGTCTAACAAGAAAGCTCCAGCCTGGTGGAAACTGAAGACACCAGGAAATTCATGAGAGATAGCAGATTTCCAGTGTGACTGTATGTTTGAAACACCATTAAGAAAACTAAATTTGAAGCTGGTGGGTGCCTGAACTCACCACAAGCACGTGGTTCCATGTCCTGGTTGAACTATGGCCTACTGGAAGTCCTGTGAGATAAACTCATCTTATGCTTTTTTAAGCCTTTGAAGATGGCATATGGAACAGTGTTTTGGTTTAGATCCATTAGACTCTATTAAAGAAGGACAATTTAATCCTTTCTCTGAGGGAAAACTGAAAGATGCCACTATCCAGTAGTTGGAAGAGATATCTTTTTATGGAAATAGAGATGAGATCGGGGAGGAACGTTTATGAATTTGTTAGATGTGAGCAAAAATCAACTAGCAATTCAATTTTCATCTCTTTTCAGCCTACCATGCAGCAGTCTCTCTGCAAAAGAAAGAAAGAGACATCTATTTCTCATTCTTGCTAGGTTTTGGCTTGTTGGACCATATGAAATATGAGCTCTGCCTGACCCCATCTAACACAGTGTTAGTAAAACAAAAACATTTGAGTAGGGGAGGGAAAGAAAACCCAACCCATGCAGCTATTTTACTTTAAAGGACACCACGGTTTAGTGTAAACAAAGGGGGAATAAACTACAGGGATATATGCACAGTAAGAGTCAATTGGAAACAGCTGTTGGCAGATACTGTGACAACCTGAAATCTGGGGCTGAAGCTCTGGGTTGCACAAACTCCTTTTGTTTGTCACCAGTTTTAAATCCCCTGTCATTGCATGTGTGTGCACACCCCCATGCACGTGTGTGAGGTGTGCTGCAGGAGCAGCAAGTGCATGGCAACAAGCAGGGATGATTTGGCTGGGAGTGCCTCTCCTTTAGGGTCTGGCCTCAAGGACAAAGATGTGGGGTAATGAAAAAACGTGCAAAGGGGTTATAAAACCCTTTCAACCATTGTCTCCAGCCATTCCTCCCAATTCCTGTCTTTAATATTAGAACTATATATTGACAAACTGTAAAAAGAGAGGCAAGAATATAAAGGTGCTATTTTAGTTCCCAAGGATTTTTGCTTTTCTGGTTGCATTTAAAAGGGAAGTTTGGGGAGGAATACCAATCTTGGGCCAACCTGTACTCTGATACTCTAGGTGTAACACTATCTGCTACAAATATTAAATTATCTAAGCCAGTGGGATACCTCTGGCAGGTAGTGTTTCCAATACCACAGCAGCAAAGTTAACAGAGCACAGGGCAAACTTGCAGGCTCCAAAGGGACACTTCAGTCTTCAAATCTCTATCCCCCATGTTAGACCTGCTAATAAGAGCAGGATATTTCCTAGTGAAGAAGCTGACAGTCACAAAACACAGCTTTTCACCTCTGGTTTGAGTCTAGACTAGCAGTTCAAGGTGCACTAACTTCATGGCACACCTGGAGTGAACACATGCCACGTATCTTGAAGTGCAAGGTTCATGCTTCAATGACCTTGCTGCTGGAGGCAGCAAAAAGAAAGACAAAACACAGAAACTATCCCTTTTCTCTTTCTGTATAAAGAGGATTCTTCTCAGGTAAGATTGCACAGACTTGCACAGCAGAGGAGGTGAATGCTGAAAAACATGCATCGCTGCTGTCCACATTGCTTTTGTTTTGGAGACAGAAAATTTACAAATAAATATCTAGCACCATACCAAGTCATGGACCACCTTCCTGGATACTCCTCACCCAGCCAACTGAACACATGATGTTACCGCTTCTAGGAAATGTTCCACCTGCTTACAGAGTTAATCTGAACCCCAGACACAATTCAGCAGGTCTGTCAAATAGCATGAAAATGCTGTTGCCCTTATGCCTCCCCATCCCCTCTGCCTCAGCCCCAGCCAGCTGCCAACACCAGCAGACATGTGCTGGCAACTGCTGCAGAGAGAGAAATGTAAGCCTTTCCTCACTGAAGGTCTGGATGGTGGGGGTCCTGCTGACATGCAGGCTAATGCCACATAACTAGCATAATGAGAGCCTCCACGGGTTTCACTAAGCAAGGGAAAGAACTTGCTCCAGTCCTGGTGGTCTGGCTTCAACCTTGCTTTAACTGTTAGTTTGCTAGAGCAGACAAGCATCACATCCACATGAACCTGTATTTTCTACTGCCCAATGAAACAGCTTTGCTGCTCAGTACTGCCACAGCTTTACCAGGTTTTGTTTCCAGCCTTGCTGTTCCTCCTGTGGTAGAAAAGGCAACTTTCTCAGTTTGATCAGTGGTTGCACAAATCCGATAGTGACAGACCTCAAACCCTCATGTTGGTAGAAAGACATGAAAAAATATAGAGGGCACTGATGTCACTAGATTTGAATGCATTAGTCATTGTAGGAATACACAAAGGAAACTCTTGGCTTCAAAAACCTAATTTACAAATAGAAGACTTAATTCTTCACAGAATATTCTGATTTGGAAGTGACCCACAAGGATCATTGAGTCCAACTCTTTAGTAAGTGGCCCATACAGGGATTTAAACCATGACCTTAATGCTATTAGCACCATGCTCTAACCAGCTGAACTCATCTCAGGGTCTTGAATATGAATGCCTGTGTTTACCACTCTTCACACCACATGTCAAAAATTAACATTACACTCAGCTCTGCTGTATTCCAGGGAGATGGTCAGAGCAATATTTAGAAAGAAACACACAGAATGGAGACAAATGACAGACATAGAACATGGGGACATATTACTTAGAAGTGCAAACACTGCCAAAGAGCTGCTTTCATCTACCAAGGAGTAGTGATCACTTTCTGATGATGAGTCTTCAGATAGAAGCTGATGTCCACCTGTTTTACACACAAAATGTGTGTGTGGATATTTTTATTAAGTGAGAAACACATATGAGAAACATTCTTTTATGACACCATAAGAGAGGTTTAGCTGAGGCTCTGCAGGTATTTAACAGCAAGTCTAGCTGGGAAAAGAAACACATCCATTTGCCTAATTTCATCCCCTCTTGCCTCTGCATTGATCATGGCACACTCTGTGAGCTAAGGCTTAGCACACTTACTTGGAAAGGAGAATGACACAGTTCTGGGCCCTCCGGCCATCAATCACAGACAGCTCTTTCACCTTTCGTGTGGAGAGGTAAAGGTCTTCTGTTGAGCCCATCTCTTTCTGTATGTATTTCAAAAGGGATGGAAAACAATCAGTATTATGTTTCTGACTCAAGACTGACAGACTTATCTCAGTGTAATGGACAAACCCATCCCAACCTAGAAAAATCCACTCACACGACAAGAAAAAGAGACAAAGGCAGAAAGCATGGGAATAGATCCTATGTTACTAGAAATATAGAAATCATTAATTAACACCTATAAGCTCATCTTTGATCCCAAATACTGGACCTGATTCTGACCTACTGGACTCACTCTACCAACAATGACATTATGTTAATGTAGAAAATGGGTACGATAGGAGAATAAGGCATATTATGACGAAGCCCACTGGTGTCACAGCAAATCCTTCAGCAGGATTTGCCTCCTCCAGGGGTTCCACAGCATTCTTGAAAGGCTGCAGCACAACCAATAAAACCCCTTCTGTTATGTCTTATGGCTGCCACTGGACCTGACCAATCCATATTATATGAGAGATGCAAACAGTAGGGCACAATGGCATTTATCTTACTAAATGTATCTTACTAAATGGTAAAAATCTCCATTTAAACTATCTTCTCTTTTAAAAACTAATTAATACATTTAATCATACCAAAATCCTTTTTCCAAAGCTGTCTGTATAACCTCACTGCCATACTCATCACCTGAAAAGAACTCGAAAATCTAATCCAGAAAATTTGTCATAGCACACAGAGAGAAAATATTTGCAATCTCAGCCTGATCATCCAGTATTTATTTTCCCAGCTAACTGCTGCAGGAACCATTAAAAAATGCCTTTTCGTGACATCCATATTGTCAGGCCCCCAGATTCTGAGATTTACCAGTATAATATAGCTTTGAATGCACCCATCAGATAAGCAACATGACTTCTTTTTTAGCATATAACAGCAAACATGGTGAGTCAGATCAAAAGGTCCACCTATCCCAGCATCCTGTCCTTGGGAATGGTCAATAGCAGATACTCAGGGAAACATGTCAGATCATGGCAAGCACATAGAATGGGTGCTTCCCAGAATTCACTCTCAGGACTCAAGGTTCTGCAACTCAAGGCTTTCTTACATCAGCATGACTAACTTCTAAAGAGATTTTGACACCCAAGCATTTGATAGTTCAGTGTAAATTCTAGGTTCATACTGCTAGTTGGCATTTCAGTTATTGTTACAGTCAGCTACCACAAATCTGTGTTGCTCCTGGATATACAAAGGAGTCATGCAGCCACTTCCAAAAGTGCTGCAGTGAGCCACCACCAACAGAAAATGGCATTTTAAAGCAGGTACAATGCAGCAGCTAAAGACACACACTCAGTTAATTCTTCAAGATGTGCCCAAAGCATCTAGCTTGGAAGAAAGAAAATTGCAATGTTAATCAATATATCAAACAGCATTTCCAAAAAAAGGCAAAATTGGCATTGGGTAAGTTTATTATTTCTGAGAGAATAACTAACAATATCAACAAGAGGAGTTCCCCCAGTATAATCTGGCATGCAGAAATTTCAAAATTTTCCTAAGTTTTCTCAGTTTGTGGGAAGACAGGGTATAATGGAGATGGACAGCTCCATATGAAAGGAAGAAAGCTACTTGGTGGTCTGTACTCTTCAGTTAAAAGCTTCACTGTTCCTCACTAGCTAATATTTGCAGACAAGGATGCCTGCATAGTGACAACCAGCACTCATCCCAAGGGAAAAAAAGTGTCAGCCTTTGGCTATGTATGTGAGGTGGAAGTTTAGCCAGCCTTCCTTAAAGCCATCCAGCAGGAATTGATATAATAGTCTCCATGCCATTTCCAATTCCCCGACCCACAGGGTTCAACAAAGATGAATAACTTGAACTATTCAGACATGGCCCACTCCTTGGTCATAAGGGCTAAACTCTAAAAATATATCCTCTGCAACTCATATTGAGGAGAGAGGTATTTATAGCTACTTGGAGCCATGTGTAAGCAAAAGCAGATGAAGCCTCAGATTTTACCAAAGCTAGATTCCAAGCTTAGCTGAAGGAAAACAGATTGCACATGGACTATCCGTATTTTCTCAGGCACAGCAGAAAGAGGAGCAAGGGGGAAGTGGCAGCTTTTGTGAGAGCCCAAGCCTGGAACGCAAGAACAGTTGAAGGTGGCATCAGTCAACCTGACAGACAAGATGACTGAAGTGTTAGGCCATCATCCTACACTGACTTCTCATCTGGGATAACACTATGTTATGTGCTTCAAAGAGTATGTCAGATTTGGTATTTTAGTTCCCAATTCAAAACTCAGCTAAAATTTCAGTGCTGAAATCACTATACATGTGGAATGTGTTCATCACATTGGTGCCTTGCTTCAAATACAATTTGGCTTTGGTTAGCTGAAGACTTGTACCATGGCAGCACCCCAGCTTCTGACAATTATCAGTACTTCAGAGAACTATGTCTGCCATATTGACTTGTTTTGATATACAGCCATGTTAGCCTCCCTCATGTGGCTTTCCAAATACAATTCCCTGAGCTTTTATAGTGAGAACTACTTTCTTCTGAAACCACCAGAGACACTTATGATCACATCTGAACAATCCTTTCCTGATAGTATCACTCTTACCAAAATCGTTGCTAAGAATTTTGCTTGACAGGTAGCCAGTTTAAAGACATATGCATAATCCAATATATCTATCTAAACACCATTTTAATATTTTGCTGAACTTTCTGAGGGTTTCAGCTGTCCTTTTTAACTCTTCTGCTCCTCAGATGGCACAAATCCTTCTGTCAAAGTCCTCAGTTCTATGTAAAGAAATATTTTCTTTATCAGAAAGTGTGTGGCTAGTAAGTGCATCTGAAGACTTCAGTAATGTCCAAAGGAGACAGAAAACACAGATGGGAACAGTGGGAGAGAAGGCTCCCTGAGAGCCCCCTTTGTTCTCCTCTCGAGAGGGTATTACTTTGGTTAAGGAAGAGTCCATACTGACATTCTTCTTTCTCCCTGGCCTTTGTTCCTCGGGATCATAGAAAAAAGGAACTACATATGCCAGCAGTGAGATATAAGCAAGTGAAAGAACAAGAACTACCTCCTACCACAGAGATAATACAGCCAGAAGAATTATTTGTACCACCTTCCCCATCAAGGAAGCAAGGACATATGAAAGAGTAGCATGAGCTGTGACCCCAGAATGGCATGGTCCAGAACTTCACCTTCACTCACACACACATGGCAAGATGATGAGGAAGCAGACAATGATACTCACCTGCTTACAGGAGGAGGGGTTAGTTAGCAGGTCCTATGCAGGCAGCAGTCGCAAATAATGAAGAAGAAACATGCCAAAATTAGCACAGAGAAAGATACCAAGTTTAACAAGGCAGCTGAATTTAGACACACAGTGTTTTCTATGAGCATATAATGCTTAGCAAGTAATACTGGCCCAGACGGTTCAAAGGTATTTCAGCATTTCTTTGCATATTTTAAATCAGCAGATGTCATGGAACTAGGAGTCCTAGGTCTTTCATGAAAATAATAAATTTGGTCTCCAAAGCATAAATCTTTTAGGTCTTTAAATATTAACTAGGATAATGCTTAAATACCTTTACAAATCCAGTCCAGAGCCTTACTGAAAGAACTGCCAAGGTTATAACTTGAGGGTCAGTTCTCCTCTCCTGATGCACAGGCACTGTTGTGGGTATTAACAAGTATAACAAACAACAACTTGTTTCAATGGCACATTATACCCTTTAACAACTTGTAGCCAAGTATTTTGAAAGCACTCAGTAACTGCCAAAGAGGTCTTACAGCACTTCTGGAAGACAGACTCCAACTATTTTCTGACATATTCAGTACTACAGGAAAACACCAGCTATACTGAATCAAAAGGTCAATATTACACAGTAAGATTAGAGCAAAGTCAAAAGACAAGTGTAAGAATACTAGGTCCAGCATTCTGTACACTGGACAGTTTTGCTTTCCTTCATAGCCACCAAAAAGAACTCACTGGGCTTGAGAGAGGAGAAGAGACCCTCTGTCATTCACAAAATCCAGAAAATAGAAAAATTGTTTAATGTAAATGAAACTGGAAAAAAATATGAAGATCGTGTTAATAACAGCAAAGAAAGAAATGTCTTTATCTCTACTCATTCAACATTTCAGATGCAAAAGAGCAGGGCTTTGCATTGACATTTTTCTTTATAGACATTTGGACGAAGTTTAAAAGTCACAAACCCAGAGTAAACACATACTTGGTCAGACCAGAATA
The DNA here is from genome assembly GCF_009819655.1 of Sylvia atricapilla. Lineage (NCBI taxonomy): Eukaryota > Metazoa > Chordata > Aves > Passeriformes > Sylviidae > Sylvia > Sylvia atricapilla. The sequence goes on along the minus strand of NC_089142.1, from coordinate 84,591,486 downwards.
TTTCCCAAAGTAAAAGAGGAAAAAAGACTAAGTGTGAATTGAAAAAATTCTCATAAATTTTTAATTCAAAAGCAATTTTGGTTGCCTGGTCTTAAAAAAGAAAATTAATGAGGACTTGTTGATTGGAATCCAGTTCACACTAGAGCAAGTATGGATGAAAAAGAAAGTATCACGTAAAGTAATAAAAGCAAAATATTTAAGGAGGAAAAAAACACAAAACAGAATAATGTAAAAATATCAACAAAAGTTGTAAGGGCAGCAAGATGTCTAACTGCACAAAAATACAAGTAGCTTACATAAGTGTTACTCTAGTGTCTGGAGCCACTGTCATAAAGTGTGTTTAATGAGGACAGAAGAGTACTGCTCAGAGACCCACGGAGGCAGGGGTAAGGGTCAGGTTAGTTTATGGCTGAATAGCTCAGGCTGCTTTCCAGTGATTGGTAACATAGCCATAAATATTATGATTCTAACTGAGACCAGGACAGCTTTGGCTTTGGATTTTGGGGACAAAAGGAAGCAAGGCTTTGCAAGGTCATTTCTAGTGAGGAAGCTGCAATGTTTGCACCTGAAACATTGGAATGGAAGCTCTTGGGACAGGGTCTAAATCCAATCTCTTAACAGCACTGAAATTTCACATGCCTTTCTTCCCCTCTGTGAACAAGGATCTTGTTTCAAGGAATGTGATTTACAGAAAGAGGGTGGGACCCGCTGAAACAGCACCAGCTATTTGCAGAAGCAGAATGAGAAATGAAATCTCATCATGCAACAGTTAACACCACATCCTTCACAGCTCATCCATGTGGCTGTGAGCTAGTAAATAAGAAGAGTTATTCATTATGTTTATTGGATCAGATAGACAAATAAAAGAGAGAAGGGAGCAGATGGAAAATCCAAAGACAAGGGGTTGGATTGATAATTTTAAGGTACTAAGTCAGTTAATGAAGTAGTTATGATCACTGTAAGGAATAATCATAAAGGTTGTTTATGGCAGTTGGGTCTGGGTCTTTTCCTAAAACTTCAGAGTAATGATCCAGTTGTGCAGCATACAAAACATTGAAAATATTCCAAAAGCAAAGGAAAGCTGTGGGAGTTCAAGGAGTGAAAGTACAATCCATCTGCTGCTAAATCTCATTCGGTGGAGATACACAGATTGAAAGTGACTTGCTTTCCAAGAAAAAGAGGAGGCAAAAAAGACATTCTAATAAATGGCCACATTTAAAGTATGCTGTTTGTTCCGTAATTCAGACAATCTCTGTCACCTAGCCAGTTTAGGCAGCTGGCTGTTTAAGAAAAAATAGAGAAAATGAAAGACAGCTAATACGGTCACCTTGCTCAATACTCAGGGAACTACAGCCTTTTTTTTCTGGATGAATGGAAGAAACAGGAAGTTTCATGTGCAAATACAAATGCAAACCCCCAAAGCTTTTGGAAGTCAGTGGCCACTGATGTTAACTAGAGCATTAGCTGTTGGTAGGTGCTGTCTCTGAGGGCTGCCCATGAGTATGAAGTATGTCTGTATCGGAAGTTTAGACCCTGCCCCCTGTGTCTGTCCCAAATTCTTCTGGTCTTCAGATTTTTTTCAACAGTGACAGATTATCAAGTGATGTAGCCTGACAGGAGGTGGCCAAGGGATCAGACCACTGTTATGTATTCACTTCTCCTCCAGAAATTCAAGACAGAAAAGGTATGGGAGAGTTCACTCCTACCTGGTGCCTCTGATACGCAGAGAACATCTTTTCAAAATCTTCTAGATCCAGCACCTTGAATGCCTTTAAATCATCAATGTCATTCCAGATCGTGCCATGGATTCTCTCCTGAAAGGAAAGGACATATTTTAACAAGACAGCAAAAGTATTTAGCTAAGAACATCCAATCCTACTTGAATAGATCATTCTCTTCTAATCATTGGTCACATTACTATGTACTACTGCTGTCATTTTAGAGGACACACTTTGTTTCAAGAATCAAAGGAGAAAAACAGTGTTTGTTGGCTTTTTAAATTATTATTATTATTGATTTCGTTTGGTGTTTCTTGTTTTTAAACACACTATTTTGTATTTTTCATCTTAGCAAGCCTCTAATGAAAAGGCACATTCCAAGACCAGCAGGCCATATCTCGAGCATTATCCATGATCCCATAGTATATCTCCTTTCAAGAGTGGCCATCTGTCTAGCACAATTGTGGTCATGCTGAAAGGAGTGTTACCATCAGGAGGAAAAAGCTTAGGAAAAGCACTGAGGCATGACAAACCCCAGACACATCTTCCCTTTTGCAAATTTTTCCAGGTTCTTTTGTAAAGTCTAAAGGGTGTGTGGTTTTAATTATGTCTGCCTGTGAAAGTAGTTTAAATTATTATTTTATTTTACTTTTAAGCTTTTGAGTCTTTGAAGTCTAATTGTTTCCTATTACATGAACTCCCTTGTCTACATGAGGTCTTTGTCAAGACAGATATACACTAAACCCAGATCCCTGAAACACCATCATTCACAGTAACTGGAAATGTTCACAACCCCTGTGATGATACATTATCCTGAATGCCAGGAATCCTAGCTGTTTGGCAGATAATTAGCATGCAGGGAGACAGGCATAGACTTCTAGTCTTACTTGCTGTCCACCAAACCCAGAACAAACAGGCTCCTGTGGTACAGGAATTAAGTAATCAGCAGTCATCCTCAACTAAGTGAAGGTCTTGGGTCTCCTGCTCACATTCTCAGGACAGATAACCTTTCTGGCAGAGGACACAAAGATCAAACTACCTTCTCCTTCCTACTGACTCTTAAGGTGCATGGTGTGTGGGACAAGCTTTGGGTGCTCTTCACACCACTGACACCATTATTCTTCAGTTCATTTATTTTAGGAAGTATATATCTATTAATTGCAAAAAATAATGAAAATGCTGATTAAAATAAAAAAAAATTGACAAAAAGAATTGTAAGAAGTGACCTAAGCAACTCCCAGGAGATGAAGAGGCAGCAGAACACTGATGCAGGGAAAGCCAGGAACCCCAAGCAACAGCAATGAAACCCTCACACAGGTTCCAGCTCTGAAGTATCTGACTTGTACCTACACAGCAAAGTCTGTTAACACTTCATTATCAGAATTAATTAGGAACAGGCTCTACTTCCCATTCAGAGTCATCAAAAGGAATGAGGGAAATGTGCAAAGCCACAAGGCTCAGGGAGCAAGGAAAATGAGGGGGAAATAAAAGTGTGAAGTGTTCTGGAGGAAATTCCTGGCAGGGCAGACACTGTGGAAGAAAATCAACACTCTTTCTCCAGAGGCAGCCTGTGAGTGCCTGAGGGTAAGGAGGGGTGTCTGCAGTGCTATTCACAGTGAGAGCATACTCTGGATGGGAGCAGCACCCATCCCTGAACAGGCTCACCAATATTATCGTATCATCCCTTGCAATCAGTGTGGCAGGAAGAACATGTGACTGTAACATGGCAAACGAGTCTGGGAGGCTCATCTCAGCCAAAGCAATAGGAGACAAAATTAATTTTCTTTTTATCTTAGCCCTGAACTCCACTGCCAATCTTAGCCAGAAGCATCCAGACAGAGTGATCATTCTCATTCTATTTCCAGGCTGGCTTTGTAAACCATGAATTATAAATCCTGAGGGATATATTTGAACAGCAGAGCAGTTCTCTGAGTGCCTCACTTTTTCAGACTGTCCAATCAAACCCTGAAATGGTAGAATATTTCTTGACAGGAGTCCTTAGAGTCATCACTGGGATAGAGCCCTAAGGATGCCAAAAAGCTGCATGCTGTGTTTGGTAGAGGTTGGATGTGACTCAAGACAGCTACTCTTGAGTCCTGCCCATCTACCTGTCCAGCTGCACAAATCTCATGGGAGTGAGGTTTCCTCACTAATGGCAAGAACAGTGAAAATGTCCTGCAGAACAGTCTAGTCTGAATGAACTGCAAAGGTGCCAAAACAGGAAGTTCTGGGACTCAGAAAAGGACTGCAGAGAGTAGTTCTCCCCCTGCTTCCCCAGGAAAACAACCCAGTGAAAATGATTCCAACTTCAATTCAGATTTATTTTAAGAGCCAGGTTTAATCTGGTCCTGTACAGGATGGTTTGTATGCTACTTGTAGCAGAAAGACAAATTCCAAAGCAGCACCCATTGCAATGGTGTGTACAAACAGAACTTCAACCAAAGCAGTCCAACTTTAGGGCTAAGGCAGCCAGAGGTACAAACAGCCTTTGTTACACATAACACTTGCAATAGGCCTGTCCCTTCTATTTCTGCTATAAGCTCTGTCCTTGAAAATTTTCATGCTGCTGCCAGATAACTTCCTAGACTGAACACAGTTTACACAGTTATGGATTAACTGGCTGATAGTTACTTGTCATCAGCCAGAGAAGACAGAGCATTTTAAGAGAAACAGACTTGGATAATGTGATTGCTATGATAAATGATTCCCTCAACACCATAAAAATATTTATGGTCCCTAAATAACAATCTAAAAATAAATTCTTTTTTCCTTCTTTTATTTTTCTATTTCTCTGCCCTTAGAAAGACCAAAAAACCCCAAACCAAAACAAAACAAAAAACCAACCAAACAAAAAAACCCTAAAAAAAACCCCCAAACAAACAAAAACCCACAAAACACCAAAAAACCCCACAACCTAAAAAAAACAACCAGTCATTTTATCTGTAATGTTTTTCTCCCCATCTTAATTAATTTGTTTATTCATTCATTTATTCATTCTAAAGTCTTCTAAGATCTGTGGTTCCTGTGCTTTGGAAAGTCTTGGCTCACTTGGAAAAGCAAACCCTGTGAACTGTACTTCCCAGCATCCTTTAATGAAATGGCGACACATACCAGGTCAGAAAACACCTTATTATGAGAACAAGTATTGACAAGGCATTTGCTCCATCAAGCTGAGTTTTTGGTTTGTTGTATTTAACAATTCACTTGCTGTAGCTGTTGAATCATACTACCTTTATAGCAAATCCCAGTTTGCTGACAGACCTGTTTAACTAAGGTTAAAAAATGACAGTGTTTCATGGCACTACAAATCATATCAAGCTGTCCTCTCCTACATCTAAATGATGATTTTATTTACCCTGATAGATAAATAATGATATTCTGGAAGGCATCAAAGTCCATCATGCCTCAGTAACCTCACAGCAAGGGTGAAAACCAATGATACTTCCATTTGACCTGCAGGTTCAGAGAATCCTCATGGAAAGGATGAGTGTCCTGTGAATACTAGAGCAGGCAAACCTGCTTATTAGTGGGTTAATATTTGTAGAATATTAACCAGAAAAGTGGAACCAACTTAAAATTTTAATATGGATTAATAGCTGATATTAGAGCCTTTCTTCAGTGTCAGAAAAATCCACTTCAAGCAAAAGCTGTATTTTTTGCCTGTTTTTTAATCAAGGCAGCTGTTTTATCTCATAGGCCTAAGCACCACCACAGCTATTATAAGTAGCTTCAAAGTGAGATTTTGGAGAACTCTTTCCCTTAACTTTGCATCTCTAGCACCAGTTTTTCATCATTTTATGCCATAAACCTCAGTCTGCTTTCATGAAGAAAGTTCCAGAAATCAAAACCACTGATAACATTATAGAAGCATTTTTAAAAAATTAGTGTTTTCTATTTATGTGACTGGCTGCTTTGAGGGGGTTGAGTTTGGTAGTTTTGATTTGTTTTAATGTGTGTGCATGTGTGTGTGGTTTGGTTTTTTTTTTTTTAAAAACTCCTATATGGTATGTAGAGCAAATACCTCTCTTATAAAATTATTTCAGTCAGGTCTATTTAGGGCTGGCTAAAGAAAGCCTCTCTGACATCACTGATGAGAGTCATTACCAGGACACTTGATGGGAAGCTGCTTCTCCAGCCATGAGATAAGAAGCAGAGCAGTTGAAGGTTGACTTGATTAATTCTGAGAACTTCAAATCAGTATGGTTATATTTATTAAATAGGTAACTATTAATCCATACTTCCAACGTTCTTGAAACCAGTCCATTGCTTGGATAAACCATAAATGTTTGGTCCCTGATTGACCTTTGATGTTGTGTAAAACTCAGAGTGAGAGAGCATTGCAGCCCAGAAACAAAGAAAGGAATATTTCCAGGATATTACAGTGGTTATACTGCAATATCTTTTTCTTAAAATCCAAAGATCCTTGGCACCAGCACTACTGTAGTGCTGCATGAATGGAATTCACAGACAAAGCTACAGTGCTGTATGAATGGAGCTGCGGTGTGGAAGGGCTTCATCAGAACTCAGCCCATCCAGGCATCTGAATGTCTTTGCCACTGATCATTAGCTCACATCAAAGCTAGCACAAAATCCTTAATTCTCAATGGAAATTAGTGGGGTGTTGGAGTTTCCTTGTTAGAAGCAAAGGTCCTTGCCAGTCAAACCTTTTTTTGTGGCGTCCATGGGAACTGTGGACAATGTGTAATTGTCAACTGCTAAGAGGTTGACTATATTTGATATTTCTCCTAACACCCAAAAGCTCAGTTCTTTCCTTCCAAAGACAAAATCAGCATTGGAAAAAAATATGTCATAAGAATTGCCCTGGAGAACAGCCTTGATTCCACTACTGACAAAGTATATTGCAGACAAATCCCTCTCATCCAGCCCTGCCCACACTCCTGTTAGCCTCTGTTGGCTTTCCCTCACTCCCTCAAGGCAGGTGGCATGGGCAGAGTGGAGTTTGCTCTCGTGTGGGCTGACGTCATCTTTATACTTACCTCAAAAATCTCCTGAGAGAGACTCTGTACTAATTGCTTAGAGAAAGGTAGCCTAAGCAGTATGCAGAGATAACTAAGAGCTGAATATTTGATCTACTTGCAGCCCTAACTTTGTGTACAGCTGTTTCCAACACTGTGTTCCCCCACCTTGCTGCGTTTCATGTATCGTTCCTCAAAAGGTTTTTGTGGGAAAAGCTGTATTCTTGTGAACTGGAAGTTAAACCCTACCACAAACCACAAAAATACCGTGCACACTTCCAAGCCTCAGTTTCCCAGGCTCAAAACCTTGAAATGTGCTGCTCCCAGAGCATGTTTGTTTTGAGCCCTCACCCATTCCAGTCCGGCTGCTCTGACAGCTCAGTTCAGGAAAACATCACAGAAGTGCAGCAAAGGTAACAAAAGGCATGACAAGGCCCATCCAACCTGCTCATGACTTTGTGCTCAGAGGATTCATATCCATGTGAATACAAAGATACTAAAGCAGGAGATCTAGGATAACTGAGGAAGGATGACCAAAACATATCAGCTTCTCCAGCAGTGAAATAAATCCATAACAAAGTGCAACCTGAGTAACAACATCACCTGTATTGACACCATGACCTCTGCCATTTTGCAGAGACCATACCAGGTTCAAAACACTAACACTGGCAGACACACCAAAATGAAAGCCCCATCCTCTTAATGCTCCTTTTTCCAACTATTTTCCCTTCCTCAAAATAGTGTCTTTTAGCCATCTCACCACCCAGGTCTTCAATTTTATTAGCACAGCTGCCTTCACTCTTATCCAGAGGGCAGGATAAGCCTACAGTTACTGTACACTAAACAGAAACACCTGTGACTCTCTCTTTTTCATATAAATTCATATATATACCTATATTAGTTATTATTTCTTTTCTTCAGAGCACTAAGTTCCATGTTTTGCAAAGGAAAATAAATCCTCGTCCTTACATTCTCTCCCACACCCCCCACGTGGCCTTGACAGACAAGCACAGACGGTGCAGCAAATATTTCACTTCACTTTATTTTAAAGAAAAGGGGAGAGGGGGAGAGAGAATTCTTGTGGCATTCCAGAGGTCCCTGGACACTCATTCCAAATGCCGGAGCTGGGCCCTGGGTGAGTTTCAGTCTAAAAGAGAACCTGGGTTTCTAGGCAGCAATCCAAACTCAACACAGACACTTTTTTTCTTTCTAAATCAGTTAAAAAAATTAAGACCTAAAGAGAAGGGGAGGGAAAAGATAGAAGGGAAAAAGAGAGAGAAGGAAGAGAGAGAAGTGAAGGGGAAGGAAACAGAACGAAGGTAGAAGAAAATGAGTGGAACAGGAAGAATCCAAGTCCTCTGGTGGTTTTTTTGGTTTTTTGCCAACCTGAAGTTTTATCACCAACAGACAGAGTTCTAATCATTCAAGGAGTAAGGCAGCTTCCCTCACGGCCATGCACAAACAGTGAGGAGAATCAGGACACCTTTCTCTCCATGGTGATGGCTCCTGCCAGAGTAGAGAAGGCTGGTTTTCCAGATGGTTCTTACCATGTTTTGCCCACATTGGCCCTGGTTACCCTTTCCTCTGGTGCTGAAGCAAGGGCAGCTCCAGCACACCAGTCCTGGAGATGGCCAGCTCTCACTTATATATTCAGCCCTACCACAGCTTTGCTTAACCAGATTTACATGCCCTGATCTATGCAGCTCAATCTATCCAGCCCCTTGCTCATCACAGAGGATGTGCTGGAAAGCTGGAGAACTGGGGAAACTCCCTCAACACAATGAATGACTCCTGTTGACCAAAGCCCACAGAAATCCTCTCACTTCTAGGCCACTTTGTATTTCATGGCATTAATCAACACTGGGGTACACTCAGAAAGTAAGTCAATTGAGTAACGCAGTTTCTTACCTCACTCAGCTTAGCCCAGTTGAAGGATTTCAATGGATGTGAAGGCTGCGGGATGGATTTCTTCTTCAGAGTGGGGCCACCAGTGCTGAAGGTGGTTGTTGAAGGGGCTGGCACCCCCATGCTGAAGAAAGGTGGTGCTCCTGGTGGAGGAGGAGGTCCTCCTGGTGGAGGTGGTGGAGCAGGAGGAGGGGGACAGCTGGAGAAGGGCAGAGGAGGTGGCAGCGGTGGCAAATTCTCAGACATGTGAGAAGAGGACAAAGCTAATGGGCCACCTGGAGGAGGGGGTGGTGGGGGTGGGAAGGAAATGCTGCCCCCTTGCTGGAAAATAAAAAACACAGAGAAAAAGAAAGCAAACAGTTTTAAAGGCACAATAACTCCATGTTGCCAGCTGATGTGATTTTATTACAATTCTCAAAATATTTGATGTTTTCTTTAAAGCCTCCTGCGCTCAAATCCATCCAATAAAGGGAGGAATCAGCTTTCAGAAAGTTTCAAGCCCATGGAGTTGTGGAGAAGAGCTCGAAAAAAGGAACCATAAATGGCTCAGAAAAACAGAAAGCTAGTAAAAGAAGCCAAAATGTATTATTTTCTCCTTATGTATGGAAAAAGAGAAAAGTTCAATCTTATGAACTTTTGAACTCCTGGGTTTAAAAACTAAGGGTTTGAAACACTGAATACCTGTCATAAGGCCTCACTACTGCAAAGTGGAAGAGGGGAGGGGGGAATGAATCTGCTTTTTGCAGTGTCTAACTTCTCAGGGCTGTGTTCTGGTGAGTTCTAGTGGCTCAGACACACTGCTGGGATAGAAGGAGCACCAAACAGGAGGGAGCATCTGCAAATGTCACTTTTGCAGAACTCCGAGGCAGTTCAGATACTCTTGCAGCATGACAGGAATCCTGTTTCTTATATACTTTTGTATCAGGGAGATTTCCCTTTATTCCACTGAAATAGCAACCAGAGCCACCCCACTCAGCAGTGAAATTATGGCTGGAGGAGGACGTGTGCCTAAACAGCTTCTGCAAGGAAGGCAGCTGAGGAGAAGGAAGGGAACAGCCCATGCATTAACCATCCTATAACACCAGCTCAGGGATTTTGGTCTCAGCTAAAAGCTGAGCAGATTCTAAGTATTCTCTGTTATGACCACAGATGTGCTTCATGCATAATGTGCTTTTGTTCACCATTCACCAGTTATCAGCCTTTAAACAAGGACGGGGAAGACTCCCAGTCTCATACCGAGAACTCATTTAGTTGAGCCACCAGATCATTCATCTGGTCTCGGGTCTGGCGCAGCTCCAAGGATTCCTTCTGCAGCTTGTCCTTCATTTTGTTCAGTGTCTTCATCATTTCATCCTTCTCCTGGGTCTTTGTTTCACATTCCCGCTCTTTCTTCTCTAGCCTGCTCATCAGCTCAGCATGGTCTAGGGGGAACATGCAAGTGGGACTGATGAAATAAAGCTCATGAACAGTCCCTGAGGAGATGCAGGTTATGCTGAAATAAAGCTGACAATTCTGTCAGCTCACACAGGGATGTATAATGAGAGCAAGAAAAAGAAAATAGAGTCTGACTGTCTTGACAATGACCTTCAGTGATCAAGACAGCAACACCTAAGTTTCAGTTAGACTGTAAAATCACTTCATGTGAGGACTTGAAGGAACCCTCATCCTGTGAAACACATAAACTCTTCACCATTACACAAAATGTCTGCAAAAGGAAAAGCTGTGCCCAGCTCTGCTGCTCTGTGGATGAACTGAGATCAGTTTCTGCCTATGCAAGCACAGAGAATGCACTCACCTTTCCGGAACTTCTCTGCCTGATCCCTCCACTGCTTGACCTCATTTTCATTCACCAGCCTGAAAGATGAAATGAGATCATTTAAACTTTTCCTGAGCTACACATGTTGAAAGGCAAGCGGCCATTATGCGCAGTGATCAGCAAAAGGCAACCTGGTGAGTGTACAAGTTCCTACAGGATCACGCCAGTGGTCCTTCTGAATCCAGATTCTGCTCCCTAGCCTACAGCTAATATAAAAATGATGCCTTTTTTACTCAATGTCATAAAAAGAGATAAAGGAATGGCTGGGGAAGAAAGTCCTGATATATTCCTGTCTTCAGGTAATGCCCTCAAAGTGCCAAGTCTACTTATTTTGAAAGACAGAAGTCATCACTAAAATAATCACAGCTGCTGTAGGTTAGAAATTACCCCATCCTTAATATAAAACCAGATTGCCATAATTTTCTTTTTCAGTTTCTGTGTGTGTTTTTTTGTTGTTTTTTTGGTTTTTTTTTCTTACAAGGAGGAAGGGACACTTCTCTACTGCATAATGCATCAGTAACAAGGCAATTCTCGTATCTCATACTGACACAGCTATTTCCTATTGCTGACAGAAAATATGCAGGAAATGCTGGGGATTGATTAGATATGTAGAATGAGGAGTAGCTATGAAAGTAGAAAGGGAAGATCAGGCATGAAATCTACAATGAATTCTGGTATCCAACAACACTGTATTTTTCCATGACAAGAAATCAGTTTCGATTTTGGCTCACGCCTATAACCAGAGGAACTGTAAAATTTTTAGTACAGGAGAATTTGGTTTCATATAGGACTTATGTTCTATAAATGTTCATTTCTGTGGATAATTCAGAAGTTTAATGGGCCATGAATTACCTGCAGAGGCAGTTGGATGAAATGAAGAATCCAAAAGATTGGCTAAAAAAGGACTGAGAACAGGGAAGTTGAGAAGAGAGCCAGCTCATGTAGCTAGACTTCTCAAATGATGCATCCTATGGGAAAAAATAATGGTAATGCCCTCAACTAAGTCTGTGGGTGAGAGCAAACAGACATTTTATGAAGAGGTAAGAGGTTTTGTGTGCCAAGTGGGGACTGCTTTCCCCTATTTGTAATCTTTCTAAACCATGTGCTAATTAGTGAGAAATGCCATCTACATAGAGATGATGACATTATTTTTACTTTTTAGTATCAAGGAAAGCTTTCATGAGCATCCTGAATGAAAAAATGGCACATGAGGAAGCCTTGTTATAAAATCACGAGTATTTTTTCTGCTCTTCTAACCAGAATAACATTCACTAGAAGTCAAATACAAGCACTTTGCTAGAAAATACTGCCAAGCTAGGATTTTGTTAGAAGGAAACTACTTAGAAGACCTGACTACTTAACAAGACAATGAGAAGCTGTATGTTGGAATAAGAAAGTCTTCACATACAATATTTTATTTCTTAAGCACCTGCATACTGATCATATCTCTTCTACCTGCATAACAGAAATAAACAATAATAATGTAGCTTACATTTTAATTATATTTTTGACATGGAAGTTTTCCAATGGAGCTATATCTGGATCATCTCCTCGTTCATCCTGGAGAACAATTTGTTGGAGTATTCTGTCCAACAGCTGCCACTGCTGGAAGTTTCCTCCATTTCTCTTATCTGTATTGAAAAAAGACCAACCCATGAGAACTTCCAATTCCATGCCAAAGTGCACAGAACTGCCAACAAACTGGCATTCTTTCCTCCTTACCTTTCATCTCAGTCCTGTGTGTGATGCATTACAGAACACAAAGACTAACTCTGAACAGTTGCTAGCAGATTATTTACAAACAGCTGGCATACTGGGACAGCATATAACAGGCACAGGCAACTTTGTGCCTGATGTGCACATTGAGGCTATGCAAACCTTTAGACAGGTTAGACATAAGCTGCACTTTAAATGTCTCTAAAAGGGATTTCTTTGTGATAACTCATACTCAGTGTTTTCTGGGGCTTGATGTTGATGTCACTGTAAAAACAATGAGATGTTGAGATGTTCTATCTGGATGCTTGGTTATCTGCAGGTCAGTGAAACTCAGCTGCCATGAAAAATTCATACAAACATGACTGGAAAGTGCAGAGATAAAGAACAGAAATTGAACCAAAGGGACTGATCCCACAGATATTAAAACAGAAGAGCCAGAGCAACATTAAGTCCACCTCAGCTCTGTAAGTTACATAACCTAAATCTTTAGACTCTTTAAAACTGCTACAATACAATCCTGCCCTGGCCTAACAGAAATTAGTCCTTTTCCACCAAAAATCCCAGTCAATACATAAAGTTAAAGCTCTGTTCTAAAGAGTAGTAACAAAGAGGCCACTGAGACAAAATATTGCTTGAATTTGTACATGGCCGTACGTGAACCTAATGGGAGCCTGAGAACATACCACATGTCACATTACTTGCTGAAGAGCACACCACAGTGCATCTCCCTCATGTTCCCTTCTCAGTTAGACTGCTTGAATAAGGAATATTAGTAATGAAAGACCAGCATATCACACTGAACAGGATCAAGGCAGGCAGTTCTTTAATGACCTTGCTGTTACACTCTGGATGCACAACTGAATTATTTTATTGCAGTTAACAAAATGATTCTCATCACTTCCTTTGGAAAGAAATTCCAATATTATTTTTCACTTTGCATCTGGGAGCTCTCCACTGATGCATTGCAATGAGATAGCAGCCTGAAGATTACTGTGGAATTTCCCAGTGGCAGAACAGCTTTCAGTACTGTACTGTTACAGCAGAAAAAATCCTCAGTGTCTTTTTTCAATATTCAAAATGCTATCTATTTCTGGGAGTTCCCTGATCTATAGCACAAGGACTCTTTTTTAAAACTTCTGATTTAAGATCTTTAAAAGCTCTGTCAGTGACTAACTGGAATGTCTCAGCTACTCAAGTTTTATTTGCAAGTGCAGAGAGGTCAAATTGCTGCCCTAAGTATTGCAACAAAAATTTTGCTGGGTGTAAGATGTCAAGTTCATCAGCCACAGCCAAGTTCTGAATGGGAGACAAGGGCAGTGTATGCCCTGGTATCTGTGAACTTGTACCTACACCAAAGCTTCATCCAGTTCTCCAATACCCCTTGCTCTCGAAATCTATAAATATACTCACATGGCATCTGCAAGCAGTGCTGGAGGATGGATAACAAATAGGGATAGGCATCTGTGTGCTTCAATCTCTTCTTGATCAACTCAAACATCTGAGAGGCACTTTTTGTATCAATGTGGATCTGAAGCGAGAGAAGAGAAAAACCATCCACAGTGAAAGCCTGATTAACTGTGGATGATCCAATCAATACAAAGACAGGCAAATTTCCAGCAACAGGACCTCTGCAAAGTCTCCTGCCATGTCCAGCTGCGGGCTCGAGGGACAGGCCACACGGGTCTTTGACACCACCACTGTCATCCCATTCTCATCCAGCATGGAAAAGATTCCTACATAAAGGACTAGAAAGGTGGGAGCTATGCAAAGCCACCATTAATTATTCTGGAGCAAGCAAAACGTTTGGGTCCTAGAAACTGGTGGCACAAATAGTAGAAGCCAAGCAAGAAAGGGTCAGTCGTTCTGTATCAGTGTGCAGCAAGAACTGTTCACGAAGAAAGAAGGGACTAAACCATTCAGGACCCTACAGTTTCTTATTGATGCTAGAGGTCGTCTTTGTTTTCTGTTAGCCTTTAAAATCCACATATTCTAGAATGCTGATCCCCACCACAGGCTCTGAGGCAACAGTCATCAGCAGAGTCACACGTAATCTTGGGAAGAATATCAGAAAATAGCCCAAACTTCACCCGTAGTCCTGTAAAGGTGATGTCTGAAAGTAGAATGCATCCAGATCATCAGGACTGAGAACCTGAGAGCACGGTTGAGAGATCCTTCACTGCTGAAGATTCAGGCAAACAGAAGAAAGAGGTTTTTATCAAAGATACTCATCAGAAGCCCCTTGTGTGACCACTGTTTTCATTGTTCAGACACTACAAACCTCCTGCTGGCTAAATGAGGAACAGTGAAAACAAGGGCAAGTTCAGCTTTGGCAAGTTCAGGAACTCCAAAGAAAACCTTACCAGGTCAAACCGCTTGGCAAGCTCCAGGTCATCTTCATTTCTCACCATCTCGAAGAAATCTAAATGCCTGAGAGGAAACAGAAAAACAAAACATCCGCCAGTGTTCATGGCAGGATTCAGACTTAAACTAAGTGTGTCACTAGAGAAGTAGCAATATCTCAGTTCAGCTAAAACATGGGAATTGGCAAGCCTTGTTTACATGAAGTGCTGTCACAGGTATGCAACGCAAGGGGGTCAGTGACAGGGCAAAAGAAAGGCTGGCAGAGGTGTACACACTCTGTAACTCCTCTGCTAAGCCGCTGTGTTGAGGTAAGGTGCAAAAAATAGACATAAAATATGAAAGAGATATTTTGTTTTTTATAAATGCAATGCCTGCAGTGATCATACATTTCTAACAAGTCCACACCATGCTTGCTAGCCAGCTATTAGATCATTTACAAGTTGTTTCTTTTACACAGTGGAGCAGAAATGCATCCAGTGGATCAGTTTACAACAGTGTCTAGATATGCCTATTGATAAGCACAGCAGCATGACTATGTTTGAATCTGGGTGACCTGGTGAGTGACACATTTGACCATCTGGACTTGTCTTACACAGAGACCGAAGCACAGCAGATGATGTGGAGAAAGGCTGTGGCACATTCCCCTGGACAGATCTGGTACAAGAGCCTAGTAATCCATGCATCTGAGATCCTCTCAAACCTTTGTTATTCTCCTGTAAAATCCAGAAGTGCCCTAAATCCCTCCTAAACACTCCTGGTTACTGTCCAAAGAAATACAGATTACCTATAGGACAGATTCTCTTTTTCTTGGTTATAATGTTGCAGATCAAAAGTAACATTCCTGGTTCCAGCTCTGCAGCAAACTGTAGACATACAACTTGGAAACTCAGAACCTGCACTTAGACCACACACGCTCTGTCACAATGAAGTCAATGAACTACTGGCTGCCCGCCCTCCTACGAGGACACGCTTTTGTTCCAGTTTCACTTTAAGAGAAAACAATTAGATTTTTTTTTTTTTTTTTTTTTTTTTTTTTTTTTTTTTTTTTTTTTTTAAGATTTTATTTTTCACTCTGTCTGCCGTCCTCAGCTGAGAAGAAAAGCAGTTGAGGAATTCTTTTGCCACAGACTCTGCCACCCGAGTATGTATGTTTCCTATTTCCTCTGCTGATGTTAAGTTTAGGATAAATATTTTTTTTAAATTTTTCTTTTTGTTTTTTCTTTTAGGGAGTAAGTTTCAAGAAGAGACAGAGGTAGCTGTCTCAAATAGAGAGGAGGTTCCAAGAAGTCTTTCTGTTCATCAATAGCCGTTCTCAGAAATTAAGTCTTACCTGTCCAATGTGGCATTCTCGTGTCCTCTGAGCTTGTCAATGACAGGTTGAATTCCCAGCATTAGAAACTCGTATCGGAGATGCAATCGGAACTCCAAATTATCCTTAAAAGATGAGGGAAAACCAAGTTATTTGCTTTCAAAAGCTGTCAATCTCACTTTTTAAAAAATTACTTAGAACTTCAGTTCTTCGCTTTTTAATATTCTCTATCCTGACACCAAATTCACAGGATGAGTAATTCCAGCAAAGTAAGTAAAAAAGGAATTAACGCCTTAGCCTCCATTTCACTTAAAAGTACATTTACATACTATGAATTTTGTATATGCAGTCATAAGGACAGCACACTCCATGTAGTCCCATAAGGAAGAGAAGCTACTGGTGTTTTTCCTGCTGGTCCATTGGAAGTTTCCCTCCTGGCTACAGATGAAGAGCATTGCGGTCTTTCTCCTATATTTTCTGTTTATTTGTCATAAAACCATATACATAAAACCACATACTCTGAAAAATCCTCAGACATCTATTCAGTGGGATGCTACAGGATTCCCAGAGACAGAGACAAATACATTGTCATATAGCTCTCATGAGCTTGTTGTCTTTTGTGGTTTAACCAGAAAAAAAAAAACAAACCCAATTTCACAAAAGTAACACTTTTAATGAAATAAATTCTACCCTTCAGACTAAAAAGGAAGTCTTCTTTGTAAAAGTAAAACAACTGGGCTTTTTTCAGAAATGTTTCCCTTTATTATTTTAAAATTAAAATGCTTTGACTTCGTCTTTGAGTCACAACAATTTAACATTTCAAAATATTTCTGAAGGTAAACCAAAATATTTTCTAAAAAGGCTGAAATAAAATGGTAAATGCTTTGCAGTTCTTGAAACAAATGAACAAACAAATAAAAAAACAAAACCCCACAATCAAAAGAGCTAAAAACCAAGCAACCAAAAAAAACAACTCAAAGTAATCATTTCAATGTAAGTAGTCTATACTGTATTGAAGAAGCTCAAAATGAAATAATATGGAAGACATTATAAGTTTGACCTTAACAATTAAGCATTATTTTCCACAAAACATATCCACTCACTACCACAAGATTTGTGACTTAATCTTTTAACTATTTCCAAGGTAAACTAATTTAAACATAACATTGTAGAAGGAATTTCCAGGGCAGTGACTCACCTCACCAGCACCTGCATTCAGAACAGCATTGATAAAGGACATGATGGCTGTTTTGAGGTTTACTTCATCTCGGTATCGCCCCATGCTGCGGTCTAGCTCATTTAACAAGGACTGAAACAGAACAGCAAGCTGGGTTAGAGGACATAACCTAATCTCTTGCAGATAGATTGAACTGCTGAATAAAGGCGGAGATAATTGTAAAGAAAAGCTGTCTTTTGAGGAATAAAGCCTATGCCTGAACCTTGAAAGATATGTCCTGTTCCTTCACTTACTGCCCTTCAACATGAAGCAGACAATTATCACCTCTTGGTAAGCTCCTTTCAGGGATTTTTCCAAAAACAGGGATATCCCCTGTGCACACAGCTCCAAAGCTCAAAGTTGAATTATGCATCCTCACTGGAAGTGCAGTTAAGCTCCACTTTCCATGTTGCAGACTCATGGAATGGTTTGGGTTAAAAATGACCTTTAAAGATTATCTTAGTCCTGATACCCCTGCCACGGGCAGGAACGACCTTCTGCCAGACCAGGCTCCTCAAATTCCCATCCAGCCTGGCCTTGAACACTTCCAGGGATGAGACATCTGCAACTTCTCTGGGCAACCTGTTCCAGTGCCTTTCTAACCTCATCATAAAAAACTCTTCCTTTTAGCCATTCTATGTTTAGCCTCTTACAGTTTAAATCCTTTAACCCCTGTCCTGTCACCACAGGCCCTGGTAAAATGACTTTCTCCATCTTTCCTCTAAACTCTGTTTATTGAAATGCTGCTGGAAGTTCTCTCCCAGAGGCTGCACATCTCCTGGTCAACCAACCCACAGGTTGCTCATTCCTGTGTTCAGCACAGGAATGCTTTTGGTCTAATTTCTGCATACGTTTGATATTTTACCATGATCTTGTGAACATCAGGAGACAAAGGAGAAAAGGACTAGACAAATAACATTCGTGACCTTTGCCTTATTTAGGATTAATTCCACTTGAATATTTACCAAAGAGGTTATGCAGAAACTGATTAGCCATGAAAGCAACTCTACTTTTAGTTTTGTGTTGATCACCATTAATATTCTCCTCAAGATCTTCTCTGATTAGTTCATAATTCCAATGATGATTGTCCTTACAGAAAGAGTAATGAATTCCACTTGAGATCTGCCAGTTCAGCTGTATGAGTCTCACTCCAGCATTAATAATAAATGCCTCACACTCATATATTTGTTTTGTTGCACTAAAAAAGAGAGAATTCTTTTTAGTCTCCCCAAGAAGTTTTGACCATAAAGGGATAACGAAGACAAAAGCAATTTTTAGTGTTTGGCTCAGCACACCTTCTAAATAACATTTTGAAGATATGATGCTGAATAAGGAAGTCCATTTTTCTCTAGTCTGTCTTTTGTCCCTGGCTACTGAAAGTATTCACTCATAGCAAAATCCTTCCTCTGCTAGTCACCATAGGTCTATCTTGTTTCCTGTAGAAAGCCAGACAGAGATATGTCTCAAGAAAAGGAGGAACATCCTCCTGTGCATTCTTCAGGGGAAAGAATAAGCTCCTGGCTTCATGCTTGATTTTGTGCAAAAATATTTTGACCTATCATACACTGCTACTGACAGTTGTTTTTACTGAACGTCTGAGCATAGACGTTCATTATCAAACAAGCTCAATGTCATAAACTCCTGTCTCTTGCTGCTTCTAAATTTCCCATCTGGACTTTTCAAATTTCCCTTTGAGCTTCAATCTCATCCAACAGCCCAGTAACTATGTTATGACTAAACAATATTTTGCTAGAAATGGGAATGACTTACATAAAAGTACATGAAATGCTCTACTGAGCCAGACCGGTGATCAGCTCAATCCAGCATCCTATCTCTAACAGTGACAATCAGAAACTATCTGAGAAGTCTTTAAATTCACCAACAAAACCAACTGTTCAACTTGAAAAACAAGCAGAAGTGAAATAAATGAGAGAATTTTATTCTGTTACTGCCATATTTGACACTGAAATCCAAAACACATGTGCCTTCTTGGAATAACTGAATTAGGCATCACTACAGAAGCAGCAAAACCAAGAATGGTTTTGCTGGTTTTCTTCAGAGGCTTCATTCCTATCATATTTTCTCACAGATTTTTAGGAACATGCTAGAATCTATGAAATAGTATATCAGATATAGCATCCAGACAGGTTGAAGGATGCTAACAAAAGTCTTCTATCCCCCATTTCAGAACACTGAACTAGGAGCAGAATGCAATGGGAGGCAAGCCAAATTTAGGGCAAGAAAACTTAAAACTCTAATCAAACTGAAGAGCAGCGTATTTTCATGTAATTGTTCAGCTTGAGAAGGAAACACTGTAAGTTCAAGCAATTCCTAAGCATCAGAGTCTACACCCACATACTGTGGCCAAACTCCAATATCTCCAACTCTTTGCAAATGGCTGAGGTTCAAATCTTCACTAGAACATTTCCTGTGAAAAAGATTTCACCACACCTCTTGGCAGCCACTTCTGTGACCCAATTGATCTTATGGTTATAAAGGTTTTTTCCTACTATTTATGCAAAACTTTCCTCACTCAATCCCATTATTCCTCATCACTGACAACCAGTAGGGTTTCATTCAATCTGCAGCAAACCTCAAAAGGCTTTGGCTGAGCCCTTAAGGGAAGAAGGAAATGAAGGGTGAAAATAGCCTTTTAATTTGTTCCTTGTTAGATCCTTTACTACAATTCCAAATTGATCAGATTTCTTCTTACAAATTATGGTCTGTACTGACAGTGTTTAATGCAAACCAGGCAAGGGGGGGTCTGGAAGGAATGCTCCTGGCCTCCACCTTTTCAGCTGACAATATCAAACTTTATTCATTCACCTCAAGCTTCAAGATTTCTAGAAACATTAAGGAGAAAAACAGGACTCGTTTGCCTAAAGCTGCCCAGTTAATATTTCCACTGGCAAGTGAAATCAGCTTCTTTCAGACAGTATCTAACACCTAGGTTCTCTCAGGACTAAAAGGAAAAATCTTTCTCCCCACAGGGATCAACAGCCAGACAAGTGTTTTAAATAGCAAGCTATGCTGCAAGAGCATCCTGATAAGCTTTTTGGGCAAATAGAGCATTATGACTTTGCAATGATAGTTTTGTCTCAAAATATGGCATGTTAAAAAGTATAGTGTACTGCAATGTCATGACACAGGGAAAAGGCGGGGAAGCAGCAAGGATAACAATAATCAGAAAGGCAACAGCTCAGAGGAGAGAAAGACTGTGTCCCTTTCACATGAGAAACCAGCCATAAATAGGATTATTCAGAAATGAATAACTTTAAAATCAGAGACTCTTCCTTCTCAGCTTTCATAGCATTTTATAAAACTCCATCTTCATAAGAAAAAGATTAAAAGACAAAGTAACATTTTTATGGTCATACAGTGAGCCGGTGACAGAATTACATTGAATATAGAGGGAAAAAAAAATCCCAGCAAGGACAACAAGGACTCATCTTCTTAATTCCACATTTCTGCTCTGATGATTTACTGTTTGGATTTCAAGTGTTTTCTTTCATCTCTGTTCTTTAAGGGGCAGAATAGGATTTGTAGGCAAAGTAGCATGTTTCAAGCAACTGGATGAAGACAGAGTTTTCCAGATTGCCTCAGGAAGGAGACTGAAGGCATGCCCTAATACTACTGTGGTATTTGAGTACAGAAAGAGTATTGCTCTGAAGAGAACAATTTTCAAGGCATATCTTAAGATGAACTACAGACTGCCCTGTTGGACATTAAAGTGAGAATCATTTGAGGCAGAAGGGCATTATAAAAGGTCAATAATTAAAGCAAGCAAAGAGAAAAGCTCAGGCAAGAAGATGTGGCAAATGTGAGAAAGTAGGAACAGTGACTATATAAACTGAGACACAAATAGTATAGAATCTTCTTCCAAGTGCCAAGAAAAGGATGATCCTTACAGACCTATTAACACAGTGAATATCAAAGACACAGGGTGAAGGTGCAGCACAAAAAGCCAAGAGTGAAGACTGGAGCCTCAATAAAAAAAGAGTAAGTTCTGGAGAATCTCCCCAGGGCTTTAAAGTGAATCCTGACTGAATTTAGGGACTGACAACTGTAGTCAGTAGATGAAATGCTGACAATTTAGCAAGAAAGAATTTTTTACGTCAGTTTCAATTCAGAGTAAAATCTGAATTTTTTTGCTAAGGAAATAGTCCTTCATATAAGTTCTATTTATATTTTCCATTAACTTCATTTAAAAAAATAAAAAACAAAGAACATATCAAGAAGAAAAGACACTCTTTTCAAAGCATTTCAGCACTGTTTGATTAATAAACTTCAGTTGATATTACTTGGTGAAATTCAGTTAAGCTAATTGGGACTAAAAGCATTTATAATGCTCAGGAATTTCAGTGTCATTTGAATTTTGACTTCAGATACACTAGTTTTTCTAAAACTTAAGTTTTCTATTCAAGTAATAGGAGCTGTTGCAGGACAGAGTTAATATAAGTTTAGTAAGAATCATATCTTAAATCACAGCTTTCCTTGTCCACTAATTCACCAGTTGCTGAGTCTTCTGGCAAGTTTTGGCATCTGTGCCACGTAGCAGAAGTTGTGTTTAGAACATTGACTAGCAGTAACTTCTTATATTCAACAAAATGTGCCATGTTTTATTTTGCTGCATTAAATACATGATCTCTACACTCCACCACACTTGTGCAAACTTGAAATAATCACTGTTTCAATCAAAAGTTGTCAGCAGCAAGTTATTCAGGAGCTCAAGTTTTAGATAGCTGTCAGTAAATCATTCTGAACCTCTCTTCCTTCTTCTTATAAACAGGAGTGAAAGAGAACCATGTATCCCAAATTACTATGCATCACAATGATAGTTCTTTTCAAAAGGAAAAAAAATTTTTTTGCAGAAAAGTGGATCTGTATTAGTGCTAATTACATTAACCTCCTGATTCCCCCATGGACATAGTGCTTGTCACCATAAATGACATGAGAGAGAATGAGATACCTAGGTTTACTGCTACCTGTAAGAGTTGAAAATAAATCCAAACAGATAGTATACAAAGTGCCAGCTTTCACAGAAGAGGAGGAATAAATTGACAGCAAGATGGCTGAATGGGATCACAAAACTTTCAACTACTGTTGTCAGGAAGTCAACTTAAGGAAAAGCAACACTGGCACTGATATTGTCAGAGGTAGCATCACCTGTAAGTTATTTGTTGGACATTCCAATAAAAGTGAGCTCAGTACAACTTCCAGAAAGCACTGCACATTTACTTCACAAGAACTGAGTTGATTTCCAAAATTTGAGATTTATTTCTTCTTATGTACTGTGTCTCTAATTTGGCCATTGTCTTGCAGAGCTAGATATGGAGAAAGACCGAGCAGTGCCTTTACAATTCCCAGCTTTCCTTCCCCCCACCAATTAGAATCAGTCTGCAACGATGGACCATAGAAGCAAAGAAATAAATTTCTACTCTGCATAGTTTCTCCTGTTCCTACAGTTTGGTTCACACACAGAAGCAAAGAAATAAATTTCTACTCTGCATAGTTTCTCCTGTTCCTACAGTTTGGTTCACACACAGAAGCAAAGAAATAAATTTCTACTCTGCATAGTTTTTCCTGTTCCTACAGTTTGGTTCACAGAAAGAATTCTTGTTTGTGGGTTCTGCCAGATTCCCCACTTGTGGTGGATAGTTTTCAACATAACAGTGTTTAGGTGTGGCTAGTCAAAATCAAGCTGCAAAATATAAAGTTTGCTGCAAGCTCCACAGTTTTTGAACACTTCAATACACCAAAGGATGCTGCTAAATGCTCAAGCTGCAGGAAACACACCCCCAAATGATTCAGTTTTATACAAGATCTCTTCAGATACTTGCAAACTCTGCATTACAAAGATTACATTCAGGACTAGGATTAAAAAAGGATAAAAAAAAGCCTTTCATTGTACACTATATCTTTGAAGATTACAGGAAAAGTACAATATAAGCATTTTTAGCTCATCTCTCTTTTAAAATGACTTCCCATATTCAAGTTACAGTGGATGCTTTTCTTGACAGTAAGCTGCAAGACTATTCTGAAACAGAGGTGCAGGAGGGCAAGAGGCAAAGAGATGGAATACTCTTAATTTCACATGTTAGACTATCAGAGAAACTTCCCCTAAAACGTAAGAAAGACCATGACCACATTTGTTTCTCTTTATTTCTCCAGGGTTTAAAAAATCCCCAGCCTCTCTCTTAGAAGAACAACTGGAGATGGATGAGCAATGTCTTTGGATGAACATTTGCCTCCTCAAAACTAAACTCAAGCTATTGCTGAGTGTAGCAGAAAATCCCATCTCAGTCTCTAAACACAAGTATTTCTAATTGCAAACAAGAACACATTCCTTCATTCTGAATCATTTGGGGGGGTGGGTGGGGCTTTTTTTTTTTTTTTTCTTTATTTCACTTGAGAAATGAAAAAGAGTAACCATTTATCTCTCGTTTTTTTTTCCCTGAATGGAAAAGTATTTTGACAAGTGCAGCATTTATGCAAAGTACTTTTCATGAATATAAGAGACTGGTAAGCACCTGCAAATCATTCCACCAGATTCCTCAAAAGCTACCACATTTCACCCAGCAATGACTTACCTCAGTTATTCAATAACTTTTAAATCAACATAGAAACAGAGAGAGAATACCCACTTAGGGTAACCTCAGCATCTATCCCATATGGGCTTATCGAGCAGAGTCAATTGGTCCAGTAAGAGCAAGTTAACACAGGACCACAAGTGTAGTCAGGCTTGTGAGTTACTGCTTTTTGTAAAAAAACCCAATATATAAAAGAATGTCCTATTAATTCAGGAGGGATTCTTTATTTCAGCTAATTACTAGAGAACAAGCAGACTTTAAACTTTTTCCTTCTCCTCCTCAGGCAGTACCCAATAATCTCCACATCGTAGCTCACATACATGGCTTACTTCCTGCATCGGCACTGCTCATTCCTATCCTACTCCTGTACTAAAGAATGGTGACACATTCTGATGACTGCAGCTGTAATCTCTTCACCTTCCAAATTTTACTGAAATTATGAATTTCTCTACTGAAACAGCCTCAAGAGCTTCCAAAGGAGGCTGGAAGGCCCTTGCTTCTGGAGGATATTGAAGACACACATCAAGTCTGAATAGACAAGCAATGCAAATGGAGCAGTGCACATAGAGGCATGGACCTGCCAATGCCAAATACAGCTTAATACCAAATCAAGATCTCCTGCACCCCTGTCCCAGGTCTGAGTCACAGTCAGTGAATCCCACAGTGCATCTGGTTCTAAGGCAAACATTGGCAGCTACTGTCCATCAGCACAGATGGTTTCCCCATTCACTTTTACAGTAATAAGTTAACTGTAGCCTAAAATTCATTAGCTAAGAAGGAGGTAGGAGGTAATGACTATCAGGCGCTGGGATCCAGTGCTTGTTGGCACAACACTACTCTAATCATTTCACCTAAGAAAGAACAGAAAAATGGGTGAGATTATCCCAAAGTTAAGGAGCCACAGCTTCACACACTGCAACAGATTCTCTATCTTTATGTAAAGGTGCTTAGTTCACTGGGAAGAGAAACATTATAGTAGCAGCCAGTAGTTTCCACAATAAAAGCCTGTCATTGACCTTCTTCAAGGTCTCTGAGAATGCATTTCCCTTCTATGGTCTGAATGGGAGTTATTTGAGCCAACAACTGCTAACTGATGACGATTCACAAGTTGATTTCTAAGTGGCAAGTGAAGTACCTCCATGATACATAATTTAATTCACTGTCTGCATTATTTAATCTACAATTCTTTTATTACTAAATTAAGGATTTAAAATCAGGACAGAGGCTCCTGGAATTCTGTGGCTTCTGATTCTAGGACAGAACAAATCATTACCACCCCAGAAATGCCATCAAGCTAGAGTATGAGCAGGTAATCAGTTTTCATTTAGCACAGCAAACCTCCATTTTCAGGCAAAATATATGGAATTTTATGTTTGCATTTATGACAAGCAATATGTCTTGAAATATAAATATAAATACAAATAGATAAATAATCTATTTGAGGAACTTCCCTTCCTAAAACAAAATGATAACTATTGCCTTTTTAATACTTAGCAAGTTTGCAATATATGCACTGTAAAAATCACTCCCAGCAGAGATTCCTGATTCTGGGTATTTCTGTCAAAGTATCCTCTTTTTACCTGGAATCTTGTCCTTTCTGCAGCATACACTTGGTAGTGAAGCATGGCTTGCAAGACTTTTTTGTGACCATCTGGTACCAAGCAGACAGCCCCTAGGATCTCCAGCACAGCAATCTTGGTCTTAATGTTCTCAGTCCTTAAGCTCTGGGATATGATGTTGATACTTTCTGGATGGGCCAGGACATGAGCCCGTCCTTGGGAGTTGTTCATCAGTGCCTTGATACACCCTATAACGGATGTGTGGATGCGGCTCTCTGAGGTCTCATAGTCCATGCTCTTCAGGAAGTTCAGCAAACAGCTCAGGCCATCCAGCTCAATAAACCTGGTCACAAACCTGAAAAGAGAAAAATAAAAAAACCAAGTAGGAAACACAAGCAAAGCAGACCAAAGGCACATCAGTCAAAAAAGACACAGTGTTATTCAACCCCAGATCTTTAAAAGCTGGCTAGTTTTCAGCCTAAATTCACAGAACAATTCCCAGGTGTTTAAGAAAAACAAAGCAAACAAACCAAGAGAGAAAACATTCCAGCTAATAATGGTGTGTTACATAGTTTCAGGGTAATTATATGCTATCATCTTACACTTCTGTTTTGTCTCTGTGTCCTTTGTTGCACTTACCACCAAACAGTGCTGTGGTTCACCTCAACAGCTGCTGCATTTTCAAGGCTGAGGGATTCTTTCGAATTGTTCCATCTTACATACCCAACACACAGATGTCTCACCACACTTTTAGTTATGAGTTCAGATTACCTTGAAAATCTAAGTTTAGGCTTAGCTCTAACTTTCAGCCAACACTGCTTATAAGGTTCCACCTCCAGGATTTGGGCATGCTGACAGAGGCTCATTCCCACTGTGTCCATCAGCCACACTGCCTTCCCACTCCAGCCCCATGACATATGTGTAGGAACATGTTATATTTAAAAGGGGCATGTTCTTCTGTAAATGCTAATGCTCCTCTGTTTTTCTTGGAAACCAGGTTTAAAAAATCCAGATGGGTCAATTTAGATCATGCAAACAGCCTTCTAGACAAATCAGTACAAAAGGATGGAATTAGATAAGTCAGTTCAAACCAATCATTCTAGCAACATTTTGTTTGAAGTTCCCGGGATCAAAAATGGAGATTCAGAGACATGGAAAGGGCTGCAAATAATTTCCCTAGATTGCATTGTTTACCTCCTGCCTCCTTTAACATGTTACTCAGGTAGGTACACATTTTGGAATGTCTGAATGCAAAACCATGTGCATCACACTTGAATTTTCAGTCTACAAAAATGTACACCAGCAATGATTTGTCCATGGTCACACTTTGAACACCATAATATAGACAGCCACTTCAAGCAATTTAAAAGGTTGCTAATAATTGCCACCTGTGTAACAAATTAAAAATACCAAAATTCTGTGTCATTGTGATTTTACCCAGCCCTTCTTCTTCCCTAATGTACCATCTTCCTTTTTCTATCCACGAGATGCTATTACTTATAATCAGTAACAATAGAAGCACCATACTGAAACACCAAATTTCACTGGTCTCCATTCATGTCCCTGTACCAGCAAGAGAAACGCAAGCCATACTTATATTTCTCTGGATAATATGGGTTTGACATGCATATGGTCTTTTGGTGGTTACACTCCATACCACGCAGGAATTTGCAGAGTCTACCTGAAAGTTACTCTCACTATGCTGATAGATTTGCCAACATTCAGCTTATGTGGGCCACCAATTTGACCGAAACTATGGAAAAGCCTGGTGCATTCAACAAATGCTTGAATGGTTTTGGTCTGAGGTTTGGGTTTTGCTCAAAACTGAATTTCAAAGTGACATCAGAGTAAGGGCACACACAGGAACACGTGCACACCAAAATGGAAACATGGTTTAACTGAACCCTGCTAAGACAATCTGCAAGTTTCACACAGGTCTGATTGCACATTCTCTGGATGCATAATTTTGTCTACCCTAAAAAATCATAGGAGCAAAAGCCCCTCTTTCTCCAGGCTCAAGAGCAGCACGGACACTGTGCACCAGGAAGTCAGCCAAAGCAGTTTGTTATTCAAACCAATTACAGAAAGATTCAGACTTAATTAAGTTTCTGTAATGCATTTAGCTGCTAGCTTGACAAAAAAAGACTGAAACAAGTGCATTCATAGCAAGGAGAGTTGCTGCAAGGATTTATTTCGAAGAAAAAAAAAAAGCACAAACTCAGCATGTTACTAAACAATGATGCTAATGAATTCTGATCAATTCCCTGGATATGTAAAAAGAGTGGAGTTGCTGTTGTCTCTACTATGGAGGGGCTACTTTAAATTCCCCCTTTCCTCCTTACCTTCCAAGTTTCATTCTATACTTTATCTATTCCCTCTGTCTTTTGGGCTTTGGGGGAAAGAGAATTTTTTTCCTCCTGTTCTTTGAACTTTCAGGGCTGAGGGAAGACTGAAGATGAATATGTTTCTGAAGTTACAGAGCAATACTGATGGAAACACCCTAAGAAGCAGCAGGGCAAAGGGTGCCCTAAATGGACTTTTGGATACAACATACGATCTTACAACAAGACAAGCAAGGCTCTACAATTTTCATGTATTTTAGCCTGCTCTGATGATCACGTGGGAAAAAAAAATGGTAAATGCACAAAAGTCACATTGTCCCAGTTAAGTACAAACTCTCACTAAATCTACTGGCAGTGTAATTTTTCTAGGACTGTTAGGATGAGGTCATGCAAAAAAAAAGGCATGCACTGGAAAGTGGTGTGTGTCACAAAACTTGATTAATGACATAATTTAAAACAATGTTGGGACTTTCCTGTACTATTCCTAGCCCAGAGAGCAAACACTGAGCTGTGTTACTCAACAGCAAGCAAAGCCAAGTACCTTTTTATTTCAGCTGCAATCAGAAGCAGGAATCAAATTATGATTTTCATCTTCCTTTTTCTAAACACTTAGTTCCTTATTCTCCAGAAAAGCTAGAAACCATGCTGAGAGAGGTAAAGAAATGGCAAAAGCAGTTTCTGGCCCAACAGATACTCTCAGTACGAGGATTTGCTTGGTGTGGGAAGGTGTGTGAGTAAATGTCTGTAGAGGGTAGAAAAAGAAGTGGGAGTTTAGCTGACAGCCTGAGAGCCACAATCCTCACACTGTTGGTGTTTGTGCATCTGTCTGCCTCTGTGTGTATGTGCAAAAGCAAAGTCAACTTACACAAGCAAAGAACCTTCTCGCACACAGCACATGTGTAACTAACTCCTGTCCTACACAGCCTCTGTGCTGCAAAGTAAGGTCTTGCTCTAGACTGGGAGGTGTAAAGTTAAACATATTTGCCAACGCATTCTGGCTAACACATTCAAGTACTTAAATGTAAATAAAGCAGAGTGTGTTTTAATAGGTGCTAAACAAGCAAATTAAAGCCTATCCTCACCTCAGACTCTCACTTGACCAGTTTAGCACACTTTAAAAGGCAGGGCACCTCTTTGCCTTTCAAGTTTTAGAGAGTGCTGATCAAAATGAGTTAGCTAACTCTTAATAATAAACCTTCCATCCAAATACAGATGTGGTGGCCTAAGAGGATCTGACCCACTGATGGATTCCAAGTGTTGGGGGTACAGCTTCCCTGTAAGACTTGATCCAGCTCAGGAGACAGAAAGATCGTATGCTGTGGGTGTGCAGAGAGCAGGATGTTCCCACCCTGTTAACAGGCAAAGCTACACTTCCCTGCAGCATTAGTTTTTGAACCAGGGGGCACACATAATCCTGATAACTATTGAACTGCTGAAAAATTCAGCATAATGGATTTTGCTTAAATTGCACAAATGATCCTCCTCAGTATGCACCTGGATGCAACACTGCTAAATCAAACAAAAAATAGCAGGAGGTAAATCTGAATAAAACAAAAGGAGCAATGCAGACAGTAAAGGGAATGGGTGATGATTCAGACTAAAGGAGGTATTTTTCAAGGGCTCCAAAAAGCAAATTTTTTCCCAGTCTCTTTTAAGTTTTTGCTTTTGCTACTCTTCTGAACCTCCATTTTGGGGCACTAAAATACCAAATGAAAAGCTCCTCTCTCACTGCTTCTGTCCAACGGTTTGTCAATACAATTGTTTATGGTTCTAAGTTTTCACAAACCTGAGAGAAAATGTCTTTCTTTACAAGATGCAGATGTGGCACTTTTACTCTCTGTGGCTAGGATCGCTCCTTTGTGTTAGGACATAACCTGGCTTTATTACTTTAGGGCAGCTCCTAAATACCAAAGTACACTGGCTCAAAGGGGACCACAAACTGCCCCAGGGATGCTACACAGGAACTTGAGTTTGGATAGGTCTACTTTACTTTTTGCTGTTAGAACTGGTGGGTTGGAATAGAGACAGAGATTATTAATTACTCTGCATTATCTACTAGAAGAGACATAGCTTACAGTAAAATAAAACAGAGAGCCAAATGCATGTATTTTTCTTCTTTTGATTGCTCTGGATCAGAGCAATTTGGATCAGATCAATTCAAGCAGAAGAGCTGATTGGTAAGCTGTCAGAGCCCCTATGTATCCTGCTATCACAATGGGATCCCAGACAGTTCATCCTGTGTGAATATAGGTTTCTATTTTCTTTAGAGGCCTGATGAACAGAAGTGGCAAAGAAAATAGGATTTGATATCCCAATTAAACTAGAAAGACTAGTATTTTGAAGGCTTAGGTATCATACTGCTTATGAGAGGGATCTGATGGAGCTGAGGGCCTCTCTACTGCAACCTTTCCATCAAGAAGAAACTGGCTTGTTGATCAGGCACTGGCATGCAGCCCATTTGGCAGCTAACGGATTGAGTCACTGGAAATTGGTTGAGACACAGGACTTAACTCAAAATTTGGCTTGGCTTAACTGTTTCTTTTTTTAAAAAAGCCCCACAAACCATCACCAGTGATTCAGAAGATTTTATAGGGCAGCCCATAGATGCTTGTACTGACACTTGTACTTGTCAGGGTTATTACAAACAGATGAAGCAACAGACTCTTGTCAAGGGGATTCAGCAGATGCAATACAGGTTGGAGAAGAAAAATCTTGAAGGGCTTTGAGCAAAATAATTTGCTCAAATGCTCATTGCTCTTTCTTCTTCTCTATTGCCTTGTCCTGAACTAGGATTTTGGGCTGTCTATTCAAAACGAGAGATCAGAACAACCAATAGTGGCCACCAAAGTGTTTCAGCTGGACAAAGCAAAGAGGTCTTTCTGCTGAGGTGGCTACATTCAATGAAAGCTGTCACCTTCAGAGAGTAAGCATCAACCAGCTCTGCATTAAGATAATAGCTGTCCTCAACAGCAAAGGATTTTGGTTTAAAAGCCTGGTGAGAGTTGGAAGCTTGACAGTTGCCTTAGGTCCATTTTAACATTGAGTCCAGCTGCATTTTACTGAGTTCTCTGCTTTAAGACAGTGATAGACAGCATCAAACAGTCACTCCTGACTTGGGTCTCAGTATGGGCTACAACTTCTCTGTTTCCATATTAAAGGCACTCACTCTACTCACATGTAAAATTACTAGAGCCTGAGGAGCACCAGAATATAATTTTGTGCTCTCTTAAAGCCCCACAACAGGAAATAGACAGGAGGTAAAAACGAGAGAAGCTGCATGAAGTCAATATTTTAAAGATCATGAAAGGGAGAAGTACAATCAGCACTTTGCTCTGCAAGAAGTCCCAAAGGTATCTTCATTTCAAGTCAAAGTAACTGCAATGAAAATTCTTTGAGATGATTTTCTGGATTGTTTTTATTTATTTTTTTCATTTGTTTGGTTTGGTTAGTATCTCCTCCCCAAAATATAGCTGCATTTGGTTAGGCATTACTGAAGTTCTCTGAAACTATGACTTCAGCATGGTGTGGGTGCAAAAGTATTTGACCAATATAAAAAAATTCAGAATTTTTTGATTGTTTCCTGAAATCATATCAACTAAAGATATTGTTTCTCCACACTGCTCTTCTAAATGTTTAATTGAAAAGGTTTCTATACTACTTAGTTTGCTATTTTTCAGAGCTTTGTTATCGGAGAAAGAAAGATGACCTTACCTTCAAAGACAGTACACAACAAAGTTTCTTTACATTTTTCTATGCCACAGTTACACCACAGAATGGGAAGAATGCCAAACCAGGTGATGTCAGATAGATTAGCTGCTTTGTACCAAACAGTTCACATTACTAAAGATAAGCGGAAGATTAAATTCAAAGTTCAGAGCAGAGGCTGAGACTTTGCCCAAAGTGACTCAAATTACATGGGATGTGCAAGGGGCTGTGAAGACTAAAATCTGATCTTCACAGTCATTACCTGTGTTTGCAAACATCTGCCACAGATTTTTCACCATAAACTTTGTCTTTTATTTTCCTGGAACTACATGTTTCAGCATTAGTGTGAAATTAGTTAGACTTCCAACAGGGCAGGCTCAGACCGGGGACTGTAGGGCTCTCTGAGGATTGTCTGAAATCTCAGAGAGGCTTGTGTGAGGTGAGACAATGAGGTTTCTGTCCTTGCCACTCTCGGCGGTGTCACATCTGACCATGGGGAGGCAGCGAACCGCGATGAAAGGCGAACAACATTACCTCATGGGCTGAGTCCGCAGAGCTGTCTTCAAATCTTCAACTATTTTATTTTTCATTTCTGTTTCTTCTTCGTCGAAAGCATACAGAGTCTGCATCTGTTCACAAAAGAAGGTGGCAATTAGGAAAGCCTGAGCTGTATTGAAGCTAAGAGACGGGCCAGGAGTTATGAAAAGCAACTATCCATCCCATCAACACATGCAGAGGTGCCTGCTGACCTCTCACTAGGAAAGCAGGACCTCAGCTGCAAAACTGAATCCAGATGAGGCTGCTCATGTGGACTGGCAGCAGCATATCACTTTGCCACTCTGGCTAAACTAGGGTTCTCAGATTACCCCCCAAAAATCACAGTTGCCAGTATGCCCACAGAAAACTGCATCTAATTTGGAACAGCAATCTGCTGTGGTGATCTATGGATGTGTGAGGCACAGTTTGTAGGGAGAGGCAATATCTTTTATTAGAGTGACATGACTGGAGGGATTTGGGGTAGAGGGGAAAAAAAAAAACAAAACCAGACTTATGTGTCAGGTTTCAAAGCATAAAATCTTCTTCAAGTGGGTAGAAAGCCTGCAAGTACCCTGAATTACATTTTCTGTACATACAAGTTTGATTTTTCTTCCCCATGCAAAGTATATCACCTGTTTTAAGACACTGGTGTTTCCTATACACTTTGCCCTCACTAATTAGTAACATTTACTGCAAAAAGCTGGAGCATCATAAAATCTCTGCCCCTTTTTTTAACAAGTAAACTAAAACACATGAAGCTTAGATTTTTCCCTCATGTGCAGTTTGCAATTACTAGAGATTGCACTGAACTGGAACTGAAGTTGCTGTGGGAGACTGTAAATTAAGGTGAGAGACAACAAGTAGAATACACACAAAAAGTTATGGTTCTCAAAGTCAGACAAAGCCTTTTAAAAAGTGGTATATCAGAAAATTAGGGTTCCAGGTCTACACTCAGCACCACTGCAACCTTGTCATGTGAAGCAAGACTCTTCACTGCCCTTTGCATATATCATTCAGGCTCACAAGTCCCATGTGTGTCTTTTGAAAAAGTCAAGACTTAATGCTGGAAATTCTTAGCCTATAGCTATGTCTTCTTAGTCACTTAAACTGAAAAATGAGAGGATAAATGACTCTCTTTTTGGCAGGACTTCTTGTGGATATCACTCAGTGGTATCTGGAAAGCAGCTCTGAAACCCTTCTCAAATGAATAACCCAATTAAACTAGTATCATCTATCAGGGATCTGATATTGTACCTCTCTGTGGTGGAATCTGAGTAGCTACAATTATGGCTCATTACAGCAAAATATTTCAGCATTTATTTTACTGTTTAGCAAGCACCATAGGAAACCTTTCCCTCACCAGAACCTCCTATAACCTTCTCCCTCCACGCCACCAGCCCAACACCTCACTTCCCTTGGAAGGGCTCCCACTGCCTGCTTTTGCAAGCCACGTGATGCCAACACACGTGGGATCCTGAGGGTGGTCATTTGGCTGCACGCCGTTGCTGTCTTATGCTGAACAGCTGGCACGGGGAGATGTGTTTAACTCTAGGGGTGCTCTCTCTGATCCACACTAAAGTCAAATTCACTCAGCAACAGAGCAAGCTATTTCCTGCCCTAATGGAATGACAGAGCGCTACTGATGGAAAATGAGCTGATGATGTTTTATCTTTTGCCAGCATCCCCCGACAGCCAGAAACATAAATTGAAATTCTTAAGCCAAGCCATATATGATCCCCCTCTTCGAAAAATAAACAAAAATCCTGAACAGGCATTATGGATGGCAAAGTCCTCGGATGTGATTTGGGGCTTGATTTGTATTTTCTTGGGTGACAGCCCATCTGGTCATCTTTCCTTTGGCCCGTAAATGCTCCTTTGAAAAGTTCCCATTCCTCCAATGGTTTAATTTCTCCTCTGAGCCATAGTGGAGAGAAAGCAAATGGATGGTAGGAAGGTGCTCAACAGTACTTCGTTCAGAGTGAAAAAGGCCCATTTCCAAATGAAACAAATACAAATAATCCTGCCTTTACAACAGAGGGTGATTATGGAAAACCCCTTTTCTAAAGCTGCAGGCAGCCAAGAGCCCTTCATTTCTCACTCTTGTGAATGGCCAGGAATCAAAATCCTCATGCCCTCGCTAAAGACAGACTGGGTTTGCATTGTGAAATGGCTTTCTCGGCAAGAGTTATAAAAAACATAACTGTCCCTGGGAGACAGAGGGGAGGGAACTGTCCTTATTTGAGGTTGGATTTCATTCACGTGGCTGACTGATGAATTGCTTTCCTGAAGTACAAACTGCACTCGAGGACTAATGTCTTCTGGGCTCAGGAGGCGGATAGTAACCATCAGTTAACCAAAATACTAGGAAGGGGAAGCAAAATAGTGCCAGGTCCTTTTCTGGTGCCTGAAAGGTAGTGTATATATAGGGCTCTTTTTATAAGCACATTTTGTATATTTGAAATTTTCCAGATCAAATGTATGACCTTAGAAAGTAAAGCATCTATTTACTTGATTTGCCAGTTAAAAAATTTCAAGGATTTGTAAAGCAATCATTCATGTGGAATTTTATATGTAAAATTTCAAGTAGCGTAAGAAATTATTTTGAAATTTTTGCTCCATTTAAAATGAAGTATTTTAGTTTTTTTAAAAGCACAGATTTATTCCCACACTTTATCCTAATGGCTGATCAATCCCCGAAACTACTGGGAGGGAAAATACAAAAACCATGATGATAGCATGTGGGGAAAGGAGAGAGAGAGAAAAAGAAAGAAAGGACATAAACAGCATCAACAATACACTGTAAAACAGACCTAATTTTACTTAACAGCCTCACACAAGTGAAATGAAAAAGGTAAGAAACAAAATAATGAAGAGCAAAATAGCAACCTGGATGTTCTGACTTCTCATTATAGTCAGTTGAAATTCAAGGGGTACATCTCTAACTACATTAAGGCTGAACTTTTAGAATATGTTATTATTAGAACAAATTTATTTGAAAAAAATAAAAATCATAAACCATGAATAGATGGAATTAAAAAAAAAAAAACCTGAACTTTTATGCAAGTAAGTTTAAAGCAACATAGATGTCATATAACTTGGAGGAGAGAGTTATCATCTACCTGCTAAATTCTGCTGAAAGATATACATATTTTTAACCTCCTGTGAAGCTGCTCTGCCTTAAACAAATGTTTTCTGAGTCAAGGAAAAGGGCCTGGTTACAGCTGTGTTTATTAATCTTTACCCATCTCACACTCTCGATCAGGCCACCTCTCCAGAAAAGCTGGACTTTCAACTACTGCTCACCTGAAAGTCTCTCTGTAAAAATGCATCCACAGCCAAGATCATGAAAGCAACACAATGCTGTCAGAACTCTTCCTGCCGAGGAAAGTGTGAGCTGTGTTTATTTGTGCTGCCAAGCAGTGTCACGGGGCAAGGAGGGCAGGGGAGCACAAGGACATTTCTTTACAAGTGATATTAACTGGGCAGCTGCTCTATTTTTACAAAAAGAATCTTCTGTGTTTTGATGAATCAGCAGATGACAACGACATTGATAATGGAAATAGTCTTCTATTGTGGGCATGCACCGTGTCACCAGCCCCAGTATCATTTACAGCATGTAGACATCAGGGGACTAGACAAATTTGGAGGCTTTTCTTTCTAAATTAAATATGATTAGCAGCTGTCTTTCTATCTTAATGACTGGTCCAGAAGACAGTGTACCAATGTTCTACTTCCCTCCCATCAAGCTACCTGGAATCTTGGACAGTGCCTCCACATGCTTGTGAATTGCACACTAGTAAGGAGATACAGTTTTAGGTGTATGCCCTTGTGAGAATTTGGGTTAAAATATGTGAAAATCTGAGAAGTTATAGCAGCAGAAATGATTGTGGGAATAGAACCATGCATAAAATACAGGGTTTTTTTGAACTGGATCAGGAATCTGTGATCTAAAGTGCTTCCTAACATAGTGGTCTAAGGTTACAAGTAGGGAACGCCAAACACGTCAGGAATCACCACACTGCTGTCAAACATAATGTGTGAAGGGCAGAGACAGTGGGTAACACTGCAGCAGAGCTTCTGAGAAAGGGATCCTTGAGCACAGGAGCCCTGGCCCACTGAAATCCACAGAAAGATACCTAATGGTATCAGCACAAAAACGGTGCCATTCCCACTCCATCAGTGAGTAGGAGGAACATATTGGCCAAGCGAATATACATGAAAAAAGAACTTCATAATTAAACAAGTGGACATAAAAAAGGATGTGAAAAACAAATATAAAAAGATCATTATGCAATGAATTCATAGGAGATGCAAAGATAAAATTTCATTAAAAGCAGGATTTAAGGCTTTTAAACTAACACTTCTGTGCTTATTACCACCACTCTAATACTTCTCGCAATATTTCTAATTAAAATATTGCAACAGCTGATAGTGCCCAAGAGACACAAACTAAAATACACTAGATATTGTCAAGAAGTAACATGAAACATGTTTTTCTTTCACAGCTTCAAAGTCAACTCCACTTGGATGCAGTTTAAAAAAAAAAATCAAAAAACCCACCACTAAATTTAGAACTTAAATTATATGGGACTCAAAAATAACTGTTTGAAAGTTAGAATTCTCAGAGGTCTAAATAATAATGAACAGAACATGTCTTTTAAAGTGTGTTGGAGCTGGTTCTTAGCTGGATTACTCCAGTTTTCCGCTGATACAATTTCTGCAAAATCGAGTCAACTCGGTTTTACCTGCTGAAAAATGAAGCAACCAAATGGTAAATCAGAAGCAGGGGTTTTAACCCCAGTGTGTCTTCTCAACACCTCAAGCGTAAGAGTGAATCACGAGTCTTGAAGCCAAATGAAAGGTTATCAATCATTTAGGCATTGGCATTCAGGCATGCAAACAACATTACCAGGGCTGGTGTTTATTGGTGCTCTTAAAACATGTTTAAAATTAGAAACACAGGCCAAAATATAGCCTCATTCCATGGAGCTGTTCCAGACTTACAACAGTGGTGTACACATATTCACTCCAAGTTTACATCAAGATCATTTAAAGACTAACCCAAAAGTCATTGAAATCAATGGAAAAACTTCAGTAGATTCAAGAGGCTTTGGATCAAATCCTACCAGAAGTATTTGGCTCAGTAACACTGCAAGGTTTCATACTAACTTTTTTTTTTCCTTAATGGCCCTTGTAGAGTAAATTTGTTCAGTCAGGAAATCAAAGCAGAGTGTCATGCCAGTCACTAAAGCTCAATGTCTTTTCTAAAAATAAGTCCATATTCTTTCTATTCCTTTACTCTGTCCCATGAAAATATGGCATGAAGGAAGGTGATATTTTTGTTTATTCATGACTCTCAGTAGAAAGCAGCTTTTCTTTTATCCTCTTAACTGAGTTATTATAGCTTGTAAATCTTAGGTTGTTTTACTCAGCAAGACATATTTCACCATGAGAAATACATCATTACTGCCACATTTAGCATCCATTAAGACATTGATTTCATGAAATTATTTTATAGCTCATAACCACAATACAAAAGGTGCAGAAAAGCCTTTTGAAATCTAAAATAAAAGTATAAGTAAACAAGCAAAGTGTACTACCTAAGATACTAGAAACAGAACTCTTATCATCACTTTTGCACAACCATCATCTAAAGCTGAGTAGACACCGCACACGAGTAATTGGAGGAAAAATTTGGCTACAAATTCAGTAAAAGAATCAAATTTCAAAATGTAAAATCTACCATATCAAAGGAGGTCAGTAAACTTTAAGCAGTGAGCAGTCGTCTGCTTTATGCAGATGTTCAGATTCTGCTGGCGACTAGTTCTACTGGATGTTTCAGAGGAAGAGACACACTATACAGCTATTGAGCAGGGACAATTAAAAAAGGTTTTCCTCAAATACCTTCTTGGCTTGTATCTTATGTCTAAGATGTTACAGCCTTATATTTTTATATTTAGGTGCTCTTACATTACGGGATATTATCTTATGTAAACAACTATCTTTTCTTTAGTTCTTCTACCAAACTAAGAACCCAAGCGTTATTTTGCAGACTGGTTGCAAATCAACTTGAAACCATACAACAAAATAAAAATTCACTTAGTTTTTAAATAGTTGCTTTTCTGATTCATCAAATATTCTCTTCAATTTTCATTTCAGACTCTGATTTGGTTGCCTTCAGTACTCATTATTGTAGAAATAAAAAATGGATATGCTTTCAATGCTTTCTAATCTGTTTTGCTAGAGCAGGGCTCTTCTTAATCCCCATACTCTTCTTTTGTAAGCCCTATTTTACATCAGTTATGCCTTTGCGCTAACATTCTTCTCCTTTCAGGATTTCTTCCTAAAGAAACACATCCCCATGGTAGGAAATTTTTCCTGTTTAGCGGGAGAAGTAACTTACTGCTGCCATGGAATTGATGCGGTCAATGTAGTAGTCTGGCCAGCTGGTAGCAAGCTTATTGGGATCTTCTTGTTCCTGAAACAGAAAGTTAGGCAAGGTTACACAAGATGACTTTACAGGATGAAAGCCACTCCAGACCCACCTGGAACTCTTCATTGCCCTGCTCTTTATTGTTTTATCTCCCCCATATTCCTGTACAATGCACATGGATGTGTGGCATTTATTACAAACATTTCTGAAAGTGTAAAGTTAGCACTGTAAGATAAAACAAATCCCTTTCAGCTCAGATTACTGAACACAGAATAATAAAGTTTGATGGAGATACAGTTATCCTTGGCATCTGGGAAGCAAACTCAGTCCCCTTAAACATATTATGATTCCAAGTAGAAGGATAGACCATTTACAGATAGCAGGCTTACGTTTTGTATCTTTATACTGACAGATCTTATAAATTATTTGGTATCTCTACCGTTACGGTGATGGTGGAATTCACCAACAAAGGGGTTTAACATCTGCTGTGGAGGAAAAAAAAAAAAAAAAAAAAAAAAAAAAGAACCTGAAAAGAAGAGAAAGACTGCATCATTTTGATGTGATAAACCCAAACAGAGACATTAGGAAGCACTGCTTTACCACTTTACCAACAGGTTGGCCAAACACTGGAAAAGGCA
Source organism: Sylvia atricapilla (assembly GCF_009819655.1). NCBI lineage: Eukaryota > Metazoa > Chordata > Aves > Passeriformes > Sylviidae > Sylvia > Sylvia atricapilla. The sequence goes on along the minus strand of NC_089142.1, from coordinate 84,552,665 downwards.
CCCTAGAGAGGTGACTGATGCCCCGAGACTATTGACTGTTTAAGAGGCATTTGGACATTGTCCTTAACAATGCCTGCTTTAACTTGATCAGTCCTGAACTGTTCAGGCAGCTGTACTAGGCGTATGTTGTCAGTCCCTCCAACTGAAATATTCTGTTCTATCCTGTCCTAATCGTATCATATCCTGTAAAGTCAAGCAAAATCTCAGAACATCCAAATGACCACCAAAGCATCCCCTCAGTTACAGTAGGAGCAGGATTAATCCTTATCTCCTTACCTCCCATGTAATCCACTTGAAATCATCTTCAGAAGGCTAATCTCAGTCAACCTTCTGAAAGAAGACCTAAACTGACTCAGGCACCTTCTTTTTTTTTTTTTTTTTTTTTTTTTTTTTTTTTTTTTTTTTTGTTCCTTGACTGCTCAAAGGAAATCAGATTTCCTTCTTATGAATATATATATTTCTACATAAGTGTAAGAGTCACTGGTAACATGAGGATTGCTTTCCAGGATCTTCATCTCCCCTAATAAACTGTGAAAAACTAATACTAACATTCCTACATTCCTACCATATGGTAAGAGATTGAGCCACTCGACTCATCCTAAGGATGACCAAACATATATGAAGACTGTGTGGATCTTGCCAATGCTGTCTGTGCATGAGAACTTACTCACACTAGAAAATCTGCCCTGGAAGATACACATGACAAAATTAAAAGTGCAGGTCTATCAGAATACCTCAGCTATTCCACCATTATTTGGTTTAGAGATGAGAAATAGCTGTACGTGCTGCCTGTTGAGCCACATTCAGAAAACACCTTGCTACCTGACAACCTCATGCCAGGGTACATACCAACACACAAAAATAATTCTGCACAACTCAAAATCTTCGTATTTTGAATTAAAAACAAAGTCATGACTGAGACTGGGATCTTTCCCTCTCCTTCTTCCGCTGGATTTTCAACATGTAAACTAAAAGAGCATCCCCATTCATGACATTGACAAAACAGCTTTGTCCTCATCTAGAGAAGGACTGCAGTGCAGACCCATGTCAGGTCAGTGCCAGGTCACACAGTACAGATCATACGGCTTTGTTAATCCCTTGCACCTAACTGGACAACTAAGAAGAGCAGAAGACTTAAAGAACACATCATACAGATGAATATCGCTGTCCAGAAAGTATGAAAGGCTGGCAAAGCAGTAAGAGATACCAACTATATTCACAAATACTATGCACACACTATGTACCACTCTTGATGGTGCAATTAATAACAAGGTGATGTTTCTCTAATTAATTGAGAAGTTCTGCTGATTTTCCTTACTTCCCTTTCCTGACCACAATAAGCAGGAACCTGACAGACCTATATCTATGTCAAATAGTGCATTACAGAAATTTGCCACTCCCTACCAACAGCCAGTTAGAATGACCACACTACCCGTTTCTGGTATACTGCCTTTTGCTGCCCTTTTCTGTGCAGAATAATACCTAGTGGCAGCCACAACTCTGACAACAGTTTCACACTTGGCAGACCTTAACCTCCCTTGCAAAAATCAATATATGACCTTGACAATGGAAAAATAAATTGAAACATACAATAGATAAATACAGCATTATTTTTATATGATAATCTTATCATCCTCAAAGAGAACAACAGAAATTGGGAGCTTATCTAAAAGTATGAAGTAAGGTCATTCTGCAGGGAACCCAGCTGAGACATCCATCTGAAGTGCAACCAGTGCTCCTGTGACTTTTCTGAAATTTTTCTCTGCAGAAAATTATAAAAGTTCTAGTGACAACTATAATAGTTTGCAGAGTACACCTGACAAGAACACTGTCAGAACAGTCAACACATGTATTCTCTATATTTCTCCTGCCTCCATTCTGAATTCCAAATAAAGAAACACGCACACATAAATTAATGAATGCCTGAACTCATCCTTTATATTCCAAAATAAGCGACAATACTTTTTGTCCCTAAGATTCTTCAGGGGGAAAAATAAGTATAAGTGCTTGAACACTACAACTAACATTTCTAGATGTCTTAGTTAAACACACAGACTGAAAACCATCTGGATAGATACAGCAGAAAAAAATCAGAATTCTGAACAATTTCCTACCTGGACCCAAACCACTGGAAATCTGACAATCAGAACCAATGACAAGAACATTCTGATAACCTAAAATATATCCATATTTATGATTAGCTTGACAATGAGGCAAGGTCCCTGGTATATCTTGCTTTTGAGTATTCTCCATTAATTACAAATTAGTCTGAACTCTTAGGTTTTAAGTCTTATTTTTTGAATTGAAACTAGGGAAAAAAATGTTTCAGTGGAACACAAAGTGTAAGACTTTTTTTCCTGAACTAAAGCCCAGACAGAAGATGTACATTGCTGAGCTAAAAAAGTCTTAGCAGATACCCCACTAAGCAATGCTCACTTTCTGAAGTTGTTTTGGTCTAGAAGCATATTAAGCAAAAGAGTCCATTTAGTCTCAGTGGTTTTGCACATGCCCTGCTCACACCAGAATTTTATGGTTGTCAATGTGTGTTTTACTTTGCTAGAATAAATGATAATGTAGTTAAGACCTGGCATTCTATTTCAATATGAAGTCCCAGAAAGCTATTTATACTCAGGATGAGCATGTAGATTTTTATCCAGCCCCATGAAGTCATTAGACTTATTTATAGCAATCTCCTGAGTGACATTTTTAACAGAGAGTCATGTTCACACCTGTAACATCAGAGCAATTGGAAAAAAAAATCCCAAACCCCCTAAATTATGTGAGTTCTCTCCATGCTAAAAGATTGCTGTACCAGGCTTTCTCTCAAGAAGAGGAAGATGAGTTGAAAATAAAAAGCGATTAAGTCTGTGGTGTGGGGTGCAACAACAGGGTGCTGGGGTTTTTTGTGTTTTGTTTTTAATATAGTCAGAGAAAACTGCAAGGCAGCTTGAAGATAATGGCAAAACCTTTCCTTTGCTCCAGGAGAACAGAGAAGGGCAAAAACTCCAACCAACAGAAAAAAAAAGTGAGGCTTTAATATATAAAGCTGCCTAGGTATCAAAAGCTGGAAACAATAACCCATCTGTATAAGGAAAAACATTAGCTGAAGGAATCTATTAAAGCAAAGCCCTCTTTTAGCTCCTTGAATAGTGTAAATATTACATTAGAAAACAGGCGTCAGCTTGTGGACTTTATACGGGGCCATATCATTCTTCACTGAAGTAACAACTATGTAACTGCTGTGGAAACAGGATCTTGATACTATACAAGCCTGCAATATAGCCAAGGTATTATATAGGCTTTGACACTAATTTGGACAGGCTCCATGACTCGGTGGAAAGTGGAACTTATGACTTCATCCCAACTAGGAATTAATGGAGTTCTGCAAATATTTGGACCATCTGAACCAATCAAAAATGAAAGAAAATAAAGCAAAGTGTGCACAGCTCAGCTGATCCCAAAAGCCTTTTCTGCAAATCCTAGGAGACCTGATCCATCGGGCAAGCTGTTCTCTAGAGACCAGAGACTTTTACAGGATGCCATGTCTGTGGGACAAGCACTTGCAATCCAGACTGCCATAACACACTCAAGCAAGCATTATAAACCACTGCCTTTGTTGCAAAACTTTCTGAAAAGAAATATCTAACACTAGTCCTACAAAGATCATGCAGAAATGCCAGATATTCATCACTGAGTGGATTATGAAAATGAAAGACACTATTTATATGGTGTTTTTTCAAGATGATTTCAAACAGCACAGGGAAAGCCTGTGGAGTAACTGCCTATATTTAAGTTCTTTTGGGGCAAGAACTGGGTTTCAGTTTCCAGTGATGGCACATTGCTACTTTACTCTGCACCAAGCCAGTTCCAAAAATATTGAGCAGCTCTCCAGAGCATGTCCTGAAATTCTGAGCATATCAAAGCACTAATAAATACATCCACAAAATTAGCAGCTTTAGAAGGCTTCTTTCCTACAGAAGGAGACAGAGAGGTATATATTCTGACATGACAATTAAAACTCATTGTCAGAGTTAGGAACAGACTGGCACACTCCGACATTAAACCCAACACTCCTTCATTTCTACCATCATTTATGCCAGGTTATTTTATGCAATGTCAACAAATATTAACTCTCTGGGATCAGCACCCTGTCATGCCTGGGTGTCCAACCATTACATGGACTTTGTCACTACCTGCACACACACACCCCCTGCAATAAATCACTGACAACTCATGAAGTCTTTCTAACAGATGAACTCTAACATAAAACTTCCTCCTTGAACAGATGGATCAAGAAACACATCATCTGTTACAGATGTCACAGGATGACCATGGGTACTCTTGGGATGACATCTGTTCATTGGCAACATGACTTCCCTCTCAAACCTGTCTCTTCAGTAAGGTAGACAGCTGACCTTACTGTCATGTACTGTTTAGAACAGGATGGGAACAAGCCACACACCTGATGCTAGAAAACGTGGGTTTAAAACCTTTCTTGGACAGGAAGCCATGATACTGTCCACTGAGCTCCTCTCTGAATCAATGAAAACAATGTGCAAACAAAGATGAAGAATATAACATGAGGTTACTGTGATATAAATTCCTGTCCAAGCTTGTTCACTGCATCATGTCCAGGCACTGCACGCTCAAGTTTATACCTGGGTCACAAAGAAGTGCATTTCCTTGAAACAGCCACATTGAGGTTAGTGTGGTTCCTCCTCTCAACAGCCTCCGCATACCATTTGAGTACATCACAGAGCTGAAAGGTGGGTTATTTTACCTGGTCTGAAAGGCCAGCACCATCATATACAGCTCAGAAAATATAAATCATAGAGTACAAGTCATTAGCAGACACTTATATAATTTAAGAAAAAGTGAAATATATCATTTATCATAGCCTCTGTTGAGAATTTTTTTCAAATTTCCTACTGAAAAGCAATGGGAATTGGAATCCTGATTACAAATAGCTGGGCATTTTTCAGGGGGTGTTTGGATTTTTTTTTAATGACAGTTGACTGAAATTTTAACATGATTTATATCAATTAAGATGAAAGTTTTGCTGGATAAAAATTCTGTTTCTTGTTGAAGCCCTCTCACACTTCACACTAACAGCTTAGCTGGTAAAATTTTCCTCTCACACATTCAGGTTTCAGACTTTTGTCCATGTCCTGTTTCAAAGTGAATGGCATGACCCTTGCTCCTCACATGAATATTCTGGCCACTAAAAACAAGATGGGGTTTTGTTTACTTGAAGGGTGGAAGATGGTTATTACTGGTTCCTCACTTCCCACAAGTGCAACTCTTTTGCCTTCCAAGGCGTGAAGACTCATCACAACATCTGCTATTAACGCAGAATCAATCTTGCATCACTTTGCACTGCACACTGACAAAGGTCCTTCAAGAAATTAAAGTACTGGATTTTTCATCATCCTTATAAGTGAGATCAGCAGAAACAGGAAAAATGGGATGCAGACAATTACACAGTACCCAGTTACACAGGAAATCTGTAGTACAGCCAAGAATCAATCCACATAAGTTGTATTGCACTTTCATTCAAATCACCATTCTCTCTTTTTTCATGTCTGACCTACTGACTTTCCTTCACTTCAAGAAGTTCAGCTTTCAAAGAAACATTTACTTGTTTATTAACACACTGTCCATTCTATTGGCTATGTCTCAGTTCAGAGCAGCCGAAGTTTCACAAATAAGGAGTGCTTTCATTAAAAGACACAAAATGTGTTTGATCTGCTGTGGGACAAAATGCTAATTCAGAAATGGAGCTAAAATACATCTAAGCTTTTCAGACCGTTCATGCCTCCAAAGAGCCAACCATGTCCCAAGAGATGCTAATTTTGAAACAGCACAGACCATAGGACTGAGCCATTCACCAGACAGATGTGGTCACCGCTCCATTTCTCAGACTTCATGACTAGCATTTACACAAATAGTCTAGAGTTTTGGGAAGGAAGCTATACCCAAGCCTTTTAAGCACAATTTATTCAGATTGAGAAAAACAAACATTACTTCTCTCCCTGGAATTAAGCTATTGATGTGCAGATAACAATCCTTCTGCCACAAAAACAGTCTACTGTGTAACTTATTAAAAGAGAATATTCATTAATGACCAGATGGAGCATGCAACTGAGGAGTTCTAATTGCCTCTCACAAAGGTCAGGTTTATCAATACATATTTACAGTTCACTGCATTATGACAGAGGGGTATTTTCCTTAATGTATCAGAAGGTGGGTTTTGGGGGGTTTTTTTTGTTTGTTTTTTTGGAGTTGTTTGTTTGGTTTTGATTTTTTTTCTTCATTTAGCCTGAGCTCTGCCCTGTTGCCAGTAACTTGACAAACTTAATTATGACTTATGATGCTACTCACTAACCATTCTTTCAAAGGAAAAATCAAAGGCTTCAGATTATTATTTATATTACGAAATACCTAATACTGTCAAACTGTAGAACTCACTGTCAAAAAATATAATAAAGTTTAAAAGTGAAAAAGGGCTACATCTATGAACAATGAGGATTATGCTTAGAAAGCATTTACTAATATTGAGAGAAGCTTCAGTGCTGCAGAAATTCACCAGCCTTTAGAAATTAAAGTGGCTTATAAGTCCTTTTTGACAGATGGTTTGCTCTAGCAGGGATGAAAACTTTCCAATCAAGATAAATACATGGCTTTTTTGGAAGTAATTATGCCATCCCTCACGCTGTTTGTTTTTTTTTTTTTACTTCCTGAGCACTCAAAGATACAGAATGTCCAAATGTTGTACCTTATATACACATGATGTGTCATTTCCAACCTCCTCTAGAACGCATAGACACTTCAAATTAATCATTCCTTATTCACATCAGTCTAAGGTGATGAAGGCCATATTTTCATTTCTTGTCCTCCAGAAAACACAGGATATCTACCGCATACACACACAGGGAGAGTTTCTCACAGAAAATAGACTAGAGTGTCATTACTAGCAGGTCAGTGCATTGCTTTGAGCCAAAGATAAGAACTAGTGTTGTTTGAAACATCAGGATTCTCAACCACTGATTTTAATGTATAACTGTAGTGTTTAAACCAAGATTAAGTTTACAATAAGCATATCTGGCATAAGACTAACAATAGATTGCTGATTAAGAGAGTCTGTTTTAAGGAACTTTATATTTTAGTAGGATTGTACAGTATGCAACAGTTTTAAGAACTCCTCTTCTCTTTCCTTTTCATTTGGAGTTTTATCATTTTCTTTGATATGGAGAGATGTAAACTTGCTGCCAGCTCTGACTGCAGCAGCCTCTTCTTATCACTTACAGATCATACAAGCCTGCTTGTCCCTCTTCAAACATACTCAGCTCTGCTATAGGATGGGAATCCCACCATCACCAGGCATTAATTTCGGGGTAATGTGTGATGCGACCAGGAAAATAACTTGCTCCCTGTATTTACAGAACTACTTAATTGTACAGCTGAGGGCACACTTAATTCTTCAGTGATTTCTGCCCTCAGGACAAAGCTTTCTTGCAAAATTGAAGTGTAACAATATTAAACATTGTTCCTCTCCTGAATGTTTAGTCTCTGCCCTGGAAGCTGGTCTCCTGCTGAGTAAGTTCTGCTGACTCTGTTCCTGCATAAAGATCCTTCTGTACTATTACCTGAAGTCCCTATTCATGTTTAATACCTTTTACATGCTCTACTTTTCCTAAGTCACAAATCAACCAGCTGATATTTTGCTGTTGCTAAGTGTATAATCTAAATAACAAGCTGCCAAATAAGGAGATCCATGAATTCCCTGCACTTTCAATGAACACATACTCTTGGAGCCTACCTTTCCTCAGCCCATCCACTCCTTCTGGATGTGAAGGAAAGTGTCCCCTAGGGAGAATCCTACCAGTCAGATGATTGAATCATGATCATTCTACCCAGAATTTTGTCAGAAGACAAAATGTTTCTCATGGACATGGCCTGCTCAGCAGGCTGTGTGGCTGTGGACTTCGGCTGCACTGCTCAAGCACAGTTCTATTCCCACAAACCTGAAGCAACCTTGAGGTCACATCCTGCAGGAATGTGTATAATGTGTGGCAGGTGAAGCCAACAATCTGTCACTATCCCAACAAGCCCTAAGCAGCAGCAGGACATATTCTATTGCTTTGTTAACAACCAAACTCTCCATTGTCCCTACCACTGTTTACTCTGTGTTTATACAGGTATTGTGTGTACATTTCCATTAACCTCGTTCAACTTGGTCAACATTCCACGGATAAGGAAAGGGTCTTTTTCCTTACCCAACCAGCTTACTTTGTCTCCTTTCCAACAGCACTGCTTTTGAATGTATTCCTACCACATTAGAAGGTTGTCACTTGGACTGTCTCCTTCTTCACTTCCTTTCCTCCTCCTCCTGGCATTCTTTCGGCAATGTGAAAAGCCACAGAAGGGCCCAGACTGTGTAACTGAGCCTCCAAGTTTATCTTTTTGTCCTACTGTTTATCTCCAACAAGCAATGACTAAATATCTTTTGTAAATAAAATGAAGTCACCTACAATTCATGGCAAACACCCTGCATGTTGCTTGATGATGGGAATGAAATGTCACTTACTGTGCTCAGAGACACACCTGGAGAGAGAACTACCAAGGACACACCTACCTGGAGCCAGCAGAGCTAGCCCTTCTGGAAGCATACAAGAGAATTTTTTAGAACCAAATTCTAAAAGGTTTCTCTTCACTGTTTGTAATGTGTCCTCTGTCTGTTTTTACAGTGACATTGCTTGCTTTAGTTCACTTCTGCTCTGGGCCCTTTTTTAAATATGATGACAATAAGATCAGAGCAGCCAATATATTTTCCACTTTTCTCCCTCATTTAACCCTACACTATTGGAAAAAAAAAAGTTAGGAGTTGTTGGACTGGTGAACAAATAAAATAAATTCAGTCTGAAAGGCTCTTAAGCTGCTAGCCCAGTATTTGAGTGTATCACTCAGCTGCTTTATCTACATCCTTTCCATAAACTTGGTTAAAATTCTTTCTCTCAGCCTTCACTTCTCTCACTTAGTACATCTGCAAAGTGTTTGGGATACCAAGCACCTTTCAACAGATGACTGAATTATCATAGAAGACTGTGATTTTCACCTCAATTAAGTAGCTGAAGCTGTCACATCCGACTGCGATGAAAACTAAACAACTCTCCAGAAAGCAGAAGGCAATGCCTTTCTTTCTCTTCATGGATGTCACTATATTCTGACAACATCTCTTTACTGTGCCCATTTCTAATCTTCTCACTAAAAAGATAGGAGTTTGGCAACTCCTCCTGGTCAGTATTCACTAGCTTTTTTAAGGCTCATGAACACTCAGTGAAATTCAGAGCCCTGATCTCTGACAAATTTGCTTCTCACACACGACAGAAACATGTTTCTAATTTACACACTCTTTGCTCTTGCTTATCCACCAAAGACTAATCTGAATGGTAAGCATGGCATTGTACAGAGTGTATGTTGTTATCATTATTGTTATTATTACATGCCATCACCAGGACAGGCTCATACTTGGATGGTGAAGGATCAGAAGTTTTGCAAGAGAACGGACAAAGACAGAACATAATCCAGTGGCATCAGCATTTACATGTACTTCCCACGCACCAGAATTGGACTGCTCACCATTATTTTTGTTCTTAAGTACATCAAATTACACCATGTTAGTAGGATGGCAACTGGGTAAATGCGGTGGGGTTTTTTTGTTTTGTTTTTCTGCTAGGGTCAAATCTGCTTCCACTAAGTCCTCCCAAAACTCCCACAGAAGACATGCCAAATACAAAACACAGCATTAGGCGTGATAATGACAATTTTCTAACTCAGGACTATTTTGGGCCTGATTTTTGATTAGTGTTGAGTTCTAACTTCAACTGAAGAACTAGCAGCTCACCTGAAGACCTGCAAGATGGATGCACAAATTCTGCATACTCAGAATATCTATAGCAAATACCCGGCAAGTTTATGGTATTTATGTTTTTTAGCAGTCTGAACTAAGGAGGTAAAAAGGCATTTTTTAAAGAACAACTCAACTTTTTTTGTTGGACAGCAAGAGGAGAGAGAGGAAGAAACTAAAAATATTCCATGCTGTTCCCATGGGGGGCAGGGAAGAAAATACTTTTCAATTATACATAAATAAATATATAATTTCAAGACCCTGACCCAAGGTAACCTCTTATGCTAGGATAAATAAATGAGTCTGCAACTGTTGGCATTGCAACATGGAAAACATAAACCAAATTAAGCAGAAAACTTGGAAAAACTTGTTATCTCCTCTTACATCTGCTACAATGTGGTCTTCTGGGTGTCAGAATTCCAAGATGTAATAATGGTATATCATTGTGCATGCATTTTTGCCTTCTTGACACTAAACTTACACTTTAAACCATTACAAGAGTGACTTTAGGGGAAAAAAAAAGTTAAAAGTTAAGAGGAGTCTCTAACATCATTAAGCCTACTATACTGTTTCTTCAAGTACATACCTTGAGGTCTTTACTACAGAAGTAAAAATAACAAGTAGAAAACATGAAGAAACAATTACAGGAGCTCCAAGAGAAATCATAAAAGGCAGGCAATGATTCTTCTCAAGTATGCTGACCTGCTTAAAAATAATCAGGCAACATCAACAAAGTTATAAACAAGATAAATTTTCTAAGTTCATTATATGGAACTATAAAAGGATGAGACGGTGTCCTTCATGAATCCTAAGTTTTATTTTTCCAGTGAGAACACATTCTCTGCATTAAATGATGTAGAAGGGGATGTATGTCATTTTAGGCTTTACTTTATAATTGTGTTCATGGTGCTGCCCAAATTTGGGAGTTAATGCTTCAGCCAATGACACACATTAACAGGTACCATCAATCACACAGCTTTTTCACAATGAAAAGACCCAAGTATACCACTAATCAGGAAATATGTGGTTTTGCTGCATTAGTGACACTCTTGCAGCATTTTGGTGTCTTCTTTTACATCCTGTACTTGTCATACGCCAGAGCTTCTCAATTTGATTTTCTTAAGCCTACTTGCATTTATAGCAAGGTAATTTTTGAAGTCATGTGCCTGTCTTCCATACCTAGACTAAAGATACTGAAATGACCCAATGTCAGCATCAAGCTAACAAATCATTCCAAACATCTGAGCATGAAGTCATTATGCTAACAGAAAAAGGAACAGATGCTGGTGGGAAAAAAGGAAGTTAACTCCACAATTGCTGGCATTTTCCAAACATCAAGCTGAAGGAATGCCGTGGTTTGCAAAGGGCAACATCCTCCCACTGTGACTTCCCAGCGTTATGAGATTTCCAGTGAGCCCTAGGCAAACTGAAAGCAAGTCTATTTTCAGGGAATTAATTTGAGAGATTCCACATTTCAGACTGTTTCACCAGCAGTGTTCTGAGCTAAGGAAGTCCTGCAGTCTTCCCAGACAAAAAGCAACCATGGATCCCAGGCACTGGGAGGGAACCAAATAACATCTGCTACTGCCTGTTTCAAGGACTTGACCTCAGAGCAATAATACAGGACAGTACACAGGAGGTTGCATGAAGCCTTATTGACGTTCCCTTTCTTTCAGGGCCATACAGCTGCTTTCCTAGTTTGATTTATGAACAGTTTAGAGAATCACAAATCAATTTAGGATGGAAGGGGCCTCGAGAAGGGACCTGCTCAGAGCTAATGTCAAAGTTAGATCAGGTTGTTCAGGTCATTGTCAAGGTTTGAATATCGAGTAAAATTAAAAAGTTGAATGAAGCTGAACGTCAGCCACGAACTTCCAAAGCATTGGTAGGAAGAGAAACAATTTTCTGATGTACCAAAGACTTCAGATAAAGTATAATTCTTCATATCCAGTGTAGCTTTGCTGGCCTTTGCCCTGTGGCCATGAGACACCATCATCGATTAGCCATCAATACTACTAAATGTGGGATTGCTTACAGTAAATCCCCCTTCAGCCTCCTACTGCCCACCAACAGCTTTTGCTTAGGCTAACACATGTGCTGTGAGGGTTATCCTGGGTTTTCCAAACTTCCCAGGGAAAAGAGAGTAAAAGTACCCAACCCCACGTCCACCCACACTCCCCTTCAACACTTCCTGCAGAGCTGCAAGAAAATCTCTCATGAAGTCACATTCAAGACTCATCAAACTGTGAGTCCTTACAAATGGCTTCTCAAATACTGCAGCGAACTATCTTGTGTGTTGATGTCTGCTGCTCCCAGATACAGCATATGGAACAACAACTCTAAAGAAAGGAACTTATAAGGGACACATTAAATGCTCCTTAAAGCTATAAATCCATAACCAAAACAGTTTAATATTCCAAATCAATAACAGACACTAAGAGTATTTCAAAGAGGAAAAAATAATGCAAGAAGATAGAATTGAAAACAATACAACTTCAAACCACCCACCTCATTTATTATGGGACAACCACGTGCTTGGCAGTCTTCATACAGAAAGGATGAACCCCAAAGGCTTTTGTAGCTCAGAACAGACAATACAAAACCAAAAACCCACACTCAGACAACACAATAGTGTGATTTTCATCTGGCATATTGTATCACTAAATGAGACCAGATGAAGATCCATTTTCTCTCTTCTTAGGGAAAATGTATTATCTCCTGAATACCTCAGAACTGGCTGAATGGCAGATCCCAGAGGGTTCTAGAGGCCCAGAGTCTAGTTAGAGGCCTTTCACTAGTGATGTCCCCCAAGGTTCAATACTGGGCCCAGTATTGTTTCACATGTTCATCAATGACTTGGATGGAGGAGCAGATGCCTCCTCAGTGACTTCACCGACAACACAAAGCTGGAAGGAGAGGCTGATACCCCAGTGAGCTGTGCAGCCCTTCAGAAGGGCCTCGACAGGGTGGAGAGATGGGCAGAGGGGAACTGTCCGAAATTCAACAAAGGTAAGTGCAGGGTATGCACCTCAAGATGAATAACCCCAGGCATCAGCACAGAGATGACAGCTGGGGCTGACCTGCTAGAAAGGAGCTCTGTGGAGAAGGACCTGGGGGTCCTGGTGGACAACAAGCCATCCATGAGCCAGCAGTGTGTCCTGTGGCCAAGGAGGTCAGTGCTGTCCTGGGGAGCATTAGGAAGAGCTCTGCCAGCAGGCTGAGGGAGGTGATCCTGTCCCTCTGCTCAGCCCTGGTGAGGCCACATCTGGAGTTCTGTGTCCAGTTCTGGGCTCCTCAGGACAAGAGAGACATGGAGCTCCTGTGTGGGTCCATGGAGGGTAACAAGGATGATTAAGGGACTGGAGCATCACTCTTCCCAGGAAGGGCTGAGGGAGCTGGGCCTGCTCAGTCTGGAGAAGGAACAATGGAGAGGGGATCTTATTAAAGCCTATCAGTATCTGAAGCGAGGATGCCAAGAGGATGGAGCCAGGCTCTTTGTGGTGCTGAGCAATAGGACAGGAGGCAATGGGCAGAAACTGATGCACAGAAAGTTCGACCTAAATATGAGGCAGAACTTCTTTACTGTGTGGGTGACCAAGGACTGGAATAGGTTGTCCAGAGAGGTTGTGGAGTTTCCCTCAACAGAGATATTCAAGAATGGTCCAGATGCAATCTTGTGCCATGTGCTCTAGAATGACCCTGCTTGCCACAGATGATCCTACTGGTGGTCCATTATACATTTTGTGATTCTGTGATCTCAATATTTATCTCCTACATTAAAGCAGGAACCTGAAGAAGTGAACTTTTATCTAAATACATCAAGTGTAATGCAGTCTCCTGCTCTTAGAACCTCCATATGAAGCCTTAAATGCAAAGAAAAGAACTCAGAGTTTGAAATACAAGCCTTGCCAGTTCACTTCAGCATAGAAATATTTCAAAGAATTAACTGTCTCTCCATCTTAACCAATCTGAAACTATGCTTCACAGTGCAAAACCACAGATGCACAGCAGCCCTAGAACAAACAGTAAGTGCAGAAATTTTCACTCACTTCTGAAAGCTTTCCCTAAAGGCAAGGAGGACTCCAGGTTTTATATTTGCATCCATCTGGTTGTCCATCCATGGTAGGCTATGGTAATTATATAAAAAGCTGCAAAAGCAGCTTAGATCTCTCCAGCAGATTTCAAAGTATCTTGCTCTAAATCCAGCTGCACAATATAAGCTATACTTTTTATGGTGACATTATCCTGACAATCCAAACCTCAATGGCTAAGCTCAAACAGAAACTCTTGAATAAAGAAAAAAATCCAAACCAGACATGTAGACATTATCTTCATTAATGATAGAGGGGAAGCATGGGACCAAAGTGGGAGTCTGTGAAAATGAGCTGCAAATGGTATAAAAAAGATGGTAGTAAAACTGCTAAAAGCTGATGTCCCACAAAGGCTAGGATTCTCAGGAGTGTTTCAAAGCCTACGAGGATGCAGCCCTGATGTTAGGAAAAGAGAACGGAATGCAAAGTGATGCTGCCTCTTTGTGAAAGAGGTGTAAATCTTCTCTAGGAGGACATCTGGGGCACTCTGCACCTGAACAGTGGTTCAACACTAATCTCTGAACTCAGTCCAAAGGACTTGGACTGAACTCCTTAATGATTGTGCAATGCACAGAAGTGCCTTCTACTCTGTCCTTCCTGCTCCTTACCATGAGCTCACCCAAACCCAGAGACTTCACCACAAGAATACCCTAGAAGACAGATAAGTGCAGTAAAGAAAAAGAATGAACAGTGCTTGATCTGAAAATATATTCAGATATTTCAGAATGTATCTTGGAAAAAAAAAAAAAGGAAAGGAAAATGGGAAAAGGGGATAAAATAGAATGTTGTATATAGGCAAGGCATGTGTAAATAGTGCAGGGAAAAGGTATAAGATTATGGCGTGGCCAAAATGTTTCCAAAAAGTTTCCTAACTACCTATTCCTTCCTTCAGGTAGAGAGAATTGCATTTATGTATAAATATAACAATGTCAGTTCTTTGAAAGTATAAAACAATTTAAATCAAGGACTTTTTGGAACCAAGGACTTTCCTGACTCCAGTTTATTAGTTTTTTAGTCATCAGGTAGATGAAAAACATAATTAATAGATTTTTGAAAAACAATTGCAGAGGATGGTGTCATGATGGATATTCTTTTATTTTCTGCATATTGGCTGTTATAGACCATGGTTCAGCTAAACTTTCCTCAGAATTTTTATATCCTGTTTTGCTATTGTGGGGACTCTTTCCCATAATAGAAAAAGTAGAATAAAATTAAGGATTATAAGTATGTACTTTTTCTCAGATGCCATGAATGTCTACTTCCAGAAAGTTTCAGTGTGCTGCTTATTACCTCACTACTTGAGTTTAAATAATCTCACTTGAGTAGATAAAGCACAAGCAACTCAAACCAACTATTCTAAGATACAACTAAAATCACAAGAGTACAAGATAACACTGAGATATTTCAGAGATCTCAACATATTATTAGGATTGAAGGACTGACATTTTTGTTGGGTGTTTTTGTTGTTTGATTGGCAAGAAGCTGCATGATACAGCTGGTCCAGTCTGACTCTACTTTGGAAAATGATTTGCTACCAATTTTTTTTCCTCAAAGGAAGACAGAAGTGAAAAAAAAACCCTAACTTGTTTAACTTTGCAAAATGTGTGTGCTTGCTACTAAAACCTGCTCAGCCAAAGGCTTACAAATTAGTCTCTGGAGGCAGGAAAGGCCATAAAAAGAAAACAACTTGACTTGCTTTCCAATAGCAATAAGTCTAACAGCTTGTAGGGTTGTTCAGAAGGCAATAAGCTATGGCCCTCACAATGAGGCCTCACTCTTTGAAACACAGCCTGCATCCAAAGCAATGTGTGCTGAAGCAGTGCAATACTTGTATTTCCTACACCTTTTGGGATCCAACAGGAGCTTGTTTATCAATGAGGCAAATGAGCTAACAATTTTTTCTTTCCGTATAATTCTTTGATTGGTCTTTAATGGGATTATGTATGTTAGTATCAGCTCCTGGCAAAACAGCATTGAAGAACACTGTTTTGTTTTTAACTTAGACATTGGAAATTTGCAAATAAAAACATTTGATATCTTGGTCTAGTGCTTGATTTAATTTCTGCAAAACTTATATCTGGTAGGAAATTTAGAAAGAGGAGTTACAGAGGTGTTTTACGTAAGTCTAAATTTCAGCTTATGGTGAGACATGAAGAATATTCTAAACAAAAGCAGAATAAAGTATCTGAACTTAGGGAGGATGTTATAATTTGTGTTTTCTACATACGGCTTTACTTAACAATATCAGTGGAAGCTCCTTTTACAGAGGAAGAGGCAATCTAAAACATGTGCTGGTGGTTTGGGTAGAGGGTCAGGGTGCCATCAGCAGTGACTGATCAATGATTCCTCTGAGGCAAATCAAGACAACTGCATTTCTCATTGTCCATCCTGTACTGATTAACGTCAAGGTAGAGAACAGCTGAGGTTGACAAGACATTAACATTTTCCAACAGACCAGCCTTTATTCCTTGCAAATACCTATTCCACAAATGAGAGCAAAGCATCCTCTAAAGCTGCTAGCTAGAGCTACTCTTCTAGGTCAAATAACTGGTGATTTATTTTTAACACTAACCATTTCAGATATGAACCCAGAATAGCCAAAAGTGACCAAAGCAAGCATGGCTGTGTAATCCTGTGTGAATGCTACTCTGTAGGTATTTCACTTATCATGAAATTTCAGTTCAGAGTTCAGCTTCCTTTGATTACTATGGACTGTTGTAAGCTATGCCCCTGGCATTCAACTTTCAGTGCACAAACCTACCTGTCTTCCTCCATTTCTTCAGAAAGGCTTGAAATCAGGAACAGCTGGAATGAGTTTTTTAATATAATACTGACTTTCTGCCACCACATTGAAATCAAGTACCATAGAAGATTACATCTAACGTCTGACTGCCAAGATAAATGTGTGTCCACAACAATGACTAATCTTCATTTTTGCAAGTGACATTTGTTTATTTAAGGCAGCCCACTAATCTCTCACCACCTGTAAAGCAAATCAGGAAGCTCTGACTTTACATTACTTTTAGACTAGAAAAGGCACCTGAGATAAACAATTGTGAACGGTTGTCTCAGTCTGCACTTCTTGACCTTCTAGTTGGTAGTGCTTCCCCTTGCCACATCTCAAAGCATAGGCCCCCTGCTTGCCAGGAAACTCCAAGAACCCAACATCAGCAAGACAGAGCCCTCTGGGGGCTTGTCCTGGGTAGCTGGAAGTGTTCTGCCAAGTAAGAAATTGGACTCTTTGTGGCTAAAATCGGATTGCAAACTCTTTGGGGAAAAGGGGGCTTTGCTTTAAAGCGAAGCCTGGAACAGGATTCTCTGTCACTGCAAAGCAGTGATGATAGGTGGATTAGGTAGTAGGCTAGAGAGAGATGTCATCACCAATCATCTGACTGCCTGTGAGGGATACAATGAATAACACTGGACAGTTAAGGTTTCAAGTAATTGAAAGTATCTACCATGTAATAAATAGACATCTGGCAATGGTATCCCATCCCAGTTAGCACATAATTTTGGATAGCTGGAGTTCAGCTAACTGCATTATAAATGCATTATGAGGATTTTCCAGTATGCAGCTTCTTTAACTTTGGAAGCCTTTAAGATCCTTATAGCAAACCCACTGCTGTAGAACATAGGGGAAAACAAACAAACATACATCCCCAATGTAACGACTGAATCCAACCAACATATTAAGTACATTAAAGCACAAACAGTCCTGCCAAGTCTGACTGGTCTGAGAGGTGAGATGTCTCTAAGACAGCTACAAATAGATCCTCTCCCACTAGAGCTGAAAAACCCAGAAAAGCAGACATTAATCACAGCAGCCTGCACCTTCCCTCCACTTGCAAGCACTGTGTACCAGCAGGAAAAGGAATGGAGATAGCACTGAAGACAATGGAGCCTAGACTGCTCTTGAGCTATTGCTACCTCAGAGCCACTGTAATTAATTAATTTCTATTAACTTTCCTGTGTGAAGTTAAAAAACACCTGAACCAACCAACAAAAAAATCCCAAAGGCAAAACATCCTGATTGGACTAGTTTTCTTAAACTACATGGTAAGAAAGCTCACTGCCCCCACTTGGAGGAAGTAAGGCAGCAAACACAGCCTCCAGAAGGACCATGAGCAGGATTTAAATCTGCCAGGTTCAGTACTGAAGTCTAAACCTCCTCTTCCACCTTCTGTTATGCAGACTTACATAAAGTCTTTAAAGACTAATGCTGTCATAGCATATCCCAGCTGGTGGATGGGGTCCGCCGCTTGGGACCCAGAGAGCCACAGCCACCCCAAAGGATGTCTCGCTAGAAACAGCTCCTTGGGGGGTCAGGGCGCTCCTCAGCTGGCAGAGGGGCTTCTCAGCATCGGGCAGAGCAGTGAATTTTCAGCTCAGTGATTTCAGCTTTCAGTGATTTCAGCTCAGTGCTCTCAGCTCATGCCCTTGTGAGTTAGCCCCTCTTTTAGCCGGCCGTGGTGAGAGAGAGAGAGGTCTCATATGGAATTTCCGCAGGTGGTACTTTATTGCAAGGGTACCAGCGAAAGGGATCCAGGGACGAGGAACCTCTCCCGACCAGAGGAAATCCAGGGGTTTTCATGGGACACCAGGGTGGGAGGAAAAGGGTACAGAACCAATCAATTGTAACAGATCTACATAAAATCCCGAGGGGTTTGTGGGTCTCCGTACAGGTCGCCGTGGCTAGGAGGTTTGTCTTTGTCTTAGGGGCTCAGGGTGGAGTTGCGAAATTCTTCCTTGACTCCTCAGCTTGGCTCCCTCCAGGGCAGAGCAGCCGGGGCTCCGCCCACCTCCACAACAGCATGACTTGCACACTTGGAAAATTAAATAAACCAACAAACCCACACACCTTTTTCCTCCTAACATGTATGGCTAATAAATACATGCTATTTGGGTTATCTTCACTTCTGACCGTGTGTTTCCTAGAGCAGAAAAACTTCTCTAATGCCACATTACTGCAGAAATTCCTTATCTTGAAGTTTCGCAGCAATGATACAACTCTTCTGTTCCCTAGACCATCATTTTGACAGCAATAAGAAATTAGTGTGATTGATCAGCCTCTGATTTTTTGCCCTTTTACTAGTTTGTCAGAATTTTGAAGACCTTGGAGGGATAAATATTACATGGAAAGTGATACAAGCACGTGCTTATCACTTTCTAGGGCCCTGTGGAATGTTTCCTACAAACTCTGGAAGACCTTGAACTACCAAGTTTTAAGACATCACTATGGTTGACTACTTTACAGACATTTGAAGACATTCTGAAAGACTTTGCAATACTTTTTCTATTTTAATCAACCTACAGAAGTTTTTAAAAATTCCTTAACGCATTTACATGATAGTTGTTCACTCAACTCAAAGAAAAAACAAACAAACTCTCCCCCCTCAACAAGCCCTAAACAAACAATAAAATAAAACAAAACAAAAAAAACACCCCAAACACATAAAGGATTTAAACTGGGACAGTGCACTATTTTAAGATGTTGAGATCCTCTTCAGAAGTCGCAAGTGCAAACATTACTTATCAGAAAATTGTGCCATATCCATGCTGATAAAAATCCTTCCATCAATTATTCATGTTCTTGAATAAATAGATAAACAGCTCAAATCATGATTCAGTTATGAAAATGCACACAGAATTTATTGGTGAGCTACTCCAAAGAGGACAACGGTAGTACCTTCTTTTTGCTGCAGTAAATCTGCCATTTCTTCTCTGGAGGGAGTGCAAACATAGCCTCTCTGTTCTTGTCTGTGAGATCCAATTCATCCTAGAGATTGAGAAAAACAGAAAAAAAAAAACAGTCAACAGCTGCATTGGTAGCTTCTAATAAGTTGAGAGGTTTCTGGACCAGGCATGTTTGACTAGCCTTCAGTCAAGAGGACTTAGTGGCTCCCAAAGACTCCATAGATTTTTGGTTTTGTGATGATTTCCCTGCTACCTTCATCTCACCCGATGAAGAGAAGCAGCCTGAACAACTCACATGTCAAACTTCCATTACTAATGATCAGCGAAGGATGGGAAGGATCACATGAAAGGGATGGAGTGAAAAACTCAAAGCACTGGATTATGTGACACAGACATTCCTTATGACACTTAGAGAAAGGCTGAAAGTTTGATATATCTTTTTTTCCTGGCCAGCAACACTAAATTGCTCTTCCATAGAAAGAAAATAGTTCAGTTTCTGTAATTTTCAAGCAAAGGCTATGAGACAGTTGTCATGTCACCAGCAACCTACTGGTTGAAATGTTTTTCCAGATGTTTGCTCTCTAAACCACACAGTCCCCATCAAAGACACCCACCATTTCAGACATAAAGGACATAACTTCACAGTGTCACATCGGGTTGATCAGAGCAGCATATTCAGTCCCTGTTAAGAAAAGTGAGCTCAGTAGAACATACTCTCATAGAGCTGAGCCAAGCTTACAATAGCAAAATGAAGGATAATGCTGTGATTTGGAACTGACTGCCAAATTCCACGGCTTCAGTTACTCCTCTGTAAAAGGTGAATAACAATAGACTCTTTTCCAATGCATGTCTCTAAAACTATCAAATGAGAGATTGTTACTTCCTCTGTGTTAATTCAGTACTGACCAGAACATGGCTCCAATCAAAGCTGCCAGTTTTAGGTGCTAATAAAGAGAGTTAAACAAAAAAGAATGATCTGCAGGGCAAGCAGACTGCATGAGCAGGGACAGATGAAGACATCTAAATCAGAGTTTCAGTAATACAAAGAAAATCTTCCAGTAATGTTTCAATGAATCAGTTTTGGCAGGGGGTTGAGATTTTTTTCTCTCTGTATTTGAAATATTTGGAGAAGGAAGTGTCCAGGGGTCCAATATCAAGATGACATTGTGCCACTAAAATGCTGCACACACAGATTCTGGCACCCACACTAACTTCATCCAAGCAGAGACAATACCTCTTTAACTCAGCCCAACAATGGCTCATTTGGAAAGTGTTCAGGGCTGGGAAACTTGTGAAAACAGTGAGCAAAATTGCACACTGAGCCTGGTAGCGGCTGCTGACAGATTTAAAAGCCCACAGAGATTTAAGCTGCAAAAAGGTACAAAAGAAATGCAAACAGTAACAAGGCAAGGTCAGTGCCAGCAGTCCAAGGTAGAAGAAGCTGGAGGGTTATTTTAAACACAAAAAAGTTTAAAGGGAAAAAAAATTAGCTGTGCAAAAAGAGTGCAAACCATGTGGAAATGTTTAGTGTGAGTTTCCAAATAAGAGGGCAGCCAAGCGAGGCAAGAAGTTTTATCCTTGCTATACACAATTAGGAAACTCAGGCCAGGATCACATTCTTGGGGGGAGAGGGAGAGTGAAACTACATGTAAGGCCTTAAGACAAGCAAAGGAATGCTGTTAGAGGTCAAGCGTGTGGAAGGGAAAGGAGGGGCAGATAAGGAATCAGAAATGCCAGGTTTGGAAGAACCACTGTAGAAGCCAGAATATACATGAACTGTCTGGGCTTAGATGAATTCTTATAAAAAAATCCTGACTGTTTTACTGACCTGCTTAATGAATGCTCTTACTTTACTCTTCTTTTTTTTTTTTAAGTACAGTGCCGCTAACTTGATTTTCTAATCCATAGTGCTTTTTCTGGAATCTGCTGGCATATCAGGCAAGCAGCAGAAGCCCTGCACAGAAGCTGTGCACTAAACTAAATGAAGATCTCAATCAATACAGTTCAAGACCATCATTTCATTAAAAGAATGTACCTATTGACCAAAACCACCCTGCGGACAGGACTCTGACACCAGGTTCTAGACACTGCACTGGATACTGGCAGTATTCAGGGATATAAAAATCAATCTGCTTTCAATGGGGCAGTAAGAATAGGCAACTTCCAGACACATAATTTTGCATTGTGACATGCTTTTCAGGACAAAGGCCTAGAAAGTTAGTTTGAAAGGATGGAAGATCCAGAGGGAAAATAGAGCATCTCACATTATGGTGACTCAGGAGGGTAGAGGAAACCAAAAGACCTCTGGAAGTCATCACATTAGCTCAGGTAGCATAGTAGCAAGGAAACTTCAGGGTTTCAGGGTTTCCAGGCATAAGTGGATCACCAGAGGTTGACCCAAACACACCTGGCCTAGAAAATAGCACATAAAAAATGCCCTACCCTTAATTTTGAAAGTTAGTGTTTGTCTTTGTTAGGAGATAAAATCCTGGGTTCTAGCACCCAGGTCAGATGGGCAGGGAACAAGCAGGAATATTCAGCAGGGAAAGAAACATCTCCAGAATGCAAAGCAGGAGTCCAGCTCCTCAACTCCCTTTCCTGAAGTTAGTGTTCAGCAAGTGTTCTCCTTCACTGAGAAGAAGGAAGGAGTGGGAAGAACTGAAGAGGCCTGTGTGTGCTCATCTAACTTCACCATCAGTCAAAACCTACCCTATTAAAAAAATCCAAGAAACCCCTGCAAAATACAAGAGGCATGAAACCTTCTTCTGGAACTCTCCAAATCATTTTACCTTTCCCATTCCCATTCTATAAAACATGAACAAAAGATCACTGTGACTGCACAGAAAAAGCATGGATCTAGCTAAGAAAGAAGACCCTGAACTAGGCAGGCTATTTTTCTATTCTGATTCGGGATCCTAACAGACATAAAGTACATAAGGAAACCTTGCTGTCTTGGAGGGAAGCAGGAGGAAAAACAGAAAGAATAAATTTCACAAGGGTAATTTGGTTCATGAACAGGTCATTCTGACCCAATGACAGAAGCAGGTCTGTTAGCATTATAGACATTCAGACCGTAGAGTTAGCTCAGTGATGGCAAGTGGCTATTGAAAAGAGAAAGGAATTGCCAAAATTGGCAGGACAGGAAGAACGACAAACTGAATGCAGTCATCAAGACTGGGGCTGGAGCCAAACTCAGGAGGCCAAAGTGATTGAATGCCCAGGGAGCAAATGTAAAGGTCAAGAAAAAAAGCGTCGGTCAGAACAAAGCAGGGAAAACTCCCTTCCTCCAGCACCTGTGTAAGTTTCCCAACAGAAACACAGTAATACCCCTTCTACACCTTGGATGGGCAGCTTGCTTCCAGCAATTCATGCCAGCGTGACCCTGCTCAATGAAACTCAGCCTCCTGGCTCTTAAAAATGCTTGAAGTTGCTTGAAACACAGATTAAAAGGATATTTGCCAAGCTGGACTGAGGAAGATTAAAGCACAGCCACTTAATACTGCCTACATTTCTCTCCTTCATTTATTTCCCATTTATTTTACCTAGTGGTAGGTAGTTAATTCAATTAATTTCACTTTCTTGCAGGCATTTAATTTACCAAAGTAGACTGAATGTCAATGATAAAACATTTTAAATGAACTGGAACTGTATTTGAGGTTCAAATACTTCCAGTCCAGTTGTCAGGCCAAAAGAGAAGATGGCCTCCATTCAAAATGGCTACAACCCAAGGAAATAAGAGACAAAGAAACTGAACAAGAAGGAGGAATGGGTAGAAAACATAAATCCAGTATTTTGTAAGATTTAAAACCACATAAGGTGCCTTGTTTTTGGGAACCTTCATCAAAGAATAAAAGCTGGATTTGATGCTGGACAGCCATCGGCTTAGTAATGATACTCAAAGCTCCAGAAAAGCATTTCTCACCTAGACTGGGCAGTACTTTGTTTAGTGACACAAACTGGAAATAAAGAAGAGAAAAAGTAAAATTTTGGTAATGTAGAAGAGTGGTTCACTTGGAGAGAGCTCTACTAAAGGAGAACCTTAACACCTACCAACTTGCCTGCCTCTCTAAAGGAGAAACCTCTGTGTAAGTACACAGAGAACCACAGCTTCTGGTCTCCAGGATCCCCTGATTTGAAGTCAGAAACATGGAGCCCAAGGGCCCCAAACTTGGTTCTGCAGGGATATTCAGACACTCATGGGAGGAGATAGTCTCAGTTTCACTTTCTCCTTGTACTCATCCCAGGTCCATTGGCTGCTGGACTTACTGGTCATGGGGAGTTTCACACTGTCTTAAGGTCAGACAGCTGTTTTATTTTGTAAAATACAAAAACTAACAAACCAAAACAACCAACCAACCAACCTTTACAGGCTGATGGGTTGTTTTGTGTTGTTGACGATGTTTTGTCCTCAAAAATGTTTAGTGAGTCATACACAGCATTTCCAGCATTATGAAACCCAGAATCCTCATATATGTTTACTGCAGGCAATAACTTGATTATATGTGCATAACAAATATTTTGCCAGAAGGAAGAGGACATTTTGCTTATATTCTTATGTTCCGTTGAATAACAGTCTTATTTCATCTATTTCTTATAGTTTCAGCTACAGAGAGTCGCATTACACTTTTAATTTTTATCTGTAGGTCACAGTTTCTCTTACTTACAGGGCTCCTAGGAGAATATCCTGTCTACAAGCATCCTCCCCAGGCCTGTGTTTCACATTTAATTGCTAGTTTTATGACTGAGAAATGTTGATGATATATAAAAGCACATTCTGATTTTTTTTAAACTTAATTTCTGCCTACAAACATATTTAGGCAACTATTAAAGCATTATTTTAAAATGAAATGCTTTTATGATCTTCAAATGGAATAGCTTTGTCATGAAATTATTTTACACCACAGAATCCAACATTGAAATATAACGTATAGGCAAATAGGCTTCAACACTTCTGCTGTTCAGAGATGCCTATTTTGACTGTCTGATTACAGCTCTATTTGCATTGATTGGTTCTTTAACAGCAAATGTGTACTCAAGGAAAAGAACAGCCAGGTCTCAGCATTAATAGGTTCCTTGGGAACCAGATCTTCAGATGGCACAAACTGGCAAAGCTCCCCAGAAACTCTAGTCTTCTTTGTTAAACTCAAAATGGAAACTTTAGAATTTCCAGAACAGATGAGGGCAGCTGTTGGAGTCCAGGGCATTCCTTTGGGCATCCTGGGAAGTCACAGACCTTGGTAGAGAGGTTTGGGACCCGAGCAAGAGGGTTTGAATCCTGGCCAGGGAGGTCTGGGGTCTGTCCAGGGGGGCTGCCTGGCAAAGAGCCCAGGGAGATACAGTCTTTGACCTCAGCCTGTGGAAAAAGCTTCTAACATTGAGAGAAGAATTAGTCACAAAGGTGTGAAGACAGTAGTGTAGTGTATCTCAGGGTGGAAAATTTGTAGTTTTGGAATATAGTTACACGGTGGAGAAGATGGAGGATTTAGGGTGGTGCCCTGAGTTCTGTCTTCTTCTCCCCTGGCCTCCATCTTCTGATGTGATGGTGGCACAAAGTACTTTAAGGGGATTGGGTCAGAGTAGAGATGACCCTGTTAGTATAGATGATAGGTATTGGCACATAACTGTAAATAATATAGACATAATTATCTGTATAAGAAGATAGCGACCTCCCATCGAGAGGGGAGTTGTCCTGTGTCCAAGTGGCAGAACAGACCTCGGCCGGGCACAGAGAACATTGTTAGACAAGAATTAATAAAGAATGTGAGAAATAAAAAAAAAAAAAAAAAAAAAAAAAAAAAAAAAAAAAAAAACCAACAACAAAAAAAACCCAACCAACCAAACAAACAAACAAACAAAAAAGACCTTGAAGACTTCTTTTCATTCTCGTGTCTGGCTCAGGGCTTTCAGAGGGCAAAAGATTCTCTTGAACCACCACCTGAATCTCAGCTGAGCAAAGAAAACCAAACCCGAGAGGCAGCAGTTATTTGACCTGTGACCAGCACCAAAAGTTTCAGAAGGCTGTGTGAAACCCTGCAAAATACAAAGTCACAGAGACAGCTCTGTCCCAGCTCCCTACCTCAAACAGCCTGGCTGACTTTGTGTTACAGGTGAGTTAATGCCTCTTTCAATATAGTGATAACAATGTTATTTGCAATATTTTTTGTGCAGTTTGCTCCATCACACCAGCATTACCTTTAATGATTCCTTGTGAGTCAACCAATAAGGAAAACTTAGACAGTGGGAATTATCTCCAGATGCCTTTACACACTCTAAGACAGGCTTCACAATTTGAACACTATTTATTTTTAATAACTTGCTTGCAATGCTCACTTCAAAAATTTAGGTTCCAAGGGTATGTTCATTTTCACATTATACCCACTCTTTGAATTTTATTTCAATGCACTGCTCTTACCTTGCTGCTGTTCATATTCCCATATGCCTTTCATTCCCATGTTCATATTCCTATTCCGTTTTTCTTCCTCTTGTACACACCTATCATTTATTTTTCCCTTCACTAATTCTTTTCTCATTCCATTTGACCTTTTTCACCTGTCAAGCACAAATGCAGTCTCCCTCATCCACGTCATTAATCATTCTTTCTCAGTCTCTTAAGAGCACCAAATCCACCCAAATTACAAAACCAATTATAATGCTCTGCTGCCAGTATAAATTCCCTGTACAGTATGACACCTGTTACGTCAGGTTCCCCAAGGTCATTTATATAGATGTCTATCACTGTGTCCCCAAAGAGGCCACATTCCAGTTCCACCAATGCTCCCAAGTGCCCTAGCACAGCTGATGGCCTTATACTCTGAAAAAATTTGTTTAAATCTTGTACAAAGTAAACAATGACTATGACACACCATGGGATCCTATCCAGCATCCACTGGCAGGCTCCAGAGAAGGTTCATGTTCATATGTAACTACTTCAAGGGGATCGTTGATGGTGGGTTAATCAATGCTGTGATGCAACTCAAGCAAACATGAGATAAAAGGCACTGACATGCCTGGGACTTGAGAAGAAAGAGAAGCAGTGGGAAGAGACCAGGACAAGATTGTCAGCAGCACACTACAAGCTTTTGGAATAGAGAATCCCATCCAGCATAACTATTACCACTTTAAAAAATGGATCGAGTAGGACCATGTTGCTAACACATGACTGAAAGCTACGTTCTCACATTAACAACACCCCCAGGAACATTTGTATTTCTGTTCATGCTGCCTATGCCAGATCCCATTGGCAAATAACAAGCACGTTAGTCTGGTGGCTCTCATCCAACTGTGCCCACCAAAAAGGGATAGCAGAAATGCTCTTGTCATAAGTCCAGAGGCAGTTGTCCAAAAAGCTGCTTCAGAGAAAAGTGCAGTGGATGAACAAAGTAATGAACCACAACAATCTTACTCAGATAACAGTGTCTTTGCAAAGAACTTATGAATCCTCAAATAGAAGAGATAAACCTTCCCTATTTAATCACTGTGTCTACCTCCAGGGGACAGTAGAGGCTTGTTCCCCTACAGTTTTCCTTTCACTGTATTGTTCATTCCAGCTCCCAAGGCCAACATATAAGAGGTAGCCTGCTGGAAGAATGATTATTTCCAATGGTGAGGAGGTTGATGAGGCATTCCGAAAGACTGCCTGTCCAAACTATCAGTAAATGAGGTTAATTTGATTCCACAAACTACCTACACTCCAGTACAAAATGGAGCAATGAACAGTGCAAAAGTTTTTGATCAGTCAGCAGCATGACCACTCATACAGCCAGCACATCTCCAGGTGAAGCACATCGGTTGAAAACTCCCACTGGGGCACCTGATAAGTGCGCTAAGTCCATAGATAACCCATGAAGAAAAAGCAAAAGGAGCCCCAAAACAAGCCAGTCCCTCCCCTCAAGCTCTTCTATCTCACCCTAACCCTTTGCATTAAAAGCAGCCTCTGTAAAGCATAGAAGCAGCACACTGTGAGAGGCATGGGAGTAACATTTTGATGAGTTTTACAACTGATAAGAATTAGGTTCATCATAGTAAAACATCATCAGGTTCCATGTATTTGCATACACACAGTGTATGTGTGTGTAGATATGTATGCCACTCACACCTTACACACACAAGAACTATATACATGAGGCATATCACGTAACATCAGCCCATACCCACAATGTTTTATCATTACATTTGTGCATTAGGAACACATGAATTGCTAACACAGCCTGTTGGCAGAGGAAGCAATGTTTACATTACAGCTACTGCCACGGATCTGACAGTGAAGCAGAGAAGCAGACAAACAAAAGGCTGCAATTCCCATTACATTCTTTTTTCCTCCTCGCTTTTTCAAAAAGTTGCAGCTTTAAAACCCCTTCAGTACTAGGGGCCCAAATCCCTTGATTCTCAGTCATAACACTGCAAGATAGAAAGCACCTGATGTTTACATACTGAAAGATGTGTTTCTCCTCTACCCTGCCAACACAGAAGTTACTCATTCTTAAGGCTTAGCAGCAGTGTAAGACTTTCATCCATCAAGGGTACTGCTTTACAGTAGGGAAATTCTTCACACAGAAAGTCAGCTAAGAGGGTTTCCTCTCACCCCCAAATGCACCTCTCATTATACTGTTTTCTTTTTCCCTTCTTAATCACGGGTTAACTGCTTCCATTTTTCCTGGAGAAGAGCTAAATTCTGTCCCTCTCCTACTTCTCTGTGACTTGACAGCACACAAGTATACATAACCAGCACAGCCTGTTGTGGCAATCCCCTCTCACAGGCCACTTGAAACAGCATCTGCTGTTCATTTTTCAGTCCTTCACAGGCAAACCATATGCATGAGACAACAATCTGCTGGGCCAAACCGAAATAGAAAGAATGAGTAAAGCCAGTACCTCTTCATGCAACAATACCTAAAGGTGTTTAGAGAGAGAAAAAGATCAAGACTCAGACATGCACTCTTATATACAGGGCTATAATACAGGTAGAGCAAGAGAGAGACATTCCATGGATATGGATGGGCATATGAGAACAATAATGTAAAACAGCTGTCTATCATGACAGCTTTTTCTGTTAAGGTGGGATGCATGTCCATGTCAGTGAATTTAAATTAGCCCAATGAGAGGGACGGGGATGAAAACTGAATAGTCAGGCTCATGTCTAATCTAAATCCCTGCTGCTGCAATTTAAGCCTATTACTTCCGGCCCTATCAACCACTAATGTGGCGAGCAGATTTTTTTACTTCCTCCTGATAACAGTTTTTGAGGCTGTTAAAGACTGTTGCAATGTCCCTTCTCAGCCTCCTCTGTTGAGGCTAAACAAACCCATCTCTTTCAGTCTTTCTTAGAGCCCATGTCCTCTGGATCTCTCATTCCTTTTCTAATTGACTTCTGGCCTTTACCCGGTCAAAGCACATCGCTCTTGAACTGCACTGTTCAAAAGTGAGGACGGTGCTCCAGCTGAGATTTTACCAAGGCTGAGTGCAAAGTCTGTTTCATCAATCCTCTAGACTCTCCCTCTGGTTATATAACTCCACATATCCCATATAGTCAATGACCTTTTATTTTTTTATAAAACCCCTCAAAACCTGCATGACTTATGTCCACTCATGCTCGACTATAATCCCTAGTTTTTTCTATGAAAAATTGTACTTGGCTGCTTTCTGTCCTGAATTACCAGACTTGCTATTAAAAGTAGATTTAGCTGTCAGCATTGAATGCCATCATTTTTTTTCCCACAAATTTTCCACCTTAGTTTAAGCTTATCTTTTACATATCCAGGGTATGGATATGTGCCATATGTGTATGGACACACTCTTGAGAGATATGCTGCTCACTGAGGGCTCATATTGGGCATATCGCTGAGAGACCACCAAGCCTCACGTGGTCTACTGACTGTTATCCAGTGCTGTCATTTCAAGTGGGCACAGGTGATATGAGCAGGGGCAGTCTGAGAAGTATCCAGAGGGATTACAGAGCTCTGGGAGCTGTGGTAAGGGACTCTGGAGAGCAGGTAGCTTCTCCATCCATTCTCCTGGTCAAAGGGAAGGGGTTTGAAAGGGCCAGCTAAATCTGGTAAATCAACTAATGGCTACAGGACTGGTGCCACAGCCTTGTGTTTGCTATTTATACCATGGGATTCATTTTGAGAAACCTGGTCTGCTAGTGCTGACAGGTCCATCTGTCAGAGGAGGGGAAGGTCCTTCAATTATCAGACAAGATGGTGAAGAAGGCTTTAAACAAAAGTTGCTGGGGAAGGGGAACCTCAGTCTGTCCACTCCTACCAATTTGATGTCAGTGCCACCAATAGGTGCCCAGATGCTAGACAGGGATCACAGGTCAGCAGGAGAGCACCTGGAGAGCAGCAAAAAGGAATTCCAAGCACTGCTACCAGTAACTCAGTGTCATCAGAGACCCTACTAAAATGCCTCCACACATCATGTAGCATGGGGAATAAACAAGAGGAGTTTGAGATGTGCACACATCTGCAGGGGTTTGATCTCACTGGTATCACAGAGGTGTGGTAGGATGGCTCCCATTAGTTGGAATGGAAGACACTTTAGGAAGGTCAGGTAGAGATGATGAGGAGGCAGTGGTGCCCTCTATGCCAGCAACCAGCAGGAATGCAAGGAGTTCCACCTAGGGATGGATGAGGAGCTGACTAGGAGCTTACGGGTTAGGTTAAAGGGACAACAGGGACAAGTGACATTATAGGGCAGTCTGCTGTAGGCTGCCTGACCAGGAAGCCCTTCTACAGACAGACAGGAGCAGCCTCACAGCCACAAACCCTGGATCTCCTGGGGGACTTCAACCACTCAGATATGTGCTGGAGGGGTAGCACAGTAGGGCATAAGCAATCCAGGAGTTTTCTGGATCACACTGATGATAATTTTCTAATAGATGTGCTTCATATTGCACCATCCAGTCAATTAAATGAAAACGCCAAACAGAACTCAAGTTGTTATACCTCTCCTCAATACATTTTTTCACCCTGACAAGGTTGCAAGTCCTCTAGTACAAGTACCAAATTTACCTCCACATTCTGATTATATACATGGTACCAAATGCCCCTTTCAAACAGAGCTTCTAGTATCAGTATATATAAACCTAAATAAAAATAAAATCTGCTGTTTCAGCACAGTGCCCATTTTCCATCTCTTATTTCCTTTCCCTCCCCTCATTTCCTCCCTCCCTTCCCCCTCCCTGTGCCAGGGTTCGTTTTTCATGCCAAGGTCCTCTAGCTGAGACCCTGTATGGGAAGGTAGTTGTGGGAAAGGTTATTAGGAAACTGCCATCTAAACTGCTACCTTTCCGGCTCCCACACCCTCTCCCTCCCTACAAAGTCCCCTCTGTTCTGTTTTAATACTAATGAGTTCAGAGGAGGTTCCTAGGCTGGAGCAATTCACAGTCTAGACTGTGCCAAAGCACACAGGCACACACCTCTCTGATCGCTTCCTGCCCAAACACAGTCCTGCTGGCTCAACCTTCAAAATGTGGGCTGGGGACTGCTGCTGCTGTGCCAAAGGCAGGCTGAATTTCCAGGGGTGTCAGTGCCACCTACTCCTCCCCTCACAGCTTTATCCTCTTGTGTGCATCCTACTTGCCATACGCCCCTATAGAGGAAAACAAGGGTAAGTCAGAGCTTGGCTGACCTTTAAATCTCTGATAAAACATTACGTAAAAGGGCAGGAGGAATTGAGAGGTTGGTTAAGAATTTAATGAGCAAAATTAACATCTTGTTGAGCTTTGGTTGTGCAGCTTAGAAACACATGCTCAAGCTTATACACAGGGTAAACTCAAAGGAACTCTACTAAACCAACATCATTTTTTGGCAGAAGTTCAGGTTTACACAGACAAAAGCAAAATCAGAAGCTAGCTTTAGTTGTTCTCTTCCTCTGAGTTATTAGGCCAAATTTGGTAGTGCAAACCAGAAACCAGAATACCCCAAACTCCATTAAATTGAGTGGATTTACTCTGGATTTATACCAGTGGAAAATATTAATTAAATAACCTCTATGAAATCGTAACAGATGAAACCTCTGAGTTTAACCACTTCAAACAGTGGCTTGCTCTATAATCTGCAGCACAGATTTCTGACATAGAATAGACTGAGAAGTTTATCAGTCTCCTTTTCACAGTTTTTTAACCTCTACTTCAATAAATAGAGATGATCTGTATTTACTACTAATCAGTCCAGACCAGCTAGAATATCATCCACATATGAGGCTTCTGTTATCTCCTCTGGGTTGAAGAGGAGGGAAATTCCACAATTCTCTTCCCTCACATAAACAGAGTATCTCCATAGTCAAACAGTGAATTGAAGGCATGACAGTATATTTGGTTATTCACTCACACCCTGTCCTGTCTCATTGCTCAAGTATTCTGATAAGCAGAACAGAAACTACTGCACTGACATCACTGGGCTTAAGAAAACACCAGCTAAGATGTTTTTCTCTCAATCTTTCTACTAAAGAAATCATCAGAAATTTTCACAAAATGCAGCAAAAAAGAATATGAGAGGAATGAGCACGTGCATTGCATTGTCTCCTAATAACAAATTAAAAATGCGTTTATTATCTTAAGCATTTGTAATCCAAAATTCTTACACATCATTAATGTATAAGCCAACCACTTCACACCAACCAACAAACTCGTGCAGCTGTTCCTCTCTGTTCAAGATGTAATGCTGAAACACAGCCACTAAAGCAATCCCAATGGATTTTCCATGACTCAGGGATCTCCCTGGACACCTTCCAAACTACAAAGCTGCAATCTGCTTTCCCCTTGTAATTTCCTTTGGAGAAGTTATTCTTCAAGCCTCCACCTAGTAAGCTATTGCATAACACTGTTGTGCACACTGCTACCCGTTTCTGAAGGTTGTTAAGTGTGGGCAGTCTTTCCTTTTATGTGGTCTACAAATGATGGGAAACTGCAAAATTAAAATACACCCAGAAGTGTTTTTAATGTAGAAGTGCATAGAATATACAAATGTTGACTAGGGCTTTTTTGCATATACCACTGGGTCTACAGGAAGGCAATAGGCTCTTGCGTCAGATTCTCCCTAAAAAGAGAAGAAGTAAATAAGAGCAGGGCAATGTCTATGACAGGAGGCAGTAATAGAGATCTGCTCCCAAGTTCTTCAAATACAATACATCTGCCACTGGAAGACTCCTGTACTGCCTATAATCTACACATGCTTAATTTTTTCGGCTTTTCACCTTTTCAATTTGGCTACAATTATATATTCAAACTGGCCTAAGAAGCATTATTGTTCCCTGCTTCACACAAGGGAAGAAACCTCACAAATGCGTGAATTTAGTTGTGTAAATTTTTAGAGCAAGGAAAATGCAATGTTCTTGAAAAGTTTTCCTCCCATCAAGATTACAGACAACGAGGTACCTGATGTTCAAAGCTCTGGATCAGTGCTGTTACAGTGCCAGGTGGAAGGCACCTGTCTGTGCTTCCTAAGGATAAAAAACATCAAAACAGAGCAGCTGTGGAGGCAGTCTGGTGTGACTAGTGACAGAAAAAGCACCTTCTGACACTTGCTTTCCATATGCTGCTCCCACCTGGTGCTGAAGGATGAACAGAAGGACCTCAGCTGTATTTAGTGGCACCAAAAGCTTCTAGTTACCTAGTGTGGAGGAAGGTGCCAGGAAACTGCTAACCTGAAAATAGTCTGTCCTAAAAAGGTGCTACTCCATCCACCTCACCTGTAGCACCTTGTGCTCCCTGCTTTGCCGCCTTGCACACCAGCCAAGGAAGAGCCCATTTGCCTCCAACAGTGGAAGTGCAATCCCAAATCAGCTTAACAGGTCCCCTCGGTAACAAACAACCTTGAGTAGTGTTCAAAGATAAAATCACCTATAGAAGGGCACACAGACATGCAATAATTACAAACCCTTTCCCCCCACTACCTTCAGGCTGTTTGATACACTATCTGAGCCATGATTATATCTGACATAAATTGCTACTAGGTGAGCAGCTACTATAGAAACTAATCTTAGTCAACATATTAGACAGCTAATGATGATACTTCATGATAGTTATCTTCTTCTCCATTCACTTATCTTATTTTGTGAACACTTCCTCTCAAACCCCAGCCACAGGTAAGGGATTATTAAAAATTATTAAAAATTTATAAGGTCTTCATTGTCAGAGGGATCTGGCTTCCCCTTTCTTGCTGACATCAGGCCAAGTATCAAAACATACCTCCTACACCATCTCAGATCTGGCCCTTCCTCTATAAGCTGCAGAAGAAATAGACATCTGTCATTCAAAATCCCTTCATCACCACGCATTCACTCAAAAAGTACAGCCAAAAGGCCATCTTGGCCTAGCATTCCTTCCATATCACCTCCATCTTTGCAATCAGTCTTCACTCTCCTTTCAGCACCAGGGCTACTTCATTTGTTGTGTCTTTTTCTCCAACACTTTTGGAAGTCGCTTTTCCTTATCACAATCTGTCCAGTTACAACCTGGTCAACATGGTCTTTGCAACACAAATCCTCTTGTTATTTCTCACAGATGCATTTCTGGGTGGCACCTTCTCATCCAATATTACTTTCTTATCTGATTTATAAGAATCTCTCACTTTCCTTACCAGACCAAACCTAGAATTCAAATATCCTCTCCAGAAGGTGAGGGATGAGGTCCTAATAATAGATTTCAAAGCCATCAAACACAACTCTGAAAAACATAAGCCACTAATAAAGAGAATCAAAGGATAGAAACTGCAGAAGGGCAGAAATCATACTCAGAGAACCCATTCCAAAAATGTTCTGACAATAGGACATCTCTCTACTGCTGCTGTTTATGCTATTTCTACTGAAGAGAGCCCCCTCTCTAAGTCACAGGCAAAGTGGCAGGAAATATGTGAGAATGCTGCTACAACTCTCGGAGGAGGGTAGAAAATTGTCTATTCTATATCCATCAAAGTATAGCTGGAAAAGTCCCAGAAAGATGGAAGAGAGAGAAGTTAATTCGATCCTTCCAGCTAGAATATATGACTCCTACTATCAGTATCATCTCAATGACAAGATGATATTTATCACTTCAGCAGCCTTCAGGCTGAATCCAGAAAGCTGACACTTTGTTATAGCCATAGTGGAACACAAAAACTGTTCAAATATTCATTATGCCTTACTAAGTAAAAAGGCCAAAGAGCTTTATGTTATTTTTTTTCTTTATATTTTATGCTGTGTAATAGCTGTAGCTATGCCAAAACACGATAGCATTAGCAAATCAGTCGATAAAGGTGTGAGAAACACATAGACACAAGATTTCTGAACATTAAGCATATCCACCCTATATCCATGGTTTCAGGGTTTAGGATATCATGATTTAGGATGCTCCCAAGCATTCAATAGAGGGAACACACAAGATTGACAACTTAGCACTTCCATCCTCTAGTGCTAGATCTGTTCTTTCCCCTCCTTCTATATCCTAAGCTACGTATCTATTGTGCTCCCAAAATCCAGTACCTCTCCTCTTTTGCCCTAGATATACTGCATGCATTTCCCTGCATGTTCCAATGGAACAACAGCACTGCCCTTTTAAAAATATGTAGTCCTGTGAGAGCTTCCTCAGGTGTTTCACGTTTCTACTGTAAGTAAATCATTCTCAAAGCACACTCAGATGTTTCCTTCAAGTATTCCAACCATGACCACGACCCTTCCCACTTTTCAGAAAGGCAGACAGTATGCTCTTCTTGGGATATTTAGAAGCCAACAACCACCACAGACACAGAAAATACCACACAGGCCAAATTTCAGTCAATGGAGAATGATGTAACTTCAATACTGCCTTCAGTGAAACTGATCTGGTTACCATAGGGTACATCTGTCCATAAGCTTTATAGTAAAGCAACAAGATTTAAAACACAGCGTATGCCCGTAAAAAAAAAAATCTTTAAAAATGAACAGGTACTTTGGTAACACCCCCAGCTCCTTCACACCCAAAATCTCGCAGGTAAGACCAGGTCTGGATTTACACTTGTTTACACAACCCTATTGATTCTCAGACATGGAGTGTGAGACCTGGCTCCCATCTCATGCTTCTCTCCCAGCATCTGTGTCTCTCACACTTGCAGCACAGTGACTGCTGCTTCCTACACAGCTGGTCAGGGAGCTGCCAGCTAGCTGCACCTACTGCAAGGGAGCCTAAAGTGAGAGTGCTGGTGCTGCACTCAGGGCCATAAGCCTGCTCTTATCACAGGAATCCATATGTAGGTGAGGGCAAAGGGGAAGCTGTCTCTGCCACAAAGCCTAAAATGCAATACTTCTGGATTTGGACTTGAATAACTATAGAAAGTGTCTTGTAGTGATATGTGCATTAAAATCAGGGACTTGTGCACAGGTATTGCAAATGGGACACATGTAAAGCAGACCAAAAATTATGAAAAAGCTTCTCTGTAGAGCAGGAAGAAAAAGAAGAAACATATCATCTGTGTGGAAAATTGGAAAAGAAAAGAGGAATCCTGAGTATCCCAATTTTGGACTATGCTGGACATAATGGAATTCTGTGCATAACTAGACAGACTTTGATACCATGAAGAGCTTTTGCCTCTTGAGCCTCAGCACCCTCTGCTTCAGAAATTTTAAACCACTCAGTTCTTTTGTCATTATTATAATAGAAGGAAGACAAGTGCATCTGAGTGCAAGAAAAATATTGATGTGACAACTATAAACTAATCCAAGAGAAAAGGAAGTTTTTTTGGCCTGGCCACCATCAGTGGAGAAAGTGATTTGCTGCCTCAGACTTTTGGGTTTTTTCTGCTTTCAGATACGGCACCTTCTATTCAGAGGGCAATGCCAAGGCTTCTTCCTGGAAAGGAGACTCTTGTCTGGAAAATTCTGCCTTGATCTCATCAGCAGCATTTTCTTACAATCTCAACTGGTTCATCCTCATTAAGTGCAAGAAAGGAAGTAATAATTGGGGCAGGGAGTCTCCACTGACCAAAGCCTCCTAGTTTGCTGAAGTCAGAGCTCATAAAATACAAATAAAAATGAAGGACCTCTCCAGCTGTCGGTTGCATTTGGCATTACACTTCCTGACAGATTAGGTAGGTTAATTAATTACAGAGAATATCAGAAGGGATGAAGGATGGGCACAGGGAATTAAATAACTTCCTCTTATGGGCAAAACAGAATAGAGGGACTTTTAAATTATGGTTGCATAGAAATTTGCATTTAGCAACAACTCTAAGTTGCACGCTGGTAACAGGTATAGTCTGAAATGATGATTTACATGTGGGGCAAGTGACACAGAAGGTAAATCTCTGTATTCAAATTAATCCAGCATTAGGACAGAATGACTCAAAAGACTAATAATTTGAAATTAAACACTTAGACCTTGGTAACATGCCTGAATTTAAATGAGAGTAAATCCAGTTATCAGTCAATACACATGACAAATGTTTGGGGGTTGAATCAAGGACCTAACATGCATGTCTTTCTAAGTCACAACCTTTCAGTGAGAAACAAAGGACTTAAGTAAGCTTCAGACATAGAGGATATATTTCTGGAAAGGTGTTGCTCCATACTGAGAGCCAAGAGACAGAATAGGAACTCTGCATCTCTGTTTCCCAGAAATATTACAAGAGAGCTGGAGGAGAAATAGGGAATTTTTTCTTCAAGCCCAGCAGCAAACACATAGAAACACAGCTGATGTCCTCTTGTTCCTACATACATTGACATATATTGTCTATAGTCACATGAAAGGTCACAGTGAAAGCATTTCTTGTACTTTTTACCACATAAATACTCTTGCAGGTTGCAGAGCCAAAAAAGAGACCTCACAAACTGCCACAGTTAGGACTTGGCAAGCGTGAGCAGGACTGGTAATATAAGGGAGGACTTACTCAATGTGGTGAAGCCTAGTTTTCATCTGAGCTTTATGTTGTGTCCATTACACTAAAGGGTCTGCAAGGGAGAACTAGGCATGAAGGGGACTTGCTACTCCGAAGTCAGCTGTTTGCTGTGGAAGCCACTACTACAGTTATTTAGGTTTGGATCTCATCTCCTTGTAGCTGCTGAAGGTATGTTATCCAGTGCCAAACTGATGCCTTGCTCAGAAATGGCTTTGCTTCCTTTGATGAAACAAATAGACAAATTTTCAGATACTTCTATGCTACACCTTTCTTTCTTTCAATATAAAACTCTTTTCCTTCTTTTTCTCAACTTTCTCTCCTCTGGGAAACAAGACAATAATCAAAGAATTTTACTCTCTTTTAAAGGCAGAGAAGGAACAGATGTGGAGAGATTTCACAGAGTAAGCAAAGATTAGAATCTTCCCAAACTTTATGCTACTGGTCACTTCATCCAATGCTAATACCAGCACATCTATGGTGACCTCACTGTTCCTTTGCCTCAGTGCTGAGACAATTAGCACAATTAATTATGTGGATGGTTCATGTTTTCAGAGAACACTAATCAACTCCTTTCAGCATTCTGGCACTAAAGTGCTCACAAATGCTAGCCTGGTGTGTTGAGAAATCAAGAGAGCACAGTAACATACAGAACAGGAGCAAACTTCACACTACTTCCATAGTTCTATTTCAGAAGATGAAGACACTGATTTACTTAGGAAGGGATTAGTTCACCACCATTTTTTTCCAGCTAAATACCTTGGCTAGTTCATCTTTAATTCAGAAAGTGAGCCAACTTTGATAGTGTGGCAGACATGACTAAATGTAATTAAATCAGAGGTGATGAGATGATGAGATGAAAGAATAAGAGTTGAATTTAGGGTTGTGTCAAGAAGGGACGCAGTTCCATGTTCTTGTGGTCACTGTTGCAGAGCACTGCAGATTCCAAGCTTACAGTTTCAGTCATGGTTCCCAGAATGGGCTGAGGGAAGGACAGAGACCTTGATTCACCAATTGCTTCCATCTTCATTTAATTGCACTCAGGCAATATTAGAGAAAATATGGGCTTGATTTCCAGTGGTCTTACTGTTTGGGAATATAGAGCAGTTCCATATGCATCTTCTCTACAAAATCTGGAGGTTTGCAATAGGATCAGAATGCGAGATCTGGAGAGGTAGAGAGAGAGAAGTGTAGGCTGCCTCACCTGAGCAGCAAACTACTTCTCTCAACAATTCAATGGATGAGAAGTAGTTTAAAGGCAGGCCCAACAGATGGTGGATAATTCTAAATTTTTCCAAAATAGAGAGTTCATAAGTATTTATGCTGCTCCTTGACTGTAAATAATGTACCTTTAGATTTTATGCCAGAAGTACCTTTTGTGTTTTGTTCTGGAAAGGCCTGTGAAGATGGTAAATAGCAATATGGACAAAGAGTCTTTGTGAACCCAGAAAGTCAACAAAGCCCCTTCCCTAGGGACTCAGAGAAAAAAAAATATTAAAAAAAATCAAAAACAAAACCAAAAAAACCTCCCAAACTGAAAGTGAAACAAATTCAAATGCAACATAAGAGAAACCATGACAGGGAATGACAGTCAATAACCCACCTGAGCTAAATGCGAGTGCTTCAAGGGCAGAAAAGACCACAGAAGTATAACAGTAAACATTTCTCAAATCTTCCCCAGCATAAGACTCTAATGTGCTGAAGGTTACTCTTTCAAATTTGGAGGATATAGCAATACTATCAACTTTGAAAATGCAAACTCAAAAGACAATTCCATTTCTTCGCCAAGGACATTGCATCTTAAAGTAGAGAATCTTACACTCCACCTTCTCAAATACCATGACCATCTCACAGTCACTAACAAAACAGAAACAACAAAAGCAATAGCTTTTCACACTGCTCTTTCCTCTGTGCTAGCATTCTTTGCATTTTTCTGTTTTTCTGAATTGACAGCATTTAAGTCACCCTTCTTGATACGGTTTGAGTTCCAATCTGGCATCAGGCTGCTGTTATAAGAGATCTA
Organism: Sylvia atricapilla; assembly: GCF_009819655.1. Classification (NCBI taxonomy): domain Eukaryota; kingdom Metazoa; phylum Chordata; class Aves; order Passeriformes; family Sylviidae; genus Sylvia; species Sylvia atricapilla. The sequence goes on along the minus strand of NC_089142.1, from coordinate 84,513,107 downwards.
GATGGCAAAATCTTTAGTGTCAAGCAGCACGCCACCTTTAACCACCAAGAAGAGTCCAGGTTTCCAAAAATGAGCAGAGGGTATCAGAATCCACTGTGACAAGAATACGCTGCTGCTAACAAATATGAACAAGGACATGGATAAACTGTTCCATGAAAAAAAGTTATTTCTCTTTGACTTACAATAGTTCTTCCAGATCCTTCTGTTCAGTCAATAAATCTGTACAAGGAAAAACAAGTGTCTAGCACAAATACTTTTGCCAGCAGGCACAAAACTGTTTTGGAGCCTGCCAAGAGACCACCATCTGCAGCAGTACTTTACCACTACATAGCAGTATGGAAGCAGAAGTGATGCTGGTCACACCGGCCTCAACGGTCAGGTAGGGCAAATTTTACCATTTGCAAGGTACAGGACCAGTCCACACACCCTGCTGCCTAGAGAACCTCTCTCTGCTTGTTCCTTGAAGGGAATATGCTAAAGCCAGCTGTTCTGTCCTCTTTCACAAAAGCAGCCTTTGGAGGGCGAAACTTTTGGTCCCAAATATTTTTGTTTGGTTTGTATTTTGTGCATCTAGACTTTGGTAAGGACTTAACTGTACTGTTACCGCTGCATTAATCCCAAGGCAGTCGCTACCAGCAGATGGCCTGAGAGCTGGTACATCATCTCCTGTCTTAGCCAAATCATTCCAAATCACCATAAGCAATCATCTTCATTCAGACCTATTCTCTGCACATGTTCCCAATGTAATAAATCAAGATGGTATTTAGGACTTATCAGGAGGAACTCTTTATGTTTTAATTTTCTAATTGATCAGACAAGGCATAAACAGAGCATCCAGCTTCAAGTAACACATAAGGCTAGGATTCATCCTAGAATTGTTTTTCTGGTTGAGTGGCAATGAGAGCAGTGTTTCAGCTGAAACCAGCATCAGCTTATCACATCACAGTCACTGCCTTGCTCTGAGTCCAGCCAGGCAGCTGCCATTACACAGCTGGAGGGTCTGGGTACATCTCCCAAACAGAGCAGCTCACACGTCTATCTGCCTCAGTCTAAAGACTACAGAAGCAAGTTTGAAAGCCTGGAATGGGTCATGTAAGCCTGTCACAAATAAAGAATCCCAATGCATTCCTAATTTCTTCCTCTTGAAAAATGGACATTTCCAAACTCCTTTTGCATGGTACTAGTTTAAGCAGCACAACAACAGCAGCAGAAAACATGTTCCTGGTCCTCAAAATGCAGTTTTCCTCAGAAAGGGAGGTAGAAACATACTGAATATTTACTGGATTGGAAAATTCATCACAAGGGAGACTTCTCCAGCACAGCCATGCTCAGCTTTTCTTGTCATTAACTCCTCTATGGGAAAATGCCCCAGATTTTAACTACAACAAGGGAAAAAAAAAAATCAGGCTTTTAAAAATTCATTCAACCACACCAATGTTTCATTATACCCTTTGCAGAGCAGATGGCAAGATGCTGCTATACCCCCTGGGCCTGCTTCAGGGAGCTAACACAAATGCTCTTCTCACTACAGATCTCAGATGATGTTGGTGTCATCATTTCACTTGGGGATTTGGGTCAAAAGGCTTTACACTCAAATCTGGTTTTTATATAGTACAAGTGCACCCAGACTAGACCCTAACGGATAAGCAGCAGGGAGCTAGCACACAGCACAGAGCTCTCTCAGGCACTTCCAGGTCGCTGATTTACACTGGTGCATTTACAGACTGAATCTTTCTAATCCAATTAAAATCTCATCTGAGCTGTCAATACAGATGTAGCCTGTTTTATTTAAGTGTCTCACAGAACGTGCATTAACCCAGACCTGTGGACAAACTAGCCCTTCTAGGCAAAGTCTGTATTTTGCCAGCCCAGTTTCCAGCTCAGGTTCTCTCGCACGTAAAGCCTTCAACTACTCTCATGTTACCTGTCTAATCAGGAACTCCTATGGACATGCATTGCCATCCTATCTGGCTGCTTTTTAAAAATGTGTGATGTACACCATTACCTTCCTGAAAAATAGCAATTTTCTCTCCTGGCTTACTTCTTGTGCAATGATGGCTGGGGTGCTATCATTAAACGTAAGAACTGAATATGATCTGTTTTCATTTCAATGGCTTCATTTGTTTGAAATGCATATGCCAGTTACAAGCTGTCAGCACATTTAATAAGTTATAGCATAAACCAACAACTCTCAAACTACTGGGGCCAAAAATTTTTACAGATCATCACATATACTTGTCAGTAAATTTTGTACCAGAAACATTATAAATTATACTTTTTAATAAACTTCCATAAGGCAGCTGTGAGCTGCTTTGCGACAAGCAAGCACATGGAACACCAGTATTTGCCAGACATAAAACTAGAAGTTAAAAGCATCATTAATACTACCACAAACTCTCAAACTCCTCATAAAACTGATACCCTTCTCAGTAAGCAAAAGCTCAGCAGCAACTCAAGCAGGTCTTTCACTATGACACGAAGGTAAACAAGTTCAAGGTTCAGCAAGCCAAGGTCAGGAGCAAAACATCTGTGGATGACATCTCCAGGAAGGCTAGATTGAATGCTTCAATGGATCTTGGTACTGGACAAAGATGAACTTTGATACAGCAGTTCAAGCTTTGCATCTGAAAACCAACAGTCAAGCGGCATCCAGAAATAAACTGTCAGCAGAGCAGATTACAAGTTACACTCTTACTCTTGGGAGATACCTGTCACCATGTGGAATTCTCCAGTCAGACAGCTGCATTTTCTAAGAGGAACTCAAGAAGTCTCACACAAAAAGAAAACTGATCTAAATATAGATCTGAATTTTGTGAAGTATTTTCATAAGAGGAGATTACCCATTTTCAAATTAGTTCAAAGTAAGTAGACTCTTTGCTGCACACATTATTCTTCCCGAAACAGCTGCAAATCCTATTGACTCCTTTCTATGCCCCTGCCACAGAATACTAAAAATGCTAATAGGCGCTGGAGAAGTGCAAAGTTAATGTAAAAGAAATCCATACCAATTTACTATGTACACAGAATGCAACTTTTGACTGAGGAAGTCCTTCAGCTGAAAACTGTTAGAGGGTTGGAGAGTATCCTGGAAAAGACCACCCTATGGCCACACCTTACAGTCTCCAACACCTTATATTTTTCTCTAGCCATCTTTTTGGGACCCCATCTTGAACCTGAAGCCCAGGCTAGGTTGTCAGATCACTGATCTGCCAAACTACAGCTACTGTATTTAATATGACATGGTACAGTTGCCCATACACAAACCTTCAACTGCATATGCAAATTACATGGTTCATTTCATTGCTATAGCATTTCAAAGCTATGGTCATGGACAAGAATTTATTGGGCTAATGTTATAAATGTAACAGAAAGACTACTGGCAAATACCTCTAATGCTAAGATCCAGTATTTTCTGTTCTATTCCTCACCTCAGTTGCACTCCTCAGGGATATACAGACTTACAGATATCTCCGTTTATATAAGCTGCAATCTCAGAATGGTAATGAGAAACCTAATCAGCTACATCAAACAGACATCATCTTTACGACACAGTTTGCAAAACAACCCATCCTATGACCTCTGCCTGTGTTTTGCATTCAAGCTGAACAAGAAGACAAAGACAGTGAAGTCATTTGATGCCAGGCATGAAAAGCAAGTGTCTGGCTCCTGGAGTCTGCAACATTTACCACAAAAGCAAACAACAAAGTTCATCTGAAATAATTCCTTCTCTTCCTGTTTATGGCTGTTGCTGCAACAGCACTATTCCATGGTTCAAAGGCGGCTGTGTGATGAAACATAATTAGCATGGTCACCTGATTCGTATACCTCACCAGCAGAATGCTACTCATCAACAAAACCAAATAGTCCTCATTTTATAGATCTGCAAACCATAAGATTTTCCACTGCATTACATTATACAAGCAGATTTTATCCAAAAGTTTTAAACAAGAAACTGACTGTCAGCTCTCTCTAGAGAACTTGAGAGGTTCCTTCTAATATGCCAAATCCTACATAGCGCTATGAGAATAAATAAGCACACTTAAACATTTTGCTGTACTTAAACTCAGTGCCACAATCATCCATCCTGTTGCTTGCCACCTTTCTCTTACCAAGTAACTAGTCATAAAAGAGTCACAAGGTTGTTTTAAAAGCTTCAATCAAAGCTCTCTAAATCCCTTAAGTTCTCTTACTCCGTTAAAGGGAAGAGTTCATCCACCTCATAAATACATCAATCTGTCAGTAGAAACTTACCACAAGTTCGGCAAATCTGGCATTGAGCTCTTCTGCTGGCGGGATTGGGACAGAAAACTCAAGGAATTGGAGGGGATTATTGTCCTTGAGGTTGATTTCAGGGAGGTCGCTACCTCCAAAACAACAAAGAAACCCCAACGCATGACGATTCCTCTTCCGGGGGGCCATGATCATGGTGTATGGTGCTATCTTCTGATCATGTTCTGCAGGAAAAAAAAAACAACAAAAAAACCAGCAGACGTTAGATGACAAAAAAAGACTGTTGAATCTGTGCAGCTCTGTGCAGTTACAGTGGCTGTCACCAGAGTAATTGATGAAAGAGGACAGAAGGATCTGATACCCAAAAGAGCAAAATAAACACTCAAGCTAGATAAGGTAGCCAGGCCTTCGTATGGTACTAACGTGTTCTTCCATGCCAGTGTATGATCACTTCTCCCAGTTTTTCTGAAAAGGTTTTACAAACTCAGTGTGGAATTTCCCAGCAGGTAGACTCATCAGTAATGCTCAGTAGCCAAGGCTGAATGCTACCACAGAATGCTGGTATTGGTCTTCCTGTCACTACTACAATAAAGGAAGGGAACTATCAGAAGGAAAAAAGCATGTATGGGAGAATCTACCCAGAACACATGGAAGAATCTTCCAAAGGTATCCCGTTTGATCGAAATAAAATGAACAATGAAACAAAGAAGCAGACATCAATCTCCCACAACTGTGGAGCCAGACCACCATTCACTTACTGCTTCACAGCCAGGACTATCACTGGAGGACCCAATTTCAAGCATATATAAATAGCTTGGGCTGCTTTATGCATTCAGTGAAGAAACAGCACAGTGCTAATGCATGCCTTCAGATTTACATTTGAGCTGCCAGATCTCATCTTGATGGGATCCTAGCTTGAGGGGCTTTGGTATCAGGGGTATAAAGGGAGGCAGAAGGAGGCCTAAAGGAGAAGCTGGGAAGTGACTGATTTCACTACCACACAACACCGTTTGTGAGCAGCCCATCCAAACAGGAAGTCTCCTGCCAGCAGTTTGAGAGGAGGGATCTGTGCAGTGCACAGAGAGCCACATATTTTGCCCTTTTAAGGGACTTGTTGTTTGACAGCTCAGGGCTTATTTGTGTTATATTTTTAAGGACTTCACTTTTTCACCTAATCTGCAGAATAAGCCATGTCCTTAGAGAGAAAATAATTAAAGCTTGTTGTGAAGCTGGTCTCCCTGAGCACAGGGCAGGGGAGCAGGAGGGAGGTGGCAGGTGAACCAAACCACAGGATGTTGGATGCTGTATCAGCAACACAGCTGAGCTTTGTCATCAGAGCAGCTGCTGCCCTAACCTGCCCTACAATGCTTAGGTCTGTTTGGTTGCCAGAACAAGGCTGCTTTGAGCTTTCATAGAGACTGAGTAGCTGTGCAAGGAAAAGCACCTTCAGGACAGCAGTTGCATAGTGGGACTTCACATACAGAGCACAGGCAGCTCTCCAGGGATGTTTTGTGCAGAAATTGGCATGCTTGCTTAAGAAAAACCTAAGCAACAAACAAAAACCAAAAAAATGCCCAAACCACCCAAACCTCTACCCTTATGGCACTATGTGCTTGGCAGGAATTAGCTGCTCTGCTCTGTGCTGGAATTAATTTATCTAGCACATTCTCTTATGCATTGGAGGGGCATCAGCTGCCACCCTCATGTAGCTGAAAGGAAAGCAAGCTGGTAAAAAGTACTGTCTTCTAGCATGCCCACTTTGCTTTGCTCTCCATGCCAGCTCTGCAAGGGGTGGTATGTCCCAGCAGGATTCACTGGGGCAGGATGTTGATGGGTTCAAAAGCCCATTCATAAAAACATTGGGTTCTCACTAGGAGATGCCAAAGGTCAACTTAAAACTGAACTGGTCTTTGACACAGCTTCAGTCAGCAAAACCAAAATGCTCCCAAATTTATCACAATGATACACGTGGCAATTTCTGTTTCCTCTCAGTAGTGGACACTGAAGAGTCAGTTGCTAAAAGATTTCACAATGGAACCTCGGAAATGAAACTTGTATGCTACAGACCATCCTCTCAAGTATTATTATTCCAAGTGCAATGCCCTTTATGGCAATCTGGTCATGACTGAGATTAAAACCAATTAGTTTGACAAAGCTTTCTTTTGAAAGGAACTCAGTTCAATGAGACAAACCTGATTTACATACAATACAACTACATTTGCATCAATTAATTTGTAACCAAGCTCTAGCCCACTGTCTAAAGGCTTCCTCACCAACCATCAAAGGACCAGCATTCTCTGGGGCATGGACAATGAATCTTCCTTGGAAAAACTGGCTGAGCCATTGGAGTGATAGGACCATAACATCCCGCTTTATGAGTTCAGGTCAAGACTCTGGTATAAACTTTGCCCAAAGAGGTACTTTACCAGGAATTGAGTACTATGTGAATGGACGTGACGCTCAACATTTTCTACAGAGTAGGTACAGCCCTGGTCTGGCTACCACAGGTTGTCCTGGAACAGAATTTCATTACTTGGCTTTCATCTTAAGCAAGCTCATCTAAGAGGTTTTCAGTCTCCAGGCTTTCTTCATCCATAATGCTGAGAAATACACAGGCTAATGTTTGTTACTGTGATTTTTTTTTACAGAATTTGCAGTTCCTTAGGATCCACACTTCTGAAACTCAAGGCTACTTAATTTTTACTACTCTGAAAAAGTGTGCAGAGCTGACATGAACAGTCAGTTTGCTTTTGCAAAGCATCATCCCTTCACACAACTCATAACACTGGCATTTTCCAGATCCATCTATAGGCAGCAGGCATGAAATTCATACTAACATAGAGGGGTAAAATAACACTTCTGCATTGCTTCCACACTGTAATTGTGTGGACAGGTGAAGTGTCTAGATGCTTTCAAAATAAGAACAATTGAAGACTGCTACAGAGGAATCCAGCACAGGTATTACAGAATGGAAGGAAATTTCTAAGTTGGAGCAATCGCTCTCTCTAAAGATTAAGCCTGACAGTTAAGTAGATGTCCTTCAGAATCCTGTAAGTTGCACTGTTTATGCTATTTAATAACTAATTAAAACTTTTTGATTTTTGTTGGTGACCAACAAAATAAACATTCTCTAATAACCTCCAAGTTAATAATCTTTTCCTTTCCTTTCTCTCTCTTTTGCCTTTCCCTTGTCAAGAATCAAATCTGGGAAATATGTGCTTCCAAATAAAGAGGAGGGTGGGAGACAGCAAAGAAAATGAAGAAAAGAGCAACTTTCATTTTTCTAAGTGGTAATTGATAGCAAAGCTGACATTAAAATTTATGAAAATAACAAAAGGTGGGAGGTTTTCTTCTAATAAAAGTTCTGTTGCTTCTCAACTTCAGACAAGTAAAAATGAGACATGAAATTATGTATTTCTATATATATACCCCTAGTGAGAATCAATAGGAAATCTCCTTCTGGAGAGAATCCCACTATTACACATAACTCCTTCCCACAGCTCTTCTCAGTTCTACTGTTTTGCCTTTTTGCACAACACAAACAAGTTGCTGTCATTTCAACAGCTAACCACACACCCGCTCCTCACAGCAATCCCTCTCCTGCTTCCCAGCCCCATCTGTGGTTCAGCTCAGGTCAGGAGTCACAGCCTGGAACTTTGCCCAAGGTCTAATTATAACAACGTCCTCTTCCTCTGACAGGGCGTACGTGTTCATTTCTAAACCACTTGGCCCAGTGACCAAACATAATTTAGCTAATGCAATTTTTCCAACCTTATCAGAAGTTTTAGCCACATGGGATCAGATCCATGCTAGCAGCACAAGAGGATCCTCTTTCAATTTCTTTCTAAATTGGTTTGTAAACCTCACTCTTCTCTTCATTCTCATCTCAGACATTGTAATTTTCACGCAAACATATGATAAATAAGCAATGTTCCACTAACAGTAAGACGACTGAAACAAATGCTCTGCCAGCAGCTCTCCTGTGCAAGAGAGCTGATTATTGTAGAATTTATCTCACTGTTCTGTCCTTCAACACACTTCATGGCAGAGCCTAAGTGTAACTAATATAGAGAAAATTACTTTTGTATCATCACCTTTGGAAAAAGGGAAGAAAGATAACTCAGTGGGTAACTAAACACACACAGTCATGCAAAGACGGTTCACAACATAAGAAAGTATTAATGGTAAACACTTTCAGAGCTTTAACTCTACTGATCATCAACAGACACACGATGCCAGTGGATGTAGCCATAGCTCTCACCTGAGCAGGGAGTATGGGAGTAAATGTATAATGAAGAATCACTGCCCACACGAGCTTATGCTAACAGAAAAGGAATTAAAGTTAATAATTGCCATTTCCCTGTAATTTATCTTATCTCTGTCTGTGGCAGGATAAAACACAAGTAATGTGTGATCACTGATGTAGAAAGAAATCTGAATTCAGACTGGTTTAGAGCACAAACCAACTCACCCACAACCCCCAAATCCAACTTAAAACTCTGTATTATTCAACTATTAAGTAATAAACCATGAGAACTTTCTGGTATTAAAACAGATCCCTAAATCATCACTTATTGATGACGAAATGGAGAAAATAAGCACCATGCTCAAAACTGCCTGAATGTAGACACTGGATAAAGGGAAAGAGCTTTGTACTGATCCTGTGCTCCATTCCCTGGACCAAGTTGCTTCTTCAGTACACAGATGGTGAAATGATGAGCCTTGTGGCATGATTTAATTACTACAGGAATTTCCATGTATGTCACATGTAATGGGACAGATGTCAGATGCACTATATGGCAATTGCAGCATGGGGGATGGGGAAAGGAAGCAGACAAACAATCCATTTGTTGCATGTGTAATAATAACCCAACTCTTTTGGTTTGGATTTATCACCATACTAAGGAGCCTCCTGATCTCCAGCACACAAAACAGCAACAAAAACCCCAACCACTTAAAATGCACAAAGTTAAAACCTTATTTTTCAGGGAAGTTTCCTGAAGATCCATGGACAGCTGCCTGCTCTGTTGGACAGGAAAGCATCAGACCCAAAGAAATCAACAGATCACTGGATGTGATCTGGAAACGAACACGGTCCTGTGCAACAATGGCTACTGAATCCCAATCAGCTGTGGCCCACACTTAACAGTTTCCACCCCAGGAGGGGGGGCAGCTCAAATAATGCCATGCAGTTCATGGATTTTCCTTCCCCCAACACACTGAAACAAGAGCACAGAGCTCTTGGTGTTTATAAGGGCTTTGCAAGACAGTCCAGAAACTCACTTCTGGTTTGTTTTACACACCTTCCCATTAAAATTGAGATGGTTGATAATTTCATTTCACAAAAGCATTCCACAGACCTTAAAGATTTTTCTCCTATTTTATATATATATCAATATTTATTTCATTTTTACTTATTTATTTGCCTCAGAAATAAATCCTGAGATAAGAGAAAAGGCAAGGACTATTTGAAGGGTGTCAGGTGTAACTATATCCATGAACCTACTTACTGCAACGTGTCTGTCAAAAATCTCTTTAATACTTTAAGGATGCTAAGGATGTGCTGGGTGACTAATGACCACTAATGTTAGCCAGTTAATACCCACAAATCCACTACATCTCACCTGATACCAATTTATCAACACACACTCACAAAAATAAATAAATAAATAAATAAAGCTAAAGAACTGTAAGAAACTTCTCTACTGAAACACTGATTTGCAACACTTTCTCTGCCTTTACCTAAGAATGAGGAAAAAAATAACTCTACAGAAAAATAAACAAACAAAACCAACAACCAAAGAAAAGAGAAAAATATACCTGCAGGTTCCTTGTGTTCCTCCTAATCATGAAGCTATCCAAATTGTATTCATAGGAAAACCATTTTAAAAGAACAGTCAAGATTCAAAATACAAAGCGAAGAGAGCAACAAAGCAGTTAAAGTCAGTGTCATGACCAGTAATAACTAAGTATTTCTTTACACCTTTTCTTCCCACCTCTTAACGAAGTAAAAACTAATAATTTCCTATGCTTAACTGAGCTGACCAAAGAATACATTTCCTCTTTTACCTACTAAGAAGTTATTTTATTTTTGCAAAGGTACTATAACTATGTCATAGTTTCCTATAACTATGACTTCACACAGTAATGTACATGGTAAAAACTAATTTGACCTCCTAGACACCAAATGCTGAGTCTTAATTATGTTCGTGCATCTCAGTTACATGCAAGTAAATCTATGCTTCCTTAACATTTCTGAATAGTGATATGACCACCACAATTTAATCTGCAAACAAAACAAGTAAAATTCATAGCCTAACTGTTTATCCAGAATAAGTGTGTTCTTCATCTCCTCAGTCTCTGATTGTACCACAAATTTGCATCCTAATTTATCAATTCCTCACTGAGGCATGCTTGCCAGCAATTAAACCACCATGGTGGTGGAAAGAACAGGATTGCATACTGCCTAAAAATATAATTAACTTTTCAGGTTTGGATGAAGTAGTGTGGAATCCTGTCCTTCTCTCCTTACCCCTCCCCATAAGACTTCCAAGTTCTCTGGTGTTGCAGCACAGCAGTTTCAGCAACATCTACACATACTCTCTACTTCCTTCTCAATCAGAAAGTCATTCCTACCAAGATCAATTTTCTTGTCTTCTTCACCATGAACTACATTTGCTGCATTCATATACCTCACCAAAGATTATCCATTCCCTTCTATTAAGAAAAAAAGCTGCTCTTTGCAGTCTTTCTCCCTCTCTTTTCTACCAGTTTTAGTTTTATCCTCTACTTTTTCTCTGTTTCATTGCAATATCCTCATTTTTTTCATGACAACTGTTAGAATCTAAATGCTTCCTGTAGCCACTTCCTATGCTCATGCTACAAAACCATTCAGATATTGAAGAGAAAAATACTTCTAAAGAGACATCTACTGCACGACACAAGCTGCAAAGACTGCATCACACTTCATGTACGTTTTATTTTGGCTGTATTTTACTTTATTGTCTTAGCTATGGCACTGAGGTTGTAGATTCTCCAGGGTAGGGTTTTGTTCATCTGCTTAAACCAGTTATACAGTGTTAAACAGACTGTGGTACTATACAAACAGAAATAAAAAGCAGTAGGCCAGCAAAAAGGTAATCACCTGGCTGGAATCTGGCCAGGACACAACAGGTTCACCCCTCAGTAATGATACTGCTGTAGAGACAGTATTTAGTAGTGTCCACACATCCAGCATTGATAGATTTATCTTTTATGAAATAATGGAATTTATGCAGTGATTTCCTCTACCACAGCATTAGCTGCACTAGATGGGTTGGTTTATAATGCCCCTGTTCATAAAACTGTTGTGGCTGTAAGAGCCAATGGGAAATACACTGCATAAAAGAAAACGTAGGGAAAAAAAATCCCACAAATGCTACAGATGGCACCCCAAGACTCAATTCTGACTAAGGATAAGACTATGAAGCAGCAAGTATTTTCAAACATGCTCTACCATCCCCAGATTTTACTTTTGAAATAATTCAGATCATAAAATATTCTTTTTAAGGCTTGACAAAATTATATTGTAATTCTAGGGTCATGAATTCAGGACAAGGCTATAATCCCAGTTTGTGTCTGTGTTACTCAACAGAGTGGGTCAGAACTTGCTTTTCTCAAAGCTACAGACCTAGAGTGCAGACTCCAAGTTACACTCTCAATTTTCTTTACTTTCTTTTGGTGATGAGTACAACATAGTGATTCAGTTTCACAGAAAAAAGTGCCATGGAAGTTGGAGTGCAAGATGAAGCTTTAATCCAAGACAAGAAATCACAGACTGAAGATTAAATAGGTCACGATGACACCAGTGAAGCAGACACACACACTGACAGCCAGAACCAGCACACCAGCTGGTTTCAGCTTCAATGTAGAAAATTAATATTTTCCTCTACAGGAAGATGAATTCCTGTGTCTTTTACAGGTCTTATGGTATGAAATGCCTTTAAAGTCATGGTATGACACTGACTCCAATCACTAATGTCTTTCAGTTCCATCCAATAAGACCAGGTCTCAAGGATGAAACACCCATAAGCCAGAGCAACATTTTTGATCACCTCAGGAAAGAAGCCAAGGATTGAGTGATCTGTAGAACAAGGTGTCCCACTCTATCCTCTATTCCTTAAGATCAAGAATACTAGTAAAGCACATTAGCACTTCAGATTAGTACTAAAGCTTGATCTAGGAATTTAAAATCTCTCCAATATTTCTATTGGGAAGAGTGGGGTTTAGTTACAAAGGAAGTCAGTCCAGAGTTTCCCAGTAGCACTAATCACTGCCATGCTCAGAAGAATGAACGCACAAAACCCCATTACTAACAGCATCCCTGTCTTGTTTGAGTCATTGTAATTTTTCCATTCTGTCATTGCCCAATTATTTCCAGACATGATGTAACTATTTTGCCAAGGGATTTGGGAGTCAAAATGTTGCTGTTGTTGTCATCGTTATCCTGGGTGCTTGAATTTTCCAGACAAAATAAGCAGCTGAGGGCATTAGAGTGCCTCTACTGAGAGAAAAATACTCTGTAAGAACTGCCAGGGTGCTCCAAGAAAAACAAACATATGGTAAAGGTCCAATTACATCCCCCCAAACTTCTTATTTCCATGTGAAATGCTGTTTTCTTTTTCAGACAACTAGTAGAATAAAATTTTTTCTGTTGTCGGATACCATCACAGCATGTAAAAATTGATTTCCATTCTAACACTCTGATCAGGGCCACCATGGGACATTAAAACTCAACTTCACTGAAAATATGCCTTAATTATAACCACTGGAAACTAGTCACAGAGGTAGGTGTACAAGTGCTGTCTTCACTATTGACAAGTAAATCAATTACCTGCACTGGTAAAATTTTCCTAAACGCCACACACTAGAAAAAGCAATTCAGTCTTTATAGCAAATAGGTATAACTAGGGAAAAACTCAACACAGAGGCCATTTGAATTTTTATCTCTTTTTTGTGGATGGCACTGAATCTCTTCAAAACTAGTGTTCATCCATGCCACTTGGGAAAGCCAGGTTCCAGGCTGCAAAGCTGCCACTTTCCTCCTTAGTGCCCCAGCTAAAGCACTTCTAGCTTCTATGGGTCCCTGCAAACCCATATATAATAAAGATGGTGGCTCTCAGTTCAGCTCCATAAGCAGAAAAGCCACGGATGTGGATGATGGTTAAAAGCCCTCTTTAGTGATCCACTAATGGAAGAAACAGTCACTAGATGCATTCACAAAGGGAAGAAGCCTCAGGGGTTTTATGCTCCAGCTTGGAGATGATTCCCATAGGTCAAGGCACAGACAAGGTCAAAATGTCATTGATTCTACATACCTACTTTTCAAACTACTCAAATTGCAGAGTTGTCAATCTGGCACCAAAAATAAATTCCCTGTAGAAAATCAAGTTAAGAAAAGGTCATATGCAGCATTTTATTCCAGCATTTTTATTTTTCTTCAACATTCTGACCAGGGATACTCTGGGTTCAATGCCCTGAAACCTCAACATTACGCAAGTAAGATTTGATCTCCAAGCCAGAAGCTTGGTGAAACTGCTGAACTTTTAACCTAACGTGTCTTCATGAAGAATGGATATTTGGAAAGAGTTTTGCTCAAAGATTTTGGGTTGTTTTCTGTGTGTATTTTTAAGTGACATCCAGATAAAATATATTTTCTGGCTCCTGTGATATTTTCAGGAAGAGACTTTACACCAACACTAAAGGCTAGTTTCAGAGGCGTGACATACTGCTTTAGGTTTTGGGACTGTCAAGTGCTTCATTGCATTGAAGTGAACAAGGCTTCCTTCACATTTCAGTCAAATTCTACAGAACTGGTGCTCTGAGTGACACAGGTAGTGATCAGTTATGAGGGTCTGAGAAGAATGTGCTACCTAAAGCCAGCCACCTTCCTCGGATGGTCAGTGGGTGCTCCAGCCGAGAGCATTACGTGGAAAAGAGTGCAGTAAAAGGAGGGACAGGGAAACCTCCCTTAAAATGCACAAATTGTGAGGTTCTTATCAAAAAAGCAATGCCTACGCATGTGGTCTAGAGCATTTGATACACAAGAGCATGGTGCCTGTGCCAACTGTCAACCCTCCCTCCTTCCATCTTTGAATTGCCAAAAGCTAGTTCTTGTCTCCCAGACTCTCATGGCAAGAGGTCATGTCCACATCAAGGCCCTTTAAGGCTCATGATTAAGAAAAGTTTAAGTTCTGAAGTGTACCTAGGGAAGACTTCCTAGAACTGTAACTGACCTCTAACACACTGTCCTTTCACAAGGATAGGTCATTTTTAAATGTATGCTCAGATACCCAAAGAAAACTGCTGAGAAGCTGCAAGAAATGTTTGGGTAGTCATCTCCGGACTTTTAAGTGTCTACAGCAAGTCAACAGCCTGCCTGAAAATACAGCAAGTTCTTTCAGCTTCTGAGCCCAACCTACTTGCAGCTTGTTGACAAAGCTTGGAGCACACTCTGGAGAAAACCAGATTGCAGTATAAAATTCCCTCATCTCCCCACCACAGCTGCACACAACTGGAAAAAAAAAAAACAAAACCTCTAAAAATTCAACAAAACAACCAACCCTGCTTGTAAACCACCACTTGATCTGGATTCATAGTCCTCAGACATGATTCATAAAGAAGGCCCATTGTATACAAACAGAAGAGAAACCCACCCTCTATCAGAGAAGGAACATGTTCATCCCCTGAGGGCTGCAAACATAATTATGTCCGGTGATCTATGTGTTTGCAAAACATGTACCAATATCACTGCTTGTCGTCTCTAGTTTTGTATAGCACTGACTTATTCGATAGCTTGTACAATGATTTATCCAAATCATCACCTGCTGCAGTTTGTTTTGTCTCACCCTTTGGAAACGATGTATTTAAAACTTAATAATTTTTATTTTACATCTTAAATTTATGGATGGAATACATACAAACACTGTAAGCAGTCATACATCTCCTTGTACAAGTTGAGGTCTTGGCTCTGCTCCCCTGGTCATATGCAAGAACATGCCCCACTGCAAGAAAGGCTGAAATTGCTGTTATCCCCATTTTCTACTAATTGAAGAAGAGCCACAGCCAACAAGTACCAAAATCTTTCCAGTAACAAGAAGCAGCAGCATTTGCCCCTTTTTCTGCCCAGAAAACCATTTGAAAAAGCAAGAAATCTCAATTTTTCTAAAACTTTTGCCAGCAAAGTAAGAGGGAACTGCAAAATGGCAAAAGCTCTGAAAAATGAAAAACCAACTCTGGATTTGGTCTGGGTGTCAAATCCAAGAAAAAAACTTTTATATGAAACCCAATGATTTGCACAGAAGCTGACAGCCTATCACTAAATTTTAACTATTGGCTGTTGTACCAGTAAATTCGAGATGAAAATGGCACTAATAGTATGGAATCCTCATGTTTTACTTCCTCCCCTTCTCCCAGTCATTCATGTTAAGAGCAAAGGGTCTATCACACTACAGTAGTGAACACTTAAAACAGATAAAATTGTACAGAGAAGTGTATCTATCTCCAAATCCCTGAAAAGATAAACTAGCAGATGTATAAAGCAAACACTGAGTCCATACCAATGGGATACTCTTCTGGGTGAACTCTTCCCTAGTGCCTGTTCTGGCCACACCCTAAATACCGCAAAACACAGCCTGTAAGAAGCATGGCTACTGCCCAGGAAATGTTCTTACTGCTGGGTTTACAGTGTCATCAGCTATTAATCATAAAAAGCTCCACTGGGATAACCCCAGAATTAAACAAATTAAGAAATGCACATCTAGAGAGGGGAGTTGGTGTGGGAAGTAATTTTAAGGAACATTGTTTTGTTTGCAAGAGAAAAAAACAAAACATTTTTTTAGACAGGAGCAAGTCCACAAGGTCTTACACTATCCTGTTCATGCTGAGATCTCAAACACAGGCAAAAATTTTCTGCATTTTTAGGAGGTCATGCATGATAAGGAAATAATTCATCTCCTACAGGGCCTACCAATAGCAGCATTAACTCTTCTTAATTCCCACAGCACATTTCATATCCACATCAATATTGTGGGACATATTTCCTGTATCTACCAGAATGCTCCTATGGTAAGAGTTCACCTCCACTTAAATTGCAATATTATGATGACACGGTGAACATTTCACAAGAATCAGATCCCAGCATGTGACCACCAAGTCATCCACACCCCTGAAAGCTGTTCATAGTAGAAGTGCCCTTTAAGGGAGTGACTGTCATGGCACCTCAGAAACCTCTGTGTGAAAGACAATTCCCACATGAAAACAAAACAAAACCACAAACCCCCACTTTAATGCTGTGACTGCATTCACCTAGAGAAGGAGCTATGTCTTGCTCATTTGACAGAGAGAAACCAACACTCAGAGTATCTTGGAAATGAGCTCTCTCTGCACCTTCAAACCAGCCACTCCAGACCAAAGAAAGCATTTCTCTTAAGTTGGAGGGAGCGCCTCTGAGGACCAAAATTTGAGCTTGGGTTACTAAGAGAGGGGAAACCACTTATCATGAGAAATAAAGCAAAAGTCAAGAGAGGAAAGATCAGCTTTCTAGCTGGAAGGATGCTGTGCTCTGTGGGTGTACTATAGCAAATCACATGCTGTGGAAGGACCTTGGTGTGGAGGTAGTGCCAGCAGATCAACAAGCCAATAGTTCAGTCAAGAAAATAAATTCATTTCTTTGTACTCAGTTCTTCAAATATTTAGGCTGAGGTTACTCCAGAAGAAATCTCTTTCTTATCAGATACTAAGGGGTTTATACTGTGTAAAGCAAAGTATTTCAGACATTTTTTTTCTAGGTAATCCACCAAAAATCATATTTATGTAGGCAAAATTAGCAGAAAAAGAAAGAAAAGGGTAAAAGAAAAAACCTAAAACAGAGAAGCATTTTATCCTTCTCTTCATAAGGACTTTGGAAGGCATACTCAAAAATCTGTTCATCTTATCAAGGCAGTAATTTCAGGGTGAACATATTATTCAATTTAGGTTACAGAGACTTTACAAGAGCCTTTCATTCCCCAGATGAGTGAACAACATACACTCCTTATATCACTTCCTCTTCATGGGTGTAACAGACTCCTATTAATTCTGATGGAAACACATAACCTCATAGAACAAGAGATCAACTCTTCCAAGCAGACCTCAGACTCAGTTAATTTCTGGTGAAACAGCCCTTATTGAAATTGTGCCAGATGGGCACCTGAGATTTATTTTTTTTTTTAGCCTCCCAAAATATTTTATTTCCTCCAACGCACTTTTGAGCTGAATTTAGCAAAGTCAATCCAAAGCATCCAGAGCATCTAAATCATCGTTTCCTGACTCCTGGGGAATGTGTTCCAAGTCATATACAAACTTCAGTAAGGGCTAGTTTTTAATCTTAGTCCTAACTCTGAAAGTCTTGTGACTACAGATTCAGAAAAGCAATGTATTATATATGTAAATATAGTTTTATGTTTCCATGTTTTCCCTTAAATTTTTCTTACCTGTGAGTACTTTTCCACCTGTGTAACAGCTCAACCAGTTTGCTTCAAATTGGAAAGAGATTGAGAGCAGAGTTGTCACTGCATCTGATACCACAAAGGAGAAGCTGCTCCAGAGCTGTGCACAAAATCAAAGGTTTTCTCTCTCTTGGCTCTGAGCAGAGCTTCTGCACCCCTACCAGCCAGTGCCAGAGTGCACAGCTGAGCATCAGGGACTGCTCTGCAACAGCCTTCAGCTCCCTCCATTCTCATCACCACTGCCACCAAAGACCTAGATGTGGGTGTCCAGTGTTATGATAGAGCAGCAGTAGATAAGCAGCACTGGCTCTGGAGGGGTAACACAAGACACATAAGAGAAGCCAGACTTTCCCACACCCTTGTCATGGAAAGAGTTGCTGGGATATGTCACTATGAGGCATGTTCTACATGCCTCTTAGTTGGCTTCAAAGAAACATTTTATATTATTTTCTTCCTTCTATTTGTAGGTTGTCTTCACTAGCTGTAGCTTTGGTTCTCAGCTGCCTGTCACTTTTGAGACAGCCCCATGGAAACAAGATAATGTCAGCACACTAACACTCAGGAGCTGCTCAACAGCCATATCAGATGTTTAGCATCAGTCATCCACAGACCCCGTGCAGCATTCCTATCCCAAGGCACTGTCAAACTATTGGTGAATAGTAAAACAATGCCCTCCTATTCTGCTGGTCAGTTGAGGTCTCACAAGTAACTTATGTTAATAACCATATTAGAAATGGATAACACTTTTGGATAGTAGAACATATACTTCAACTATTGAAATATGAATCAAAACTTCTTTCACTCTTTTTTGGTAACATATTCCTAGTTTTCAGTACAAGGCATTTCTTCACAGTAAATGTGTCCAGGCTTTCAAAACCAAACACAAATCATCTCCAATGCAGTTCTAAAAGAGTAAAATACAAACTTCCATGGAAGTTTCCCTTTGCTATCTGAAAATAATGAATCAGCCTCAGTCCAGACTCCTGCTCTCTCTGTCAAACTTCACTGACTGCCACTGTAGCAAAATATTCCACCTTAGTTCAGGTTCTCTTCCCCTTCTAGTTTAAAGCAAAAGGGTTTGCATTCCAGCTTGAAAATATTCAGATAGAAGAAATTCCTTTCTTCTAGTTTTATTAGAAAATTGAGAGCACAGGTTTTTTGCAACACTTCTTTCCTATCTTCTTCTAGCCAAGGAAGCCCTTCAGTAAGGAAATTTAAAGACAGACCTTTAAAGTTTTATTATAGTCCATATATATATATTTTTAATATATACATATATATATACATATATATGTTCCTCTCACTTCCTTGTTCTCATTCCCACCATCAGGCCAACCTTAAAGCCCACAATATTTTGATAAACACTCCAAAAGTAGCTTGCGATGCAAGTATGAAAATATGTACAGCAAGTTTATTTTATGCTAGTTTGTTTTATGGCTCTCCTCCAGCATTTTGGATGCACAACCCCCACTAGGGTCAAAGTGCTAAAATTTTCCTTAAACAAGTCCATCTCAAAGGTCCAGGCATCTTTTTCCCTTTCCATACCACCTGCATCTCAACACTCGTTAAAGAAAATAGAATTTATCCCGTGCAGAAAAGAATAATGACGCGTATGTACATCCCTCTGTACTGAATCCTCTCCTGCTTGGCTGTGTTCCACCTTCCTTCATCAGTGTAGTTTGCCAAGTACTCCCAGGTGGAGAGGGGATCTGTACAAGGCTGCTAAGGTGACTAATTGCTTTAGCTCATAAGATCCAAAAGTTGGGGAGACTGAAAATTGAGAGTTTTGAAAAAAGCTCAGCAGTATAGCTGGAGCATCTTGGAGTCCTCAAAGCCTGAGTTAGATGAGACAGAGGTCAGGGTTCTTTCTAGTACAGCATCCCCCACAGAGCCCTATCACACAAGGCTCCAGTGCTTCAATCCATGTTTTTCCCTTAACAGGACATTAAAATCCCAAACATTTTATTCTGTCCAAGTCTGAAAGGTATCAAAATTTACACATCCACATTCTTTTACCAGGTAATAGAGGCCAATCTCTATGAAATACATGGAAGAAATGGGGTTGGGGGAGATAAGGGGAAGGTTGAAGAGAAGACAGAAAATAACAACATTGCCTTCAACCTCACTGAAGGAAATTTATGTGTCTGTCTTTCTTAAGAAACAATGCTTCTTTCACACACTTATAAAGAGAGTTTTTTTTCTTTGCAAACTACTTCCAAATTAACAATAAAGATCTGACAAGTTTTCTTTAAGATGGCAGGTTTTCTTTAGGAGGCAAGCCAAACAACTCTTGGAGCAGGGTAGCAGTTGGGTGAGCCATGACCCATCTTTGTTTCAGAAGCAGATAAATGAGTTCTCAGCAAATGGTAGAAGGAAAAAAAAAAAATAAAGGAGAGGAAGAGACAGAAAGCATGAAATAACCAGTCAAAATATCTCATTTTAGAAAAAGATTAAGTTGCTATCTGCAAGAGGGATTAAAGAGGGACTCAGAACCAATGTGTACTACCAAGAATCCTTTTGAAGGAAGACTCAATTTCCTGGCCTCAGAAGCCACACTGAAAACTTTCACGTGGTCAAAAGCCAAAAGACACACACCACACATCTTGTGAAGATGAGGAAAGAGAAAGTACTAGGAAGCGGTTCACAGTCTAGATACAGCAATGCATACTCCTGCTGCTCCTTCTGATATAAGGTTGGGCCAGGCAGGTAGCCAGTTCTTAAGAAAATGCTGCAATACTGCTCTCAGCAGTTGAAAAGAGCCTCTCAGGAGTGTCTTATCCAGTCTCCTGGGCAAATTGCTCAGGACCACTGCTCAGACATCTCCACAGGACAAAAAGTTCCTTGTGTTCAGATGGAGTACCCAGGGCTTCAATTTATGCTCATTGATTCATCCTGTCACTGGGCACCACTGAAAAGAGTGTATCTTTCTGAAGTAAAGAGTCAGATTTCCCAAAAGGCCTCTTACCAGATAAGCCCTCTTACCAACATTTACAGCTCTATGCAATTCTTTAGGGAATTTACTCCTGTGTACAGATGTAGACTACTTGCATGACAACAGAATATTGCAGAAATTCTCTCTTGTGCCAATGTCTGCTACTGACAGACACGAACAAGCTGCAGAACAAAGAACCATGCATAGAAGAGATGTGCTAGAAATAAAAATACCAGTACATTTTCCCATAGGCAAACTTATTGTATGTTCTCACAGCACAAAAATTCACAGAGAGGGCGTCAGTCAGACAAAAAAAAGACTTTTCATATTTGTAGGTGGTCTTCACAAATTCTTACTGCACTGCCCCAACCTTCCTCAAAATGCAGTATTAATGACAGCACACTTTTACCATTAACATTAGAAGTTGTGAATCCCCAAACAATTCAATACCAGTATAGGCAGCCTTAAAGAAAAGCTCTTGACTGGTAATGCTTATCCAACTACTGTTCCCCAGTTCTAGTCCCATCCACAACATAGACCCTGTCCCTGAATTAATGCAGGTGGTGACAGTGACACAGAGTGGACTTGTACATCTACTGATTCCCATACCAGGTAAGGTAATAGCCATTGCTGTTGCACTGGCTTGCTCCAAGACATTCCCTGGACATTCTAGTCTACAATCTTATTACTCCCTTGCTTGAGAATAAGTCTTTGTAACTGGCAATGATCCAAACAAAACAAATCAAATAAAACAAAACAAAATAAAATCTTGTTTGACTTGAATTCTCCAGAACTTTAGGGCTTTACAGAATTTTTCCCTTTGCATGTCTCAGCTGCTTCCAATGAAGTCAGCGGATGTTTGACCACTGATTTCTGTGGGAATGACATGGGATTTTAGCCACAGCAGGACTGCTAACCACTACCACCTAGTATTCGCCCGTCAGAAGCTTTTCAGGGCAAATGCTTAGAAAGTAGCTGAATTCAATTTTTGCAAGCAAATGCCCAGAAAACCCCTTTCTCAGAGGTCAAACCCTGTTCCCTGAGGCCTTGGTGCAAGCTGTCCTAGCAGGACTTCTCCTGAGCCTGTTGTGTGGAAGGTAAGGAATTTCAATGATTTCCTGCTCTGCAGCATATAGCTCCCCAAACATCTGACAGTTTATGTCCCAGGGACTGTCTCCACAGAAACCTGGCTAGAGAGGCCATGATGCTGAGAGTTATCCAGTAGCTAGCAATTCATCTTCAATCTTTCATGCTCCTCATCCTGTACTACTTTCTAACTACATTCTCTTGCCTGTGGCTCTCCCAAAGCACACCAGGTACTGCACACCTCCTCCCAGCCAGGTCTGAAGGAAAGGTTATAATTCCCACAGTAATGCACCTATGCTACAGGTAAAGCTCCTCCCCTGAAATCAAACACACTCTCCTGTTCACCAAAATACCATGGGCCAAGTGGGAGTATGCTTGGCTCTGACTTGCTGCTCCCTCCAGCACTGCACACATTATCTATCAGATAAGCCTCCAGCAGAGTCCTTGTGTGAGGTCTTTTTCACACTCTTTCAAAATCAGAAGGGTTTCCCCTCAAGACAGCTTGATTTTTATCTCAGAAGACTGAAAAAACCCAGGGGAAAACCAAAAGCAACCCTCACATTTCAGGTTGTCCCAAACTAGAACTGTGTGCCAACCCTATACCAGAAAAACAACGCAGCCCCCAGGGTTCTCTCTCTTCACTAATCTTTACCACACAGCTGCTTGGTCTCTTCAGGACACTCACCTGCTAGACTGTACCCAGGAGATGCTCTGAGTGCGATTATTCTCAGCAAAATTGCCCAAAATCCATTGGGGCCAGGCCTATCACATGTGGTAACTGAGCTGATCCAGCCACAGCCAAGTTTCATGGAGTTACTCTTTGAGGACTAAGAAGAATTTAGTGCAACAGTTCTAAAGGCTGACCTGCAGTGACGCCTGCAAAGACAGCTAGCTTGACCTTTTAAAGGCATATGTGGCCCTTCAAGGCATTCATTCAAAATGGGGATTAATTGAAGAGAACATCTCAATTAGTTGATACTTTTTCCATTCAACTGTATGCCATAAAAGGAACATTTTACTATTTAGAGGACATGCAGGAAATCCTCTCTCTAAGTGCACTTATCAGTCTGCTCTGCAGCCTAGCACTCTTCACCACTGCTGCTTGCAAAAAGAGAATTATACATACAATCTTCAAACTTCACTTGCCATGTGTGCACAAGACATACTGAATTTCTGTAATTAGAATTTAAAGGGACTTTGGCTCTTGCCTCAAGAACAAATTTTCACAAAACTAACCAGCTTCCATTTCAATGAAAAACAGGGAGCAAAAATCCAAAGTGGTGGGCTTATTAAACAGACATAGCTAAAAAAAAAAAAAAAAAAAAAAAAAAAAAAAAAAACCAAAAAACAAACAAAAAAAAATAAAAAAATAAAAACCCACAACTGGCTTGAAAAAGGGAAAAAAAGTAATTTTGAAAGAAAGTGCAAGCTATTCTAGTGTTGGGAATGCCTCTTAAGGTATTTTTTTTAAAGAAAATAAACAATAAAATCATTTCCCCTTTCACCAATTTTTCCCCGTCTACTGAAAAAAATATTAATACAATAAAGAAAAGAATTTAGAAAAATCTATCACCATTGATTGCATAGCCTTTAACAGCATTAAAAAGGAGGAAAAAAAAACCTAGTGAGAAATAAATACACATTTCTGGCATGATTTATCACACATTTTGAAATATCCAGCTCTCATAAGAATGTGGAAACATTTAAGAAAATCTGTGTTTTCTTTAAAATTTGGCAATTATGAGTACAGACCTTTTCAATGGGGAAATCTCAATGGAAAAATTTACATGAGACATACTGAGCTCTTTTGAAAGTCTAACCACCAGAGTCAGTAAGGGAGATGAATAGTTACTGAGACTTTGTCTTTTGAGAACAATCACTCAGTCAAATCCTCTCCAACACCTCTAGGCTACCAACAGTTAGCCAGTCCTCCAAGCAACAGCAATAATTGAGCTGCTAGTTTGGTCAAGGACATGGAAGTTCTCCTTTAGCCCTGAGCTGTGTCCTCCACTCTCGACGGGTAGCATAGCACACAGTAGGAGACAGAATGAACAAAACTCACCGGGCTCGTTGCCTTGTACCATAAGATACAGGTGGGAAACTAAAAGCAAATCTTTCTCTCTGACATAATATGGGGAGCAACTCAGTAGCCAAGAATCCTTTCTTTTGCTAAGCAGTTTTGTACACTACAGTGCTTGGGGAGGAAAAAAAATAAAACAATGTAAATATAAATACAAATTAATGCTCAATATCAATGATTGCCAAAGGGATAGCAGAGCAGGAATTACCAGTTGTGTCCACAATGTGTCCAATGTGATGTGCTGCTTTTTAGATCTGCTGAGACTTTACCATTTTTCAAATCCCACGTCAAGAAAACAAGCAAAACAAAAAAAAAAGAAACGTCCCACAATTTTAAGATGTGCACGGAAAGTACTGTAGATTGGCAGCAAGCTAAGTGATAACCATTCAGTGCTAAGGAGATAAAAGCAAAACAGGAAGATACTTCTGTATGTTAACTGGGCAACAAGTGAATACAGGCTGGAAGCATGAAGGATGTGAAAGGCGACAGTGTAAAACCCTGGCCTCAGATTTATTTGGCTTCCACTGGCCTCTGTGAGACTTACACTCACCAATCTGATAAAAAAATCTTATGAACAATAAAGCTGAAAGGGTTTTACCAATCAGCTAGTCTGACCTCATACATAGCACAAGCCACAACATTGCTATAAATTAATTCCTGCCTGAAGTACAATATAACTTTTCAATAGGCATCTCATTTGATTTAAAGAGTTCCAGCAGTAGAAAATCTACCACAACTCTCAGTAAACTGCCTCTCACTTTAGAAATTGTTTCATCTGCCAAGTTTCAATTCCCAGAGTCTGGGCCCGGACTTATTTTCTATATTGGAAACGCTATCTCACCAAATGTTCTCTGTATAGCTAATTATAAATAGTGATCAACAAGTCACCTTTTAAGCACCTCTATAAATAATTAGAGGATAAGCTTTTGAGTCTCATCCATCAATACATGGGATTAATCAATGTTAAATTCCCTAATGTTCCATTTATGACCTCTGCAGCAGTCTGTCACATATAGAATGGTCACTTGAAATATAGTTCATTCTTGGATCAAAGGAGTTAGTCAAGCTTAAAACAGAAGTTACTTCTCATGGCAACCTGGCAGGATACAAGGATATGACAATACAGGTATGAAGAAAATTATGGTCTGCTTAAGATCATTCAGCTCTACTCTGGGTAGAGCCCAGAGTAACGCAGTTAATTCAGATTTTAAATCTTCATCCTTGCTCACAATGCCATCTTCCTGCACAGCACAAGATAGAAACTATACTAAAAACAAAACACATTCTGGAATCTCTCCAGATTCAGAGCAAGGCTTTCAAACTATTTGCATGCAACTGAAAGCAATATAGAAAAAAAATCTTGGTATCTGCATAATAATATCCTTTCTGATTACTTTGAGGCAGAGAAATCATACCAAGTAAATGAAACTCATAGGCCTGCACCCACAGCAGGCCCACTCACACATTCTTGTTCTCTTGCATCTGCAGAGGTGCTTGGCAAGACCAGTTCCAGCAGCCTACTGAGGCTTTACTATCAATTTGATTTCTAGGAACTAAATAGTCAAAAAAAAAAAAAAAAAAAAAAAAAAAAAAAAGTCTGTCTCTCAAATTCCAGTTTGCTAATGTAAACATCATAAAAAAACCACAACAACTTTAAAAACAAAATATTTGAAAGTCAGTTTCCCTTCTTTACTGGCTGCCAAGAGCAGAGTTCAGGGTGCCCTGCTTCTTGAGTTGATGAAACCATTAACACCTACAGCAGCGTCAGGAATGTTAGTCTGCCCTCAGGACTTGGTAAGTAATAAGAAACTGGTGTCAGTTTGACATTTAAAAACCAGTTCCAAGTAATAAACTTCTAATTTCTGAACCGGATGGAAGCCCAGCCCAAGCAGCATAGCAGAGGCTGAAAGCACTTCACTAAAAAGGTATCAACACTGGCAACCAAGCCAGTGAGATACTCATGAAAACAGTTGGAAGATACTGAACACAAAAATATGCCTTGCTGCAAAGTGCATACAGCAGAACGTGTGGAGGGTTATTAGAAAAAATGCAGTGAACAACACTGGCAGCACAGAATACTTGCCTCTCTTTAGTCAGAGTTTTTGTTGCTACAGACGCCAGACCACGACTTTGGGAGACCTTGTGTGGCAACATCAGGCAGCCAGTCTGGAAGCCAGAGCCAGCATGAATTACAGGGTCTGTATGAATTTAGCTACTTCAATAAGGAACCCCCTTTATATTCATTACAACACAGCTCTGTCTTCACTGCTCCAAGGGGTGCAACAGACGAGGCATTAGCAGCTAGTCCTTGCAAGAGTCACAGTCTTCTAAAAGGATAAAGGTGGGGTGCAACCCTCTTCCAGCAACATCAGTCTCAAGTGCCTCACAGCACATGGTGATAGCTTTGTCATGGCTCACCTCACTCCCCCCCAAACACAGCCCAGCGGGCACCATCCTACACAAGTTTTATGTGCCCATTTCCATTTCACATGGGAGGGAGCCATGACTGGAATTCAATATCCATTCATTTATTTTGGTCTGCCTAAGAGAAGCACAGCCAACTTCCTCGTGCATTAAACCACTTAAACCAACACTTCCCTGACTGTGCTGCCTCCTAACCACGCCCTCTGGGCTCTAGAGCTGAAGCAAGAGATGTCACTTAGCCACCTTCTCTTCTACTTTCCTGTTCCTCAGCTGAATTCACTATTGCATTATAAGGAACACAGGAAAATAAATCCCACAATGATATTTGGGATATTTATTCTGTATATATTTCAAGCTGAAGACAAACTCTGCATATTTTGATGGACCTGTTTTGACATGACTGTTGTGTTTTGTTCCTTCCCCCAAAGATACGTCCCATACCCTTCCTGAAAACACCTCCTCTGACATGTGGTCCCATGCACTGCTCATGCCATATGCCAATCCTCCTGTAAAATTAGCTTCCTTGTGTCCTACCCATACCCCAATGTCCAGGATTCTCAGTCATTTCCAGTCCCTTGAATTAGCATCCAACGATGTCCTGTTTACATTTCAGGGCTGTGGTAGAAATAAACACCATAATGTCAGGACATTCCATCAGCAGGATTCCAGCACAACCATGCTGGGCTGTGACCAGGATGCTGAACCAAGTATGGTCTGACTTTTATTTTATCTTATTTCCTCTTCCTTATACTTCCATTACCTACCAGATAACACCTTCTATTGAGACAGTCCCTGCAAGCACCGAGCACACTGGAAGGGTCTTTACAATTGTTAAGTTACTAAACAAGGAATTAACCAGTAAGGAAATAAACACAACAAGCAGGGAAGGGGTACTGGATCACAGAAAAGAATTTTATGTTTTGTCAAACAGAAGTTCAAAGTAACATAATCATCCCTGTATCTGCCAGATGATGAAACTGAGACGTGGACAAGGCAAAGCCATTTCCTGGTTAGATGGTTGCAAGGACTAAATTCTGCTGTCAACTGTGCTAGCAGTAAAACCAAAGATGAGTCAAAACTAATTCATTTCAATTATTCTTAATTATATTTCACCTACTTAAGTAGCAATACTTGAATAATCAGAGGAGACATCACAAATGCATCTGCTATTAAACCTCAGCCAAGAGACACTTATTTCTAAGTAGGTTATAAAATTTCCAGACTAGAAAACAGCCTGTTAGTAAAAAGGCTGTCCTGTGGTACGACTAAAAACTCTCTACTTCTCACCCCAGCAATGTACAAACAAATGCTGTCTTCTCCATTCCAATTAGAATATCAAATGTAAATATTATGAAGAAGCATCTCTCAAGACACATTAATTGGATGGGTACCAAGGACAGGCCGAATGCTTTGAAAGCAACATTTTCTATGATGCACCAGATCTCTCAGAATCAGAGAAAACAAAGAAGGAAAAGACACATCGAGCTTGCACACTCTTTTCGTCTCAATGTAAAAAAACTCTACTGAATATTTTATTGAGGTGTCTGTTCAATCCAGATTTCAAGTGCTGCCATTTTTTGCGGAGCAGAGTTACTGTTTAGGTATTGATTCTTGGGGAACTATAACTGGAAGCCAGAAGATTGTGCTGTTGAAATGACTGCTTGCTCTTTGGTACTGAATTAGCATGGAAATGGCTCCCTAGCACTTGGGCAAGATTCTCATCTTCAAGTCACAACCCAGGCCAGAGCTGTTTTTAAGACAGTTTTGTACAATGCTTTAGTCCCACAGATACCTCATTTACAAAGACTGATAGCTCTGAAGATTATTTGGAAACTCCAGAAAGTGTGGTAAGAACTGCAATCTACCCAGTAAATAAAGCAAGGGAGATAAGACCAATGTTCCAGGCTTGCAATGATCTCCTTCCACACTTCTAGGTATCAGATATTAGCAACCATTCACCAAGTGGACCAGACCTTGCAGATGCCTTAGTACGACAGACAGCTTTGAGAATCTGCCTCAGGTCTCACTGCTGCTGCAAGATTTTCTGTTCTACGAAATGTGTTCCAGAAGAATTGTGTGGAAGCCTAAGCCTCACTACATTTAGACCATGATGCAAGACTCACCTCTTTGTCCAAATCATAGTGTGAATTGCAGACTCAGAACCACCTGGCACTTTTCCACCAGCTGTATTTTCCTTTCCTCCCTGTCCCCGAAGTTTACAAGCACATTGTTGGAGTCAGGTAGGGAGTTCTGGTACTTTTGCTCCCCCTGTTTGGGAAGCTGTTGATTTAAACCATGTGCACATAGTGAAGTCTCAACAAGGACATTATAAATGCATGTAATGATGTGACGGCTGCTGGCGATCAATGGAAAAAAAGGGAGGGAGGAGGGGTTTACTGGGTCTTGGGCCAGCTCCTAATGGACAAGCTTCCACATCACAAAACCAAGAACTGCAGCTGCCACAAATCACATCAATCAGCCCTCTCCCCAGAATAGCCAGGCAGCAAATGGACAGGCCCTGACTGAGCTGCTCTTTCCTAACAAGGTTTCACAGGACTCTGGAGTGCACTGGCAAGACAGGCTGTGAGCAAATTTGATGTGCATTGCCCACGTTTTGCCTGCCACTTTAGCATCTTTAACAAATACTACACTAACTTTAAAAAAAATCAGTGGGCCCAAGTTAAAAATAAATTGCAAGTTGGCTTCCATGAGAAAGCAGCCGAGCCAATACCATTTATAGTAATTCAACGTGTCACTGAATAGCATCATTTTTATAAATACACTGAAAGCCGGACATGAAATAACTGGTTAACAGCTCCCTAATCACAAGGGCTTCCTCTGCTACACATTTTTCCTATTTATCCAATGGCTTCTGTTTTATATCTAGTTTGCTAATGGAAAGAGGGGCAGGGGGAGGGGGGGAAATTGGCCTTAAACTGATCCAGCAGATGCACAGAGCTGGGGCCTCAAACACTGGCTTCTTTTCTGCAGCCACCAAAGGGCAGTGGGGGAGAGACATTTCAGCAAAATTCTTTCTCTGCAGTAACTACCACAGAAACACATTTCCCTCTGTTTGTAGCCACTCAAAATAACTGCAGCTCAAATGCCAGAAGAATATTTTGTGCTCCCTGCATTTGGAAGAGAAAGAAATGGGAAAATTCTGAAGAAAGTTCCTAGTATGGTGGTCTCAAAACAGCATTAAAAGGCTTCCAAAAAAGTACACTTTCATAAAGAAAGCAAAACAATCTGGCCCAAAAATATTTGTTATTTAATGATCCTAAAGTGTTTTACAATTATGCATAGGAAATACATCATTTTATAAGATTGTTCATCTTCCAGGCTGTGCAAACCACTCAGAGTTTTAGAACAAATCTCTATATCAAATTTCTTACAAGTGCCAGGAATGCCTTTGCAAGCATGATAGTGTGCAGCACAAGCGGCTATCATAATTTATGAATACATTAAAATAATTAAACAAACTTTCCCCAGGTATGTCGATTTCTGTCTGCACTGCTCAGAGTTAGGATGCACATTGAAGCCTGTGTACTTTCACAGTGAACATCCTGGATTGTGTTACTAAATAGGTGGGAGGACATTTCACATTGGCTTGAGACCATAATGCCAGGAAAAGGTGAAGGATTCACCATCTGCTCAAAACTGCACCTACCTTTGCTCTGTTCACTTTAATGTGCTTGATAAATACTTCAATCTACAAAATGCTTTCAATCTACAAAGGCGGATGAGGGGGACACCATACATACATGCAGAATGTGATTGCAAAAGTTGTCTAAAACTCAAGTCATAGAGGCAAGAAGCAAACACCTGCCTTGGATTCTGTACTCGAGGCCTTTAACTCCCATGAATGACGTTTCACTGCATCCCCTATTTCTGTAGTACAGCATTAGCTCCAGAAACAGGCTTGCAAATCTTATAACCAAACTAAGTCTCTTAACATCAAAACTACGCTTATATTACTTGCATGTCCTTGCAGTCCTCCCTCAACATCTAAAGGGACAGTTTTCTCTGTTTGCAATGACTTATTTCCTAATCATTTGTCAATAGTTTGTCTGTCCAGAGCAGAAGAAAAGACAGTGGTGATAAACATGGGAAGGCTAGTGGCACTGAAATAATCTTCTGTACTCACACCAGTGTGGGCAGGTTCTGGTCTCTAACTTATATTTCTCATTGCTTAAGGTAGCCTGTGCCTAATGCACTTCCAGGTCTGGCTGAAAGGCATTTCTCTTTGCGAATGAGTGAATGTGGGAAAAACTTAACAATGTATCAGTAGGAACTTAGTGTTCAAGATCACTTCAGATGCAAAAACCAAATTAAGTTTATTCACATGGTAAATTTGATCTAGAATTTATGAAGCAGGCCATTTATGGCTAAGTTTTATAATTTCCCCCATAAGGTGTCCTGGCACAATGGAAAACAACACAACTAGCTACAGCCTTGGGAGTGACTGTCTGCAATGCATGACCTTTGCCACCAGTAGAGTAGACAAAGGAGAAAGAAAAGCCAAGAAGCAATTTTCAGTGTAACCATGGACACATGTGAGCCAGGAACACCATGAGATCTGTTCTTTCTTCCCCTTCTCCTGATCTCCTTTCACCACTTGCAGTCAGGACATGGTGTTCACAGGAACAACCCAGCAGGTTTAATTCTGTAACAAACAATGCAGTACTTCCAAGAGTAGAGTACTACTTCTCCTCTTGCTAAAGGCTGAGGAGAAAGACATTACCTGAAGTGGTCAGGACTACCAGGTCAAGCACAGACGCCCTCCTCATGCTAGATAAAGTCAGAGAAGACGGCGGCACACAGCTAATGCCTTGACGTGCTGAGTGGGATTACAAACCAAGGCCTGCACTTTGTATGAAAAAGCAGCAAGCAGACTGCCAAGACCCCTCTCTAAATACATTTCAAAGTGGGTTATTGTGAGGAGTGTGAGCATTATGATCTCAGTTGCCAACAAGTACTTCTGTGGGAAGCAGTTTGCAAGTGGGAATGCATTCTCCCAACAATCCAGGCTTTGACCCATATTTGTTATGTGCAGTTAATCTAAGTGGAATTAGTGCTGATGAAAGGGGCCATATGGACAGCCCTTGAGACAGAAATCTTATTTACCCACAGAAATTTCCATGGCCAGCAGCACTGTAAGATACATCTTATATGCATGTGCCAAAGCCACGTGCACTTCTCTCCAGCTGCCTAAACAAGGACTATCCAACCCCAACTTTCTGTAACATGGAAGGGAAAAATTTTTGTTTTAGGTTCAAGCAAAGTAATTAGAAGAGTTATTCTAACGCATTTTTATACAGCACACAGAACACCTACCAGTGCTTTCCAATTAGTGCCATGTTTGTCTGGGTCGAACAGAGGACATCCAAGAACACACCTACTGGTAGTCTCATAATATTTTCTTCCAATTTCAGAACAAACTCAGTGTGTTAAAAACTAAAATGTGTTTTTCCATACTACAACATATTTGCCTCCCTCTCTTCTCAGTCTACAGTGCTTCTAGTGGTACCCCAGAACTGCTTAGACCAAAAGCTCCAGTTAAAGTCCCCTTCAGTAATTGTGAGAGTGTAACTGAGAAGGGAGAATAAATTCAGCAAAACAGAAGTTATTACTGGACTTAGATTCTACTTTTCATGGAAAGTGAGGCTTATAAGATAATTCCCTTGTGTCCTCACAACGAACATGAATTGTGTCTAGAAAAACTTTGGAGGACACCATGCATATTCTTCACATACAAGATAGCAGCATATCACACAGCTGTCAGAGAAGCATCCCTTGTTAACATTCTTCAGCGTGTTTTATGAACTGAGATTTTGCAGAGAAGAGCAAATAGAATAAGCTGTCCAAAAAACAGTGCAAAATTACGGTATAAGAATAGATACACAGGCAAAGATAGGTGCATCAGGGGTCCACGCACTGACTGAGTAAACAGGAATTATTTTTCCTCTCAGATTATGTCTGCTGGAAGAACTATGGTAGTTCAGGACCCTTTAATTTCTTAAAATGCAATGGCAGATGGCATTAGCAAAGCTGCAGTTGGATTCACTGTCGTTCAGCATGTGTTAGCAGAAACAACATCTGGTGCCCTTCCTTATATTTCTTTAAGTTTTCAAATGGGAACATGCCTTATTTAATTACTTTCTAGCCACTCTACACAAGGCATCCCACACACACTCCTCTGGTAGATTCCTCTGCACGAGTGCAAGTTGAAGTATTACAGCAGCTCATTGCCTTTCATATGCTTTCATGCTAACCACTGAAGGCTAGGTTTGATCACTATTGACAGACAGACACACAGACAATTCAAAACCTCATTGATGCAGACATTCTAAAACTATCAGGCAAGCACAGTGCAAGCACATAATGTGACCAGCAAAACAGGTACAGCTTCAAAGACAAGCAGAAAAATCTCACTGCTTTTCCTGTATCCTGTCATCCCTGACCACCATCTTTGCCTGATGGAAGAACATTAGTCTTTCAAAAGAACATGCAGATAAAGCAGAGGCAACATTAAATCATGAGTTACCCCTCTGTGTATCCCACTGCCATGCTGCACATTTAGAGCCAGACTGCATTTGTCCCTGGCTTCTACAGTCAGAGAGAGGGCTATATGTTTGAGGATATAGGGTAGGGATGCATTTGTGGCCTGTTTGCCTTCAGCCCTGAGAAAAGAGACTGACAATATACTCACTTCCATTTTTCTCCTGAGCTTAGGGGTAAATTGCAATTCAGTAAGGAATGAAACACATTTCTCCAAGAAACAAAGCTCAAGTGTTTACACTGGAGCTTAACCCTCCCTTCCACCAAAGCAGTGCACTGGAACAGCGACGCACCAGGACAGTTAGCTCTTCCTAGCTAAGTGTTTGAGGAACTCCCACTAATGCTTTGTCCAGCCTGAATTCCCACTTGGACAAGGCTCCAAGCACTAGACCTTTTCCCCTCCAAGCAGTAAAATAGTGGTAATATCTCATGCATAAAAAACAACCCCAGTCCTGCTTTTACTTCTTAAGTTAGTACTGTTTCCACAAACTCTGTATCAGATCCTCTGTTTACACTGAAAGATTCTTGGAGAAGTGGCAGTTTCTCCTTTAGCTCCTCACTGGAGCTTAGCTACAAAGAATAATAGTCAAATCTGCACTGGCAGCATCTTCTATGACCAGGCATGAGGCCCAGAGAAAGCATCAAAAATTCTCTCACCCCAAATATTATCCCACGCTTGCTCTGCATTCTCAGTTGTACCATATTCACCTCAGAGGGGTGAGCCTTTGAGTCCATTGATTACGATCACATAGTCATAGCAACACCTTCCCAAAAACACTGCTAATACTGGACCACCCAGAATGGTATCACAATGAACTAATGGATAATGGGATGAACTATCCCAAACCATACCAATACAGTTTGAGATAGTTCATCCCATTATCCACTAAATTCACCACACCAGATTAGCACTGCTGTTTATTGGCTACAATATCTATACAGACAGGGGTTTATGCCATAAGGTCATCCATTCCAAGAATTTAAGCACTCAAAAGGATGGCAGAGAAAAACCAGGTACAGGAAAATTGCTGTACTTCCTCTTCTGCATTAGAGCCCCTTGCAGATGGCCATTCTCCCTCCCCACATCAGTACCAAAAGACTCCTGCAAGTATTGTTTTCCTTAGTGTTCAGGTGACAGCTGTCTCATACATAAATTTGGCTCTAAGTTTTATGCTTTGTGGATAAATGTACAGGTCACACCACCCAGCACCTGACAATGATATTCCTGTTATGTGGAGGTCATAATGAACCATTATAAATTACATCAAAAATTACTTCTTACTGCAGAATCTCACCTAATAACTTATTCACTCTCTCTTATAGAGGTAGAAAGAGAATTGTCACTGCATGACGTAATGTATTTTTTTTTCTGACTCCCATTTAAAACAGGCAGGAGATGTCTCAACAGACAAGACATTAACCAATTCATGTTTGATAACCATTCAAATTGCCTTACTCCTTGATCCTCCTTACCAAGGATCAGTAAATGCTTTACTAATATCAAT
Source organism: Sylvia atricapilla (assembly GCF_009819655.1). NCBI lineage: Eukaryota > Metazoa > Chordata > Aves > Passeriformes > Sylviidae > Sylvia > Sylvia atricapilla. The sequence goes on along the minus strand of NC_089142.1, from coordinate 84,478,766 downwards.
GAATTTAGTCTCAGGGCATGGTTAAAGGGGTCCTCTTTCTCTTAACTCCAAATAAAGAATGAGAATTAGAAGCCATAAAACTACACCTATACAAAACAGTATTGGAAGAGTCACAAACAGAACCTGAATGCCCTGTTTCCAAGACCAGCTTGATTTTTGGACCAACAGTCTCCTTTGAAGTAACCAGGTTATGCAGAAACTCGGAGTTTATTTCCATTGTTTCATTGTCTTGCATAGGAGAGATTCCAGAAGGGATAGTAATCACATCCTGTGACCTCCACAATACTGAACAGCAGCAAAGAAAGTTTGATCCCAAAGAGCTTTTTCATGTCCTTCTCCAAAATCCAGTATTTCTCCATCAATGAAAGCATTACAGAATTTCATATGTATAGTGGTATGGTAGGACTGCTCAGTTACAGAGAAAGCAGCAATTCTTTTAGTGTGGGGCACTGCAGACTACAAATGGGAAAGAAGAAACAAGATCCAAGAGAACAAGGCAGGGCTGATTTTGGTGGTGTTTCCCATGTTCCCGTGTTGATTCCCATCAACACCACTTGAATTCAGTGGCTTTCCTTTTGACTGTTCAGCTGATTCTCCTCATGTGCCAGGCTGATCATAATGTTCTGAGAAAGATACAGTCTCTTCCTATGATTTGCTTTTGAACAAGTTAAAGCACTCTGGTTCTACTCTTCCAAATCCCATTATATTCTGCTTAATAATGATGTAGTTTCTTCCCTCAGAAACAGTAAGTAGGCTCCTCCATTCTGCTTGGTACAAACTTTGTGATCTTCACTGTAGACAAGTGTTTCCAGGGACAAAGAATTCCTGTATGCACAATGGGTATACCGCAAATAAGAAAAATATCTAGAGATGTAAGATAGACACTTTAACTAGCAAAAAAATAAAAGGCTATGAAAAACTGTAGCTGTAACCTTCAGGTTTTAAGTGCACCTTGAACAGGAGTCAGAAAGAAAATGTCCTCTCCAACACCTTGTTAATTTGAAAAAAAAAAGTAAAGAAGGGAGATATTTTTGCTTAAATTCTAACTATGCCAAATGGCTCCAGGAACATGGACAAGAAAGATTATTTGTACCAGTAAGAAGGAAATATGGGAATCTTAAACTGTGTGATTTGTATAGGATGACTACGATGTAACACCATGACATCTAGCTCATCTTTTCCTCAGCATAATGCTTTTCTATTTTCCTTGCCAAAATCATTATTCTTCAAGATGTAAGTTGACCAGAAGTTGAGAGCAGGGACACTGGCAAGTAACTTGCAGGGTAATATGCATTGGCTTCCACTAGAGACAAGATTCCAGCTAAAATGATTACTTGGTCCCTCTTGGCAGGGTTGTTAAAGTGCTACATTTTGCTACTGTAACAGGCCTTTCTAACCTTACTATTTCTACACAAATTTAATATTGATTTCTCTTGCAGCTGCTGCCAATACATGGGCCTGAAATACGGGGCCCCACCGCAGTCAGAACGAAAACGATGTACAATGGAACCAGGGATGGGTTAAAGAAAACACAGAGAAGAACATTGTACTTGGCTGTACAAGTAACTCATGAATACATCTTGAGAAATGTCCTGGATTATCAACTGCAATAAAACTCTCTCAATGAGGAAAACAGGGATGTCCTGGAGAACTATGAGTTCTGGTTTTCTATGTTCACTTCATGCACGGTTTAAAAATATTCCAGAGAGAGAGAGAGAGAGCGAGAGAGTGGCAGAGAGGCAGAGAGAGAGAGAGAGAGTGGCAGAGAGAGGGAGGGAGAGAGACAGAGAGAACACAGCCACAAAAAGCTCATTTTTACTGGTACCTAGAGACAGATTTAAGCACTGCCCCTGTAAGGAGAAAGACAACGAAACACCATTTGGAACATGGATGGGAGAGCAGGGATACAGAAATAAAGAAGGGTTTTATTTGCTTCTTGCTCAGTCAAACTTAAATGGGAGACTGAGAGCCCAGTTGTTAGTTTGAGGACAGCAGTTCCTCCATAAAGAACATATTTGAAGAAAAGAAAATGAAGTAAAGCTGAAATAATGATCAAAGAATGAAACGGCCAATAATTACAGAGTTGTATGCTTAAAAGTGGGCAACAATTTAAAAGTTATAAATCAAGAGACTTTAGAAACAGCTGTAAAGAACTCAGATCCTTTCCTCTCAGTGTTGGCACATAGCATGGTCTTCTCGATCATCTGCTATGGAGTAGTTATTTTGCCTGTCTTTAAGCAACAGTTGGCAATATCTGTGAGATACAAGCCAGAAACAGCCTTTGGCACCCTTACAGCAGTAATTACTTCCTCTGAATTGAGGAAGACTCTCCAAGTTTCCACATAAATTCCCCATTTCCTATTGAAACATAATGGCTCTAGAATGTGAACATTTCACTCCCTCCAGAACCTGGATGTGTTTGAGTAGGAAGAAGTAACTACCCAAATTATTCCTTTATATCTAAAGCAATAGAAGCTCATCATTTTCATGTTGCTATCCTAGGAATGCTGCACAGAAACATAGGATGAATGCCAGCATGCACTTGGATAGAAGATTATTTGGGTTTTTCTTTATATTTGCTTTAGCCTCATCTTGATATCGTTGAAAACTACTTCAGTCTTCAACTTCTTACCTGTTGGTGTTAGGCTGGTATGTTTCCTATTATTTTTTTTCTTTCTTTAGCAACAGCCAAGATTAAAATTAGTCCTTCTAAACTTTGAAAAAAGAAATCTAATATCTGTTGCAAGTGCTTGTTAAGGGGCTGAATTCTGCTTTATCTCAGGCATCTTCTAGGAAGCCTCAACTATATGCAGGGACAAAACACAGTAAGAGTTTAAAGAAAGAAAAAAAAGAATAAGCAACAAACCTTATCTTCCAATCTTCATCATAAAAAATGCAAAGCTACCCATATGGCCCACTGCAAAAGAATGCATTTCCTGGAGGCACTGTGCTGTCTCACTAACGAACACATACAAGATGTACTGTACAGATATAGGCTAGAGGTCACAAAATCCCACTGCTGACCAGCAGAAAAAAAAAATCCTCATATTTCACAGTCAGGAGATTCTCATAGAGCCACATTTCACAACACAGCAGCTGAGTAAGGATTTTTAAAAACAGCAAAAACATCAAAGCATGTTTAAGGTTCCAGATACATGATTTTTGCTCAAAATAAAAACTGTCTGTTCCCACTGTTTAAAGGAAGAGAGAGTTGGATGTGGTTGTAGGTTTGTCCAGTGATGTGCACGCACAGCATCATAGTAGGAAGTTTGCAGATCCAAGAGGCAGAGCACGAGCACATGTTCATACATCCCACAACAGAAGTGACTGGGTGCCTGTTCACACACCCAGGCACACACGTGTTAATCGGGCAGGATGAAGGCAGAAACGCAAGTTCACACACATGCAATTCTTACCTCTCCTCTGTATACAAAACAGATTTAGAGCCTGAATGAAATAGCTTGGCAGTCAGAAAAGAGTGATGTTTCTCATGTAGAAAATACCACCCAAGTTGCAGAAGTAACTTTTCTTGCTACTCTTCCATTTCACGTGCATGTTGGCACTTCATGTGGACATGAAGTCATAGTATATTCCAGGAACAGTTCTAGCCCTTTTTTCTTTCTTTTTCTATTTTTTTTAGAAGGAGAAGCAGAAAGTTTACCAAAATTGGCTTAAACCATGAAGACCAAGCCCCTGAAAGATATGTAGATGCTTTAATCGTGGGACAACCATCCCCCAAGAGAAAACTTGGGAATCTGTGTTCCTCTGAACACCAGCAGAGTCCAAACCACAGTGAGGTCAGTGGATGACTGTGGAAGACAGAGGCTTCTGCAGGCTCTTAAAACAGTTTGCCTGCAACTGTATTAATAACCTAGATTTTCTGACATTCTCAAAGCAATCCAATAATTTCTGATAGAAATAGTGGAGGATTATGTACATTTTGCTGTATATGACAGCATCAATTGAGGCTTTGAAGTGACTCTGTGGGTCTTGGATGGCTTCTCCGTGCTTTTAAGCCACTGGTACTTCAACTGGAATCCAAACAGTACTTTTCAGTGATGTGGCTTCCTTCACAGACATTAATTATTTTCTAAAGCATTCTAATGGAACAAAGGATTGAAAATGTGAATATATACCCTGCCTGCTGGTTGCTCCTACCAATGTAAGATTTTCAATGACCCTAAAACCACAGAATCTAATCTCCAGTTTTCCAAAGCTGTGCCACAGGATCTATATCCTGTCCCTCCAACTTCTGACTAACAGAATAACAGGAGCCCCAGGCATTAAGCAGTTTTTAGCAGGCACCACTGGAATTCCAGGCATAGAATTAAAAGCTGTTTTTGCTTTGTAGTGACAAGAAATTATTCCAGTTAAAAAATGCTCTGTAGCAGGAAGATACAATGACTTGGTCATCTCTATGAGCTCTAAAGATGCAAGAAACTCCCAGCAGAAATCAAATGTTACAGAAACCTACCACTGACAAATATTGATACATCTTAAGCCCAATAGCCTGACTGAGCTGGGAAGAAAGGGCTCTCTGAAGCTACAAAACCTCATTGTCAGAACAGTTAAAGGATGATAGTTATTCATCAATCTGTTTCCAGTCACACAGCTCTGGTGGATTGGTTATTTTTGGTGAGTTTTATGGGCCCAGACTGAAAGCAAAAATACACACTATGCATTGCTTAAAACATTGAGAAACAAAATGGACCAAATAATATCTATGCCAATCTTGCAGATCTGCTACTGCAAATTCCTTATTTATTAGCAGGGTTAAAATGGCACCAAAACATTCAGATCAAAGTGCAAAACTGAGGACAGATATTCTTTCCTAAATATATTTAACCACATGTACCAAGAGGAAAAGAACACTTTATCAAGGGATTGAGAGCAAGTCCAAATAGAAGAACAGTTTGATCGGATTTTCCAACTTGCTGCATTGGTCTCAGTCACACAAGCAACACTTTCATCTGCTTTGTCCTCTAAGCAAAGCTCAGTTAAAAAGCACAACTCCCTTTTATTCTGAAGTCTGCAGACTGCAAGTAATCTGGACAAATTTTCCAATCTCAGACACCACAGGAGAAGGCAAATGATTCCTGGGTCATGCTATTTTTAATGCCTGTCTCTCTTCCATGCCATCACTTCTATGACACTTCTACAGAGGATGACAGCCTTGAAACAGCTTCAGTGGCGAAGATATGAAAGCCAAATACAATTAAAAAAAAAAAAAAGAAAGAAAGAGGTATTAAGTATGTTCTTACTGTGAAGAGTGTAAAGTTGTAGCTTTTTCTTAAGACATTTGTGTTTAGAGGCATAATTTAAAGGTGATGGTCAAAATTTTCACTGCTACTCTTAAGCACTCCAAGGATCATGGGCAAACAACACAACAAAACATCCAAAAATTTGAAGTCCTGCAGGTGGGCACCAGGTTTCAGGATCAAAGGAAGGTTTGCAGACCAGCCAGTTCCAGAAGTATCCTTTGCTGTTTAAGGAAAAGAAATGTGCACTGTGAAACCATTCCACTTTCACTCAGTTCAGTTACATGCTGTTTGTGATCTTTGCTACAATGGGAAGCGGGGGGAAGGAAGAGGAAGAGAGAGAAGAAGAAGGAGGAAAATTATAGCTTCTGACCACCCAAGAGTTTGGTAAAGGTGAAAGAGGTTTTTAGAAAAGAAATTTTTAAGAAAAGAAAAGGAAAAATCTACACAGGATTATCCTTAAGGCTTAGCAGAATCAGCCATTAAATGCAAACAAAAACCTGTTCATCTTGATATAAGAATTATATAGAACAATATTTTTTTACAGTGAGAACAACCTCCACAGGGATATGTTAGAGACTCCATCACTGGAGGTTTTCAAGATGCAACTCGACAGGCAGCTAGATAAACTCATCTAGACTTCCTTTTCCATAACATGTTGGAACAGATTCAAGGTCCTTTTCAACCTGGGCTTTTTCATGAGCCTAGGACCACTAAACTGAGGATTTGGTTAAAACATGTGAGTTTTAACATCAACCCAAGTGCACTACTTCCTGAAGAAGTAATGTGGACCAAGATTGCCAAAAAACCCACATGCAGTCAATTTTGTACCATTGTTAAAATTTCAATGTATCATCTGTCCAGTGGTAACAGACGGCAAAGATATTTCTCAGTGACAATAGGACTGGTTGGGCATTTACATCTGTACTCATGTCCATGCTTTTTCGGCTTTATCACTATTGATTTTGGATTCTCTGCTTGCAGTACAACAGTATTTACATTACTATGATTTTCTGGAGCCAAGAGAACAGGCTGGGTTTGTCATCTATTGCTTTCCAGTTGCCAGTCTTTAAGTCTAGACCACTGAAGTTTACACAGGACACCCCTTTGCTCTGCCAGTCTCTAGAGACTAACTTCCAACTCTCCTCCATGCATTTCCTGCTCTGTCCAAAAACAAGATGAGACAGTTGGAGTCATTAGATGAAAGGGTGATTATTGGTGAATGCTAAAGAGGGTATTGCAAAGAGGTTATGACACATTTGGCCATAGACGATCACATCTCTGAAACTTCAAGTTACAAACAGGTGCACAGATACGGGCACACAGAGGAGCTGAGGTATAGGAAGAACAAGAGACTTTTCCTTCAGAGGAAAAATAAGGAAACATGACATAAGAGAGTGAGGTATTTTTAAATCCACTTGGTATAAGAGAAACTATGGTTATTTCTAGCTTTAACAAAAGGTCTGATTGTGCTGGGTTAAGTCATGGCCTTCTAACTTTAATTTAGGCTTTCTGGGTAAAACAGCGCTGAGGGATCACAGCAGAGCCTTTTGTAAAAGCCAAGCCTGCTTAGAACTCAGGTTACTTATACAGGTGGCTAACACGTTTTTAAGGTCAAGGCACCACAGGTTTGCTGCCACTGATCTCTAAGCTCTCCAGACTAAAGTTACCTCAGATGTGTCTGTGTGCATCCTGCACTTCCCAAGACACTACACTGATGAGCTGCCGCTGCTTTCCATAATTTCATTTCAGCATCAGCTAACATGCATACTAATGGTTAGAGACAGAAGGAGAATAAAAGGTGTTCAGTGCCACACCTATAATGGCACGGAATCAACTGGCATTGCCTCTGCACAACAATAACATTTCACAGAGACATGGGATGTCACCAAAACAGCTACTTGTTTGTAAGTACTTCAAGACCAAAACTTATTGGCCAAGAGTAAGCTTACTGTTTCTGTTTGGATGATGTTCTCTAGAGTGAGTACCTGTTTAAACATCAAGCTTTGTAAATGCATCCACTCTGTGAAGTAGCACAGGAAAGCAGAGATATTTCTCAGCTATTTTATCACAGACTGTCTTACATTGTCTCAAAAGGTGACACGTGAATGGTTATTTTCTTCCTAGGAAAGAATAAACTTCTGGCAAATCTACATCATTTATGCTATTCCTCTACATGGAAGGTTGAGATAGGAGGCCTGAATGCACAGAGATAAGCATAATCTGGGAAAAACGTCAGATGCAGAAGAAGAGGAAGAAAGGTGATAATGGAAAAGTAACCAGAGCCAAAAATTCTGGGAGGACAAATATTTCAAGAGGTCTCAATCAGAACATTAAATGTGGATAAGCAAAACCAGTAGCTGTTCAAATTCAGTAGAAAGACAACCTCTGAAAAGAACAGACAGCTGAAAGCAAAAAATGATACCAAAAAAAAACCATGAGGCACTAGCAGACAGTCATTCAGGCCCAGATAAATATGGAACTCAAGAGATAACAGTCCATGGGAAAAAAACCTACATGAAATGAATATGAATTTTAAGGCTGCACAATTCAGCCAAGTCATGTAATCTGGAAAGGTTGTGGTACTGCTCAGAGGCAGAGCTCTCAAAAACTCTTCTCTCTCTACTTGGCAAGGAATCTGATGCCTGTGAAGCTTCAGCAGAGCGTAGCTCAAGACAAAAATATCATAGAGACAAGACAATATCTGTAATATGGCAAGGGAAAAAATTAGTTCAAAATTTTTGGAAGCAATGGAGAAGATGAGGATCCTTCAAATGAAACTTAAGTCCATGGAAATGGCAATATATGAAGACAACAAAGATGTGAAAAGTCTACATGGGTCACTTCTACATACTCCATGAACCAATTCCATCAATGTGACAGATGTAAAAATTAAAAACGGAAGGAGAAAAAAGGAACACTGAGACATCTGGGCTTTATGGAATCTTTTCTAGGTTGCTTTCAGATAGAAGGTATCAAAAACCAAGGACTGTATTTTAAGTACCCTAAATTTTCATTTGGATAACTCAGATATCTAAGTTCTTGCTCAGTTGGTCAGAAAAAGATAGGAGAAAAACATTCCTGCACAGCATGATTTGAAGAGGTGAGGTACTTGTACATGAACTGTCCAAAGGTCGTGTATCTCTGTGTGTGTGTGTGCATATGTGCACCCACCATAAGGAGGAGTAAGGAGGAGTGAAAGTTTTTCGTGGAACAATCTGAATCTGCTAACCTAAACAAAGAATCTTACATTCACACAAAAGAATGTGAGAGATTAATTTAATCTCTTTTAATTAGGAAGGGAGCTTCCAAACTAATCAACCACTTTTATTGCTGTATTATATTTTTTCATCCTAAAAACTCCCTAATTCAATGGAGTCTACCAGCTTTAGGCTACCAGCTCTTGCAGGGAGAGAAGATACAACAGATTGCCAAATTCTGGGAAATGCCACATGCAGTTGCAACACACAGGGCAAATGTGATAGAAAAATTAGCCCTAAAAAGATAATTATACAGAAATCAATCACATGGACTATGACAGAATAGACTTTCAGAGAAGCCAAAATAAGAGTGCAGACACCAACTCTGATGAGGTCTGGATCCCACCCAGAATAGATAGATGATTCAAAGTTGGGCAGCTAGCCAGTCTTCAGAATCACACACTACGATTCCACACCACACCAACAAACCCAAAAGACACTTAATGAACCAGAAATCCAAGTAACCCATCCTCTGACCTACTGGTGAACTATATTCCCTCCTACCTTATCCCAAAGCCAAATACAGAGTCAGCAAGGCAGGAGTCCTAAGGCCCTCTACCATTCTCTTGAAGAGTAACTAAAGAGTGCAGTAGTGCATAATTTCAAGTTCCATTGGAAAGGTAGACTGAAGTACCGTCAATTACTAATCACTATCTCTGTCTGTATAATAGAACATATTCCTAATTAAATTATAATGATGTTTGAAGTTAAAACAAGAGAAGGAAGAAGACCTGCTTTTGGGTTGTTCAAAGGAATTAGGATAAGAAAGACTTTTTTTTTCAGGTTGGTGGTTATCTCAGGATGCCACTTAGAGATATTTCCTCATTAAAAAAAGGGTAAAGTGCCATCAATTTTCATTTCTCTGGTTACAGAACTGGAACCAGACTGTGTTCAGACAGGTTGGGCAGTGCATAGTTAGTGCTGATAAAGAAAAGGCCCAGTAATCAGTGCCCAGAAGTGTCACTGAAGCCTGCCTCAGGAAAGTTGAGCTCCATTTAAAACCACTTAAAAAGGAAACTCTCTACAAATTAAGACTTGGTAATGAATAAAAGAAGATCAGAGGCAGAACTACATGCTGACTGTGAGAATACTCAGTTAAGGAAATTGTACCCATCTGCAGTCTTGAAATGACAACATGTTCATTTCTAGAAAACCAACATTTCTACTTCACAAGAAGAAAGAGAATAGTGACCAGGTAAAAGCCATTTTCATAAACTAACAGTTCTGTCTACATTTATTCCTCATCTCTGTATTTTATATGAAGCACATATAGCAAGAGGAAGGTTCCTTTTGGAAATATTTTCAAGCAAAGACAGGGTCTGAATGTTAGACTCTATTGGGTTTGTGTGGCAAGGTTTTGGTAGCACTGGCAGTGGCAGCTTCTCACAGGAGCTTCCAGAAGCTTCCTCTGTGTCTGATAGAGCCAATGCCAGCTGGCTCTAAGTCAGACCTGCTGCTGACCAAGGCCGAGCCCATCAGCCATGGTGGTGGTGGCTCTGGGATAATATACTGGAGAAGAGGATAAAAACTGTGAAACAGCAACATCAGCTGAAACGAGGAATGAGGATATGCACAAGAAACAGCAATGAAGACACCAAAGGCAGTAGGGGTAGAAGTGCTTCAGGTATAGGATCAGAGATTCCCTGCAGCCCATGGTGCAGACCATGGTGAGGCAGCTCTTCCCCTAAGCCCATGGTAGTCCACAGGGGAGAAGAGATCCACCTGCAGCCTGTGGAGGTTCATGGAGTAAATATCTGCCTGCAGCTTGTGGAAGACCCCACAGAACGCCCATGCTGGAAGAGGATCCTGGCAGGACCTGTAGGCCCATGGAGAGAGGAGCACACACTGGAACAGTTTGCTGGCAGGACCTATGACCCCGCAGAGGACCAGTGCTGGAGCAGCTCAAAAAGAACAGCAGCCTCCCATGTATAAGACCTCACATGGGAGCAGGGGAAGAGTGTGAGGAGGAAGGAGCAGCAGCAGAGACAATGTGTGATGAATGTTACCCTGTGCTGCTTGAAGGCAGAAAGTAGAGAAACTTGAGTAAAGTGAAGTCCAAGAAGACAGAGATGCAAGGAAGGTATTTTTAATGTTTGGGATTTTTTTCTCACTATCCTCCTCTGATTTGATTTATAATAAATTAAGCTAATTTCTCTAAGTTGAGTCTGCTTTGCCCATGATGGTAATTGGCAAGTCATCTGTCCCTGACCTTATCCCAATCCATGAGCCTTTCATTATATTTTCTCTCCCATGGCCAGCTGAGGACAGTGACACAGGAGATGTGGTGGGCACCTGCCCTGCAGCCCGGGTCACCCCAGCACACACTCACATAATTGATCAAGGAGATAATCATCTTGAAACAGCTAAACTTCTGTCCTGCATAACAAATAGCCTGAACAAAGCTCTAACCCATACCAGTAGAACCAGATTTGGGCCAGCTTTGCTTGACAGCCAACATAAAAAGATCTGGTCTATTTCCCAAGTAACTGTGAGATTCAGTTGTGTTTCAGAGGCATAGTCTTTGTATAGCACACATTAAATATGCATAATATCTACCACGAGATTTTTCCTACCTCCTTACCTGATAACAGGCCATTCTGACTCTGTACTTGGCACTGGCTGCAGTCCATAAGTCAAGGGCAATCCAGCCTTTTACAAACATTAAACACCTTTGGTGGTGTCACCAGGAAGCACGTCAGAAGTGACCAAGCAGTCAGCTGTGTACAAAGCTCCCATGAATATACCTCAAGCACACAATGGGGAAAGATAGCAAAAATGGCATGGACAAGAAGGTCCTTCCTCAGAATGAAAATTCTTCCCACTGAACACCAAGACAAAAATCACCTGGAAATTAAATCTCAGGTTGCCAATACCACAGAGCCTAAAAATTCCCAAACTAGTCAAAAAACAGTGCTACTAAAAATATTATTGTAACTGAAAGTCTCTTTAGCAATAAAACCTTCATAATACTCTCTTTTGACAATTTAACTAGCTTTTCAAGTTAAAGCACTATATCATGATTTGATAAATGGAGATGCCTTTTTTTTTTAAACAAACCATCAGGTTGTTGTCCGGGTTATATAAGAAGTGCTAGATGGTAAAAAAAAAACCCAAACATAAACAAACCCTAGCCCCAAAATAAACACAACAGTATGCTTTCATTATATGCAGATCTCTTTAATTAAAAGAAATTCCTTTTCTGCTAAGACCATGCTACCCATTCTTCCTCATATCACAGCAAAGCTATTGCACGACTTCTGAAAAGAGACTCTCAGCAGCATTAGTGATGCTGTATGCTTACACACTGCTCACATAATGAAAGCAAAAACTTTCTCACGTCCTTTCCTAAAATCATGTATCTTGAGTTGGAAAGAGATCACTGAGACCAACTTTTAGCCCTGCACAGAACACCCCAAGAGTCACACCATGTGCCTGAGTGCATTGTCCAAGTACTTCTTGAACTCTGCCATGCTTGGGGCTGTGACCACAGCCCTGGAGAGTCAGTGCCAGCACCCAACCACCTTCTCAAGGTGAAGAACCTTTTCCTAATATCCAACCTTACCCTCCTCTGACACAACTTCAGGCCATTCCCTCAGGTCCTGCCACTGGTCACCACAGAGAAGAGCTCGGTGCCCAGGCTGCTTTTTCCTCAAAACAACCCACTGGAAATGGATTGTTTTGGCCATTTGCCTTGGCCTTATGAATGAATGGCAACTGCAAGATTTAGACAAACAACTGAGCTGCATTTGCAAGCAAGGCTTACAGTACCATGCACAGTATGCTCAGTGTATCACAAATGTATACATTTACTAAGAAATTAAAGAAAACACAGCAGGAATGTTCATCATCAGGCCTTCAGAGTTCAAACCTGTTAAATGTTTTCAATAACACATTTGCCAGGAGGGTGTTGACAGGTGGAAGGTAACAGCAAAGAATTTTGTCATTCCTATAAGCTGAATGCAGCCATTTGTTTCCTTCTATGGACATTACATGGCCTTTTAAAAGCATATTTATTTCCGGCTCGGTCTGTCCTGTATGAACCTTCTCCCCAGGATTACAGACTGCGAAAATACAACTAATCCTGAACAAAGAGCTCTAGACTTACCAGCAGAACTCAGACTCATGACTCCCTTCCTCTGTTTCTGTGCAACACGTAAAGAGCCAAAAAGAGAGAACAGTGAGAGATTGTTTATTAATTTATTATTGTTTATTAATGTTTGATTAGAGTCCTCAGGAAGCCCCATTTTGGTGTATGGCTGAACGTCAGCCTCCTAAGTCCTTGCAACTACTGACGAAGCATCAACAGCATCACCCTTCACTTTCTTAGTGTCCTGGGAACTCCTTCAGCATCTATTGCCTGCACACAGGGCTCAGAACCCTCACTGCACCTCCCGAACTGAGCCATGGGAGCTGCGCAAAACTCGTGTCATCTCCATGGGAAAAGGAGTGCCTGGATAGCACAGGGAGCATAGCCAGGCATCCTCTCCCAGTTCTGTCACATATTTCCAATGAGAGAACAGAGGTGTACGTATAGTACAATTAATGTCACTTCTTCATCTTATCATAAAATGCAATCAAAGCATAAGGATATATGAGCTAAAAAATGGAAAGATTTTCAACCAGACTAATTTCTAACGTAAGTAGGGCCAATTATTACCATTCTTATTTATAAAATAAGAAAGAACCAGTTAGTGACTACAAGACTTTTTGTAAAACAGAAGAGTATGCTGGGTTCTGAAAAGGCACAGGGCATCTCCAGACCACTCTACTCAATCTATGCTGGCACTGATTAGAGACATTCTTCACCTGTAAATTTAGATTCTTCCTGCTGAGGTTCATTAGGATGGATGAGAAAAGAAAGATGCTGGTTCTGCTTCTTTGAATACAATCAAAGTAAATTTAAATGTATCTAATTATGGTCATCAAAGCATAAGCACCTCATGTGATAAATTATTAAGACTGTTTAAATAAATCTGTTGGAGAAGAGGAGCAGAAATTATTTTGAATTAGTGATCAGGAGACAAGTCCCAAATATTCTTTTGTACCAGTCTGAGGAACTTCATTCCAGGAGGATTCCAGAGTTATCTCACTTGGTAAAATCCCAGCAGCGGAGCAATACAAGGAGTGCAAGATACAGCAAGCTGTGTATGCATACCTCTTAGCTTCAGGAGCAGCAGAGACAATAAAAGTATATTTGAACACTTGCTCTTGGAAAAATTAATGAAAAAATGCCAATGAAAAACTTCTTTGATAATCAAAAACCTCAACATACACAGAAAAATTACAAACAACTTCAAAAGAGCTCTGAACCACTATACTCTCCCCTTAAGGCAATGGAATGGATCTGAACAGAAGTTCCACTACTCTCACACCATCTGCTCTGCCTACCTACTACCTACCTACTACCATATGCTCTGATACAGGAGCCAGACCTTTTGTTTGGGCTTTGTCTCTTCTCAGTCTTTTGTCCTGCTGGACCAAAATTTCCCAGTAAACTTCAGACATCTTGCCTGAGACTGGTACTTCCCTGCAAACAGTCCTGGTTTTGATATACTACTAAATAAAAAGCTGTCTTATAAGAGACATCCATCCTTAAATCATACAACTTTAAGATCAGTAGCAGCATAGTAAGGACAGTATAGGGCAGCATGCCGAATGGACTATACAGTTTTTCTACTGAGTTTAAGGGCATTTGAAGAATCTTTAAGTGATGCCATCAAGTACTGCCCAGAGGGAAGCTGCGAGGGAATAAACTGAGGTCACAGCAAACCTTACTCAGCTCTCTCTCTCCCCTCCTTGCCTGCCCTCAAGTGCAGCTTAGCGTGGGATCCTGACAGCAGGAGGTTCCCACTGCAGGCCTTTGGCTTCATCCCTCCATCAGCCTCCGGCCTCTCAGCTCTTCTCAGGGACTCCCCATGCACTCTGAAGAAGAAAGATCCCAGGCATTTGTCTGGGGCTCTGGGAGCTGCTTGCCTCATTCCTTCAGAGGAAACAGCTGGAAAGCTGCCCTCCAGAACTCATGTGTGAGCTGCATCCCCTCCAGAAGTTTTATCAGCTGCTCATTTCAAGCAGGTTTTTATAGAATAATGGGAGAGCTGGACTGGACGAAAAGAACTGGATCAATTCCTTTGCCTATCCCAGGCACCAGATCTCAAATACAAATCATTCTTCACAAAATCCCCAGTTAAAGTTTTTAACAGATGCAGAAACATGCAGGCCACTTTCTCCCTCTTCCCATCTCATCCTCCTGGCCTCAGAGTTAACAAAAAAGTTACACATACTGTCTGTCTAGGAAAACACAAACAGCCACCTTTTCTTGCTGTTCTTGAGTTCTGTTCTCTTGCAGTCTGAGAACTGACTGGAAAGGCTAAAAAGCTCTCAAGTCTAAAGGATTTATTGAACCAAGACACAATGACACTGATAATGAAGGACAAAACCAAGAGATACACAATTTTAATTATCTTCCCTCTTAGGGAAAAAGAGAAGGAGAGAAAGACAAGAATCCTCTTAGATCACAGGAGGATTGTAAGAAAGAGGAAGAACTATTAAAGTTAGAGAGCAGTGTTGGCATATAACCAAATGGGCATGAATGGGCTATGAACAAATTTAGTTTGGAAATTAGAAGCAGATTTATAAACATCAGAAGAGTGAGGTTCTTGAATGGCTTCCCAATAGGAAGCAACAGGAGCAAAAGCCATTCGAGACAGAGACTGATTAATTAACTAAGGGAATCCTGCAACATAATTTCCTGCAATTACAGAAATGGTGTACTCTGTGACTCAGGAGGTTTCTTTCAGTCTTGCACATCTCATCCTCTGCTGAGCCAAGACAGGATAGATAAATAAATAAAAACTAGAGACAAGGTACATTAAAACTGGAATATTATCAGGGCAGCTAGAATAAGGGTGAGTCTACTTTCTTTATTAAGCAAATTTATGGCAGTTTTTTGAGTGACATTTATTCACCTGTATGCACTTACGCATTTTCAGGTAAAAATTTGGGTCATGAGGGAAGACTGAAACAGGAATATGATCACCTGCAAGGAGCAGGATGGATGTGATCCCTCCCATCCCTCCCATCCCAACCATGCAATCAGTTGACTACTTTGTTAGAAGTTATCTTCACTGACCTGCATTCAGGGGGTTAAAGCTGTCAAAGGAATTGTAAAAAGAGGTAACTAAGTGAGAAAATTAACAAAGAAAATCATGCAAGAAGAATTCAAGTGAAACAAAGAAGTTTTATAGCTGAAAAATGTGTGGATGGGTATAGAAATGATCACTTATCTTTTTCAGACTTTACCAAAGTTTTGCTGGAAAGAAGTCTCTGAAATCACTAAAAAGAGTCAGCAGTGAGAAAGCTCTTCACATTCTATTTCTATATTGAAAAGCCCAGGATAACACCACCCTATTCGACACACAGAAAAACATTAAAACACGTGAAGCTGAAAAAAGCTTGAAAAATATAGCATTGTAACATAAGAAATCATCTGTGAACTCTCCAGTAACACATCAAACATGATGTATTCACTCATTCCCACAAATGGAGTCAGTGTTGATCTATAAGCTGCAGCACAATACTACACATTTCAGTTTCATGATAAGCTGCAGCTCTGTATTACACATTTCAGTTTCATGCATTTAAGCCAGACAAACATTCCCAGGGGATTGAAAGAACCCACTACAGTGAGTTGTGGTTCTATTTTGGATCATATCACAGCATAACAAATCACAGTTTCAGACACTGGGATAAGGGGCTCAATAAAACAAGTAGCATGATAACTTCATGTATATCCCTTCCACACATGCAGCCATGTGTAGAATCACATCCACCTCAGCCCCTTCAACCTGTACTACTACAAAGTAACAATCACTCTTGTACCTGCATGTATCCATTATTCATCAACATATATATTCTTAAATACACATCATTTATGACATACTGCTGTGCACCAGTAGCTATCTAACCCTGTCCCCACACATCCACACTGTTTACCTGATCTGATCTCTCCCATTTAAAAAAAAAAAAAATGCTTAATGCAGAAGTTCTTTTGGAATGTTTTGGAAAACATTCTCTGCTGGTTTTTTATTCATATCCCATACAAAGTGGTCCTCAGAAGCAGAGTTCCTGTATGTATTTGGTAACCCACCAGCTCCCTGTGACTGCTGTCCCACAAGAAATTCTGAGGGCTGTGAATGGTCCCTGTTGGTCTCGCAGATTTTTGGTGTCAAAGCGCTTTGTAAATTAAGTAAGGAGGGGAAAAAAGGAAGGGAAAAAAATGCCATAACTTAAAGAATGAACAGGAAAAACAGCTATATTGTACTGTACCCTGTACTAGAACTCTGCTCCTGTTGATCTTTCCTCTGCTTCCCAACAAAGTCATGTTAAAACATGCAAAAGCATTAAAAAGGAGTTTTTCTTACTAAAACACTTACAGCACCCTGTGCAGATTAGCAAATTCTTCTGAAATATGAAAAGATTTCTGATAATTATTGTGTAAAGGTGAGAGACAAGACTTCCAAGAGAGGGCAAATATTTCTCAGGTACGAGATGCTATATTTTCCTAAAGAATTTTGCACATCAGATGGCTGACTATTCATGTATTTTGTTCTCAAGCTGAGAAACTGAAAATTTCTCTCTGAGCTGTTTTGATTGACTGGGCCTTGAGATATGAAGTCAAAGTAGCAAGCATGAGCATAAATCTCCAAATTTTCACAGCTACTTTCTTGTTCTCCGTACTGTGCTCAAAGTTGAAGCACTGTAGTAGTTTCATTCCCTCAACCTAATTAAGTTGCATTGAAAAGGTAAATAAAACAGTGAAAAAAACAGCTTGTCTAAAGTATGCTTTCATTTTTCCATTTTAATTTCACTTACAAACCAGCCACTTTAAACATGACATTGGATGGTTGGCAAAAGTGTAACATTATTGCCTAAAAACCTAACATCACTAAAACTCCTTGTTTGTTCTTGGGTATTTTCTTAAGTGGAAAAAAAAAAAAAAAAAAAAAAAAAAAAAAAAAAAAAAAAAAAAAAAAGGGGAAAAAAAGAAAAGATTGTTCAATATAAATAAATCCCTGAAGGGCTTCCAACCCAAATGCTTATAGTATTAGACGATGAAAGAACTGTTAGGGAAGTGAACAAGAAACAGGAAGTTGGAACTACCTGGCCAAGTTTCACTCTATAACCTGAGTAGTGTGCCATTAAAAAATAACCAGCACAAAGAGTGAAAAACAGCTTCCAGTACAAATATATACTTTTATGATCAAGTTCTCCATAGACAGAAATTTATTTTCTTCTAGAAAATATGATTAAAAGACAGTCATTGTTTAAATCTCAGTGAAAAGGGGAAGCAGACATCTACGCAAACATAAAAATACAAAGTTTGCATAATATTTAAAAAGAGTATCTCTTTTTAAAAAATACGATATCCTGCCAAAAGGTTTAGTCTACACTACAGTTATTAGGCATCTTTACAGGTACTGCAACAAATGCTGTGCCACTGTCACGCACAGTCCCTCTGTCCCACCCTGAAAGAAACCAGCTGTAGTTCAGTCTTTGATTTCTAGATGAGCTTAATGAAAAAGCCCACATGAAACTTTCCAAAGGGCCTCTGAATCAGGAAAAGAACACAGAGCCTAAAAACACAAGGCTTGTGTAATGCAAGTGGAGCACTGAAAACCCACATTCAATTGGGAGATCGAATGATTCACAGGGCTGGTAATGGAATACAATATGTCCTTCTACCGGGTCACTAGGCTGAATCCATTCTGGATGATAACCAAAACCATCCCATTTGATTACTGCTCATGTGAAATGAATTGATCAAAGCTGTACTGATCAGCAGGCAAGTTTGTCACTTGAAACAAAAAGATCCACAAGGACTTCTGTTGGCAAAACCTAATGAGATTCAACAAGAAGCCATCTCAAAATCTAAATAGTCAGCTCATTGTCGTGGATCTGACAATGCTGGCCAGAAAAAAAAAAAAAAGGAAAAAAAAAAGGAAAAAAAAAAAAAGGTTGAACAGAAAGATGCTAAACATTGAGTTTGATCCACTGACTAACCCAAAACATGCAACTAGAGAGCAGCACTGGGGAAGGTGACTCAGCCATGGTCCAAGGCACCACTTATTCTGTGACTGAACAAAGATATTGCAGTCTTCCGAATCTGTCAGTTTAACAGCTTTCACCCAAAAGAAATTAATTTTACCTTCTTAAAAGCAAAGCAAAAGAAATCTAACTCACCAGTGAAGCTGTCCAAGATTTTTTGAAGATAATAATCCTTCAGCTTACTGGGATCTGCACTTAAAAGACAGATAGGGTGCCAAGAGGTAGCTCAGCCTTAGCTGCCAGTGCACCTTTCTATTCCAGCAAACCCAGCTTCCTGCCTTTTAGCACACATAAATTTGGCACATTTAATCAAGTAAATGCTCATTTTAATAAAGTATCATATTGCCAGAAAAAATATTTTGCTTGCCTACCAGAAGATAAAAAATTGAGCCTTTGGCATGTTTTCTTGGGGAAAAAAAAAAAAAAAAAAAAAAAAAGACAACAAAAATGTTGCTGTCTTAAAGCAAACACTAAAGTTTTTACTTTATTTTGGGTCTGTTTCAGCTACTGTAAAATGTACTAAAACAAACAAACTCCTCTGTCCACCTCTGTATCCCTGCATCAAGTCCTGAACCTAAAATTATATGATCATTTCCAGTGTGCTGTCAAAGGCACATGAGAGTGAAGCACTGGTGTGGGCATGCACATACACGCACACATACACAGTATTTATAAAGCCACTGCTGTAAGGGATTTGGCGTTTATTTTTGTAATTAACTGAAAACGATAACACAAGAGTTTTTCATCTGGCATGAGCTTGGATTTCATCTGCTGCTGGAAAAGATTCTCTTGGAGAAATATAGTTACAGTGTTTCTTCATCTACTTTCCATGGATTTAAAAAAAAACCCCAGAAGTATATGGTCATGCCAGTTACTAAAGAGATGCAGGTAAAGTTTCAGGTACATCTTGATACACATCCAGAAAGAGGCTGCAGAGCTAAACACACACGGGTAACACATCATATTGGCTAAATGACAAAACACCCAGGTGAGAGAAAAAGTGAAGCATAAGTGAAAAGAACTGGGAAGGGCAGTTGCAAAGAGTGTCATTAGCCTTCCTGCTGCCTCTAGATACTGGATTATACACAACGTGTCATAAAAGAGAGTCCATCATTTTATTCTGCCCATCCACATTTCTCACCATGTCACATTTCTCAAAGGGAGCAATGTGTGAGAGCAGGAAACTAAAAGTGATGCTGATGAAGACTTCAGAACTGCTTTTAATCTCTGCTCAAGCTCAGAAGTCAGAAGCTGCACTGTGAATCACTTCCATGCCACACCCCACTCCATTCCTCCCCAAACAGACAATTTGACAAGATGGTAAAAAGCAGCCCTGAGTATAAAACTTATTCTTTCCAATGAAGACACTGAGAAGAGCAGCCCTTACTAAATAACCGCACTGCCAGCTGCCACCGTGTTTTTTTCTTCTCAAATGGAACATTTATATTCCATGGTCTCTTGAATTTATGAAAAAGGAGGAGGGAGGAATCTCAGCAGTACCTTATTTGGTCCCTAGAAAGCTAAAAATTCCTATCTCTTTTCCTGATTTCATGCTACAAAACACATCAACCTGATGCATACTTTTGCCAAATGCTCGGAAGATTATTTCACAGGTTTCAGGGTGTAGCAAAAAGAACAAAAGGGATTTCGCCATTGCTTGAGTTACTGGCTGGAAAGGTCAATGAAGTATTTAAATGTGATAATTTAATGATATGTTAGGTCACTATCATGTTTTTGAAAGCATAATTAAACTGCTAGAGTGCCTAATTTTTTTTAAATAGTTCTTGTTCATTATTATTATTACATTTAAGAAATAATTCTCTCAACAGTAGATTGAGATTAAAGAGAAATTGACATTTTCAAGAATTCTGATGAATCTAAGAAGAAAAGAACTTTGGAACTGCAAAAAAAATAAAAGGAAAAGCTCAGTCATCAATTGTCTCAGGCACAAAATTACAAATGTACATATGTGAAGATGAAAATAAATTAGTTCTTTAGAGGATGCTTATCCACATGAGAATTGACAGATCTGACGTAGTCTCCCTGGGAGAGTCAGGACTAGCTACATAGTTCACTGAAAATATTCTTTGGGGAACACATTCCTGCATTAATTCCTTTCCATATCCACTTTCAGAGCCATTATATCTTATTTACTTTCCTTCATACTCTGTGGAAGTTAACATGTTTTGATCTTGCACAGGACAACATCTTGAGAGGTCTCCACTCATACAGATAAACTGGTCCCATGTGTAATGGAAAATGTGGCATTCCAAATGCTGAAGTAGAGACAGGCAAATAAACCAGACATAAACCCACACCTATCACTGTTCTGTATTAAAAAACTACAAAATCTCTTCTGGAAGAATAAAGCAAGTTACTATGTTACCAGCACAGTCAGCTTTAGATATGAAACTGGGGTTTTAAGTAGGGATGCTGGTTCTGTTATATAAGGCAGAAAGAGGCATTACCTACAACAAACAAGGCCAGATTTACCACAGCTGTGTGAGCACCAGCAAGCCTTAATGACGTGTGGTCACATCCAGCACGTCACAGCACCAGAAACATTCTAAGAGAAAAAACTTTGCAGTAGGCATCATCAAGTAAACTATTATAAGATGCTCAAACATTAATTAACCTGAAGCTCTGTGAAACAATGACCAAAAAATTATACTAGAAACCAAGCTGACAGTAATTTGTTGAGTAATCATGAGTCTTGCTCTGGCTAAACTCACTTAGCAGAGCTACTGTCAGTGTAAGCAAGTAGCAGACAAGTGCTTCAATGGCTGTCACAGAATTTATAGCTCTGCCAACACACTAAGGATCGACTGGCAGGTAAAAAGATTCGTAGTCTCTAATGAAAAAAGCTATTCAAGGAAGCTCCATTTCTTTAATTTAGCATAAATACAGGTGGAGGATCCCTTTACATTTTAAATATCACATGCATATGTCATATTAAGCTAATTTTTGGGGAACTCTGCAGGAATTAATAATGACCTCAGCATCAGCCACAGATAGACTTTTAGTGTTGACTCTCAGGTACAAAGTAACTGAAAGAAAAACACTCAGGAACAAAATAAAACAAATACTAAAGTGAATTTCCAAACAACACAGTAAAAATCGGATCTGGCAAATCACATTACCATCTCCATTTGTGAAGAAAAGATCTTAATTTGAAATATAGGCAAGTAGCAGAATGAAACTGAAACAACTACAGCTACCATATTAAACATGTAATGTAGACAAAAAGTGGGTTTCTGAAAGTTTTAAGAGCTTAGCTGGACATCAGTGATGGTGGAGGACACACTTTGAATGCAGAAATTAGCCTCCTAAGAAGGCAAGCATCTGCTAGGTTCAAATGTGTCTCAGAGTGTCTGACAGCTCTATCATTTTCAGTGAACTTGCAATCTGCTTGAAGAGAAGTGAAAGAGATTCCTCAATAAGTTACTGAGGCAGTAGCCAGACACCTGACTAATGCCCACTAGTTCAGAGAGGAACTGAATAGGGAAGGAAATCTTTCCTCTGATCCAGAGCCATTCATACCTGGATGTTGAATGAAGCATAAGGAGTATAAAGAAATGGCTGTTTTTCTCTTGCAAAACTACTAACATCACAAAGATGCACCGCCACACAGTAAGTGTTTTATTGTCTCTTGCAGGAAAGTTGTCTTCTCTTCACAAACTCCACTGATGCAACAGAGGTCGCAGAACTCCAAACTTTTCAATGAGGCATAATAATTGGTAGTCAGAATGACTGCGTTCCATATGGTCATTCAGTTCTTTTAATCTGCTTTGCCCAGCATGTCTCACATTAAGGACTCAAAACCTGCAAAACTTTCCACTCCACTGCAAGTGATTCGTAAGTAACAGGAATACAGTCAGACAGAAAAGTCCTGTTCAAGGCACAACCAAAGCCCCAGGTCACAATAGAAACATCAAGTTCTAACGGAGGTTGGATCAGAGGGGGAATTGACAGCTCTGGTTCTTCTCTACTCACAAGACAGCTACATTAGTTAAAATAATACCTTCAGTCCTTTTAAAGCCTTTGATTTAAGTAAACTCAAATTCCTACTTCACAAAGAAGAATATTTTGCACCCCAGGTGATACATAAGCAAGTACACACAAACACACAAAGGTAAGAACAGATTATTGCTGCATTAGCTAACTCTTTGTTTATACAGATGAAATAAGGCACAATTGCCAGCCTCTTGCAGTGGTACTGGGACTCCTGTCAGGAAACCTGTATACCTGGACATGACCCTTCCCCTTTCCTCAAACTACCTGACAGTATGCTATTCAGTCATTAGGGTTTACAGGTCTTATGTCACTCGTAGATCTCTAACCTCTGCTGTACATCTGTACTGGATACAAAGGTTATGTTCCCACGTCAGATGTCCAATTCCAGTTTGCAACTTGATCAACACTGAGTGACAGTTCTGCCTCATCTTCCATACCACTACTGAAGTAACATTTCTGTCAAGAGATTCCACACTTTCCCTCCCCTTCTTGATCCAGGATGACTCCACAACACACTCCAGAAAAAATAACAAGATCATAACCAGGGTCTAATATATTTCTCTTGGTATTTCAGATCGTCTCGTACAAAACAACCAACCAACAAAAAAAAAAAAAAAAACAAAAAAAAAAAACCGTAAGGGAATGAAAGCTTAAAACATTGTCTGCTCCAACTTGATGCTACGTACTACAGCTTTGCGCTAGTGTGAACAATTGCTGGTTTAATGGTTTAAAACATCTCGCCCGCAGTCGATGTTCCCCTCGGATTCCCACCAGCTCCCCGTTCCAGGGAGGCCGACGCCGGGTGCAGCAACAGCGCCCTCTGTCCGCCGCGAGGGAAATGGCATCTCCCGCCTCTGCCCTCCCCGGGCTGACGATGGATTTCGTTAAACTTAAACAAACATATACAACATTTGCCTGGCAATACTTAGGCGCCCAGATTTACACTGACAACACAGTTTTTAAAAGTTCCTTCTCACTGCTGTACAAATCTCGGTGCGTTTAAGACTTCAACACGAGACTTGTGTTTACTCTGGGAAAGTACATGACAAGTCATTTCAAGCTTCTTGAAAGTTGGGGTTTGTTTTGCCGGCTTATTTGTTTGTTTAAAATCTTTAGTGATGTCCTGAGGAAAAGCCAATTAAAAGTCTTACAAGCTTTCTGTCCCCCACATACAAAAGCACTTGCTGGTTTCTCCTTCCTCAGCTCCTGCAGCAAAGCTTCTATGTTGAAAGAGGATTTCAAAAACAGGAGCACAAATACTGACGAATCGTCAAAGTTGTGGGGTTTTTTTACACTTTTATTTTGCCTCCATGTTTTCCCAACTGTTCTGCTTAAAAGAAAAACAAAAAAAAGGAAAAAGGAAAAAAAAGCTTGCAAAGAACATTACAGATTAAGAGACTGGAAAACTGCAGTCCAAGGAAGAGGATGTGACTTTAGTTTGACTTACCAATTTTATCCAGATGTATATTTTCCTACTTGCTTTTTACAGCGGCTGAGCTCAGTACTCAGGAACGTCCATCCCGTGTCAGGGAGCCAGGCAGAGCGCTGATCCCCACGCTGGATGCTGCTGAGCGAGCGGAGCTGGGCTGCCTGCTGCTGCCGCTCCTGCTGCAGCGGCGGCTGCTGCTACTACGTGCGCTCTCTCGGACCCAGACCAGGAACTGCTTCCCATTCCCCAGCGCCGCTCCAGCGCTGCGGGCTGCGGGAGGCAGGGCCGGCCCCTGCTACTGTGCTGCGCTCTCTTAAAGGGCCCCCGCCGGCCCGGCCGCGCTCGGCCCCGGGAGCCGCCGGCGCTGCTCGGGCGGCGCTGAGGGCGGGAGCGCCGGGGGCGGCCGGGGGGGCTGGCCGCCGCGATAGCCATCGCCGGGAGCGAGGGACGCTCTCCTGCGTGCCTCGGGAACAGGAGCGCTCTCCCACACAGCTTTCCGCTCGAGGCTTTCCGGTGTGGCGGGTGCGATCCTGGCTCCGCGGGGCCGGTGGGGCAGGAGGCGGCGGGGCCCGCTCGGTGCCCGGGGCCGTGGGCGCAGCGCGCCCTCGCCAGCCTCCTGCTCCGTGACTTGCACCGCGGGACTCTGTCCCCAAACCATGGTCTGCAGCGGCACGGGCATGAGGGATTTCCCCTGATACTCACTCAGTTCAGTCTGACCTTATGGGACTGTAGTCCCGATTTAACTAAATAAAAAGCCCTCATTTCCTAGTTTTTCCTCTTCATTCATTCTCCAGATAGCTCTAATCCAGTGTAAACCACTGTTTCTGACTTCACTTTTAAGTGTATCTTTTAACTGTATCTGATTTTAATAGCTGGATTATTGTGGGGGAGTTGTCTGCCTGGTGTGTGTTGCTGTCTGCAGTGGAAGAAACCGCATTATCTGTTAAATGGAAACACTGAAATTCAGAGACAGCAACACCATCTGCAAAATCTTCTTTCTTTTTAATTCATGGAAATACGTGGTTTGCTCTTTGTATGTGTAAGACATTCATTTTCATTGCAATAACTGAACTCTCATGATTACAATACCAATCAACACATATCACAGGGCAAAGTCATATATATACGCACACAAATAGGGGTACCTTTAATGACACATCCAGAGAAAGCAAGCTACAGGGGGAAAATGCTGCCTTCAAACTCGCAGGCCAAACCAAACAAGATGAGGCCAAGTTGCCACTGTCCTGTCCTCTTTGCTTTCACTTAAACCAATGCACAATAAGCACAGAACAGGTACAAGCTGCTTGCAAGCTGTGCCTTTCTTTCTGTTTCTTTGGTCCTATAGAGAAGAGCATGGACCAAAAACTGAAGAAAGAGTTTTCTAAGAGCAGAAACCAAAAACTGAATGCAGCCCTTTTAATGAATGATAATGACCCATCACAAACAGCTCAGTAGGTTCCTGCTAACTACTGGCATGTATACCTTCTGCCCTGTAAGCCATTTGGCCACATGACTGCAATATTCATCACTGTGAGCCTTGTATGAAACCACAGGGACCCATCAGAGTTCCTCTAGTATGAGCTGTACTAGGCTCTTGCCTTTCTCAGCATAAAGCCTGAGAAAGTTTCACATTATTTACACATGCAAACTACGTATGATGCATGGTAGAAGAGATCTTAAAATTCCATCAGCCGTCCCCTCTGTTCACACATTCCCATTGGTCTGTTAATCCTCACTTCCCACTCACATCTCTAGCTACCACTTTTTTCATCTCTTCCTCTAAGACCTTCCCCATTCACTCCCTCTTTCCCCATTCTGCATGTCACATACTTCTGTAGCTGATTTCCACCTTTTGAGCTCCTCTAAATACCTCAGCCCCCCTCGAACTTCACCTCGAACTTCACAGTTACTCATTGGAAGAGGAAAGAAAGGCCTGAAAGGAAACCTGGGAATGATTAACCAATTGCTTCTCTTGAATCTCTCTGTTTTATACAGCAAAGGTTCTGGAGCCAGAGACCTGTATCTAGCCCTAGAAACCAACCTGCAGCAGCAGGCCAAGACACAAGGATTAGGTGTGCTCACATTACCAAGGCCATCTCCCTGCTCACAATTCCACACTGAACCATTTATTATGATAAAATGTAAGAAAGATAAATGGCCCTTGTCCATTAGTTAAAAGTTAGCAAAACACACATCTTAAAAAAAAAAGCTGGTCATCCATTTGGTGCCTTAGCTAAGGTTTTTCTGA
Organism: Sylvia atricapilla; assembly: GCF_009819655.1. Taxonomy (NCBI): domain Eukaryota; kingdom Metazoa; phylum Chordata; class Aves; order Passeriformes; family Sylviidae; genus Sylvia; species Sylvia atricapilla. The sequence continues at coordinate 84,452,453 of NC_089142.1, read as the reverse complement.
TATGTTCAAAGCAGGCAGAGTCTGTCTACAAGACAATAGGGTAAGGTGCTGCAGTGGATGGGAAATTGAATGGCAAAGATAGATGCCAATGATGGAGAGAAACTGGGGACTGGGGAGAAGCTAAAGTGATGCTCCTCTGCTCCTTACGCACAAAACAAGAACATGGAAAACACCAGAAAGTGCCAGCAAGAAACAGGCTTCTGCCACTGGATGAATGATCTAACCACCGTAAATGTTAAGATAAAAAAGGAATATCTGCATATGTTGCTCCTTACTCTCCTCATAATCCCATGTGAAAGCTGGCCTCCTCTCACCACAGCATCTGGATGTTCCATTGACAGTGCATTGTCTCATGGCTGCAGCACAACTCCTGTTTTCTATTACTGGCTGTGGGAGAAATGTGTGGTATATTAAACAAGGACACAGAATTTTAATTCTGCTGCATGCTTCAGTATTTAGTCAACAGTAAATGAAACTAGATAATAACTGATTCTTTCTGTGACTCTGTTCGCTCAGTTAAAACAAGGAACATTAAACTCTGGTGTTACATAATTCAATACTTGCATTAGTAACAGCTTGGAATAGAAACTGATGGAGAAGCCAGATTTTCATTATGAAATACTGAACTGGAAATACCTCAGACAAAACTGAAAAGTGTTGCAGTTTGCAAGTGTTTGATTCAATGGTGCACTCCCCTTGCACAAGAAGTGACATTTAATATGAGGTACTTTGGTGTCTTAGCTTACAGGGGACAGCAAAACCAAAAGTCCTGCCAAAAGTGCCAAAAAGAAAAAGGTGTGTCTGTCTCTCTGAACAGTGTAACACATAATGTCTGCTTTGCAAGACAGCACAAGCATACCTACAAAGGCAGCTCCTTCTCAATTTCGGAATAAAACTATTAAAGAAATCACTTAATTTCATAAGAATTTCTAGGTTCTGAAGACCAAGGTCAAAACCAAAAATGCTGTAGTATTATTTGTGTATAACGGCCCAGAATCATAAGGAAAAGGGGAAAGGAACATACAAAATGAAATAATTTGCTGCTCAAAACTGTATTCCTTTTAGAAGCAAAAGCTTTTCGGAGATGTTGCTCCACCTCTGGAGATATGAAGTGTTTGTTAGATCCCTCATCAAAACAAAAGGACACGGGTATATTAATCTAACCACAAAAGTGTCCATTGTGAGAGGGGACCCAGTGCCAGGCTGCCTGCTCTATCTGACAGTGAGAGTAAACACCACAGCTCTGTGCGCTTGGCTGTGTGCCTTGCCTGACACCACCACCCCGTGCAGCCACAGGGTCAGCAGCTCAGTCACCACAGGGTACAGGACTAACAGGGCTTTTCTACCCTCCCATCGTTCCTGCATGTCTCCCAGTCTCTGAAATGGCACACAGTGTTTTGAGCATCCGTCCAGTCTGAAATACAGGGCAGTATTACTTCTATACACTGACACTGGATGCAATGTGGTGGTGGATCCATCACTATGGTCACTTATCAATGAACCACACAAAATTCTGTCCCCTATTGTGGAGGGGCTGAAATGAGGCATATATAGTCAATATAATAGAAATGTATTTACATTCATTTAATTTAAATAATCCTCCTGAAATTATTTTTAACTTTAGGCTGAAACCACACCATCAGATCTAAAGGCTGGATTTAACTCTCACTGACTGCCAGATGAATAAGGACGCTGCTTCGATTCAAAGATACATGTGTATATATATCAATACATATGTGTGTGTGTGCTTTTTTCAAATTAAAGTTTTTCAATTCTAACCTAGCCAACATCTTTAATGTTGTTGATACATCATTTCGAGAACCTGCCTTGAACTTTTAAAAAGTAAAAATATGGACAAGCTCATCTGAAACAGCATTTGTTATTATTTAAAATTTAAACCTGGAATGCCACAGGATTTTTTTTTTTTTTTGCACTTGATGAGCCATAATTATGAGCCATAATGAGCCATAATGCATATACACATTTGTGCATGCAGGTATGCATTTACACGAGTATATTCATGCAGATGTTTGAGTGAAAGTGTGACAAAACTTATTGCTGGTAGGGTTAGCTTGCATCTGAGTTACTGCTGGTGTTATTTTCCTGCAGCATTCTTGACACTGTGGAAAAATATGGTTTTGTAAGATGCCACTACAAATCCAGCACAAACATTTATTTTTGGTGAATTTATTTTCTCAATTAAAAAAAATGGTTAGGAGTAAATAAATAAATTTGATCCATAAGAATTGCACAGTTAATGAAAAGTACAGCATTCAGTATGAAGATAATTTCTTGACAATGCCTGAAATCAATGGACTAGCTATCAAGCTATTTCTACCAAATGTTATCAAATGAAAATATTTGGTTTCCATTTCATAAAATGGCCCACACCACAAGATTTAGGTCAACTAAAACTGCATTTAAATCTGTATCCATCATAGTAAGATGTTGGTATGCACCTTCCTGGAGGCAGCACATTTCAATTTTCACTCTTTTCCCTGTGTTTTTCTTGTGTTGTTCACAGCTCCTTGTCTTTTACTGGCTTCTCAAGCCCATTAAACTCTTGCCCCTGTATTGGTTAAGATTTAGTGAGTGGTCTGCACAAGTTGTATGCTGGCAGGGGAACATACCAGCCTGAAAGAAAGAAAGAACATCAGTATTTGCTGCATCCTAGGTAACAACTGTGTAAAGAGGAAAGGCATCTACTTTTCAAAAAGAAGAAGCTTAGGAGCTTTTGGAAAGTGAGTCATCTTTACCTCAACTGGTAGTAAAACGAAAAAAAAAAAATGAAACTTCTACAGGAGTTGTTTCTTTTCTCTCTTTAGTTTTGCTTGGTATTTCTCAAACATCTTCAAAGTGAACCTCTGTTTTCAGATAACAGCCCAACTCAAACCCACATCCCTGAAGGCAAGAGAGACAGAAATCAGACACAATTAGATTAAACTCCCTGCCACTAAAACTCTTATCATCTGAAGGCAATTAAAAGTTACCAGTCCCTGACAACTGTAAGTCCAAGTCAGCAACTTCATCATGGCTGCATTTTCCTCCCTTGAAGAAATTTGTCTTGTGTTCACACCTAACACCTTATGACCATTTTGAACTTCTTCATGATATTTTGCACAGACCACAGCTTTAGAAAAACAGTTGTTCAGCTGAATTTAATTTAGCAAACTAGAGAGCACTGATTTGTGAAATGGAATCTTTGTCTGCCTTCCCCATAATTTTTGAATTCTGCCTTCTATTCCATATATATTTTCCCCATGTTCCAGAGGAAGAGTTTTTATTTTAAAAATCTCTGTTCTACCAAATGGTCACCTTACAGACAGATGCAGTATGCAGACAGGTGATCTGTATCACAAATATTATTATGCATATGTTGTTGTCTAAATTTACTGAATATGTGAACTAAGGTGGCTGGCATGAGCTTATCCCTAGTCAGCTGTTCCAGTCATGGTCTGCTCAATGACACTCGACAATGTTTTTCATTTGAAGGATTTTTTTTGCCTTTTTGAAAAAGAATCCAAGCTGACTGAGCTGCACTGCAACAAAACTTCCACTAATAGTAATTTAAAAATAAGTTTGAGTTCTGAATGATCAGGGGTTGTTTTCCTTCTTTTTTTTTCCCTGATATATGCACATGGACTTGTTTAGCTGCATAGAGGAGGGGGGCTTGGGAGCCTTTTTTAAGTTTTGGAAGTGATATGGGAATACCTGATGTTGTATTGACCATAATTTAATTAACAATTACCGAGATCAATATGTCTGGGTCCAACCAGAAAAGGGCATAAGTACATTTAGAGGTAAAGTCAGTCTCTAGCTGTGAAGACAGAGATCTCAGTGACTCCCAGGAAAATCAAAGCATTATCTATCAAAGGAACAGAGAAATGGAAAGGGAAAGGCTATTTCCACTTCTTATTCTGATACAGGATCTAGGCCAGATCCTTTACTCTGGTTGACTACTGGTTGACACAATCCCAAAGTGAAACAGTAATGTCGGTTTTTAAACTGCCCTTGTAACTCTGTGGTCTATAAGCTGACGGAGGTATGTTAAGACCCTAGTGCCAATAGAACAGCCTTGGGATTTTTTAAAATAATACTTGGCTACTATTGGATCCTGAAACAGCTGCTCAGCAGGCAGGGAACTCCAGCTAAATATCCTCCTTTTTGTGGAATTGGTGACTGAGCTGTCCCACTGCTCCTATTCTACCAAGAAAACTCACTTCCTTTGAAAATTATTTCAATACAGCCAGTTCTTCGTGCTTTTAAATGCTTTGTAGCATCTCAGGGGAAAAAAAGTACCTGGAGCAAAAAGTCCTGGCTCTATCAGTAATGCTGCACAGAGGACAACATTTGCTTACTGTGTATTGTTTGCAGAAGACCTAGAAGAATTAGTTTCAGTTGCTGTGTCTTGCTAAACTCTGATTATTCATATTGTTGGAAGTTTACATGCAAACTAAACAGCAGCAGTGATCCCCTAGTAAGAAGAAGAAATCAATTAAGAAGGCAGTTGACCTCATTATAGCAATTAATTGCAAATGACATTTATTTTCAGTATTTGATAGCCTAGCTCTTTATTCTGGCTGTTAGGGCTTTGGTGTTTTAGTCTAGTTTGGGTTTTGGTTTTTGTTTGTTTCTTTTGCTTTGAGGTTTTTTGCCTCCCCTCTAATACACCACTCTTAACCTGCCCTGATTTTTCTTAGACATATTTTTTCATCACATGAATCTGTCCTATTTTGTGACACACACTTTCCTGAAAGAAACTTGACCTTCTTTACAGGAATTCCTGTACACTTAGGAGTCCTGGAAATGGGACAACGTTCCTACGGAAAGGTGGCTCCTTACTTCTAGGCAAAGGATGCTGACTTGCTTTCTTGGAAATCTGCTTGACTGTGAGGGTGAGGGCAGGAGAGAAGAAAACCATCTTTGTTGTACTTGGCAAGAAGGTTAATTTTACAGGGAATACAGAGCACCCATGCTCCAGTGAGGTGTGAAGTAGTATGTTCATGATTACCAGAAGGCAGAGTTGCTCCGGAGACAAAAAATACATTGCTTTCTCTCTGAAGCAGTTGAGTGAAGAGGGACACACCCAGGTTCTGCAAGCATTAATTCCATCCTGGCAGTCTGAGCCAGAGGGAAACTTGGTGCATGCCAGGGGAGCAGCTCATATTTAACTAGGTAGTGGCCCAGATTCTATGCAAGATGTTCATGCACAGACTGGGACCCTCAAACCATTGTTTGCCCCTGGATCACTGCACATGCCAGAGAAAAAACTGGTCACCTAGAGGGATGTAGCTAATTAGGAATGAATTAGACAGCTTTTCAAAAGACTTCAAAGATGTAAAACAATAATGTTTTAAAATCATGGGGAGTAAATCTGTACCTTTTGAATACATAACCATACACATATAGAAAACTGGACCTGTGAGCTAAACATCCTGTTTTGTTTCACGTGACAGAATCTGAATTTAGCACTTGTATTTTTTGTATTGGTGTCTGTGAGATTGTAACAGCTATGGAAACTATTCATAGAGAGACAGTATCATATTCATGAAGAGACAGTATCATGCCTATGGAGAAAACCACAGGAAACTTACAATTCAAGTTTTTCAGAAAGATGACAGAGCTTAAGCCCTGAGCGCTGATTTGCCACTGCCCTGCTCATTCACATCAGGCACCTTCTTAACTCAGGCACACTCCACACTCACATTACACTCATGTAAATACTGCTGCACAGTTCGTGTCAGTAGTGAACTGGGCCATGAAACTTCACAGCATTGCTTCACAGATGGTGCAAATACCACGGGAAGAAAAGGTTTCACATTGTTTTGTCTCTGTAAATGACTATTGCAAGTCTACAAGAAAAAATAGAAAGGATACTGAAAATCATGAGACACTAGGTGTAATTAGGCTTCATGAACTAATTGGATGCACAAATTCTTAATAGAGCAAAACACTGGAGTATTCTAAATTGCACCAAGGAGGAAGATAGAAGGGAGGGAGGGAGGGAGGGAGGGAGGGAGGGAGGGAGGGAGGGAGGGAGGGAGGGAGGAAGGGAGGAAGGGAGGAAGGAAGGAAGGAAGGAAGGAAGGAAGGAAGGAAGGAAGGAAGGAAGGAAGGAAGGAAGGAAGGAAGGAAGGAAGGAAGGAAGGAAGGAAGGAAGGAAGGAAGGAAGGAAGGAAGGATAAAATAAAGAATGTTACTAAACTATCATTTCCATTAAGTCTATTTACTAGCTTACAAGAAATGCCTCCAGTTTAGACTATGATTATAATCAAAACCAAGTTAATATGTTGGTCCTCAGACAGAGTGATGGCATGACTAACATTTGTAGTACAGCCTAGATACAAGTTCTGTTCTGCTGAAATGGTGATGGGGTAAAGACTCCAGATGGGATTGGAGGGTACAATTCTTATGCCATTAGGATATGTGCTGCTTCAAAACACACCTTGTTTTTCCATTACTGGGGCTTGTGAGGCCCTGTTTGCTGTAATGTTACTCAAAAGTTGAAAAACCAACTTGCCACCTTGCACTGTGCAGAAGGTTCCTCTTCCCAAGTGAGTGTAAGTAACATCATACATTTTTAAGAAAACAAAATGGTAGCTAAAATAATTTTCCCTGGTATTCTGTTCCTCTTCCATTTCCCGTATGCAAATCGGAACTAACCTGAATGATCTGTGTAGTTTCTGACTCACTCTTCTCTCTCTCTCTTTGTAGGTCTCTGTTCAGTTCAGCTCCTCACTGTGTAGGAAGATCCTCTCTTCAGGTGAATTAGTACAGCTTTGACTGCAGAGATAGTCGTCTGGAGAAACAGTTGCAAACAAATAGGTCTTTTTAGCTTTCTCACAATATAAAAGGCATCTCCAATGTTTTTTTCACTTTCAAATGAAACTACAGAAGAAATATGTACAGAGGTTCCTAAATGGTCTCTTTTAATTTCAGTGCATGGCTAGTCTTCTTCACTGAAGCACTCAGCAGTGCTCTTAATATACTCTACAATCAAGTCCAATATGAATATCTCACATGTACCACTATATCTTTAACACTGATTGCATCTGCACTGCAGACAAATTGTTGATTTGTTACTCTATAGATTAACTTTGAGTATAGGGACCATAAGTAATCATTGATAAAGAAAAAGAAACATCTATTTTTCTGCACAGTGTGATTAACATACAAAAGATGGTTTTCAGATGGTACAGAACTATTGGCTTTGTCTCTATCAGATGCTCTAGACAGATGATTTCCAGGATTTATAAGGAAATCTGTTTTGAATTATTTGCTTTTAACATTCAGCTAATTTTCTTGTTGTTGGTTTTTTTCATTATTTTTTATTAAAGCCAAATGAGTGTGCTCCAGGACATTCCACAAATGCTGCTGTACTGTCACTTTAGGAAATACCATTAAGGTGACCTTTTCCTTGTTTGCTTCCCATGGTATTTAACTAAACTGTTTTAAGAGAAACATCATTAGAATTGTCAATTTCTCCATGTGTGCCTTAAGGTTATTCATAGAAACTGTAGTCTTTGGGGGATAACAGAAAAACAGGGGTTTCTTTTTCCCTTATTAACCCCATGAAGTAACACTATAAACTTTAACACAGATCTATCAACATTAGCCAAATTCAGGCCTCTTTCTCTCTCTTCTTCTCACCCCCCTGTAAGTATTTGATACCGGTGAAAGACACCACATTAGAATCACAAGAGTTAAGTCCGCCACCCAACCTCAAACTGTATATAGCACAGGAAGCAATTCCATCTCTCCCACCCCTCAAAAAACCTTCCACTACAATTTCCAATTTTTGTTCCGGCATCACTTATTTCAAGAAGGTGTGCAACAGTACATCCCAAGTAGTCCTAGGACTCAAATAGTAAGTGCCAGCTATGATCACAATTCTTGAGTGGCTTTAACTCAGCCATGAGAAAAAAAAAAAAAATAGGTATCACAGAGTGCAGAACACAGTTAAGGCTGGATGAGACCCCTGGCAATCATCTCCTCCAAACCTTGTGCTCAAAGAGGGATCAACTAGAGAAGGTTGCCTGGAGCCCCATCCAGTCAGGTTTTTTAGTATCTCCACATATGAAGCCTCCATCATGTCTTTTAGCAACTTGTTTCGGTGTTTTGATCACACACGCATTAAATTATTTTTCTTATGTTTACATTCAATTTTTTATATTTCAGTTTGTGCCTGTCAACCTTCATCCTGCCACTGGGCACCACAGAGAACTGTTTGGCTCCTTCTTCTTTACTCCCCACAACAACAAGTATTCATATATGTTGATAAGCAGTCCCAGGTCTCTCAGTCTCTCCTCATATGTCAGATATAGCATATTTAACCATATTTGCAGCCCTTTAACCATATTTGCAGCCCTTTATTGCACTCCATCCATCTCTTTCTTGCTCTGCAGAACCCCAGAACTGGACACACCACTCCAGATGTGTCCCATCAATGATGAGCAGAGAGGAAAGATAATTTGTTTTGACTTGTTGGCAGTTTTTCTTAATACTGTCCAAGACTGTTGTCTGTCACAGTGGTATAGTTCAGACTCATGTTCAAATTGTTGCCTACCAGAACTTTTGCACAAGGCTGTTTTCCAGCTGGTTTTTTCCAGCCTGTTCTGATGCATGACGCTTTTCCTCCTCAGGAAAAAGATTTGTATTTCCCTTAGTTGAATTCCATGAGATTCCTATTGAGATGCCTCCAAACAGCAGTACAACCATCTGGTCTATCAATTTTCTTGCCATTTTCATGTTGTCAGCAAACTTGCTTAAGGTACAGTCAGTCCCATCATCCCGGCCATTAATGAACATGTTAAACAGTTTTGTATCCCAGAACTAAACCTGGGATAATTTGTGTGGCCTGCAGCAGATCTGTTTGATGCTGACCACAGCCTTTTTAGCCAAGCAACTCAGTTAGCTACTAACCCGTGTCACTGATCACTTATCTAGCCGACAGTTCATTTACATAATGTCAATAAGGACATTATGTAAAAGTGTCAAAAGCTTTACTAAATTCAAGATATACAGCATCTACCACTCTCCCCCTGTCTCATCATGGAAGGCTATTAGGATGGCCAGGAATGATTTCTCCTTTTAGATTTGTGCTGAGTACTGCTGGTCATATCCTTGTCCTGCATATGCTTGGAATTGGTTTCTGGGATGATGTATTCCTTCACCTTTCTAGGAATTGAGATGAGGCTCCCCACCCCATCCAGACAACCTTTCTTGTCCCTCTTGAAAGTAAAAATAACAACTGCTTTCTTTCTGTCCTCAGAAATCTCCCCCAGGGGCTATAACATTTCAAAGATAATCAAAAGTGGCTTCACATTGACATTAAACAGCTCCTTCAGCATTTTTGGGTGGTTCCCATTAGATACCAGACACCTACTTGTTTATTTGTTCAGTTCAGATAAATATTCCCTAATCCATTTCTCATTAATCAAGGGTGAGTCTTCCTTACTTCATACACTGTAGCCTACAGGTCTGACAAGAATAGGATTTCTCAGGGTGAGTACTTCCAGTGAAGATCACAGTGAAGAAGACTTGAGCATCTCATCCTTTTTTGTATCCTTTGCCACCAGGTTCCCTAGACTATTCAACAGTGGGTCTATTTTTTCCCTCTTCTTTCTTTTGCAACTTATCTCCCTTTAGACATCCTTTTTGTTGTCCTGTCCCTTAGTGGACTTAAGTCCATGTTGGTCTTGGTTTTTCTTATCTCATTCCCACGCATTCAGATAGAGATTCTATATTTCTTCCAAGCCAGCTGACCATACTTCCACCTCTTGTAAACTTCCTTTTATGTTTAGAAGCTCTTTGCTTACCTACATGTGACTCCTGACACCTTTGTTTCATTCCTTGCTCATCACAATGAACTTGGGTTTAAAAGAGGTGATCCTTAAAAGTCCTATGATGGACTCTCGTGGACCTCTGTTCTTGCCAGGGCCATGTCTTTTGGAATTTTTTCAAGGAGCTCCCTGATCAGGCTACAGTCTGCTCTCCTGAATTCTAAGGTTATGATCCTGTTTTTTGTACTGCTCCCTCCTCTCAGGATACTAACTCTACCATCCCATGGTGGCTGCAGACAAAACTACCCTTAATTTTCACACCTCCAGTCTTTTCTTCCTTGTTTGTAAATGCCAGGTTCAGCAGAGTGACTCTTCACTTCAGCTCAACCATTATCTGTGTTAGGAAGTTGTCATCACTCCAAAAACCTCCCAGATTTCTTGTGCTCTGCAGTATTGCTCTTCCAGCAGACACTGAGGTGGTCATGAGCCTCCTCCAGTGGCCTGAAGCAGGTCTCCTTTACTCATTCTTTTGATCTATAACAGATATCCACCAAAGCATTGCCCTGGTTTATTTCCCACAAGCTCTCAATTGGCTTGTGGTCTATCACCATGATGTGGTAGTGTCAAACAGATGCTATAATTGGAGAATCATTTTACAGAAACATCAGGCTTCTCCTCTGCTGCAGCTTTCCTTCCTATGTTTTTAGGGAACACTCAGAAGTTCAAATATATCGTGTTCTGGGAGATCTCATACCCATTCAAATCCAAATACCACAGCTCAGGATCAATTTAAATCAGTTTCCCTGCATACCACAATTCTTTCCCAGTTTGCTGGTGTTGATATTTCTTCTTAGTCTCCAGTCTTGCTGCTTGGGACTTCACCACACTAACACATGGTAGACTTGTACCTCTACTGTTGCCTTGGACTGGCTAAAACTTAAGGCATCACTACCTTCTGAGAAAGAAGTTTCAACAAAACCTTTTCATTTCATTAATGTACAGAAATCCTCACATGGTCCTGATTACCCTAGGACTCTCTACTAAAGATTATTTCCACTCATGCCCTTTTTACCACTTCATGATTCAGTCTGTCCTTATATTCCCTGAAGAGCTATCCTTAATAATGCAATTCACATGGCATTACATCTTCTCATCCCTGAGTCTAAAAGTGAGGTAGCTTGTCCTACAACATTTGCAATTGTAACAATTTTTCATTATGATGAAAAAACCAGATTTGAACAGGTGACCAAATCTTTGCTCAGCCACATGTAACTTAACTTAACTCTAAGCTTACTTATTAAGCAGGCCTGCTTCTTTTTATAGCATTACTTTTGGTATGAGCATTGTTTGATTCACATCTACATCTATCAGTACCACAGCATCTCACTATGCAATTAAGTGATCCTCATGTCCACCTTCGTAACACACTATGCAAAAGAACTAAGATGCAACATCTGACAAGAAGCAACAGTCATACTTCTGTGTAATGCACATTCATCTCAAAGGAAGTTCCTGCCCCAGCTGACACTGAGGCAGTGAATGCATGGAATTCTAAGAAATATTGCCTGGCAAGCTTTCTGCATGCAGTCCTAAGTGTATTTCTTAAAAGAGCTGGCAGAGATGGAGAAGGGGAAGAGAGGTTTAATGCCAAATTTCTTTACTCAATGCAAGTATCAACCCCCTTGAGTAATAATTTGACATTCTTCAGCACAGGCACACTCTACTTTTGAAATATTTACCATTCCTTTATTTTTTTATAACCTTAAGAAAATTTGGGAGGAATGTGAACTGTTTTGGTTTTTGTCTTCCTATGATGGCAGAGAATTATTTATAGCCAGGAACTGCAGGACAGTTCTCACGTGGCTGCTGAAAATTAAAACAGCATGTAAAGTTTGTTTTGTTTTGATTTTATGCCTTCACCGCTACAATCTCTCCCTGCCTTCCCTAAACCCTTGTTATTGTAACCAGAGCCACATTTTGCATTGCTACAATTGCAGGGTTATGTAAATTCCAAAGGCTTTAAAGCAAAGGGCCTGCAGCTTCTACTCTGTGACCCAGGAAAGTTGACACAAACAGTTATGCCCAACATCAAGGGAGAGACAAAGGTATTCAGAAGTTGTCAAGAGACAGGAAACCTAAGTCCCAGCCTCAGCATCAACCTGAAGTTTTCTAAACCTTTAGAACTTACTGGTTTCATTTAAATTGATTGCCCTCTCATTTTCAGTGTTGTGCTTTGCTAGGGCCAGGAAAATTTCCTTCAATCACTTCTGAAAATCTTCATATTCTCTCTCTCACTTTTCACCAGTGTGTGAAAGTTTACCCAGAAGAGCCAACAAAACAAAGTTCTACAGGTACAAATATTTTCAGATCCAAGGAACTTTACAATGATGATGAAAACATGCACGTTGAAATACTTCACTTTAGTCATTATTATTTTTATATTAAAAAGAAAATCACAAAGAAAGAGAAAACCCATACTCATAGAAAGTAGTTAAGATAAGAGCGTGCATCTGGATCCCTTGCAAGCAGTCTTCACGGCAATTAGGGTGGGAAGAAGTGCGATACACATTGCACATCTGTGCCCTTCTGAGTAACCAAGTTGCAATGCTGACATTACCTGCACATTTCTGTGTGGGCACGGGCAAGCCAATTCATGTCTCTGACTCTGTACTCTCTGAAAGAGGGATAATCATGCCTGACTCAGACTCACTGTTAGAAGGTTCTGCATAAGCTCATCTTAGTCCCCAGTGTTTAGGCAACTCAGCTAAATGAGAAAAATATTCAGCCCACTTCTCCAGGTTTGCTCCTATTTAAGTTCTAAATCACCATTAGATAAATCACGTTTAGACCACAGACAAAAAACTAGATTACATTATTCCTGAACTACGTGGAGGTTTTGCTCAGCATGCTGCACCCCAGTCACTGGAGAGTGCTAATGAGACCTCATGGGCTTTGTGAAAAGGTGCAGTCAGAACTCCCTAGCCAATTCAATTGACACAACAAGGAAGAAGGAGGCTGTGATGCCACTCCAACATGCTGATTTCTATAGCTGTTAAATTTTCTAGTAAACATTATACTGCTGTGGATATGAAAACAAAACAAAACACAACAACAAACAACAGCAACAACAAAAAACACAGCACCTTGCTGCATTGTTTGCACACATCTTCGGTGCAGTCAGTCATGGTAAGCGAGATAGAAAATGAAACACTGGCTCACACTTTGCAACCACGTAGGTCAAGCCAACACAGAAGGAGCATTCCAAGCAACTCCCAAGCTGTGATATTTCAAAAACAATCATTACAGTTGAAAAGATGCTTTCAATAGCGTATAAAAGTTCCCACTCACGTGGTAGTTAGTGTCACTGCACAGGTGGCAATAGCTATTATCATTATAAAAGTGTAGCTGTTTAAATCTGATAATGGAAGACAAGACCCACTTCTTAAGGTGCAGCTACACAAGAGCCCTGCACAGCTCAGAAGTTTCTACTGGTCTGGCATGTGTGTTTATTTACTTGGAGCCAGGAACTGCCCTGTGGAGCTCTGATCCTGACCATCACTGTGACCTTGGGCAAATAACTGAATGCCTCTGCACCCACAACTTCTTTTGAAGTCAACTGGTGATGTGTATGCTTACCAGTTCTGAAGAAAAAACCCAAGCCCTACAGCCAAAGCCAAAATCTGTACCTCACCTCTGTTAGAGCTGATGTGTTTTGGGTCACATCATAAATTATATAAATTTTTAACACTAAAACTGAAGCATCAACAGATAAGAAATACTTTCTGTAAATGTCATCATGTAATTGTACCAGTAGAACCCAACTCCCAGACACAGAGCAGTGGAGTCCTAGCGACCATCTATATTAACAATTTTTGGAAGAGGACAGTTTGTTCAGAATCTGTGTTGAGTCAGAAACAAGCAAAGAGAAGTAAGACAAAGAGAAACTAGAAATCAAACTCAGCCATATTAGGCTGCATCCCAGTCTTAGTGTACCTAATCATAAGTATCTGAGAACTATTTATATTGCTGAACCAAACAACGTACTGACCAAAATTGTTACTTTATTTCATAAATTATGCTTTATGATTGTCTAAACTGTTGTATCTTTTCCTCACCGATTACTAGTTTAGTGCTCAAAAAGCACTGTGGAGCACAGAAAAGAAACTCTGATATCCTATAATATCAGATTCCCCAGATTTTGTTCTTAGACTTGATTCAAAATTGATACATGCCTCTAAGTGATCAGCACTGCATAATAATACCTTTCAGTATTTCATCAAAGTATTAAGCAAGATAGAGTTTGCTTAGCTTTTGGGACTTGTGAATCTGCAGCCTGTAATTATTGGCCAAACCAGCATCATAGCTCTTACCTACAACTCATTAGTTTCCTTGAGTTGACAAAGCTCTTCCTTACCCTCCATGCTTGCATACCCAACAGATGCTTCCTGGCTCAGCACAATTAGCAAAGCAGGCAGGACAAGGAGCCACTTACTCATCTCTGACACATTTTACAGCAGAGAATCTTCAGTAGCTGACACATGTCAAACAAGTCAAAAAAAGTCATAAAATACAGATAAATATAACCACACAAACTTCTGACATGTCAGAAAGGCCACTTAAATAAGAAGTAAAAAAAAAAAATCCTGATACCAAATGACAGTAAGAAAATAAAAGGCCTCTGTTGGCTCAGTGGTTCAGTGTAGTGAGGTTTAGTTAGGCCCATCTTATATCCTCACTGCTATGATATTCCTCTGCTGCAGAAAGAAAAGAGGGCAAAAAGAAGGAACAATGGTCAACACATGGGTAGAACCCACGCAGTAAAAAAAAAAAAAAAAAAAAAAAAAAAAAAAAAAAAAAAAAAAAGAAAGGCAAACCAAGCCCAAAAACAACAACAAAAACCCTTCCATAAGCAGGAGCAGAATAAAAGTAAAGTTAGAACAGTTTAGCTGGGAGGCACCTACAATAATCAGTCCAGTTGCCTGATGGGTTTAAGGCTCTCTAAGGGTGCAACACAGGTGAGCTTCAAAAGGCAGACTTGTGTTGTCCTCTCGACCTGCTGCAATCAGCTACACCCAAAAATATATGGAGGGAAAAGACACCTGACAGAGACACAGTAAAAATGACCCAAACTAAGAAGTAGCAACTCCAAGGGTGTGGGAAAGTCTGCAAACAAATCACTGGGTGTGTCAGATACACAGACGCTGGTATAATGCAGTGATTACTCTGTCTCAGTGAGTATGTAAAAGTGAGCTTGGTGTTTTAAGTGCCAGGCACAATGACCGCTGAACAAACTCCAGTCTGGCTGCATTTGCCTGGGAGCAGTACAACATTTGCTGTGACCCTAAAGCTTCATGGGATGTTCAGAGATAACTGAAGCCCAGAGCTACTAAACAAATCCAGCGTGGCATCTAATTTACATGGAGATTTTCTAGACTAAATATCATAGAAGTGGGTGAACTGCTTCTGTGACACCCATGAGTGAATTTCTCCATGAGCTTCACTGAGGCTGCAGGGCCCATTACTTCCCACCCTGATGGCATCACAAGATGCAGCATGTATGATTCACATCAAATGGCAAAATTCAGTCCTAGAAACAGGACTCCAAATTGTTGGTGAGAATCTTTAAAAGTTCAAATGCAACAAATATAGAGACCTAGAGAGTTTGTGAATTTAAGTTCACACAGTCTGAACAGAAAATCTATAGTTTCTGTATATATTCTGTATATATATTCTGTATATATATTCGGTATATATATTTCTGTTTATATTTTTATAGTATAAGAAATAAAACTTATATATAAAAGCAAGACCAAGATTTACAATGAAAAAATTCCTAATGGAAGTCAAAGAGTTTTTCCGATTTCTCTGAAGGCACTGCCCCTCCAGTCTGGCACCAAACTGTCCAGCTCTGTCTAGCTTTGTGAATTAGGTTTATTCCTGAAGGAGCTCAAAAATCCCAAGGGATCCTGACTAAAAAAGACTCAAAGGAAAAATGAAAGTTGACTATCTCTTTCCTCCACTGTGTAACCACTTAGCACTGAGTACCCAGAACTGAAGACAGTGTTCACAGTGTTGTTTCAGTCTAGCTCAGAGACACGTTTCCTCAGCAGGCTATTTGGATCAAAGACTTCAGGCAACATCCCTCAAAGAAAAGACAAGGCAAAACACAGAGGGTACTTTTTCACCATCTGCTTCCATTTTAATTTGCTGCACTCCCACATGGCACCAGAGTCTTTAGGGTGGTCAGTTGGATTCTGAGTCATGTGCATTCATGGCAGTATAAGACTACAAGGTCATCGCATCCTGTTTCCTACAATCATAGACAACTGTGTAATAGACACCTAGTCCAGCAGTCTCCACAGCATATTTATTCCAAAACTATCACACATTAACATAAGACTTTTCAAGTGACCAATGGGAAACAATTAGATAAGTTTTCCAGTCTGAAGTGAGGTGGCAATTTTCATTCTTAGTTTAAAGCAGCTGACAATGAAAAATTATATATTTCATTGTACAGAGGTATAATATCATCTCCCTGACCTCTGTTAACTGATTCTACAGATTATAAAACTTAGCTCTCTCTGTGGATAAAAATACATAAGCTAGAGATAACTTTTTATTTATGTTGAAATTGGAAAAAAACCCCAAAATATTGATATGAACGTAATCTGAATTGCATGTTGACATGTCTTGCAGAAATCAAAGCCAGTAATTGAAAAGCTTATTCTCAAAACTAATGGCAATCTTATATTTCTTTTTGATAAAAGTACAGTGATACCATATGAAAATGTTACTACATTATGATAGATCAACTGTAATTTGTATTTACAGTATTTCTTTAGACAAGGCTCCCATTCCACAGTAGCTTACCTACACTAACAGATGTGTAAATCAGAAAGAGTAGGAGCCCCTGGAGATGTCCCAATAGATGTGAACATACTAAACATGACCACTGAAAATAGGCAGGGGATGAGACAGTGAGGATTCACTTGCTAAATTTTGCCTCTGATTAAACAGAAAACGTGTCATGAAGGGCACAGTAGGGCATTTATAGTATAACACATGTCCCCCAGCAGGTACATGAAGCTATTCTGGATAAGTCCAGACACAGCTGGAAAACAATTCATGGGTCCCCCAATGAAAATTTCAGAAATTTTCAGTCAGAAAACGCATCTGTTTTTCTCCCTATAACTTAGTAATGGTAAGTGCCAAAGACTTTGTAACATTCACACAAACTGCCTGAATCCTGCTGATGATGAAAGGCTAAGGTCAAGCTTTGTACTTCTGGCATTGGCAACACATTTCAGGGCCTCTACCACAGAGCCAGAGAGATTCACTCGTAGGGATGCCTGACCCACAGGGCAGTAAAAGTATGAAACAAGCAATGAGGGCAAGTTCATATCTCAGTAGGGCACAGTTGGAAGACAGTTCATATTGGCAGGGCCCTAGCATGGTTATTACTCTATCCCTGCATAACAGTGCAGGAGGATGCTGACACATCAGAGCACAAGCGAGAACAAAACCAACTGTCTCTCTGTGCACTCAGCTGTTAGAAACAGTTTAATTGGTTCCCGCTGTATACACGGCTGCAAAAGTAGCAAAGGACTGAAGTCCCCTCATGTTTAGTCAAGATCTTGCTTTCTTTCATCTGTTGTGCAGATGCTGATGGGGGTCACCTGCCTGGAGGGGGTCAGGATTCTGCCAAATGGATTTTAGGAGGGTACTCACAGTCCAGGCATCCCAGCTTAATGGTCAGTGACTCAGTAAGAAAACCAAGAATGTCTGCAATAGTGGATGGCTCCATTCCTAAAGTTTGTAAGGAGGAATGATATCCTGGCAAACCTTCTCTACAGATCTATGCTGTTTTATCTAACAAAAAAACCCATTCCACCTACTAGGGAAATCCTCTTACAACCATTATCAGCAGTACGTAAGTTCTATACTCTGAGTACAGGCAAAAACCTAAATGAAGTGTGGAGTATAGGAAGAACTGGAGATTGTAACTAAAAGCTCTGGGAAGGTATGAGGGAGGGAGTAAAAAAGGAGAGAAGTACCCACGCTGCAGTAGGGTGACAATCTTGCATTCTGGGAAAAGTATGATCTTGGTGAATATATGGCTTGCCTATAGACAGGAGACTAAAAGCAACATAATGATTAATTAATTAATTTAATTAATACCTATGGGTTTCCTATACTGACACTTCAGAAGACAAAGATATCTGAAAAAAACCGGCTCTAACCTAACTCCAGTGAGAGTACTTACATGATAGTACAGACTCTCATTAGTTTGCAGGCATCTGAGAAAGTTGCGCCTCAGTTTCCCAAAATGCTAAATCCACTAATATTTGTAAAGTGCTTGGAAATTTTTCAGAGGAAAGTGCTGAATGTAAACAATAAATTGCTGACTTTATCTGCTATATATATATGTGATTTGTCCTCCCATTTTAATAGAGTGTCTGATTGCAGACAAGAAAATATTCTCATCATTTAACTTCTGGTCAGCTAGGAACAGTCCATCGATTGTACCCAGCTCTATCAGAAACAATACCCACAGCATTCAGAGTTTGATCATAAACCAATGGAAACTACAGAACCTGCTGAATTGTAGGCTGATGATTTATTGACTACATGTTTTCAGAGGGAATGGACTGCTGTAAAACACTTGGTGGAAAACAATGGATTTATGTTAAAGGGAAATCATGTTACACCTCCAGAAGAGTCCAGGAAACTTCTACACAAGAATCAGCAGAGACAAAGATGCTTAAACAGTTTCCCGTTGTTTCATTCCTTCTTGAAAAGGTTGTTTGCTTTGACCTGACAAGTAAAGGAGCAGAATTGGCAGGCTGATGCAGAACAACATGGATTCCCATGTATTTCTGTCACAGCCTTCTGGAGATTTGAAAGAAAACAGATGGCAGTGTAGGACCAAGAGCGTGCAAAGAGATTAATGATTCTTAAAGACCAGCATGATTTACTTCAAAATATCCTAATTTTTTTATTATTTTTAAAGCACTGAGCTTTCCTGGAAAATGGAAGAACTCAAAATATTTGTTCGTTACGAAAGTATCAGCAACAATATGCTACTGATGAGTATGCCTGTCTGAAATGTTTTAAGAAATATTCAAACGCAAAAGAAAATACAAAACATCTCTAAAAATAACTAAAGAAAGGTTATCAAGTTAAATCTTTTCTGAAAAATTGTCACTCTTTGTAATCCACTTTTCTACTGGGGAACCAGCAGAGATGCTGATCCTTTTTTTCCATGTCAAGAAGACACAGATAGTGCTAAAAATGAATGTATAGTTTCTTCACATGCATTCTTCACACTTAAAGGAGTCCAAAATATGAATAAGTCTGTGGATGTTTGTGATGTGTCTGGTCACCTTCCTCAGTCAACATCTTACAGACATGACTTCTTCTCCCCTGGAAAGCTGAAACATCAGAGGATCTTCACATCTCTTTCTCTCACAAAGACCACAGGAATATAAAATTGACTACATGGAGTCAGAAGTCCATCTAAACCAGTACCATATTCCAAGTAAAGGTCAGCTGCAGATGTTTAGGGAAAACATATAAAAATACCGGATATAGTCTGATCCTACCCCTGCTTAATCCTTTCAGTTGTTTAGGACTTGCAGATGGGAATATAGCCAGATTATCATGTTTAATAGCTACCAGTGGACCCATCCTCCAAGATTTTTCACCTCTTCCCACAGCTTTGTCTTATGAGAAGAGACTATTGCCATGTGCTCTTAAAACTTCAAATGTATTCTTGCATGATTTCTTCACAATAAATCCAAACTGGATTGTGCTCCTTGGCAGAAATGTTCCTTCTCTTTCATGTGTCTGTGTCTGTGTACTTATTTTATGAAACTGTCCTGAGAACATATCTTTACATCAGATCTTATAATGTTAAAATGGACCAAATCATATTCTTCAAAGAGGAACAGGGGACTGTACAAGATTCTATGTCTTAAGATTTCGCAGCTCATTAATCCAATTCTTTAAGCAGCTAAAAAGATTGCCCCTCCAAACAGCAAACAAAATGGAAAGCTCCCCAAATCAGGCTTGTTCACCGTCTTGAGTAATAAAAGCTATGGAACAATAGAAATGAGTTCTTGTTTATGCCTCCTTTATAGGGAGACAGAATAACTTGTTGGGTCTCACAAATCAGCTTTGTCCCCATTTCAAAGAGCTGAGCTGGCACATACATTGCCTGGATTTTAGTAATTTTGTGACACAGTGAAAAGAAATCTACTCCCCTATAAAAGCAAATGTGAACTTCAAAATTCATGAGCAGAAATATCAGCTTCAGCAATTATTACTGGGAAGTCAACAAGCATTTGTTATTCAGGGAGAAAGCCTATTTCTTTCTTGTTGCCAAAGTTTTTCTCAGTTCCTCAAGGTTACCTCTACTGCCATTTTCACAGAGTCTAAATACATCCTTCTGATCTCCAGCTCCCATTCCTTGAATTCCAGCAAGTCTTCTGATCTCATCCCTTTCTTATCTACTTCCTTCTTTTTACCTTAAGTCCTTAATTTTTTACTCCAGAAAAGCCTTATCACTGGTATAAGCCTGCCATATTGTCAGAATATCTTTTCTACTAAATCAAAATACTCTGAGCTTCTCCTGGTCAGTTTTGCTACTCCACGTTACAGAATCACACAATCACAGAATCACAGAACATCCTGAGTTGAACATACCCATGAGGATCACTGAGTCCAGCTCCTGGCCTGCACAGGATCATCTCCAAGAGCCACACCATGTGCCTGAGAGCATTGTCCAAATGCTTGTTGAACTGTGTCAGCCTTGGTGCTGTGCCCACTGCCCTGGGGAGTCTGTTACAGTGCCCAACCATCCTCTGGGTGAAGAACCATTTTTTTAATATCCAGTTTAAACCTCCCCTGATACAACTTCAGGCCATTCCCTCGGGTCCTGTGATAGATTTTTGTCCTGAGTCTAGTAAACTCCTACTATCAGAAGACATTATCTGACACCATAGAGATCACCAGAGAAGCCAAAATCTCAAGCATTGAAATTCCATGTAGAAAACTGAAAATATATATCTAACAAGGAGCATGAACGTTAAGCAACGTACAAACCAGACACAAAGCCTCAGGGAGGGAAAAGCTTGTTTGACCATCACCAGGTACCCATTTAACTCACAGCATTAAGATAGCTTGAGGCTACGCTACCAGTAGCACTGCTCAGGGTGTGATGTGCTCATGTGCCTACGTGGTTCACACCAAATCACAGCTGTCAAGAGAAATAGACCATGAGGACAGGACTGGCATGCCAAAGCTCATGGGAGCTTCCAGCAACGTGGGATGCATTTGTCTGTGACTTCCACTGCTGTAAACCAGCAGTAGTTTCACAGACCTTCAGAGAGTTACTCTGCTGTAAGAAGTATGTGAGCAGAATCAAATGCACTCTGTAGATTTGCCCAAGTCCCTTGGCTAGCATTTCAAAAACACCTTATAATTTTGGCTGCCTAATTTTTGAGTGTCTTGATGCCTTAAATGACACTAAAAATATAGAGCCAAAATTACAGGTTACTTTGCACAACTTGGGCCTCAGTTTCTCTGTTCTAAGTTCTGATGTAACTTGGACTTACTTAGAATTGAATCATGGAGCAAGTTTCTTGAACAATACAAAGCTACAGAAAATTTTCACTAGATGAGAGCTGACTTGCACTCTCTGTCTCAAGTCACTCAGGTCTGAAAATAACAATTCCTTGGCCTGATAATGACACAGACTTGTGCCAAACAGAAGTAATGTCACTGTTAAGTGGAATTGCAGAAATATGATAAATTATTCAGACCTACTGCATGTTAGTATGTATACTGAAAATTACCAGTTTTCTCCACATTCCTGAGTTCAAAGGAATGTGATATTAGGGATCACAACTGGCAAATGGAAAAGCCACATGAGACACCACTGTCAACAAACTAACAACAAACTAAAAAGTATGGGAAAACCCCCCTTGCCTGGGGGTTGCAAGGGCAGGGAAGGGAGAGATGTTCAGCTCTCCATAGGACTGACCCAGGTTTGAAAATTCACAGCAACTAAAGTGCTGAAAGCCAAGCCTCCCACACATCCTTCCCCTAAGTGTCAGGAAATAATGTCCCCTGATTGCTCAATCTCTAAGTCACATGGCAGGCCTGGAGGGACTGGATGGGTTTCTCGGATACCATTGGACCTTGGGGAAATTTTGTATCAACTAAAGCAGATGGAGCAAACATAAACAATTTTGGAGATCTCTTCAAGATGCTACTGAACTCTTGATGAGCCTCCCTGTCAACGAAGTACAGTAAGTTCACCCCATCTCTGTACTTGGTAAGAAAAATTTTTGTGACTGATTTTCAGGATGAACAGAACTACACATAAGAAGCACAACTAAAACAAACAGCAGTGATAGCAGTAGACAAGTGATATGGTGTGGTAAAGCCACTAGGATATCCAGGGAATTTGCTTACTCAGCTGTGTGAAACCATGAGACCTCACTTCGTAACACATAATATAGACTTTTAAAACCTCAGGGTTACACTGACTGTCATAAGCTGCAACAGGCAATAGCTTTCTGTTTCTACAAAACAAAACTGAAAAGATGCCTGCCTTTTCCCCACTGTGGGGGTTTTTTGTTTGCTTGTTTGTTTGCTTTTTATCTTGCTTCCAGGGTAAATTCATCCATGGACAAACCAGCAATTTCCTGGCTGGTATAATCTCATCCAAATTCAAGGATGCTAAAACCCAAGCATTCTCATTGGAACTGAATTTATGTTCTACCAGATCAATATCTTCCATCCCATTTTTTCTTCCCAGCCTTCCACTTAGTGTGCAACTTTGCCATTGAACCAGAGCTGACAGCCCACAGGGAATTTCCAGAATCACAAACCCCTGCAGGTAGTGTTGCTAACCCACTGCACGATGAACTGAAGGAGAGAGAGAGGAATAATGACAGATAGGTAGCAGCTAGATTAAAACACCCCAAATATGGAATTATCTCCTCCTTAGTTCCTCTTCTTACCCTCTCAGCTTTCAGCAGTTCTGAATACATTAGTCCTGTATTGTCTACAATACTTCAGGGAGACTAACTGTTGAAACAGGTAAAAAATGTTTGTGCCTTCAAACACTTGCCTTGGCTGTGAAAGCTCTCAACTTTTTATTGGGACATAAAGGTTTCTAACAAGTTACTACATTCCTTAATATTTTTTTTCTTTTACATTGCTGGCCAATGTGATTAGGTTTTTGTAAAGAAAAATAGCAGCTTTTTGACAAAGGAGCTGATAGGCCCACTGGAAACAAAACCTAGCAAGAAATAAATGGGGTAGAGGAAAAATTTCTGATATTTCACAGCAAAGTAGCTCAGATCACAATATGATTCCTTCCAAGTCTGAAGACTTCATTTCCAAAGTACATCCCTGCAGGATCTGCTTTTGAGAACTCATGCTCCCTTACACATGCATCAGTACAGTTGCTTATTCTCCAGCTCATGATTTGCATAGCATGGCATCCCTTAGTGGATATTAGACCTTGACCACCTGACAGTAAAGGCTATCCCCATTACAGTAGCCAGCATGGTGATTACCTCCACCTGCTTGTTTTCAGCACAGCAAACTACATTTGCTCAATTTTGTTATGCAGTGGAGATCCCAATAACACTCCCTCCTGCCAGTCCTCAATTTTCCTCCTTAATTTCCTTCTCCCTGCCCCAATAACCCATTCTGCCACCCTCAAGAGGAAAAATATTTGCAGACTTTTCCCATTATCAAAACAGCCTGATGAAGGGAATGCTGACTTGCAGCAGCCTTTCTTGTGACTGCTTGTTGGCTGAAAGCAATTGCTAACAGCATGGGGCATCGTATTGCACAATTCACATGGCTTCTGCTCCTCAGCCCAGCTTTGTGTTTATGCTCAAGGGCATCATCTCTCCTTCCAGCAACTATACAAGCCAACAATGCTGCTGCTGGCCAAGAGTTTTCTACAGCTACAAGTGCTTGCAAAGTGTGTCATCTTCATGCAGGCGTCCTGAAACTGTTTCTGGGGATGCAAGCTGCTTCTGTCATGGGTCTCATTAGAGAAGATGCCAATGAAGAGAACAGCTGCCTACACAGCTGTCCCCAGAACTGCTCCCTTCTCCAACTGAAGAATGAATAGACACCTAGGTGTGAGGTTGGGGAGGTAAGGTTAATTAAATGCAGTGCTGAATTTTAATTGCAAATAGATACAGCTGTGTGCCCCACTGAAAACATCATCTTATGGAGTAGGCTTGGGAATCTCTGGACTGCAAAGGTATAAAAAAATTACTAAGAATCACTAGTTATAGTTTGGACTTTGACTAGTTGTCTATATTAGTATCTGCAGGGAGATTCTTCTTGTAGTAGCTGACTTGTTCAAGCATAACCCTGTTACATCTAGGTTTTAGGTGTGAGAGACACCTCTCTTCTGCAGAAGTAGAGAGTTTTTTGGAGAGCCCTTAGTAAAAAGCAAGTACAGGCTCAAGGTGCTAAATTTGGCAGATTTAGCCAAGTGACTCCTCTTACTTGTTAGTATTTTTTATCACCAGTAGCCTGGCAAAGAGGGATAGAACTTCATGGTCTGGGGCCAAGGAGTTGACTGTGAACTTCATAAGAAAAGAGGAATTGCCTGCTGCACAATATGACAAGGGATTAAAGAGCTAAAAAAGAAATCCTACACTGTGGAGTTGCCTAAGGAAGTTGATTTTTTCCTAAGGCAAAATCTGGGATTTTCCTTTCCTGCTACCAGAACATGAACTAGCTGAATTTTAGTTAATTTTGTAGTCTTCTAAAGATATGACCATCCCTCCTCACTCTCCTCAGACCTCCCTCATCCCCTGTGACTCCTATCCACATACAGAACAGTGCAAAAGCCTGCACCGTCAGCCCCTCTGCATACCTTTTGGAGAAGCAATCAAGCTAAACCTGAATTCTGAATTGTGTGTGCTGCCAAGCTGGCTTCAGCATATTTCAGAGGAGAAAAAAAAAAAAAAAAGAAAAAAAAAGAAAAAAAAAAAAAGGAAGAAAGAAAGACGATCAGTACTTGCAGGGATTTGTCCTTGAAAACAAGCAAAAACATGAGAAGCTTTGCTGCAGCAGCTGCACTTACACTGTAGTAGCCGTGTCTGTGTGTGGATCCTCCCTGTTCTGCAGTCCCGTAATCCACACAGAGAAATGCCTGTACTGCTCCTCTTGCTGGCACTGCTGTTAGAGTGAGACTGGAACTGCTGCTGTTTTCACTTTCAGACCAGCCTCTCTCTTCAAATCCTCTGACGTCAGACAGCCTGCAAGAGATATTTATGGAATGAACAATCTAAAAGTTTCTCTAGGTAGATTTAAAACTGCAGTCTGTGGGGGACTTGTAATTTTTGTACTCTTGGATAGAAAACCCTTCCAAGGGTTCGGGAAGGAAACAGTGGGGAGCTACAGATGTGGTTGTATAAGTCCCTGGCAAAAAAACAATACTTGTACTTTTCCAACCATGGTACATTATATCCACACCCAAGATGTAACCATCTGTCATGTAAGTCCCCATTTGGAAAGTGGTTGTCCAGTCTCTCAGCTGTGTTTAAACAGGGTCTGAATCAAGTGTGACATAGAGGTCTCTCACAGTCACACTCCAAGCCCACAGCCCTCTGCTGTGTCCAGGCTTTGACTGGATTTAACTAAAACAGGACTGAAACAAGCCTTCCAAGCATCTTGTCCACATCCTCTTTCAGTTTGGCACTAACCCCTTTTAGCTGGATTGTTTTCTCAAGCATGTGGGCCATTTTGGCCATCTCCCCCTCCTAATTTCAAAGTATGTTCTCCAGAAGTATGGTATCTTAGATAAATACCGGCTCAGAAAATTAATTTATTCTTTGATCCCTGTTACATTCTGCCTATCTGCATCTTTCCATTATTCCTTTGCCACTGTACAGTATGACACTCTTCACCTGCTGTGAAAGCCACTTAGGTGTTACGTGGAAGAGAAGAGTAGCTAGAGCAAAAACCAGAACAGTATTAGCATTAACGTTAATCAGTACTTGAAGAGTGAAATGCTCTCGTGGTATAATCCTGCTGAGGTAAGCAATGATAAATTTGGACTGATAAGACCTCTTTGTTTTGTATTTAGAAGCTGAGCTTGGCTGTAAGCCTCTATCAGTAGTCCCACCTAAGAGATGAAACAGGTCTGAAGGTGAAGTGATATATGTGAAAGTCCTTGAGTGAGCTTTGCTTGATTACAGACAAACCTTTTTAAGAAGTTCAAAACTTATTCAACATTTTCTGCAGGAGTGTACAAAAGTGCTGCTATTTTAAGCAACTGGGTTTGGTTTTTTTATACCACATCATTTGCATTTTTAAACAGTTAAGAAGTATATATTTTGGTACCACTTTTGGAGATGCAATTGCTATTTCAAAATGTGTCAAGGTTCTTTTCTGTGCAACTTACTAGCACAGCAAATTTACCATTTGGAGCTATGTGGATAATACTTTTTCATATATATATATATACATACTTGCTCTTTTCTGCTGTACCATTATCAGCTTTGGGCATGAGCCAGAGCTCCTTCAAATCAATAAATATCATCTGATCAACTTCAAAAGGCTTAATATCAAATTTTCACTGATAACTTTCTAATGGCAGCTTTTCCTATGCACTGTAATATCATCACCATGACCAAAAGCTTTGAGATACATTCCAGAATAAAATGGTATCTCTTTGAAGAGATTTCCACTTTTATACCTACAAGATGGGTCTAAGAATCTGGCAGATGGAGGAACAAGAAAATTATCCCAGTTCCAAAGCAGTATTCAGTTAAGCAAAGGAAGTAAAATGTTTTTATATATAAAGGAAAAAAATAAAAGGAACCCAGTTTTGACAGTGTAATCCAAGCATTGAACAAGTGGTGGTGTTGTCCCCTCTGGCTATGAGATTTGACACTTGTCTACTTAGCATCAACAAGGATCACTCAGGGCACCAGTCTCTGCCTTGCTATTCTGCATGCTGATCTTATTACAGATCAACCCTGGAGTTACACTGCTACCTGTTGGCAGTTTGTCCCATGGACATCCAACAGGAATTCTGAAGGGTAGAGTGATTCACGGCTGTTCTGTAGGACACCAGAGCTGTTCCTTGTAAGTTCCACATCCCACCAGATTTCATTGACTCAGCTCCTCCAAAGCACAGTAGAGGCTCCTGGTGTTTGCTAAAGATGAGAGGGCTATCCATGACTCCTCTTTCTTCTGTTTTGTTTATAAGATTATATTACATCTTCTCCTTGGAGAGTGGAGTAGGAGGAACATGGAAATCCTGACCGTCACATAGAAGGAAAACATGAATAACCACAGCCTGTCTTACAAGCTGAGCCAAGAACAAATGGTATTCCTATATTTTGAAAGATTTTGCAGCAAGATTGAAATGCCAAGAGATTGAAATGCTCTGTCTATCCACACGACATGGACAGTGACAGTTAACCTGTGTCCAGTAACACATTTCATTTTTGTCCTGAAGAGATATGCCCATTAACAGATAATTGTTAAGACAGAAGTATTCATCCCATCAAAAAACCTATAACATTCCAGTTACCGTGGACTAAGATGGTATCTCTATCAACCTGCTGCATTTATTTCTATATGAAAGTGAAAGGTAGAATAGCCAGCTGTATGGTTGTATATTCATAACCTCTGCACTGAATCCCACAGGAGTAAATTCCACAAAATGCCACAGAAGCCCTTTCTGGGACACAACACTATGGTATGAAGAGCACAAAAAAATCTTCTGTGGGCAATCTGTACTCCTGTTTCCTATACTTGAGAACCCTCTCCATGAGATTGGGAAAATGCATGCAAGAGCAAAAAATGTTTCATTTTAAACAGAATTTGTTTAAACCCCTAGTTCTCCCAGAAGACACTAGAGAGGCACTTTTGGAGAGTGAGAAGAATCAACTTTGGGCTCTGGAGCAACACCTGCATAGGCACTACTCAGCCCTAAAACACAGAGGAAATACAGAGAACTGAGTGATCCTCTGCATCACTTGCACATGACTGAAATAAGACAGCAAGTGCTCCTCAGATTCAAACCAGCCTAATGCATGTTCACATGAGCAACATAGAAGTCCCTTAGTGCTACATAACAAAATAATAAACCAAAGGAAATGAAACCATATTAAAATACTATTCTTGCTGCCATAGTGGAACAGGCCATTCAGCTCACCAGTCTAGTACACTGCCTCAAGCAGTGGTTAGATAGCCGATGATTCAGAGCATAAGGAATGGAAAACACACTACATCCAGCCAGTTGTGGGCTGGAATATTATGTAAGGATGAGTGGTTAAAGAGGAAAGAGAAATTCTTTCTTGAACCCCATAGTTGATCAGTTTACAGATTTAAGTATGAGGCTATTTCAGATGCTGGGGTTTTTTTCCTTGCACTGGTATTGTTATGTATGTTATTTCTGCACATATTTCAGTTTGGGAACCTGCCAGGTTTCTTTACAATCCACTGAAGTCAGGAAATGCAAAGTTATGGCGTATGCTTAAAGAATAGCACACACCAAAGCATGCAGAGAGCTCTGTCTTTGTCCTCAGATGCACACAGTCTTGGCCCTAGTTTCTTAATCCAACCAGTGATTTTCCTTTCATTTTGAATGATGGAATTCTATTCACTGTGTACTCTTGGCCTCTGGATTTAATTCTCCATTGCACTGACCAGAGGGAAATCACCTACAGGTATCATAGATATCTTCATTTCCAAGGCCAAGATAAGTTCTTGACTAACTTTTCTTAGTCCAAAATATCATAGCCTTTACAAGGCCAGTAACTGTTAAAAATGTTATCTGTTGTTTTAAAAGTGTCTATTTGCTAGTCATTTGCAAGAAAAAATATGATCTGAGGGAAGTCTGAAAAAGGCCTGAAGTAGTATCATGGCTTACCAAGGATTAGTAAACAGTTTAAGTTATTGGAAGAAAAGCTGGTGATGCATTGCAGATAAACATGTGCCAGCAAGAAGGATTGTTCTAAGACAATGCCACAGCTACCTGTGAACTGTGTAAGGGATTATACTCTAATCAGGAAAGGGGGAAGAAAGCACTTTCTGGAGCTATACAGTGCACTTGAGGTGCTCCTTTAGTCACAAACGATCATGCAGAGCACAGAAAGTGTCTGAATATCATAATCAATGTATAGCACTGAACTGTCAGCATTTTAGACTCAGTTTCCTCCAGTATCAGGCTCAACACAAGGTAAGAATTAGTGGAAAATAAGGCTCACGCAACAGGAGGAACATTTCAAATTTGAAGTAATACAGTGTAAGGCAGAGTAAGACTTACAAAGGCATCATCTCTGCAGTACATTATGAGTGAACTCAGAGTCTGAGGCACAGACTGGACTTCTCAAACTAAATCAGCAACTTAGATGGACAGTATTCATACATGAGAGCAGACAGAAGGCAGCACTAGCTGAGAACAGCCTGCCTCCACCAGCAGCAGAAGAGGAGGCAGGAAAGAGTGAGCTTTGTCCCACACAGGGAGTTGTGGCTAGGCTCTGATTGCTTTGCAGCAGTCAATAACCCCAAAGAGAATTGAGTAGGCAAGACTATTGAGACAGTTGGTAACTGAAATTGTTCTGCAGATATATAATATCAGAATTAAACAACATTTTGTAATATATCACAGCCTGACTAGCTATTTCCAGTGCTATTTTATATCCATTTTGTTTTTCACCAAAAACTGTACAGTGAATTCAGGTTAACCAGGGTCCTTTGAGAGATCTGTGGGATAACAGTTTCTTGGCTTCTTTTATTCACATACTGTAGTGACAACTGTTAAAATGGAGATGCTTCAAAGGAGCCAGAGAAAAACATATGCACTCAGTAGGCAATGATGCAGACAGAAATGCCAGCAAGGATATAGCATATTAACAGAAATCATCATGTGTTACAGGGGAACCTAGGTAGGAAGGAGAGTTCAATTCTGTGGAATGTATCAAATTTAAGTGTCTTGACTGGTATAAGTTTTTTTTCTTTTCTTTCCTAGACATTCTCTTTTCTTGCAGAAGATTTATTTTTAAAAGACTCCAGGAAGCCAAGAGAGCCTATTAGACTGGCAATTATCCTTAGTCACTTCCTACAATGGTTTAAAACAACTCAGAAAATCTTTTTTGTGGGCATGAATGCAAAAGTACATCAGTGCCCCACAGAGTTGAACCAGTAAACCTGAGAAGAGTAATAACCTACAGCTAGTTACATCACATTTTTAATTACACTGAAAGAGTGTCAAGGTTGGAAAAGAAAATGCTGAAAACTGATAGATAGCAAACACATTATGATACGGATATGTTTAGCTACTGCCCGTGTATAACAGCTGTGGCAGAATGTGGGATGGGATCCAGCTGCCTGCATTTCAGTTCAAGGCATTTAGATAAAGACAACTTTCTCCTTGCAACTCTTGCCACAGTTGATGTGAGCCTGATGCAAGCTCAGTGATGAAGCACCTAAAAATGCAAGCACACAGTTGGAGCTGGAGCTGCAATTTTTGTGCTTGTACACTTCTAGGTGTTTTGGCTCACCAATGCTTATGCTCTTTACTGTTGT
Source organism: Sylvia atricapilla (assembly GCF_009819655.1). NCBI lineage: Eukaryota > Metazoa > Chordata > Aves > Passeriformes > Sylviidae > Sylvia > Sylvia atricapilla. The sequence continues at coordinate 84,422,082 of NC_089142.1, read as the reverse complement.
TCCTTCTGTATTATTTGCTAATTAAAGAAAAAAATCCCCAACAGTTCCAAAACTTTTACCCATGTAATCCTACTGAATTTTTGAGGTATCAACATAATCCCCAAGGTCCCCTAAATACAATTTTGCTCCACTGCTGTCACAATACTGTACTTCTCTCCTCTTGTGAAGCTGCCATTTCGAAAAGTAATGCATATTTTTTTAACATATTAATGTGTCTTCTCAGGCAGAAAAACCTAGGAAAGTTCTTCAGCTTTGCTTCTGAAAAATGCTACAGTATTATGGACATAAGCAAATAGTCTTGGCACAGGTATTCTTGGAATTTATGCAAACTGTAGAGACTGCTATGCTTCAGCTCCATGTTTTATTACCACACCAGCCAAAAGTGACCTTGTGTGCTACCTCACCTGCAGAAGAAGAATTTAAGACAGCCTGTCCATAGAATAAGAGCACAGGATCTTGACTAATAATGCCACATAACATTTCCTAAGGTTTTATAACGTAAGAAATGAAACAAGCAAACAAAACAATATGAAACCACAACATATAGGCATTCTTTTCCTTTGTACCTTCTAAATACCACAACTAAGAAGGCACTGTCATGTGACACTTAACATTTGTTGTGAATACTGTTTCCAGCACCTGCACAGTAGTCTATAGAAACACGTCAATTTACAGGATTAAACAGAAGGCCACCAAAGTCCAGATTACATTTATTTCTTCTTAGGCAGAAGAAAACCTAGTGTAATGAATGAATGAAAGTTTGAAGAGAGAATACTCATTTGAAGATCAGGTTTAAGACTGGTGTTGGGAATGCAACTATGACAGAACTATAATCACTCTTCTAGTGAAGACAGGCGAGAAAAAACAGCTTTACAAACTTACACTGAGGATACTGACTCCTCCAGGGTCTTAGTGACTGCTGATTTACACATAGTTCAAGATATCCAATATTCCACAGCACCAGGATTTTGTGTCTGAAGTAAAGCAATGATGCTGGGTGGGTACTGGGGTGTGTGGGGGGGTGTTACATTATGTAATGGGATGGCTATTGTGCTTAAATTTAAAAAACAACAAAAACAAAAAACAAACAGACAAAAACAATTCACGAAAACCCAGTGAGCTCAAAATAAGCTGGAAATTCTCATAACAACCAGAATAACAATTCTCATACGTCTAAACCCACTGTCTCCCAAATCCCAGAGTTCAGTCCTTAAGATCCCAAAGCAGCTTGAAATAAACAAAGTTGGGATGCTCAGCATATTCTAAGACCAAGGTACAACATACTGTGAAATGTGCCCTAAATGAGTACATTTTGTTCTTATATAATTATTTATAGAAGACACCATTGGTGAAGTTATCAGTGATGAACCAGTCAAGATAAAATTTGTTAACTGGTTTCACAAGAAAAGGCTATTGTACTTTGAATTTGTCATTTCCTTTGATCATTTCAAGTATAGACAGAAAGGTGACAAGCTTAAACAAATATTTGTAAACCTCTTTGTTCTTTTCACAGATTTCATATCATAAAAGTTGTTACTATAAGATTCTTGTCCTAGTTAGGTACAGAAATTATCTAAAACCTAAGTTTTGTTCCTTCTCCTCCCACCTTCCTAGCCCTGCCACTAACTTGGCAGATCCAGGAAATATGACAATTTAATCGCCCTTGATGAAGTTTGTCAAGACATGAAAACACAATTTGCTCATCAGAAAAATTCTTCAAACTTCGGAATACTCAGTAGTCTCTAGCTGACCTATAAAATTTTATGATATATCATAAAATGATATATAATTCTTATATATCATTTTATATATAAGAATTATAATATTATGAAATTATAATAATAGTATATGTTTAGAGGGAGGGATACTTTCTAAAGCCTTAAATATATTATTCGATTAAAATTATACCAGCTTAAATAATTTGAAAAACAAATTGAGGGCTGAAGGTATGAAAGAGCCTGTGAACCTGCAGGAAGAGATTGGGTTGTGTGGGGATTGTTGACCAGCGCATAGCAACCACAAGATTATCAATAAAGAACTGGCATCAATGCCTGGCTTCCTTGGAAAAACTGAATGAAGACACTTCTACTTCCTCCCCATCTCTGAAACATGACAAAAATGACTCTATATTACAACCAGCCAGAGTAGTTCTCAAGTCATTCCAGAAGCACAAGACCACTGGAGAGCAGTAATGTTTGGAAGCAGCCAGGGGGATCACAAGCAGTGGTGGCTTCTTTCACATAGAATCAAGCCCTCCGAGGATAGTTAATTTAGCTGAGAGGTTAGACATGAGCATCCCCAGAAATTAGGGAGTATAAAAGGAATACAAATGCAGAAGAATGGTTAGAAGTTGGTGAATTAAGTATTTTGTGAACCTCAGTGCTGGCAGAAGAGCAGAAAGCAGCTGACTGTGGTAAAAATGGTTGTTTTTGTTGTGTTTTGTTTTTTTTTTTAACAAATAGCTAAACCAGCTTCTTTTCTTCACACTAGTGTTACAAGTCAGATTTTGTTAATGTCTGTAAATCTCTTTGAGATCTTCCAATGGAAATTACTATTCAAGTTTTATAAAAATATTATATAAAGGAAAAGTAACAGTGCCAGAATATATACAATGAATCTATGGGAAATCATTATTCTCCCATGTTTCAAGGATTGTTTGACAAGTTTTGAAATTATTTCTCTGGGAACTGATCTGACTTAAACATGCTTGTCCCTTGCCTTTTGTTAGCTCGTTTGCATTTACTGTCCATTAATAATAGACGAACACAACAGCCTAAGGTACTTGATTCTTTTATGAACTGTAGATAATTCCACATTTCAGTCCTACAGAACATCAACAGCATAGGGAAAACTGGAATGTGGCAAAAAGCCCAGGAAAAGGCAAATTGAGTTGGATTGGGAATTAGCTGGAAGGATAATAGTCCTGCAAGCCAGTATTTATTAAGTAATTTTATGTGCAGCAGAAGATAATCATGATACACACTAGGCATCTGGAGACTTTAAAATGTTAAGAAAAATATTTCAATAACTGTACAAATAGGTTAACAATTGTGATGCAAAACAATTATTTCTACGTCCTTTGATTCACCATGATTCAGTTTTACTCAGCACTATCCTAAAACTCCAATATATAATCTAAATAGTTGCTTATCAGACAGCCTAGCTGTTTTCTGAGATGTTATATGATCCTTCTTCCCATTTTCTTTCTGCAGCCATCATTTGCCCTACATCAAAACCGTGTTCATTTCAGCAATATGGGATTAAAATTCTGGAGGTGCTTTGGCATACCCTGGGGCCTAGGCAAGTCCTATGAGGACATGCACATATATCAAAACTGTAAAACAAGAATTCAAAACAGTCGATAACTAATAACAAAAGCAGATAAAAATTAGCATACTTAAACTGCTCTTCTGGAATAAATTCATACCATATCTTAAACTATTAAATATGAGCCAAAATAACACTACCACCTTGCAAAGGTTTTTCATCCTTTTGCAGCTCATGATTTGCACCAGACTGCATGTTTTAGTTATGTGATTCTTCTGATAGGCCATTCAATGTAAACTGAAAATAATATAATCTCCACTGAAAAGCAGATGTTATATTACTAGCAACAATTTAGCTGCTGAACTAGCCATGTGACTCACCCAGGAGGACGGTTGCATCTCAAGGAAGGCTTTTGGATTATCCCACCTAAGAAAGGCTGGTGGTACTCCATCTATCTGGATGTCTGTTCATTAGTGAAGGTAATATTTATCTAAATGTAGGTAGTAGGCAGAGATTTGGGGGTTTTTTTCTTTTGTTTTTCAAGTAGGATTTCTTGTTTGTGCATCTCAGTAAATTTAGAATTGACCTCAGAAAATGTAATGGAGTCCTTACATATCCTCCTAGATTTGTATGATGCAAAGTGGTTTTTTCTTAGTCCAAAAAATCATAGCCTCTTCAAGGACAGTAACTGTTAAAAATGTTATCTGTTGTTTTAAAAGTATCTATGTGGTAGTCATTTGCAAGAAAAAATATGATCTGAAGAAATTCTCAGAAATTAATTTATTTACTGCCTGAAATTAATTTATTCATGTCAGCAATATGATATACCTATGTTTTCAAATATCATATCTAGTACTTCATGTTCATTACCTCTGGAAAAATCTGGCTGGACTGTGTGCAAACCACTGATCTCTCCCACGGGTCACAGAATAATGCAAACTTGAGAAGATTAGGTCCTGATTTTGTCAACAGTTCTCCAGTAAAATATATACTATTTGCTTAATAATGATTTAATCTAAAAAAATTGCGGCTGGCACATATTTCTCTGTCAAATTATCACCAAGAGATTCAGGGCACTTACTTTCTGAATCAAGGATCCACAGTATGTGGAGTTTAAATATGTGAATTTATAACTCATCATCTCGGTTGTAAATAATCTGTGGAAAATTAAAAGTCTAATCAATGCTTACAATGAAACTTGAGTTTGCAGAAGAAATAATGGACATAAAGTGCAGTACAGTTACAGACTTAGGAAAGGGGATTTATTCTATTTTTACCTTTGGTTGGTTTACATTTCCTCTGTTCTCTTCAGCCGTATCTGAAAAACAGGTAACATGCATAGAGTCACTTGTGCCTGTAATATTAATGTCTGAGACACAGCTTTAATTTGATGAGGAGTTAATTCCAAATGCAAGAGAATTGCAACTCACTAGTTCATTACATTCTTGGGGATGCTTAAATGGAAGATTCCAGGGCCTAAACAACAACTAAATACACAATCCATGGCCAAGCTAGAGACAGAAGACCAACACTGGGTAAATGAACATTTTGTATTTTAATATGGTTACTCAAGACAAGAATCTGGATCATTACATTGGAAAATAACTGATGTCTGCATCCCCTGGATACCAACCCTTGCCCATTTATGAGATTTCTCCACTGCAGATGCACAACATCAACATGTGACAAAATCATGCAGCCTTAAAACTATCTGGCATTTGAGATGCAAAATCACAGAATGATTGGGAAAGGACTTTAAAGATCATCTAGTTCCAAATTCCCTACCCTGGTTAGGGATATATTCCACTACACCAGGCTGAATTTGCAATACTAGTTGAATAAGCAATAGTAGTTGGTTTATTTTAAACTAAAAACTGAATATTAAAAAAACAAATAAACAAGCAAACAAACAAAAAACCCCCCACAAAACCAACAAACCAAACCAAAAACACCAAAAAATGCACCAAAAAAGCCCAAAGGAACTAAACTAATCCTCTTCTTTTCCTTTCATTACCTGAAAGTTTCTAGAAAAAAAGAAGATTTAAAATGTCATTGCATTGTGTTTACATGAGGGCTATTCTATTTGATTTCAAATAGTTCAAGAGTGCATCTTAATTTTTTAATTCACAGAATTGTATAGGGAAAACCAGTGCTGTCATGTTTACAACAAGGCACAAATACATGGAAAACTTTAGTGGGAAAGTTTGTCCTGGTATTTCAAAGCAGTTAGTGCCTCACTGCTTAAGAAACCATTTTCTCTGGCTTCACTGCAGGTTGTGCTTGCAAAATTGGATATATTGTTTAATTATTCCACGGCTTAATTTTGTCCTTGAAGAAAAAGGCAGGTACCAATTCTAAACACGCTAATGTCTGGCACACCTGGCTGGAGCATATTATTACATCCAAAATGATGAACTTGTGAGCCTGTGCAAGCATTAGCACAATAAAAGAATGCTCATTATGGCAGTTTCCTGAGATCGTGAACCCGGGTAGTATAATTTCCCTCAGTTTTAGGTATGCTATGCTACCAAGACTATGATTCAAATTTCTGCTTCCTTACAGATGGCCATCTTTTCTTCTACAACTCCCTTCATCTCCCCGTAAAACATTTTTCATCTGCTCACCCACTCAAGTAGTGGTCACCCCATGCTAATCCATTTTCGGAGATCAACTATTTTCCTTCTGTACTTTTCTTAATTATTCTTTTGTGTCTATTTACTTTCCCCACACTAGCTCCACACTTCTATCGATTCAATCCAAATAAAAAGGCTGAACAAAAAGCTCAACAAGAGATTTGCTGCCTCTGCCTACCTTTGCCTCCAAAGTAATGCTTCATTTTACTTTCCTCTTTTCTCTTTTACATTACCTAAACCATGCATTTTACTTTTACTGGCTGGAGTTCTTCTTTATACTTATATTCTAGAGACTCTTTCACAGCTCCATGCATCATGCCCTCTATTTTCACTTAAGAATAATTGTGAAACTGAGATCATGATGTTTATCCTTACCCTTCTGATCTACACAATTTAATTTTACTCCATGGCTGTAATCACCTTCCATTGCATTGTATTTTCCTGACATCTGTCCGCAATGAATGACAGCTTCTCTACCCTCCCCTTTCACCCAATCCCACAGACTCTCAGAGTGTTGTTGTTTGATATCATCCTTTCACTTATCTCTCTATGCTGTCAGCGGCTGTGCCTCCTCCAGCACATTCCTCTCCTGTCTTTACCACATTACTTTGTTTGTCTTTAAGGTCCTTGTCCATACTGTAACACTTCATTCATGACCAACGTGCAGATAGGTTTCTGTCTATGATCTATCATTGGTATCAATGTCATTTTACACTTTCAAACATACCTTTCCCTGCTTTCTGTGACGCTAGTTTTCCTTCCCCAAAAGAGCTCTGCAAAGATCTGTAGAATTATATAATTCTCTTTCTTTAAATTCTTTTTACAGCAACAGCTTGAAAGGAAAATCCTAGCCTCTGACTATTCTGCTAATATTACCCACATCATTTATTTTCCTCTTTTCCAGCATTACCACCTGTCCTAAACTTAGCAAGAGCTGTTTGGTACACCTCTAAATTTACACAGTACTGAATAAAATTTCTAATCCTTGGCTTCAATCTAAGATTTACTGTAAATCAATGGTATCAAATAATTGAATTTTATAATACTTTGTTGAAGGTGATGGAATTTTAATCCTCTTCAAAAAAGAGCATGCACAAACTATTTATACAATGACTAGAAAAGAAATTATTAATTGAGCAGAATCAAGCATAAGATTCTAAATCTCTCACCAGTTTTCAGATAAAAAAGCCCAAACCCCACAAGACTTTTATACTAATGGTCATCTAGAATTTTATCTCTCCTTAGTCAAAAACAAACCAACAATGGACTTTGGAAGGTTTCATAATAAAAAATCAGTAAGAAAAACTTTTATGCTAAACATAAATGTGGGAAGAAGGTAGAAAAAATTGTTCAGATAAGATTTCCAATACATTAGAATTACATTTATGTCTCCTGTTAACACTTTTCATGCTAGTTTGCAACAAAGGATCCAGTTTACCATTTAGAAAATGAAACCCACCCCACCCCAAGCCCCTAAACCAGAAATAAAATGCCCAGCTTGAAAAAAAGATTTGCTGTCTGTTGCAGTCAGAGTCCTAAGTATCACTAGATTCCTCCATGGAATTTTTGTTTAGTCTGAAAGAGTCAAGCAATTAAAGACATATAATTATGGAAATACATAAGCCCTAGTAGAACATCTTCAAATTTTCTAGTTTGACTTAGTCTACCAAGACACATACTTTTAGGGCACATAAAAATGTGTTGGGTAAGAATGTGAGAACAGTAACATTTTAAGGTACTTGCCAAATGTTTTTCTTACATACATGAAGATGTAGTCCTGTTTCCTAAGAAACAGATTATAACAGTAGCCTAAAAGAGGAAAACATCTCTGTCCTTCTCTCAGAGATGGACTATTAAAAGCTGAACAAGGCAGTTTTGTCTACACGAACTGCATTGAACATTTTAATGCTGAACACAAAGCAGAAGAAAACAAGGTTTATAGGGCTTTGGGATGATACTTGAAATATCAAAAAATATTGCCTCAACTTTTTCACATTGCACTTAAATACAGAAACCTAATTTTCTGTATTACCACACCTTTTACTATAAAAGTTGTACTATTTCTGGCAGTGCTCACATAACAAATTCAACAGATACTGCACCTAAATTTAGGCCTCATTTCAGACTTTAATTTCTGGTCATTTAAGAAGTGTTTCTAGTCATGTAAAAGATACATATTTGGCATTAACATTTTCAGGAGTTGGATGATGAGACAAACTTGGGCTTTGGCAAGAGTTTTTGTCCTTTAACCTGCCCAGTTGATATATGGAAAGATTTTAGTGTTCTAACTTCTAATCATTACCTCAGCCAAATGACATGGTAGTTGCCAAGAATAAGTCTCTGAAAAGTAAAACTTTGGGAAAAAAAAGAGAGGACTTGAAAGTCTGGGCTACTATAAAACTTACAAGGCTGTTTATTTGGAAGCATAGTAAGTTGCTAGGTGACATAATGGAGCACAAGTCCTTGAATTGCCAGGTCCAGTATATATTATGACTGATATTATTTTTCTAATGGGAAGAAAATGACAATGATAAAGGCAGACGATTCATTGTCATGCTTTATTACTTCAGAATGCAATGGCTGATCTTTTTAAAACATGGAATTGCCAGATCCTATAAGTAATGTGCTCATATAATTATTTCAGCTCTGTAGGTTGCTTGTGTTGTGTGGTGCACTTCCTCAAATCCTGGAGCTGAAGAAAGCTGACACATCTTTGAGGCTGAAGATAAATGTAAACACTGAAAATTCCTCAAGAATAAGGTGATTTCCCAGGGAATACAGAAAGAAGATCTCAAACAGTTAATTTAAATCAAACCAAAGATTTTCATGCCTCCAGCATACAATATAATCCTTAGACCTGTACATTTTTAGTTAGCTGTCACCTTCAGGCATTTCTTGAAAGGCCATTCTTTTATTCTGGAAGCAGCTTGAGTCTAAGCTGGCTCATTGACTTCTCTGTGCCATAGCATATTCAGACTGTCCTACAATAAAGCAGTGTGTCTTCACTGTGCCACTGGCTCAGAGTTCACAGCTCAGGCTCCAGGTTGAAGGAAGGCACCTATACCATTTGCAGAGCAGGCTTGGCCCCAGAAGCAACAGCGTCATTCACCCAGCTCCATACTCCAGCTACTGAACACAGGCAGACACAAAATGGCTTTCCTCACAATTAACTGCAATATTATACTGTCTACTGCCCAATTAATTCACAATCCAGCTAAGTTGCTAAATAACACAGCTGACTACTAAATTTGCAGTTTTCAGTATAGAAATACAAAATATTGTACTGCCCTGCATCCTTTCAATTCCAAATCAAGCAGATGAACATTTCAGATCCCGAACTTCATTTAAACATCACAATTCTTTCAGAGTTCCAAGACTGAAAATATTTATGCTTCCCTCCCAAACCCTGATCTCTTAGTCTAAATTCATTGTATGTTCTGCTTCCTTCTTGGCTGCAGTTTGTTTCCCAACCTGTAGGCACTTCTGCTTCTAGCATCATCTTCAACATCCCCATCCCTACTGACAAGAGACAGAAGTTTTTCATAATTTTGGAGCAATGCTGAGAAGATAATTACTATTTCTTCCGTTATCCCATTCCAATGTCTTGGTTTTTTCCTTCACTCTTTGTTTAATCAGCAATAAATATTTTCCATTTGTTTTAATTTTTACCCTTTTGACTTTTTGCACTTGACTTTAGATGGTGATCAGCCCTTTTCTATTTTATTCCCTGAAGGCATACTCCTTATGCCTCATACACTTTCTGAGACACTTATCTTCTCAGCCGAGAAAAAAAAAAAAAAAAAAAAAAAAAAAAAAAAAAAAAAAAAAAAGCCCTTTTCCCTACAATTTTTGCTATTCGGAATACAAGTTCAACATATTTTTACCGTATCTGAGTTAGAGAAATTTCTATCCTGCTCCATAATCAAGTTCCTGATTTTCTACTCAATTTAAATTAGTGTGCTTGCAATCCCTGTAATCTGATCCCTGACACTATATCCCACCAAAACTAAGGCCAAAATACAATAATGTTGTTTGTGTGACTCTTCAGTAAGCACTTTACAGAATAATGGGGTTCGGGTCTTCCCGCTCTGTAAGTTTAGCTCTCGTAGCAAGACAACATCTTCTTTTTCCACTAGAAGTTGCTTCTTTTCCACAACCATTTTTATATTAGAATTAAGGAGTTGACGTCCTCAGTGTCTGGTAGTCTTGGTATTTCTCTCCGTGGTGTTTCAACTGCCTAAGGGCAAAAGACCTTCTCTTGAGCCTCATGCGGGTGGGCTGAGCGGGACATCCCTGTGGACAAACAGGAGCGGAATCCCCGGGGCGCTCCACACGCCGGCCGCACCTCTGGCCCGGGCGGTGCGTGCCAGCTCCCTTCACTCGCCGCCGCGAAGCTCCGGCCGCGGGGAGCACAGCTACCGGGAGCCGGGCTGAGCAGGGGGCCACCTGCGGCAGGCGGAGCCGGGCCGCTCCCGCTCCCTGAGGCGCGTGGGGCCGCTCCCGCTCCCGCTCCCGTTCCCGCTCCCTGAGGCGCGCAGGGCGCTCCCGCTCCCTGAGGCCCGTGGGGCCGCTCCCGCTCCCGCTCCCTGAGGCGCGTGGGGCCGCTCCCGCTCCCTGAGGCCCGTGGGGCGCTCCCGCTCCCGCTCCCTGAGGCGCGTGGGGCGCTCCCGCTCCCGCTCCCTGAGGCGCGTGGGGCCGCTCCCGCTCCCGCTCCCTGAGGCGCGTGGGGCCGCTCCCGCTCCCGCTCCCTGAGGCGCGTAGGGCGCTCCCGCTCCCGCTCCCGCTCCCTGAGGCGCGTGGGGCGCTCCCGCTCCCGCTCCCTGAGGCGCGTGGGGCCGCTCCCGCTCCCGCTCCCTGAGGCGCGTGGGGCGGCGGCGCGTGCCCGGTGACCGTTGCCGGGGCCCGGCGGCGGCGATGGTGAAGGAAACGATCCGGGTGTACGCGCGGGTGAAGCCGCTGGGCAGGCGGCAGCAGGCGGGGGTAGGCCGGGAGCTGTGCTCCGGGGGTGCACTGGGGATGCCGGGGAGAGACGAGGGCTGCCCGGGACCCGCGTTCCTCGCTCTGGGTGGGGGCAGCGGGGCGGGGCCCCTACCCTTCAAGAGACTCGGGCGGCTACCGGGGACAGAAAGGCTGGTTCATAGCTGGGTATGCGACGAGAAGCTCCTGCTCTCCGAAGCCTCAGGAAGTTTATAAAATCACGAAGTAAAAGAGTGTAGGCTACAACTGTTGGAGGAGTGGCTGAGGAATTTATTTCCAGCGTAGTTATTAGAGAAAAGCTGGGCAGGAAAACACTTGACGCGCGTCGCTGGGTGTGTGCAGTTCAACAGTGTTGCGAGCCAGGGAGGGGATCGTGTTGCCTGCTCCCATCCCAGTGTACAGCTGCCCTCCTAAGGAACAATAAAGATAATGGAAGTGTTTCTCAGGAACTGTGCATTTAGGTCTCTTAATCACTTTCTTGTTTTAAACCAGTTCTTCTCCTCACAGCCTTTGTCTTGTGGTAGTCTTTCCTAATATTTTCTTCCAGTCCAGTATATATTATGACTGATACTATTTTTCTAATGGGAAGAATTTCTAATTCTTCCAGATTTTTTGGAGATGTTTGCACTGGGGGCAGTGCTTTGGTTTTTTGTAACATCACAGATATTAAAGTGGTTCAGTAAGCAAATTATGTCAAAGAGGCTACGCTTTTGTTTCAAATATTGTTGCAATGTTTACATGGTGACAGGCTAATGCTGATATGTGCTGGCTTAGTTATATAGTAGTTAAGGAAGATCTGCTCACGTATTTAGTGCAACTTTTAACAAGTTTCTCTCCAGACAATTACAGGCGCTAAGCTTAGGTAAGTGTTGTATTTAAGGGTAATACTGTTCTATTGATAAATTTATTCTGTGAATTCCTATCCATCCTTATTAGAGTTATGCAGTTGATAATGAGGAACCTCTGCCCAGTCTGGAGATTACTGTGCCACGTGACTTAGCAGATGGGTTCATCAATAATAAACGAGAAAGCTACAAGTTCAAGTAAGTAGAAACTTTATCTTTGTACCTTCTGCCTTTAGTGACTGACAATACTATATGTAGTGATATAGATATATGGAATCTGGAAAAGTCTAATTTTAAGATTAAGTTGTGGTATAGATGGGTTTATTTTTATATAAGTCCCTTAATAAGAGGAACACTTCAGTGCTCTTCGCCATGAGGGGTCTGACAGCATTGGATAAAATTGTCATACTGTTGTCTGTCCATTGCAAGTCATTATGCATTTCTAAATCTCATCACAAAGATTCATTTATCAATTCTTCTATTTTTGCACCTCGTTTTGAATTTGTGTATGAAGACTGAAGCAGGACTGTGTGTATTCTTGTGATCTAATGCATTTTCATAGGCTGGCTAAAGAAGTCTTGATGTAAAATATTCTGTTTAGAAACTGTGTTTTAGACATAGCCAAAGCAAGGTAAAGAAAACCAGAAATTGTTGAAAGAAATAAATCATTGGTTGTAGGAACTTAAAATCAGTACACCAACATCAAATATTTTTATTACTTAAACAGAAAAGTGAGGCAACACTTTAAAATTTTGGTGATGAATAAAGGCAAATATATAATCACCTTTAATGATGAGGTCAAGACTGTCTTTTTCCAATTCAGATATGCTTCATTTTTTATAGTAAAGAACAAGTAATTTGTTTCTCTATGCTATTAAAAAAGAGTTCCGCATAAGCAACTGCAGCTCAGACTGGTGTCATTTTACATCATTTAAGGTAATCTACATGGAAAGAAAGGAGCTGCCCCTCTCCAAATAGATTCATATACAACACTGTATTAGGCTCTCAATGCCCAAGCCTGACTTAATGAATGCTGATATTTTTGTCTGACTTTATAATTTATTAAAAACTCTGTAGAGATGCATTTTGAGAAATCTTATGCCTTATTATCCTTAAGACAATGGAAGAATAATTGGTTTAGTTACTTGACCAATTAGCAGGATAGAATAAAGGCTTTTGTGTATTGCATTTGTCTGCAGTACCGTAGCCGCTCATGGGTCAGCACGGTGCCTTTGTACACACCCAGTGTCTGTAAGGCCTTTTTACACAGTCTGGGGAGTTCTATGCAAGACTAGAATTCCAAATAGGGGGGCAGCACAGCAGGGCCCCAGCAATACAGGGGGCTGCTGGAACATGTGGATGACAATTTCCTAATGTACGGTTAGGCCAATCAGGATATTTGTAAACATGGACAAACTGTTGAGAGATATTAAACCTGGAGGTAGCTTTGACTGCAGTGGCCATGAGATAATGAAATTCAGGATACTGATAGAAGGGAGTAAGGCAAAAATCAGGATCACAACCCTGGACTTCATAAATACAGACTTCAGCTTGTTCATGGGTCCGCTTGGAAGACTTCTCTGAGACACATTCCTGGAGAGATGACCAGGAGAACTGGCTGATTTTCATGGATTTCCAAGCTCAGAAACAGTCCATCCACATGAACAGGAAATGATGCAGCGTCAGCAGGAGGATTGGAACAAATGGTCTCTTCCAACCTCAAGAATTCGGATTCTGTACAATAACAGCAGATATTTTATATAGAAACTGACAAAACATATTTAATTAAAATATCTCATTGTGACCTATAGTAATTGTGCAGCAGAATGAAGAAAATGGCTTAAAAAAATGTGAGCCTGGCTGTACTGGTGGGATGCTGTATTTGGTTATAGTGTAATCTATTTATCCAGGATTGACTATGGTGCCAGTTACAAACACTAATTCTCTTGATAGATTAAAAATACGGTTTATTTTTTTTCTAAGCCACATCATTTTGTCAGAGGATTTTATTGTACAGATCTTGTCAAAGCAGCTCTGTGTACAGCCTATTTATGTACAATAGCACAACAGCAAGCTGTGGTTAAGACTACAGGGAAAACATTGTACTAAGTTATGTAAGCCTAATGATGTAAACATTGTATTACAAACACAAACAAAAATGTATGAATCAAGTACTGTTAAACATTCTAAGCAATTATTATTTTCTTAATATTTTCAGATTTCAGAAAATTTTTGATCAAGAAGCAAAACAAGATGTGATTTTTGACAGCATTGCCAAACCAGTGGCAGAATGGTACGTTGTTGATCTTGCAAGTAATCAGGGAAAAGCTACTTCTGCTTTTGTTGTATTACTTGAAGGGGAGCAGTCAAGTCTTCGTCTTGTTGTTGTAAAAGTGGGTTGATGTTCTAATTTACTAAATACTGACATGTCTGAATGCAGGAGATATACAATCTCCTGAGAATTTTATGCATAGTAAGTTTGTATTTTTAACTCTTAATATAGCAATTCTATTGATGCCTTTTTTTAATAGCGATCAAAATCCATGCCCGATTCTTTTTTTGTCTGCAATATAAGCTGGCTTCCTTGCCTTAGAACAGTATTTTCTATATAGTTTCATGTGGAGGTAAACCTAATGAAAAATTTATCCCCCTATATAATTTTCATTAAGCTATGGACTCTCATTAATGTTTGTGGACATATTCCTAAATCTTGTCCTTACTACTTTTGTTTTAACATGTAAGGCAGTGCTTTTGGCACTGTATTTTTTTCCTCCTCCATTTTCATAATCAAACAATGCTCATATCTGACAGTTTGCAAGGGCAAATATTTAAGAATGATGAAGACTTCTGCATTCATTGTGTGGATTGAATGCCACTCTGAAACAGGTGGATTTTCTAGTGGAAAATGGATTTTATGCTGCTCTCTTTGCTGAGTTTACTGTGTGCATTGCTGGTTTGTACTGGTTTTAGTATGGGAGAAGATCCCATGCTGGAGGAAGCAGAATTTCTGCATAGTGATGGCTTATTTATCAAACTTACTGCTCAAAATCCAGACTTGTAGTGAGGTGGGAAATGCTACTTCCAGTGCAGACTTCTTTCTCGTTCATTGTCTGATCCATCTGTTGGTTTAAGTCTTGATTCTGCAAATTATTCTTCAATCTATTGCACAGTCCTGTGTTTAACACTGTAGAAAAACAAACATATTCAGCTGGACACTAAGCTTTTCTCAAGTTGTTACATGGAAGAAAAATATATTTATCTCTTTATAATTTCATTTTCTTTCTCCTCACCCCTACTGATTTTTTTTCTCTAAAGTCCCACATAAAGCAGAAAAGTAATTGACAGTGAAAACGAAGAGCCAGTGAATTTGAAATTTCATTAGAATAAGCTAAATATACTTAAAGATAATGCTTGTTATTTTCTCATCCAAAAGATATCTCTTTGCTTATCTGACATTGTCACACATAGCTTCACATTAACTCATATGCTTAATTTTAAATATTTCTGGGTTTAATGTTGACTGCAGAAAAAAAACCCTTTATCCAATTTGAGTGTGTTGGAAAGAGAAGCATTAAAAATCTCATTGTTACATACTATGGACTTAATTATCCTCAACAAAAGCTCAGAGTATCAAAAATAACGAGCAAGAAACTGGCTTTTTTTTTTTTCCCCTTTGGAGTGTTTTGCTAGAATATGGAAATGTTTTCCGATTAAACAGTTCATGTATACAGCGCTCTAATAAACAGGAAGGAGTATTTTTTTCCTTTATTTCCTTTATTTATTTAGCTGAAAAAAGACTTGTTTTATATATTAATTTTCTCCATTATTTAGGCTTTAGTTTTAGGTTTTTGATATTTTTAAGTACTTGAAAGTACTTAAATGCTATTAAAATCAATAGTCTTTAGGCAGACAATTATCTCCAAATACATGAGTCTTTACATTTAATGGTAAAATTGACTTATAAAAGCATTCTTAATGAAATCAAGATTTTGTCTCTGAGCGTTATAACGTGGTTAAAGCTTGTATTCTACATTATGCTCGTGTTGTTACTGATAATTTTGATTGTATAGAGTAGGCAATAACTGAAGTATGTTCATGTTTTTATCCACTGCCTTAATTTTTTTACCTCTTTTGGAGAAAAATATGTATTTCGAAATATCTTCAGTCATGAGGCTGCTTGGCTAATGGAGTCCTGAACTGGGCCTGAAATTTAGTTCACTCTGTGGTTAATGATACCATTTTCCTTTCCATCATGAGACAATAAGAATTGCCCTGTTTCTCTTAAAGACCACAGTTTTTCACAGCAAAATGTCCTTTGTTATTTGTTTCTTTCACAGTAAATATTCTTTTGCATGAAAAAAACTATTGCTGGTACACACATTTCTGTTGTTGGAGTCACTTTATTAAGAGAAAAGTTTTTGTGTGTGTATTTTTGTGTGTGTGTTTTGCCAGGGAAAAGAAAGTAGCAGGAAAATATCAATGAAATAGTTCAGTAACGTTTTGAGATTCTTTGTCATGCATTCTTACAGTCCTGAGAAAATTCAGTTAGAGACTTGAATGCTTGGGCATTGTTTAAACTAAAACCAGAAAGGCAATGTTCAGTATTGTAAAATCTTTCTAGTTTGCTCTTGGATGGATGGAAATTGGATGCAACTTTCTTTTCTCTTTTTTTTTTTTTTTTTTTCTTCTTTTTAAGTGTGTTTCCTTTGATGTTGGGCCCCTACTTCTCTTTCTCTAAGTCCGGTTACATTGTCATCTTGCCTGTGGTTTCAGAGGCACCAGACATTAGTTTGTTTAATTTGCTTCTTCAGTCAAAAGTGCCAGCCTCTGCAAACTATTATGAGCATATGATTTGCTTGAACTTTATTACTTTTTTTCTATCCTTGAGTCATCTCTTATTCTGTTTCTTTTTCTTCTAATTTTAAATATACTTGATAATGTTTTGTGCAGAGTCAACTTGATGTTTAAGCAGCTCAAATTGTTACTCTATCAAAAACAGAGAAAATAAATTAACACCTACTTTAAAAGTTTGCTAATAATTAAGCATTGCTTTAGCCTCACAACTAAGCAAGGCTACTCTCAACATGTTTCAAATATTAGTATTATGATTATATATTATATATTCTGATTAATTTCTTAATCAGAAATTATGTGGAAAATGTTAACTGTTTTGAATTCATTGAGTTTTCAGTTCTAATATGGCCAATGTTTTGGTATTAGATATCTTGACTTATTAAAGAATAACATTTGAAAGTATTTTCTCTTCAGTTGTCTCATGCAAATAAGAAATAGCTCGGTTGTCTATAAACCTAATGGCAATCACCTGTGATCTTTTGAAAAACTTGATGGCCTTGGGGGGTAACGCTCCTGTTGCTACATATTCTTTCTGCTTTCTTCTCATGTGCTATATTTATCCTAATACTTAGCATCTGTAATATATAACTACTTCAGTTTACTCTCAACTGGTTTTGTGGTTTTCTGTGTGTTCTTACAGAAAATAGAGTAAAGATTTTTATTAACAATTATTTTGTACCTGGATATATTTATCGCAGTGTTGAAAGTAGTGGTCTGGCTCATCTGCATCACAAAAGTCTGCAGAATCTATACAGAACAAAAGAACACATTGCTTTGGATGTCATCCTGAAGGAAATGTAGCCTAAGCATTCCCCTAAACTGAGAAATTAGTAATCCTAGCTGTTCTTTCTCAGAGTGAGTACAATTATGAGGCAATAAAAAGTGAAAATTTTCATTGATGTTTCTTCTAAAATGAGTATGAATTGCTTGTGTTTGTTTTGACTTAAATTGTGCAATTCAGAATTGTTCAAGAAGATTGCTTAATTTAAGTTACAGTGTGACATCTTTGATTCACAATATCTTTGTGTCACTAATCTGTTACAGTGTTTATATTGAAATTATAAATATATTTAGAGGTCTTAGTCAAAACAAGAAAATATATTACTTTTTTTTTTCTATAGGAAAACTGAAATTTCTAAGGAAACTTGCCTGTACTAATCTCTCAAAAACAGCTACATGCACATTTGAAAATCATCTTTGTTTTTTAAAATAAGACATTACCAATTTGGATTTGTTCCACAAATCTGGCAAAGGCATAAAGAAAAAAAGTCATACTGAGATACTTTGTTTATTTTAATTAAAAGAAACTTTAGTCTGACCTCCAAGTGTTAGAAGATATCTGAAAACTGAGTCTCTGTGAAGACAAATTCTTCTGAAAATTTATTTTCCAGATCCCTGAAATTAAGTTCTTTTTATCTTCAATATAGTTTGGAAGGGGGGAAGGGGTGGGCAGCCTGGTTTTGCCAGGGCTGTGTTATTTTTTTTTTTTTATATTGATTAATTGATGTTTATTGAGATGGAAGGAAGGAAAATCAGGGACACTGATAAAATTTTTCAGGTCTGCAAGAACTGAGATAAAGAGGGCCAGCGGTATCCAAATATCAAAGATACTGGTGTCTTCTGCTTTTTCATTAGTCCAGTATTTTATAGTTACTGAATATTTGTTTCAACCACATGCCTTTATGTTACTACTCATTTAAAATAAAGACAGCAGAACTCAGGTAAAAATAATAATATGAAGCCAAAATAAACTAACAAAATAAATAAGTTTTTAAGATAGAAGTTATTTCTTGTTCTCAGGATTTTCTATTGCCTACTTAAAAAACACTTACAGAATTTAGTCTTACTTAATAAAGGAGTTTCATTCTTTTATTTATTCATATTATAAACTTTGTACAGAACTTTCACTTTGAACTTTTTCAACCTATTAGAATAATTAAGTAAGAAGGGATCTCTGTAGGTCATCTGGACCAATCTTCTGAGGAAAGCAGGTCTGGCTTCTAGATCACATTTCTCAGGCCCTTGTCCAATAGAGCTTCAAAAATGTCCAAAGATGGGAATCTCACAATCTGTCTGTTCTGTAGGAACCTGTTCCAAGGCCTAACTGCTCTCACTGTGAAGAATATTTTCCTTATACCCACTTGGAGTTTCTTCTCTTGCAATTTGTGACCACTGCTTTGTGTTCCACCAGTGTAAAACCTCTAAGATCCGTTGCAGAAGGTGGTATTTAAGGATATGAAAGGCTTTCTCTTCTCTGGGCTGATAGGAAACAGTTCATTTGGCGTCTTGTGCATGATGTGCTGCAGCCTGAACTCAGTTGGTTCTGTCAGGCGTTCTCCAGTTTCTCTAGAACATTTTTCATCTGCTGGGGAGCCTAACACTGGGGACAGAACTCAAAGAGGAAAGACTTTTTTTTTTTTTTTCCAAATTTTGGAGGTAACTTGTTGGAGCATCTGAGGATGACAGGGACAAGGGATTCTGCTGACCTGAGATATTCTAGAACACGTGGTTTTATTGCAAGAGTTGTGGGTAAAAGGGCCTTCAGCCACCAGCCTCGGCTTGAAGGGAAGTCCCAAAAAGAGAGTGAGAAAGAACCAGGAGGGTAAGAGATAAGAGAGAAGGGAGCGTGAGAGCAAGGTGGCGGGGGGAAGAGAGCAAGAGAGATCAAGAGCAGGGGGAAGAGAAAGAGGTAAGAGCAGGGGGAAAGAGGAGGCATAAGAGCGCGAGGTCCTTGTTACAATACATTATATCTCCTTTTGTGGTGAATATTCTAATTTACCGTGACCAACCAATACAAGGCACAAAATCCTATAGAATTTACATACGGCCTATAAGAACTGCTACATTACCATTGCTGTGTTATATTTTAAACTCTAAAAACTACTCTTTAGACTTTTCTGTTTTGCTACACTGACCTTTGGATCCCTTAGCCAGCAGAAAGGTATTGTTCAGTCAAAAGGGATTCTCCTTCAGCTAGCTAGGCTATTGTTTTCAGGTTATATAGTAACTAAGACTCGGTATCCTACAACTCAAAGTAAGCTTTCATTTCTATTTCGATTATAGGTTTCATATTTTCAGAATCTTTTGCTAAGAATCATATTTATAAGGTTTCCCTGATTCATCTTCCCCAACAGTAACTGTTCTGTTCAATTCAGCAAAACTGGTGCAGCAGCAAAGGAAGCAGAGTTCTTAGTTATACTTAGGCAAAAGCCTCCCTATAGTCTAATTAACAATGAGCACAGAAACAAATGAAAAGTTCTGTGTCCATAAGCTTTAAATAGAACAAATGATCTTCACTGGAAATTAAAACAAAATGTAGTCAGAAAACCCAACCACAATAGAAAAACCTCAGTCTGCTTTCAACCTCTGTCTACTGTCACTGGGCTTTTACCACTATTTATATTGTCTCAGATACTCAAGGACAAAGTACTGAATAATATTTTAGACTGTAGTAACTACCCATAAATTATCTAGCTCTCGCTTGAGGAATTTGTCACTTGAGGAATGTTAGGCGGTTGTAAACATAACATATCTATCAATTTAAGTGGAATTGCTTCCATGAGTTATACTTCTGTATCACACTATATTTAGGAATTCGACATCTTTCAGGAATGAGACAAGGAAGTGGAGTGACTGGAAATGCCAATACATAACTCTGTAACAGCATTCATTTAAATGGGGTCCGAACTGAATTTTCAAATTAAAAGTTCATATCTCACCGTGCATGTTTTTAAATCACCACTAATTCCAAATAAGATAGAACATGCAAGTTACTTGCTAAGTGAGTAAGAAAATTTGAGGGGAAGAAAACCACATGGTATTACTCTCCTTTACATTCACGTAAAAATTTGTCCTATGCTTGATAATGGATAGTTTCTTGAAGTCCAAGGTGCAGAAGAGAACGCATGCCATAATTAATTTCTCATAAAGCCAAAACTGATTTTCTTGAGCAATCATCATTACATAAGCTTTTATGTAACAATACTTGGGTTATTAAGGGATATTAAAGTTGTACTGAAAGTGGAATATATAAGGAACATTTACTTCAGCTTTCTGTTTTCTATTATATGTCCCTTTTTCAAACAAAAGAAGTATTAAAATTAAGAGTATTCTATGTTAATTGGAAAAACATTTGTAGAATGTATGCTAGGAGTTTCTAAGGTATTAGAGAAACTTTTGATGCATGCAGAAAAGTGTAAGTCCTGTAGGGTGTTCTAGCATTTACAGCAGCAAAATATCTGCATCGAATTTGCCCCCTAAACTCAGTGACATATTGGAAAGGTGGTCATTGAATTGAATAAGCTGTGGATCATGGTCTTACTTAATACTTTCCAGGCGGAGAATTCTTTCCTAGTGGAGGGAAAGTATCCCTTAGTATTCTGGTTAGAAACTATACTAGAAGTATTTCAATTCCTTTCTCAAACACTGTTGTTGAGGGAGGTTTTTTTTTATAGTTGTGTCTAGCTGGAGGTAAAACTTGAACATTTTTAATTTATCCCATCACATTGCTGCCATAATATATGATTAAGTTTATTTGGCAGTGTTATTAAATCAGTCTTCTATTCTGCTGTGTGCACAAACCACCTTTTGGTCAGAAAAGGTGTGATTTAAATTCTAAACAATGTAGAGGATATATTCAGTGCTTTCTTTTTGTTTAAACTTGTTGCTTGTATATCTCTGTAAAGTGAAGCACAAGCTGTTGTGTTTCTAAAAACCAACAGAAAGATTTCAATGCTTGATCAGAAAAGAAACATACAATTCTTTGGCTAAAATGTAGGAACAGATCTAATTCTTTTCTAAATTATAATAATCTTGAAGAGAACATATAATTAGATGATAAATTGTAATGCAGAATAAAAGGATAAAGAAGATTTAGGCATGTAATGAACAATAATTATTTGTACTTTGGGAGTTGCTTGCCTGCAGTTTATGCTGTTATTTGATTTTTTCCCATCCACTCTGTTTTATTCTGATTTCCACCAAGCAAAATCTTTTTGCATTGTTTTGTCATGTTCAATGACATTAAATTTGCTAGAGAGATGTTCTTATTGCATAAATACTAGTATATTAACCAACCATTATTTTTTCTTTTTCAGTTTTTTAATATGTGGGTCTTCATATGACTCGACCACATGTATTTTCACTGAAACACAAAAATAAATAATTAATTTAAATAGATACATTTACCAAGTGTTGACATAATTATCATTTATGCTACAAAATCTGGAAATCCTAATATTCTGGTACCATGAGCTAAATCTAAAATTCGATTTGCTTAATTCTGCCCTCTTTGAATTTGCAGCTTTTGACTTTTTTGGGGCCTTTCTTGGCAGTCATGAAACAGATTTTCTGCACATTAATAAGCCACAAAGACAGCTCAGTATATTAAATGAGATTGAAATACAACTTTTGCAGGCCTATTGCACATCCTTGTTTTCCCTGAAATGTCATTTTTTTTGTGGACATCTTGCCTTAACAGAATTTGAAGCCTTGGCTGCGCTTCTTTAAGATTTCCTTATAGGAAATATATACTTTAAGATTCCTTAGGCCAATGAGATTTGTCTCCATTCAATGCATCTTATTGTTTACAGGTACGAACCTCAAGAAGTCCGACTTACTGCTCATGCACATGACAAATTAAGTTTTCCTTGACACATTTATGTTGGTCTATATTTTTCAGATAGAAACATGAAATACGTGGTTATAAGCAGTACAGGCAAAGCCAAACCAACAATTTGTTAGAAACTGACTTTTTAATATACATGATTCTTTTCTTCTTGTAGAAACTAATTCTTATCACTAAGTGTTACAAATATATGCCAGCATGTTTTAGTGAATAATGAAAGTGATCCCTCCGAATTCTGGAATAGAATGAAACAAATATACAAACTTCGAGAATATTTTAGTCATTATATTTTAAAGTTATTTTTCTCTATAGTAGGTGTTTTTAGGTCTAACTTGGTATTGATAAAAAAAAGACCCTCCACTAACTCTGGCAATCATAACTTTGGTAAAGTATGCTAGAGACAGATTTCTCTAACAGTATTTTAGCTTATCTGTCTGGAAGTCATCCATGAACTTCTGAACAGGGTGCTATACAATGTTGTATAAGTGCGTGAAAGATCTCTTCTGCAAAGCCTCTCCTTGGATTATGGATCTTTGAAGTGTTTTGTTAGAAGTAGTAAAGAGACTACTTACTCAACAAAATGTCTCCTTAACCATGCCAAAATTCATCTTTCAGAGAGAAAAAAAATGCGCAAAATTCTGATAACACCACAAGGAGGCATGACTGAAAATACACTTTTAGTGTATGATTTTTATTTATGCATAGTTTTAAGTCCTCACATGACTTCCATCGCTATCCATGTGAACCTGTGTAGTTTCAAAAGCTGAGTTTAACAAAAATTTGGGACTTTTGTTCAGAGACTCTGAAGAGCAAAGATGCAGACTTTGTCTGTGGGAACTGACATCTTACAAATTAGATTTTGCTGAAAAGGCAGAAAAGAGCTGCTGATTCTCTACCAACCTTTCCCAGCATCCACTACAACCTTTCCCAGCAATCACTACCATTACTGTAGGGGAATGCTTTAATTTGCAAATGAGAATTTTCAGGGATCTCTTTCGTGGATGCTGCTTAGAAAATGTGCTCTTCTGGTCTTGTCATAATGGGTCTTGCCAACTTTTTTGGTACCTGCTGTAATTATATTTCAGGATGAAAGGGACAGCATGTGTATTTTCAGCTCACTATACTGATTTCTAACATCTGAGAGACCCATCACTGTGCCAAGGGTAATTATGCAGTATAGTTTGATGTTGTTTTCTTAAACATCATTTTATGGGTGGCTAACAATTTGTGAAAGTTTTTGAGCTTTTTTTTTTTTCTTTTTTTCCCTAAAGGAATTGTCCATCTTTGGTTGAAAATACTATGTACAAATCTTAAACTTCCTGCATATTTATTAAATAGGTATTGATTTATTGATTGATTTAGTATTGGTCCATATAGTTGCCCTTTCAGTGTTCAACTCCTTGCGAAATGAACCAAATTTAGATTGATGGAGTTTTGGTTGGGTTTTTTTGCCTTGAAGTATTTAGAAGTGAAAAAAAGCAAAGTGTATCTCCAGAAAATATTTCTTGTGGAGATAAGTCCACAAGGCTCATCCTGTGTTGTCATCGATTCCAAATGAAGTTACTTAAAACAAGTGTGAAGAAGACACATCAGACATGGATTTTTTGTGACATAATCCGTGTTATCACATACAGACCTTCAAAATTGACATTGACTAATATTCACAATATTATACTTAGAATGGTAGTTACACATCTTCAATTTTGAAATTTGTTCTTTCATAAATATATATGTATGCACAAACCCTAAACTTTTGTGTAGTTCATAAGTTTAATTTCTTCTGCATAAGCTGATGCAGTGGAGGCTTTTAATTTTCACTGCATCTTTCCCTCTACTCTTTTCAGGAGGTTAGATTGAAGTCTACAACTTAACATCTGAGCCAAAGGAGCTTTTTCAGTCCTGCCTGAACCCCTAGTCCCTTGTCTCTTATAAAAGTGTTTTGCTTCTCAGACTTTGAAAGGGAACTTGTTCTCCATCTTGTCCTCATGGAGTTGCATGTTACTCTAAGAAGGCTCTGCCAGCAGTTTCACTGGTACTGTGGGTAGTCTTCTTTCCTTAGAGGCTTGCTTAGCACCTCAAGCAGGTTGTCCTTAAATTGACTTGGTTGTAGCTACAATACATGCTGAATGAAAGGAATGTGTGTAGTAAGTAGCAACAGAATGCAATTATTTGTATAGATATAATTATACACACACATATAGATACACATAAATTTAGAAAGTAAGATTGACTTTTAGCTCAGACTTTAAAGAACATAACTGTGGAATCAAAATCATCTATGTAATGCAATATATTAAGATAACCTATAATTGCATTGGATTAGAAGAATGCATTATTGACATGGATATGTTCACATTTTATGAGCTCTTGGGGTTTTCTGGAAAACCTTTCAGAGCTGTGCTGATGTACTGTAGAAAATATAAGAATATGTAAGAATCAAATAGGAAAAAGAAAACTCACTGACTTTTGCAGGTGTTTTGACAGCATATGGTATGTGACATTTTATCATGTGTTTACATGTGAGGTGATTCTAATCAATAGCTTTTTCTGAAGTACAGGCATGTCAAGTTAATAGTTTGCAGCCACACATTTGCTAGCTTTTAACATGTTGCAAGGCACACCTGTAAAGATCAGTAAGAAAATTTAACAATTCCAGTTGCTAGCTCTGAAGAGCCAGAGAGCTCTTCTGTATGGGCTGAAGAGCAGCTGTACTTTGTCAGACCAAGGTTCCATCTAGTGCACTGTGTTGTCTCTCACAGGGACTGACAGACAATGCCCAGAAGAAGAAAAAATAATCAGAGTAAGCATATAGAGCTGCCTCCTCCATGTATCCTCTAAGTCTTTAGTTATTTGTAGTTTAGGGACTTTCTGATTTCTCTGTGATTAGTAGCCCTGAAGAAAAGATTTTTGGTGATTTAGTCCAGTCTCTGCTGAAGCCTGCGTGACATTTTAATGTCCAAAACAGTGTAGCAAAAAGTTGCGCAGCTTAGCTGCAATTTGGTAGAAGAATCATTTCCCCTTGCTAGGTTTGAATCGGCCAAATCTGAACTTCTGTTGATACCCCCTACCTTCTGACAGCTCATTACTGTTGTCAGCATTCAGATATTGTGGCAGTGGGCACTAGAAATTCCTAAGATGGATGAATGAGGTGTTTTATCATAATAATTGTTTTGATTTTTAACATCTGGCTTCTTATATCTATATACAGTCCGTCATTGCACGTTTTGGGAGCAGATGTTCACTGTAGCTCCTTTCAACATGTTTCTGTTTTTATCTTTGACATCCTACTGTAATGGATTAAAATAAGTGATTTGGCAACTACTCAGGCCTTTAAATAAACTTTAATAAGTTGGAGAATCATTGCATCTCTCGTGGCGCCAGACCAGCAACTATCTATGTAAATGTTTCTTTTCCTCTTATGCAAGGGTTGTTTTCCCTCTTTTTATTTATTAAAATAATGGCTTATTTACCATTTTTTCTTTAAACAGAATTCACAAGAATAGTTTTTGCTTTTCAATTTGTTGAACAAAATTTATAGGTCCTTAAGCATAGTAAATCCAATCCAAAGTTTAAAATTATTAAGCTTATCTACTCTTTGGTGGAAGTCAGGTGGAAGTCAATGGTGGCAGTGTGGTAAATTAGAGAAAGATATTTGAACTGGACTTTTTTCAGGCACTTCTGCAAACAGAAGCAAGAGGTGTGAAAAGGATGATGAATGCCATTTCATACTATGCCATTAGTAGCTATTTTGTCTGTTCCATTGAAGCTTCTTGTACAGTCATAATTATAAGAGAAAAGCTTGCTATTACTAATGGGAGTTTGTGTGTTTTCATAGTAAATGAAGAATTTATTACACTAATTTAAGCACAGGTTCTCCTGCATACCTTTATCCAAGCATAGTCTAATAATTTAGTATAGTAATATTCTCAGAATAAAAGCTGGACCCTGGTATAACAGTATCCTTATGTGAATTTCTAACCCAAATATAGTTTTCTATTTGTATTTAATGAAGTCATATATTAAATATTTCTTGATTCTTCTGGTGTACAAATAGCACAATTCCTGACATCTACAGTCTTTAAAGAGATTAAATATCATCCTTGCAAAAATCATCTGTCAAACTAAAAAATATGAAAAGATAGTGTAAATAGTAATTAGTATGATCAGCTAATAATGGATCAAGAAATCCTTCCATTCTAGATAGTTTAAATTCTATAGAATCCAGAATGTATATACTTAAGTGTATTGTATTACTAAAGACAGATGGTATGTATTTAAGAATTACTGGTAATTGTATTTTTGGTTTTATGCAAAGTTGGTCATGGACAATGTGTTCTGCCTTAAATATGAATTACCTTCCTTTTTTAAATCATACAGTGTTTTGGCTGGATACAATGGTACTATCTTTGCATATGGTCAGACAGGCAGTGGCAAAACTTTTACCATCACAGGAGGAGCAGAACGTTACAGTGACCGAGGCATCATTCCCAGGACTTTATCTTATATTTTTGATCAATTACAGAAGGTATGGAACCTTATTTTTTGTTTATTTTTAATGTCTGGTTTCAAATATTTAACTATTGCTAAAGGTTGTTTTTATAACAATGTTGGTGGAAGTCCTAAAACTAATGCTCTAAGAAAATATATAACTTGACACAGTACTCACTGTGTGCAAGAATTTGTAGTTGTTTTGGCTACCTAGTTTATTGCAATAGTCTGAAAATAATGGGCATCACTGTTGGGGAGGGGGGTTGTAGTTTTAAAACTCAAGCTATTTTAATTGGTGCAACATACCTTCAGATCACACAAGTGGCTCTCCTTGTCTAACACTTACATCAGCTCCACTCTGGTTTTGTATTGCATTTCATTTTGACTTTCTATGCAATGAAATGAGTCAATAAGCCAAAGGATGTGCCAGAGTCAGCACACTGATTGTTTCTGTTTATTATGTTTGTGAAAATTTTCATTTTCTTTTAGTGTCTGAAATACTTACATGAGTGAACACAGTCAAATATTCCAGCACTTTTATAATTATAAGAGGCAAAAGTGAATAGAGGAAGAGAGGAGTTTGGTGTAATTTGTTTTGTCTCTTTATTTACTCCACCAGGCCTATGACTCATTAATCTTCATATTATAGCAAAGCTATTTAATTAAGCCAATTTAAATATTATTTGACATTAACATAAATAATTTCACTGTACTTTTATAGTCTTTCAGTCATGTTCTAGAGAGTACCAGTCTGTTTGCATAAGGGTATATGTCTCAGTCACATTAATATGCCCTGTTTCAGGAAGGGTTAACAACAGTAATTAATTACTTTGGCTGTTTGGAAGTATGGCTTTGGCAAGTAAGTGTACACAGCATATGGCAGGGGCACAAAAACTTGCCATTGTGGGAAAGGAAATGAAAAAGCCCACATGATCATGTTATGTTAGACCTTCTGCTGCACTCACACAACCCCCATGGAGGAGTTTTGTTGTGGAAAGTGAACAGGTTTCTTGTGTAATTGCCAGCAACAAACAGTGTCAACACACCAACATTCTTTTCTAATGTTAATTATGTAATAAAAGCAAAATAGGATGAAAAATAACTAGTGTGTTTTTCATCTTCTCAGCACAGAAATATGAAGGTATCCCGCTTCAGACTGTTTTAGATCAAAATCTATACTTAGTTATGCTCATAGGGCTATTTAAATCTTCCTGCTTCGAAATCATAGTGTCATATATTTTTTTATCTTAGTGCATTTTTAAGAACCTCTTCTTGGTGTTTTATCTTTTGTCTTGCCTTTCTTTTCATATCTTTCCCCTGTTTCATTTCTTTATACCTACAACTGTGGTTTGGAAGGTGCTCAAATAGTGGACAAGAATCATTTGCCTTCTAACCCTAAGTAGGATGAAACAGGAGAAAGTGAAATCAGGGACATGAAATACAAGACTAGTTAAGCTCTTACTTGGACAAAGACACTGCAATTTGAAACCAAAGAAACAAAACTTTATACCCTGAGAAGCAAATCAAGCCCTTTGCTTTTAATAACATCTCCTTTTAATTTAGAAATTCTCCTATTTCCACGGCATCCTGTTTGAACTGTTCCTTACTACATTTTTTTCCATCCATCTGTAGTGTATCTTTTAAATTATGTCCCTTGAAATAGTGAACTGTCATAACTGACTAAAAAAAACATGGGAAATAATTATTACATGAAAGTGACAAGTAATATCTCAAAGTATTTTGAAAAAAAAAAGTAGTGGATTGAATTATTAAATTTCTATTGTGAGTGCCTTTACAGTGGCTTTGTCTGATGAAAAGAAGTGACTGATTTTTTGATTCTTTTTTTTTCTTTAATTTTGGAAATCATAGCCCACGATTTTGAGGTTTATGTTGTTTGGATTTGGCTTTTGGGCAGGGGAAAATTCTGTCTGCAAAAATCAGTTGTGTTAAATTGCTTTTTGGCAATGTAATTTACCAAAAGAATTGTGATTGCAGAGAACAGCTGACATCATATATAGTGCTCTAATGTTATGATGAAGAGAGTGAAAAGCAGTATGTCACTAATGTTTCTAAATGAAGTAAATCTTATTTTTGTTGCCATTTTTACTTTCTTTTTGGTTTTTTTTTCTTTAAACATAGTCTTTCTATCCATAATATGAGCATTTACCTTTTTATACTGACATTCCTTTTTAGTGCAGAAGTGAAAAATGTCATGTCGCATAGTTCTGTAAGCAGCTCCCACGTTCTAAATATATACAGACTTTTTAAAGTACACAGAATGAGTTAAAAATCCCAGACTAAACTCATTGGCATGATGGGGTTTTGTGGGGATTTTTGTTTTAGTAAGTTTTGTGTGTGTGTGTGTGTGTGTGTGAGTCTGTTTTGGTTGGGGGGTTTTGTGTTTTTTTCCTTTCTTCTTCTTACACATATGGTAACATATAAAAGCATCACAAATTGAATACGTGCACCATACCCAGGAAAAGGAAAAGAGACAAAGTGAGACAGTGACCTAGAAGCCATAGAAATAATTTTTTCTTCTAATCTACCTCTGACTTCTGTTTTTTTTTTTTATTTTCTTATCCAGGATAGCAGTAAAGTGTACACAACTCATGTTTCCTACTTAGAAATCTACAATGAATGTGGTTATGATCTGCTGGACCCAAGACATGAGGCCTCTAGAATGGAAGATTTGCCGTAAGTAATAAGATTAGAAAAAGTCCAGACCAAGAGGAATAATTTTCATATACTCTACTACATCGATCGAGGACTTTTTGAAGTTGTGCTACTGATGTCACTGTTAATTTAATCAGAATACTTTGTTTTCATAATTTTATCAACGGTCCCTTGCTATTCTGTTATTTTGTGTGTATGGAGGCTAGGGAGTAACCAAAGGTGAAAGGACTAAAAGTGTTGGTTGCTATTATGCAGAAGAGATCTGTTGCAGCAACTGACAAGGAAAAGGTGCACTTGTTTTTCTCATGGCAGCCTGTCTCTTTGTATGGCATGTGTGTGTATGACTGTGTGTGGCAGAGACACATAACAGGTATTGTTTCCTTGCAACAGTAATGAGAAAATCTCCCTGCTTCTATTTGGACCTTTTCCTTCAAGGATTTTTTTTTTCTAGAATATGCAATTATGAAATAAGGTAAGTTACAGCTAGAAAATAGGCCACAAGGAACTCCAAAGAATGGTATATTTCCTTCAGGATGGTTGGTTGTTATAATACTTGTCATTGATCAGGCACTAGCACCTACCAATGCTTGGAGAAGGGTAGTAAACAAAGGTTTGTAAGACATGAACCTTCCATCTGGTGAGGTTAAAGATTTCTGATTTATAAGAAATCCAAATCCTAATCTCCAAGTCTGAAATAATAATTGATAGTCTGTGTTATTTTTAGATAGCTAAGCAAACACTAAATTGGTGTGAATAAGTGAGTTGTTTACTGGATTTGCAAGTGCCCTGAAATAATGCTGGGCACCAGGAATTTTATCACTCGGCATGACAGCAACAGACACTTGTAAACAGCCATGAAATCACTGCTGATAAAGAGCAGGAAACATACTGAAAATTTTCAATGGGGCAATAAAAGAAAATCAGTAGAATTTTATTTCAAAATAACTAGTTATGTTATTCACATATTATTAAATCATTTTATTAATCAAAACATCTTCCAACCCAATATTTTATTGTGTTTAAATGGAGATTTATGTTTCCACACAGTATGGGATATATAGGATATGTATGTATGAAATAATTTTCAAGATTGATCTTTATAATAGAACCTAGTCTAGAGAATAGGAAGGCAGCAGACAAATGCAAAGGGTGGGGACTGGGCTGTGAGTTGGTCTAATTGTTTCAGATTCTTTACCTGAAAAATGGAAGTAAAATTTGGCTTTATGACACATCAGTGCTATGAGGACTGTGTGTATTTACCAGTGTCTTTCATGACGAAGTTTAGGAGTCTAATTTAATTTATTACCTGCATCTTGTGGCATGCAGACAAAAATTTTAATCAGAGGCTAGTTTGGATAATATAATTTAATTTCTGTGTCCATTTTTAAAATAGTAAAAATAGTGTGCTACAGTTTTTTTCAACTTGTTAAAGTTAATACTATTTCATTATTCAAGTTTATTGCATTAATAATTTCATTTGTGAAGTTATTTGAAATATTTTATCTGAACTCATTCCATTTAACATTTTATAGGAATGAATTTATTCAATTCAAAGAAACTGAATTTTAATAATGTAATTGGAACTTTGAAACATATTTAGGATCATGTGGCCTGGGAAATATGTCATATCTTAAAACTAGGTACTGAATATTTTCTAATAATTGTGAGTTTTAGAATCCTCCAATTAATTCATGTATGGCGATTCAATTAAGCTAAGACATAACTCCTTATAATGTTGTGTATAAGGTTATTTTAAAAAGTAAAAGTTGATAGATAATTTGATTGTAAATTAGGAATAAAGCATACTGGGATAAACATAATTATCTGCAAACTTAGTATATGCTACTACTGGATAAGTTTTAGTAAGGTAATAAATTTTTCTCTGCAGAGTAACTAATATTACTAAGTGCTTTAAGCTTTTACTGTACATGGACATTATTATTTCCATGTTTGTCAATAAAATGAGTTCTGTAAACTAAAATTATACGTACAATCCTCATATTTAGCATGTGTAAAAGTATTTAATGAATAAAATACGTTTTGTTTATTTTTTAATATTGTAATATGGAGATTCAAAACTTAAAAATACACAGTGTCATTCTGATCTAAAAAGTGAGTAGAAGCTGCAGGAATGGGTAGTTGCATGATTAACTGTATTTCAATTACTTGATTAATTTTCTTAAATGAGAAAGTAGAGGTTACAAATAAGTAAATAGTAATGAGATATTTTAAAATTTATCAGGTGTTTATTACCTGATTATTTTTTTGAGAATTTTGTGTGCTTAAAACCTCTTAATATTTTGGTGATAGTAAGCAAAATACAAAGTAATAACTTCATTTGCTTGAAAGCCTGTATTTAGTGAGAATATTAAAAGGAATCCTATTTTTTTGTACTTTAAAGGTGTCATATTATGCATAATTTTCTGTTGAACTGCACAGTAGATCATTTAAGCTTTAAGTGCTATAAAAGGCAAAGGCAGGGTATTTACCTTAAATTCTTGAGTAAATACTAGCAGTCAGTGCTGATACTTTCCTAAGTCTTTTAGATGGACAAGAAGAATATTGAAGAAAAGTGTCACTTTAGAACAATAAGCAAAAAGATTAGTTAACCTCATATAATATGCAGATTTTTCTGGAGCAGTATTATGGTCCATATTCTTGCAAAAGAAGGGGTTGTTGTTTGAATGAAAGATAGGTACTACTGACCAGCAAACTCTGCATTCTTGGCTTTATGTTACCAGTTCAATGTAAGGACTAAGCAGATTGCATTCAGGTGATAGATGTTATAAAAGGCTTGTGGATACAC
The DNA here is from genome assembly GCF_009819655.1 of Sylvia atricapilla. Taxonomy (NCBI): domain Eukaryota; kingdom Metazoa; phylum Chordata; class Aves; order Passeriformes; family Sylviidae; genus Sylvia; species Sylvia atricapilla. The sequence continues at coordinate 84,389,913 of NC_089142.1, read as the reverse complement.
TACAGGCTTGTTAATAGTATTTGAAAAATGAGACATTGAAACTATATTTGATGCTTAAGGCAAAGTGAATAATAAACATTTTTAAAATTGTCCATTGCATCTAAACATTACATGATTAGACCTCGAATCTCAGCTCCTGAAGTCAAAGTTTAGTGTGTAGCCATTCTTTGCATATTCTGTAGACTATGAAATTTTCATCTTAGCCCTGCTTACTCACTTCATCCAAGTCTGCCAGATGAGAAGGGAAGAGCCTGTCTCAAAAACAATCACTACTTTTCTGGAAATAAGTTCCTGACAAGTGCATGAATGTGGGACAAATAGTTGCTCGTTGATATGCCTACCTATATGTATATATATACAGATTTCTACATAGAATTATGTAATTATTTACACAGGGGTATGTATATATATATACCTATTTGTATACATGCATACAGATATTTATATATGTATACATTAATGGATATCATTTTTCTAATAGGTACAGATACTTCTACAACAACCAATGATGGTTTTGAAATCCCATTAAACTTCTATTTTAACAGAAAAAAACCCTAGTTTTCTTGATGTTTAGTTGGAATATTGCTTGTAACTCATAGAAGATATCATTTGATATACCTTAATGTTTCATGCAAAATATACTTTAGTTTACAGTTGTAGCTTATTTTCTTATACAAATCTGACAGTGTTTTAATTTTGTGACACAGTAGATGAAATCCAGCATATGCAGATGTAAAGAAAATTTGAAGAATCTTATTTCCTAGAATGAAGAAATTGAATTTAATATTGACAATTTAATTCTCTTTGTAGCTGTAGAGAATTCCATGTTCATACAAGGAAATTATGGTTGTTTTCAACACATAAAGGTATGAAATTATTGCTATGAAATAAAGCTGGTAGAAGACTATTAAAATACTTACTGCCACCTTATGTTTTCATAAAAGTTTTGCAGGAGTGTTCAAAGTAGAAATACATTTCTAAAGCTTTCTATTTACTGTGCTTTTGTGCCTTTTATATCCAACAGATTCTCGGTTGTAGTGTATTTCTAATTTATGTTAACCAAACTTACTGAATTTGACTTTGGTTCCAACCTGCCAGTAAAACTCTTCCTAACATGTTGTTATTTATTCAGAAGTAAGAACTTTTTGGCATCATATATAACACAAAAGTAAAGACTGAGGGTTATAGAACCATTAGTCAAGAATGACTACATTAATTCATAGGTAACCAGTAAGTTACTGCTTTACTTGTCTGACCCTCTTGCACGTGAAGGCAAACGACAGTTAGTGCTGTTTGGCCTTGTAATGACAGTCTAAGCTGCAGTAATTGAGGAGCTACTTGTCAGAGAGCTCAGACAGCCATTAATCCAGAGTGATATGGTTAGGGGAAAATACAATCTAAACTTCAAGTCAGCAAAAGAGATTCCCCATTTTTGAGTGAAGATTCTTTAAAGTCTTCTTGAGAGGGAAAAGTTTAATTTTTATTATGATGCTGTCTGACTTAAAGAAAACCACACTTTAAGCTGAGAGCAAATTAACTTCAAACATCAACAGTGATGCCTATATTGATGTATTATAATAACATGTAGAACTGTTATGTTCCATGGGGTCAATGTGAAATAATTTCTCTTTCAAACAAAACCTTTTACTGCATATTGGTAAATTACCTCAAATGAGTTTATACTCTTCTGTTTCTCTACTGCCCTCCAAGGGCCTTAAGAGTTACCAAATTGCTGACATGGAAATCTAAAGCAACTATTATAATAATTCCTGTTTTCCTTAACAAAGAAGAATAAAAATAAAATAAGGGTAAAGGAATAATTTTTAACATATAGGAAATATATTTTATTCAGTCTGATTTTTGATGCAAATAAACCTGATTCTCCCCTCTGGTCTCAACAGTGTTAATGTCAGCCTCTTTTAATGGGGTACCAGCTATGTAATCTGGAAACTTACCACCAACCATAAACCTTCAAGAACTATATTTTCAATGTTCAGAAAATTATCAGTGTTTTAAAACTTCTAAGGCTAATAATGTTACTTGTTCACTTTTTTTTATATGAAATACATTTCTCCAAAATTGACTGTTAATTTTGTTACTACAGAGTACCAAAGAGTTTTGTAAGGCTAGACTTTTCTTTTTGTTTATGAGGAGACAGCTAAAAACTGTTTTGACTTATTTCTTCTAAGATTGTGATTATTCTAAATTACAGTTCAAACAAATGCATAAAATAACTTCAACATACAAGATATGTTGGTTATTCACATCCATGTTTTGTGTTGATTTGCTTCCTGAAAAAGAGTATGACGTCTAGTGAAGCTTTTTAAAGTTAACTTTTCTACAAGCTTTTGATGAGCAAATATCAAAGTTTATTTAAATTTTTTTTTTTTTGGTGAGTGAGATTATTGAAGTTGCCTGCAAATTCTTACACATTTTTGTATGTTTCGTTCGTACATGAACCACTGATGTCGTTTCAGTTTTGATTCCTTGTTCTACATGGTGGGGTGAGGGTGGGGAGAGTAAATCCAAGTAAACCTTGGATTCCATCACACGTTGGGTGCCCTGCAACAATGCAGCATTGGACAGAGCTTGAATGGATTTCCCCATGATGCATTGCACAAGAGCAGTATAGGTCCTGACCAGGAAGAGAAGGTCTCCCTCTTGCTCTTTTGAGCCTTTGTATAATTTCCTTACAAGAAAACAGCTTCATTCTAGAAGGTGTTCTCCTGAGAACTCAGTGAATTTATCCTGCAGCCAAGGAATCTGTGCAGTACAACCCAGGCCTGAATGCCCTGCTGTATGTGCAGCACCACTGAGTAGGCTGTGCCTACTCAGGTTCACTATTACATGAATCATTAAGTCCTAAATATGTAACAGTCTCCAGTCATGTCCATAACATGCAGAGGAGCCAAACTATGTTTTTGTTGTCTCAAAACAGAATCCATTGGAGACAGTGGGAAGGATTTCCTGTCACAATATGACACGTCAAGCAAAGAGTCGGCACGAACACTTATTCATCTGATAGTTCTACCATGTCTCGTAAGGGAGATTATGCTCTAAGTCTCTACTTGGATGGAAAATCAAATCTGTGTGCTGTTAAAAGTGCTAGTAGCTGAATAACTTGTAACCTTGCCTCTTCAATAATTGTTGACTTTGTCCTTTGCTGTGGTATTCAGGGAGTTGAATTTCTGAAAGATCATCTTTTTGGGATGATAGATAAGGTGATTGTCCTGACCATTCTTTCCTAAAAGCTGAAGTTTTTTGCAGTTTTACAAAACATTACTTATATGTATCCATTAATTTTTTCTGTTCTGAATAGACTCCAAGATGCATACTTGCTGCTTTTCTCTTTTATCTTTTTCCCAAATTTATTTTTGGCTGTATAGTCTCCTCTATAGTCTCTTTACAATGAAGTAGTATCACTATATCCTGCTTATGTATTGGCATAGAGGACATGTATCTTCATATGTTGTTTGTTTGCATTATTGTGATTAATTTTTAAATGTTTAGAAAGTTTTTGAGATTATTTTAGATTTATTCAATTCTTAACCCTAAAGACAGATACAATAGTGGGAAATTTGACTTTTTAAATGGTAATTTTTTACCAAAATATATTAAGGGTTTTTTTAATTTTTATTTATAATACACAAATTAATGAGGTGGTATTAATTAATCATAGGAAGCTTTAAGGTCAATGTTTGCCAGTAACAGGAATTTAGGAAATGAAAGCATTCAGTGTGCAAGGCTCTCTTGCATTGGTTGCAGCTCACTTGATGCAGGAAAGGGCACAGGTTATTAAGGGTATACTGTAATCAGAACGGCTCTGGGCTTCAGTGAGTGATGTACACAGATGCAGACAGAATACAACTTAACATTATCAAAAGTTTGATATGCAGGAGCAGAATTATTCTCTGGAGTTTATGCTTTGAATGGGGAAGCTGAGTTTTGTGATTATATAAGAAATGTTTTATATCACCACACAAAAATAAGGCTAACGGTGGGACGCAATCATACTTGGAAAACCAGTTGTTATGACTATCAAAGAAGCTTCGTGTGTACTTTTACATGCAATTTTTCTTGAATAGAGTGAGTATTGCAATATGTTAAAATTATTTCTTTATGTCCATTTGAACATTTTGGACGTCAGACTGTGAACTACAAGATCTAATCTAAGAGTAATACTATGGAATGCTGCTTTGATGATTAATTTCATTCTCAGTTTGGGGTGGTTGCGGGGAAAGTCAAGTAAAGCAGAACAAAACACAATCTCTCTGGTTTTGAAGCAACTTGAAGTAATTAGCATGCAACTACGTACTGATAAAAATTCAAACCCCATACTCCCTCTTGTGGTTTATCTTGAAGAACATGAAAAAACATTTATATACATATACGTATACATATAGATGTTTATGTGTAGATAGAAAGTATTATTATTTATACTTACACAGAAGATAAAGTTTTGTTTTAAATAAAAATAACAACTTCCAGCTTTTAAAAAAGTTCTAATTTGTTTTAAATTGTAATTCATCCTGAAGGACATGTCATTTATCCTCAAATTTAGTGTACTTCTGTTTTAACGGATTCTTCTCTCTCAGAGTTTTCCAAATCCAGTGAGGCAATCACTTGTCCTCCATGTTGGATATTATAGAATGTCCCAGCTGAGGAGATCCTAATGGCTGCGCAGTAATTCCAGTAAAATTTAAATCCCAGTAATCATTTTGAAAGAAAAAAAAATCCTATGTTAAAGGACTATTCAAAGTGAAAAAGATTTTCAGTAATACTTAGAAGCTCTTCTGGAGCATTTGCCATATCTTTTCTACTTGCATCCAATTACTGTCTGAGAGCTTTAGTCTTATAGACGTGTAACTAAGAACATTTTTAACAGAGGAAATAAATAAAATCATTCTGTATGCTTGCTTTTAATTTAAGGAAGGCATAATTTACAGTTGTAGTTACTACCATTTAAGAAGAATGAAAAGAGAAATAATCTCGACAAATGCAAAGTTATTAAAAACATGTTGACTACAAATGTGTTGATTCTAAAATATTCCATGCCTATTTGTATGTCAAAATAATGGTATGCTTTATGTATCATCTCTACTTGGTAATAGGAAAAAAACCCCTACATATTATTTGTTTGGGATGATTCATCTAATCTCTTGATATTTTACTATATCTCACTAAATAAAAATCCTAAAGCTTTCTCTAAAACTTACAGTTTTCCTATATTCCTTTTCTATGAGAAGTTTCATAATAAAGGAATAAAAAGGAGGTGGCAGTAAAAAAAAATTGAAACTTTCTTTAATATTTATCATTTTTTTTCACTTTCTTTCATTATGATTGTGTTTGCATTTCAGATTTCACCTTTTCTGTGCAATCAAAATGAAAGTATGAAACAACATCGCATTAAAACTAGTTTTCACTGTTTTTTATTTTGCATATAGAAAAGTGACGATAATGGAAGACTCAGATCAAAACATTCATCTTAAAAACTTATCTCTTCAGCAAGCAACCAATGAAGAGGAAGCCTTAAACCTACTCTTTTTGGGGGACACCAACAGGATGATTGCTGAGGTGAGATTTGCTGCTCCAAATCTTAACAGCACCACAGTTAAAATGGTCAAAATCATCTCTCCTCTTCTCTCAAATAAGATGTATATTTTAGAAGTCCTTGGACATAGATTAGTATCCTCTTTTTGAATGTATTTCTACAGTGAAATTAACTAAACATTTCTCTGATGATAGTGTTCCATAGTGCATCTGATTGGTGGTTCTTGATGTCATAACTTACTGAAATTCAAATAAGTAGAACGCAAAAATTTTTGTAAACTATAGACTGACTTTTGAATGTGGCATGTGTCACCATACACAGACGTGTAAAGATAAGAAAATATGTCCTTGCAAAGCATTGTCAAACATTCCTAGTGGAGGCTTTCCCTGGAAGTGTTCGTCACCTGGTTGGATGGGGCCCTAAGCAACCTGTTCTAGTGGAAAGTGTCCTTACTCATGCAGTGTGAGGGGACTGGCCGGTTGGGACAAGATGATAATTAAAGTCTCTTCCAACTCAAGCCATTCTATGATTCTATGATTAAGCACTCAATTGTCTTTGAAGTACTTAATGTAAGTCCCCTCTTTTTTTCCTTCTTACAGCATAAACACATGGTGTTATATGTAAAAACACAAAACAACCCCCCAACCAAACAAAAAATGCCCAAACCAAACAAATAAACAAAACCCAGCAAAACCCCAAATGATATTTCAAAGGAAATTCAAAATAAATATATGCCAATATTCAAACACAAGGGTGTTTTTACTGATTCTGAAAAATTCAAATTAAATGTTTCAGTATCTGACATATGTAAGGTTCTTTTCCCCCTTCGTATTTGGATATGGAATGTAAATATAAAAAGTGTATTGCAAAATATGAGCACCGGCAATGTGTCTTCACTACAATAGACCTTTTTGGATTCTCTTCCTCTGTATCTCCAAAAGGAAGTATCATAAATCATTGACAAGAAAGACAGAGTATATGAATAGTTAGGTACTTCTGTGTTCCTGCTGGATGACCACATACACCTTGACACAGAGGAAGAAGCATTTGATTACAAAATGTAAATAGGAAACACAAATATTTGTTCTTCCTCAAGGATGACTATTTCAACTGTTATATTTTGAGAGGTATAAATATATTAAGGCAAGAGATAGAATTATTAAGAATTACGTAGAATTATTAAGGCAAGAGATAGTCAACATAAGGCCTGCTCATAAACCTGGGCATTGAGGCAAGGAAGTGCTTCATGATATTGAAATAGAAAAATTGACATTGTGTGGAGGAGAGGAACTTGACAAAGTGTAATAAAGAAGAAAAGGGTTAATCTAGAGATCTAAGGAAGAGGACTTATGACATAAAACATAACTTCTCCATATTTTTAAATCTTGAGTTATGATAATACTTTCTGACCTCTGAAGATTAGAACCCTCTTAAGTAAACTTTAAAGAAAAAGAAACAACATTAATAAACCTAAATAGAAAAGAAAGTAAGATAAATGATGGGTTCATGTTTTTTAATGATGGGTTTGGCTGTGGAAAAAGTCAGATGACTGTCATGGATCACATATGAGATCTGCAGCCCCTAAAATTGCAATCTACTGCCTTAACCCTGAATAACCCTTCTTTGAAGAGTTGTCTATTTTGAAAATGAGAATGACAATTTAATTTCTGTGTTGCCTATGCTAATGCAGTCTAACTTGTGATTTGAGGGGTGAATTTTTCCTGCATCACTGATTGTGCTAAAAAGAGAGTTATCATAATATTAAAAGTATTTTATAAGTAACATTAGTTCATTCTTTCATTCATTAAATTTCAGAACCTTAAGGGAACTTTTATAACCAAATGCTTCTTTCCCACATGTAACTATATATCCCAAGAGAAGGAAAAAAGAAAGGAAACTAATCTAATTTGTGTAGGATTGTTTTATTAGGCAATGCAGGACTGGTCCTTTCCTCTAGTTTTGATGTGTACTAAGATTTGTGTAAATAGTAAGATGGAAGACATTTGTGTACAGACAATTCATAAAAATCCTAATAGGAATTTTTTTTGGCTCATATTTTGCCAGAGAGAAATAGGCAGAGATCAAAACCAAAACAACTAAGTCTCTTGTCTGGCAGCTCTGGCAGAGTCTGGCAGCTCTGCTGAATGTATGGACTAGATTTTCATTTGCTTTCCAATGAAGCAGTTTCTTGTTACATTTGAATATGTAAGAATCTGCAGCACCAGGTTATAAACTTTATTATTTCAGTATCTGAAATGCATGCTAGGGATGCATTAAAAATCAAATTTGCAATTTTGCAGTTGGTAGCAGCAACATCTAAAAAAGCTCCTGTGGGAAAAATAAGTGTTTGACTATTTAGGTAGTTCTCAAAACATTTTATTTTGGTATACTATTAGTGTATCTTCAGCTGAAGCGATCTTTTCTAAGTTCTTGTGATGAGAATCTCATACGACCTCCGTCTTTTGAAATAACCTGCCTAAACCTCTGTGATTTTGAGAATTCTTGGTTTTTTGGTATTTCTCTTAAAGCAATAGAGTAAGGTGGCCTCCAAGAATGTGCAACAATTTCAAAACTGTTAATTCCTTTTCTGAGGTTATTACGTCTAAGGACTGCAATTGCGTGTACAGTTGGAATTTATTTTTCCTCTAATGAAAAAGTACTTTGCTTTATGAGGAAGGAAATATTTCAGTGCATAGTTTTATACCTATAGCACTCCATTTTTAAAATTTGGGACACAGTGTGTACTGCAAAGTACTTGTTCCATCATTTAAAATGTTTGAAGTACACTTGGGGCAAGTCAGTAAGGTTTTGGGAATGTTTATTTCAAGAAAGAGTTAAACGTAAAGCTTTAAAGTTTTGGGAAATGACTTGTAACCTGTGAATTGAACCCATTCCACTTGTATTTATTGTATATTGGTATTCTCTTGAATGTATTTAGAAAGTCACTGATAGTATTTGACTGCATTTTTTATTGGATAAGATAGAAAAAATAGGATTTCAATGTGTGAACATATGAGATTAAATGTTACTTTTGACAAAGATGCATGCTATCTGGGTTAGTGCTGCAGTCCCGAAGAAATTGCAACTTTCTGCTTTCATAAGTTCCTCTTTGGTGTCAGTTGTTAACTTATTTCCACTCTGACAAACCTGTTATATTGTATTATTAGCACCAAATGGCATCATTATTTCATTTCCATGTGTGTTAAAAAAATTACTGGGCATACATACTACTTTGAATAGTCCTTAAAATGCTTTGGCATTTATATGGATAAAAGGCACTATATAACATAAGGTTTAATAATGTTTTCAACAGGGAATATTAGTTACTTTAAAAGTTACCTCAGTTTAAAAAATTACCATGGTCTAACTGTGAAACTGTACTTGTAGTAAATATGGAAAGATAAAGTATTGCTTTCAGGAAGTGATTGTACCTGAAATGATCCTTATATTTTCATAGCAACAATTTTTCAATTTCAACTACGATTAGTGTACCTAAGTACAACTGAGGACATCCTTCACCTGTAACATACTATTTAGAAAGGAAACTAAGGATGTACTGAGGTCTCTCTCATCTACCAGATACAAAGACAGGCGCCTCCCATTCTTCAATTTATATGCTCTTCGTTGTAGCATAGTCCTATTGGGACTGGTGGAGTTATATTAATTACGCAAAGATATCCATCCAAACAGTGAAATGACTGTAGCTGTCAGAACATCCCTCTGATTGTAGCATGAGATTGGAGAAAGTTGATTTGATATCAATTTTGGATGCTATCAGTACTTTCTTTTTTTTCCCCTTGCTCTTCTTTGAAAAGCTCAGAAGCAAAAAATCCTTAAGAAGAAAAAGAAACCTTCCTTAAAAGAAAATTTAGTACCTTTTCATTGTGACATTCTCTCAAAAAACTGTGAACATTCAGAATCAGCCCCTCTTTATGCATTGGCTAGTCACTAATTCACTCATACAGGAAAATCATGTTCTGCTCTCCAAGTATTTTGATCCAAGGAAGAAAAAATTCCACTGGAATGGTATAAGTTGCCAAGTGGAGATGGTTTGCAATATGGGCTGAACAAGTGCATTTATCACCTGTGAAATTGTTTTGTTCCAGTGGTCCTGAACTCTTTCATGTATTATCTCTGTCAAGAGGTTTTGGCAGCCATAATCAACACATTAACTTTCAAGATAATAGCAACTTCTGTTAGTCAAGTGGTGATTTTCAAACAGTTTTTCATATGTCTTTGTCCTATTTACAAAACTTTCTCTTTCTTAAGTCCTCTATTCTTAAGAACTCTGTTTAGATCAGATTTCTGGCTATTTTTAGTGAAAACAACATTTATAATAGCAGCTGCAACAAATAAAGGGTTTGGGAAATACATAAATTCCTGTAAAGGGAAGAATTCCTGCAGTGTTTTGCTGACTTAAGATGGGTAAGAATTAGATTAAGATGGACAACTTAGGTTCCAGCAAGTTTTTGGATGGTTCTTGACCTTGTATTCCTTGAGAGTAACATCTAATTCAGAAGATTCTTGCAGTTTGACTGTGATGTAGATTCTTGTTTAAATAGAAACCGCCTTCTTGCAACCGTTGTATAAATAGATGTAGTAGTTAAAGTCACAAAGCTTCTATACAATTTATTTAATTTCAGCAAACACAAGTTTATTTTCATCCTGGAAAAAAAGTAAGACTGGCTTCTATGGCTTGAAATACACCTTGTACATATTTTCCATGATGAAATGAAAGTGCTGATGCTTTATCAAGTCACGATTTTAAATGTTACTGAACTTGTCCTTTACCATGCCACAAATGGGCAGCAATAGATGACCTGGCATTAAGTCCTTTGTAGTGTTCACGTGATATCTCAAAGCATCTGAAGTTTGCTTATGTGGTTTATGATGTCAAAGAATTGCTGGAAAAAATTATTCTTTGTAAGTAACTGCTGCTCATCAGTTGTTCTATATATAACTCTCACAATAGCAACCATCTGCTGAGAACCAGGCCACTCCCCTATTTCTTTATTTTCCTTCATCACATCAAATTAGTGTGAGGATGATTTCATATACATATGGTTTGAATACTGCTAACAAAGCCAAAATGAACTCTGAAAACCACTAAAGGAACATTTTAGTAGGCTCTGAGACACTGTCCAGAAAATGTTATTTGTTTTCTGTTTTCAAACTTTCTAAAAAGATGACTGGTGATACTCAGAAGTTGTCTATGTAAGATAACAACCAAATAGCAAAAGAAAAGGCTTGGTTTTGGACTGGAGATGCCAACAAATCATCATTTCTGTTGTGTGGTAAAAGTAGCAAAGTGTGGGGGGATTATGCAATTAACATTTCATGGTCACATCCCATTTAACAGTTTAAATTTTTATTGCTTGATGCTTTCTGCAAGAGTTCTAACAGAGCTTCCTGTATATGGGAATTGCAAAGCAGAGATAGAATCATACTGCAAAAAGGAGTATTGGTGTCTTGATTAAACCATGGTTTCACTCCAAAGAAGGACTTTACAAGAATATTGGTTTGGGATTCTAGCCAATGACATCCAAATTGGCTTCGTTCATTTTGTCATTTGCATGAGAAAAAGAAGCTGTGGAGAGAAAAGCAATGGAATTTCTAATGACTAGTCCAGCCAAATCTACTCGGAGTATGCAAAATAAAGTTGTGGCTAGTGTATTGCAATAGACAGTTAAAACCTTGTAGAGTCAATATTGCAGTGTGCTTGTTGGAACTCAGGGTCCTGAAATTGTTTTCTTTTAGGATTTAAAATTTTTTGCCTCTATTACTATTAAATGGAGGTGGCTAAAAGCACATTTTGAAATACATAAGGTTTTGCTGCAGTGTGAATATCAAGTTTGTTTAAGAATACTTATTCAGAAGTATGATGATTTATTCAGCTTCTGTCATAGCAATATTTCCTTTGTGCTTCCACCTGTACTGATATGGCTTAGACTTGTTACAGTATAGTATGACTGATGCCATGTCTGTAGTGCAAAATGTCCCTAAATATCAGTTCTGTCAAGGATAATGTCCTTAAATATTAATTCTGTTGTGGATTTTTAGCTGGAAAAAATAAAATATCCAGTTCTGCTTCACAGAGCTGCAAATAAAAAAATCATAACTGTCCTAGTAAAGTAACTGAAACTGGCTCTGATTATTTGTGGAATCACAATTGCTGAATAAAGTACATTTTCACAGCATATAACTTTTTCTTAGTATAACTGCATTTTGAGAAAGTTTGGGAGTGTTTTCTTGCTTGACACCTTTCCCTCAGGCTGTTTATTTTCATTCCAACACTACCACTCACTTCCTCTTCATTTGCCCAGCATCGTCTCTGAGGACAGCATACATTTGACTGCACTCTGATGCTCATTTCACAGGATTATGAATTCCAAAATTCCAAAAATCTGTATAGAGTAATGATTTTTTAAATTTTTTTTATTTTGAGCTGGATCAGTTCCCAAAACCCATTTGGTCGTGCTGGCACTATTAAGGCTAGAAAAACAGGGAAGTTTAAGTGATGACAATTGAACCAAAAGATCCATACTATTTCTGCTCAGCTTCATTCTTTCTACTAAGAGCTGTCCTTTCTGGCATCAATAAGACAACATCTTCCATACCTGCAATGGGCAGGCTGTTTTAGCATCTGCAGTGTTGCATGCCAAAGAAGTTAATGTAAAAAAAGGCAGTATGTTGGTATATCTGGTCTGAATCACAGGATAGGCCTGCGTAAAAAATAGTTGCACAGTAACAGAGGAATAAAGTACAGACAATACATTAATGTAGACAGTATAACCAGGATTTTTTTTTTACTTTTTTCAGCAGCTATAAATAAGTATAGAATTACATGCTGACTCAATAATATTAGTTCATTATTTTACTACTCTATTTTTTGCAGGTCCATCATTTATCTTCTAAAAACAATGTAGTCACATTTGTTATAGTTTATGAATAAAAATATTATTTGTGTGCTAAAACTTTAATCTCCATATATAATCTAAAGTTTTAGCTATCTATAAAATGAGGATTATGAGGAGTAATTTTAAATTGAAATTTTTAACAATACCTTGAGATTAAACAAAAGGTGATTTAGATGCTTAAAGATATTTTATGGTTTTTTCATAAAAATGCATATGTGATGGCATATGGCAATTTGAAATCTAAAATTAAACAACTGAGAGCTGTTTAAGACATTCACTTCTGCATTTCAAATATATTGAGAAAATTTCTAAGGTGATGCTAAGATTGCACATTTCTAAAAATTGACCAAGAATTTCCATGTTTTAAATTAAAAAAGCATGGCTGTAGTTATTCCCAAAAAAATATATTTAAAGCTAAACATTTTATGAAAACTCTGTCATGCCTCCTAAAGATCTGATACTGATTTTACCAAGTAGAATTACCAAGCCTTATAAGAAATCCTAGTACTCCTTACACTGGTAGTTATCTATCAGAAAAAAAAAATAAAATTAATGTACCAATGGGGAAATTAATAACTTCTCAGAAATCAACATTCAGTAACTGTCCCTCCAGTCAAGCTGCCCTTTTCTAGTATTCCTCATATAGTAAGGCTACTTGTTTTGCTGATGTTAGATTATTTTGGCGCAACCTTAATTGCTTACATTACAATTTGTCCAGATTAAAGTTTTCCAAATATTTGGAAATGTCAGGTGAATCCTTGTGGGTTCTTTTTGCATGTTCATTACAGGTCCAGCAGCTGAAAAATCAGATCGATGATTTCAGTTGCCAGATTATTGAGCTATAAGAAACTAAATTTATTTATCATTTGAACACTAAGAGTTCTTTTTTCTTGTCATTGTAGACACCAATGAATCAAGCCTCAAGCCGATCTCACTGCATTTTCACTATTCACATCTCCAGCAAGGAACCTGGATCTGCAACTATCCGACGCTCCAAGTTGCATTTAGTAGACCTTGCTGGGTCAGAACGTGTTGCAAAGACTGGAATTGGGGGCCACTTACTGACAGAAGCCAAATATATCAACCTGTCATTACATTATTTGGAGCAGGTAAAATTGAAACCTCTAGAGTAAAAAATTTCTCCCTTTACTAAATTCCTGTTTAACAATGCACAGTGTTTTGGAAAACTTGACTCCAATGTTCATTTAGTCTTGGGATATTTATTGCAGTTTTAAAAAATATTTTTATTTAGGGAAAACTTAAAAATGAAGTAGTAAGATTGTAGTAGGTATACAGGGTAGTATTTCCAAAAGACTTTTCTCATTTTCTTTGGAACACTAAACATATTTAATAGATTTTAGCTATATTTCTCGTAAAAATGTTCTTCATAATCTTCTTCCCCTTCCACAGCTGGGGTCAGGCTGTATCACTGAAAAGAAAGTGTTGGGGCTTTATTTGGTTCAAGCATTGTAATACTTTATTCATGTGTTGTTTTATTACTGTACCGATTTAAATCTTTGATCTTTTTGAGACAGAAGCTATCACTGGTAATGTATTTATGGATTGGCTACTATAATCGGATTTATACCAATAGTACCCATAGATGTAGTATAATAATAAATAAATAAAATATTTATATAGTTGTTCTTATTATTATTATTATTGTTTTTATTATTATTATTGTTATTAATCTCCATGAATATTTGTCATGCAGCTGTTGTTACTAAAAAGATTTAGCCTCTTAATTTAAGGTGTACTAAAATCCCTTTCCTTCTGTCACTGTTGCTTTTTGGTTTTCCCCCTTGGAAAAGGCAAATATTGAGCAAATAGTTTGCTCCTAACTGATCTTATTCATTAAAAAAAAAAAAAGTTGTTTCAGATAGCATCGGTGAAAGGAAACTTTGGAGATAAAGATTTCGAGTAGAAATATTTGGTTAATTATGGTGATTAAGATGTGTTTTGCAATAATTAGATTATTAAGTAATTATTAAAACAATTGTTTTAATATTATATTTAAAAAAATATTTTAAAGGCTTTAATATATATATTTCCCTGATCTACCGTGATGTCTTAAATGAGTGAAGTGTATGATCCTTACCAAATTAGAGTAAGAAACGCTTGGCAATGAATAAAATCTCTTTTGTTAATGCTGTGCTAAGTTGCAATCACTAAAGATTTGCAGCTGTCCATTTGTAAGAGTAATTAATTTCTTCCTAAGATTGAATATACGATATTGTTTTCACAGTACAGCAAACACTGTTCCTGTTGCTAGAAATTAATTATTTTGGGGATTCTGATGGACAATACAGTATTCTTCTCCTAAGGCTTCTTTAAAAATTTTTGTGTAGAAACATAGCAGATCTGTGATGCTGTCATTTAGGGGGACAGTTAAGCAGGATAGGGAGAACAAAAAAGGCTTAACTCTAAAATTCTGTAAAATCAAAAATTCTAAAAATCTGTACTTTTTAGCTTACATTATAGTATATGTGCTATTTAGTAAAATACACAGTTAAGGCAATCATTAAACCTGAAAATTTTGTGGGTGTCTATGTGTGAAAATTCTTAAAAATAATGATTAGGAAATATAATTGTTCTACTTGCTGGGAAGAATATTTTTCATTTTTGTTTTACTGTTTTTCTGTTAACAAAAACAAATCTCTTGGATTTCCTTTAATTTATGATCAGAGATATTTCATCTGTCAAAAGAAGAAACTTAAGGTACAGGAGGTGGCAGTCAGTCATTTACTGTCACACTGGATTTTTTTCATGGCCCTCATTTGTTTAAATTCTATCTTGAAGAAAAATGTCTGTATTTGAGTTGTACTCAAGGGAAGTGGTAAGGGTCAGTGACTCTAAAATGGATGTCTTCAGAATCATACAAATTATACTCCGGATCCCTTCTTATTTATTTTGTTTGTTATTTCTATGTGTTTGACAGTGAAAAATAAAATTCTTTCATGCAACTTTTAATCCCTTTTTTAATTCCTATGTTAGAGAAATACTGTTGGAAATAGGCATGTTGGATTCTGTCTGGGATTGTGTATCAATAGAAATATTTTCTAATATTGAATAAAAGACCACCAAAGACAGTAAAAGTATCTTTTTGTTCAGTGGGAATTGAACCATTCAATCTGGAACTTGCAGTGAATAACATTAAAGTGCACAAATGCCTCAAAATCAGCTTATTGAAATTCTCAACTCTAACTATCTACTGGTGGTCTAGTGTTGATTTATGCCATTTTGAAACACTTTTCACAGTAATATAGTCACATTAAATTATTTGTATCGAGATGTCAATGGGAACACAGTTCTCTGTTACCACACTTGATCTACTTGTTAAATATCCACAGCATGTTAAAAAGGTGTTCACTAAATCCACTGCACTTTTACTCCAAGCAGTCTCTATGTCTAGAGAAAAACGAAGACAGTTTCATGCCGGTGATCTGAAATGACAGCAGGAATTTAGGAGTCCTTACTACCATATCTGGGTAGCTTTTTTTGTCTGAGAGATGTAGTAGCACATTCTGAAATTACAATTGCAGAGTAACTGTGCATATGTAGATACTCCCTTATGATACAAATATAGAGAATCCTGGACAAGATTTAGAGTTGCAGATTAACAGTTATACTGCCATGTGATTTGACACTATAATGGAATTATTTCCCTAAAATAACAGGGTACAGTGTTCTCGCTACTTTAATGAATATGTTTTTTAACCGTCATTTAACACGTGTTCCATTCACAGAATCTTGAAAGATTTTATCCATTAGTGAATGGTTGCTGCCCATATTTACCAAAAGAGATTTTTTTATTGCTTTGTTTTGGGGTTTTTTTGGTTGTTTGGGTGGGATTTTTGTCTCTTTTGTTTGTTTCTTTGTTTTGTTTTTTGATTTGTTGGTTGATTGATTTTTTTTCTGTAAAGACCAGAGTTTAAGCTTGTAAACTCTACTAGAAATGGGAAGTAGGGTGGGAAACATTAAACAAAGACCTCTGAAGGAGGAATGTGGCTTCAGAGCATGTGATACACTAAACATCAAGATAGAAGTGTACCTGACAACTCTGTTTCTGCAAGTGATGCACCCAAAAATCCCCATCTCTTGAGGATTCTCTGAAAACATGGTGGCGTGAGATATTGGTGCCAATCTGTTCCTTGTACAAAGCATGTGGATGGATACAGGGACTCCTGTTCACACTTCAGATCATGTCAGGAGTCTGAGTCTTGCACTTTCCTTTATGCTTAACAGTGTTTCCACATGTGTCAGTGAAATCTATGAGTGATTGTACCCTCCTGTGTTTCATATAGTGTGCAATTTTATGAATGGCATATTTGCTTGACCCACTCAGAATGAAACTTTGTGTTTTAGTGATATTATTAAGCTTAGAATTACAAGTATTAAAGAAAAAGAAAAAAAATACCTTTTTGTATCAAAGGGATAATAACACCTTCTTAAATGAGACAATTTTCTGCTTATTGCATTTGGTGCCTCTTAGGGAATCCAGGTTCAGCTTCTGTACAGGTGGTCTCTGTCACTTTGTCAAAGAATATTACTTCCTTCTCCTTCAGATTCTCCTCTTTCTATTCCAGATCTTGTTTGGATTGTAAAGATTAATTTAGTGGTTAAGGTGAGGTTTTACTAATAGAACTTCAGACTAAAATCATCTGTGTTGTGGGACTGTCACATGACTGTACAATGGGTTCTGCATCATGAGAGCTGGTCACAGGTTTTCAGCATTAATGTGGGAAGGTTCAGATTCTAATTGGGCTGCAGACTTCCTTCATGAACATCAGAAGAAATGAACTTTCCAGTAACAGTGTTCCCATTTATAATGGAAATAACATATCTTCTCTCTGGCTCTTTTTCCACCTTGTCCATTTTGATTATAGTCTCTGTGTGGCAGAGGCTGAGAATGTGCTTATTAATGTATATGCTAGACTACTATGAGGTTTCTATGCAATATTATAAACCAAGAAAGCTTTAACATGTTTCTATAAAACAAGTTGTAACATGTGAAATTTGAAAACCTTGATCCAGGAATTGGTTTCCAGATTACTTTACAAGATAGTAATTTTCATATTATGCATTTATGTCTCTCAGGGCTGCCAGTGTAAGATTTATAGTTTTAACTTCTAACTATCTGAAGACCATTAAGAGAAACTAATGCCACAAAAAAAGTCACACTAAATTTTCTAAAATAGCAATTCTTGCAAATGTAGCATAAACAAAATACACATTGATATGTAACACTTACTAAAGAAAACCCAACTCCTAATCATTTAGGAGAGCTTGTGCAACTCATATAACTATAGTTTTTCAGTACAGTGCTTGGCCAGATAATTGTTCAAATCTTTTATATCACAGGACATCATGGGGTAATCTAGCTTTTTATTTAATAATTAGGTCCCGTAATGTAAACAGCTGAGGAGGGAAACTGAGAATAGTAGGTGTACAATTTCCTTTTTGGCCAAGGCATATATATTCTAAACTGAATCATTTCTTTCCAGCAGTACATTGAAATCATGCACCGTTTTATTTGTGCATTGCTTTCCAAGACATTTTCTCAGAAATAAATGTATTGGCCCATCTAAGAAGTGTTTTAAGAATGTGTAATTTTTAAAGCATTTAAAAAGCATTTTAAGGCATTAGCAAATACTGAGGAAGTTTTTACTTTAATACTATCCATATTTTATAGTTATGACAAAAAAGTAATGAGGAAGATTTTCAGTAAGTTCCTGTGTCTTAGGAAAATGTGTGTTGGAGTTTATCGTGTTCAGTTTCCATGTTGCTGAGAGACTGTAAGGCTAGGGCATGATAAAATTTAATGTATTTAGTCTTTCAGATCCAGCTCTTACAAAGACATACAAACATGCTGAAATTTAACTTGGAATTCTTTCAATAAAGCCAGTGGGTTTGCAGCTAACAGTGGGGTGCATAAACATTGTTTTGTTGTCAGAAGTTTCTGAGCAGATTGGATATGTGTCAAACACTGATAGACAGATAAATTTAAAAGTCTTTTTTTTTTGCTGTTGTTTCAGGTAATAATTGCCCTTGCAGAGAAAAACCGGTCCCACATTCCTTACCGAAACTCTATGATGACCTCAGTGCTAAGAGACAGCCTGGGAGGAAACTGCATGACTACCATGATATCAACACTTGCTATGGACAAAAGAAACATAGATGTATGTTTTTTCCAGCTATCTTGTCTATCTATCTTACCTATCTATTTTGAACAAAAATCCTGTCACTTCTCTATAGATCCTGCTCTTTTGATTTTTAATATAGATTAAAATTCAAGTGTATAAGTTTTTGTTCTTATCCTTTTAAAAGACTATTTTAATTTTCTTTCTAAGAGATAATTTTATCAGTGGAAATTGCTGTAGAATATAAACAAATCCTTTAGAAAATGTGCTTTTCCCTAAGTAATCTCAAGTCAAGTGGCAGCTGGGAAATTACTTGCACCCAGTAATGAACTACTCTTTTTTTCAATTTACTGATTTCCTGGTGAATAATTTTTTTTATTTATTTCCACTGAAAACCTTGGCAGAACTTCTGTTAGACTTCTTTGGAGTCAAGATTTTATAGATTATGGTAGACAAATGGGGAGTTCACTAGAAAAGACAGGGAGTTGGGGGGATGGTTTGGGATTTATGGAAATTTTTCAAATATTTTGTGTCCTGTCACCAATTTCCTGCACTGCAATTGTGTGTGGTGGTGTTTTCTTCTCTTTGTTTAAAAAATGGTCTAAGTTTTATCAAAGGGTTTTAGTAAACGGGGCTACATCTGGCTGGAGACTGCTCTGCAGTGATACTCCTCAGTGTCCAGTTTCAGAGCCAGTTCTGTTCACTACATTGATCAGTGATCTGGATGCAGGAGTTGAGTGCACCATTAGCAAGTTTGCTGATGATACGAAATGGGAGATCCCATTGACTCTCTTGAGGGATGGAGGGCCTTGCAGAGGGATCTAGACAGATTGAAGCGTTGGGCTATGATTAATGGGATGAAATTTAACAAAAGTTCTGCACTTATAGTGGAGCAATGCCCAACACAAGCATAATTTGAGAGACCAGTGGATGGAAAGTAGGCTTGCAGAAATGCACCCAGGGGTGCTGGTCAGATGAGCAGTGAGCCCTGGTATCCAAGAGGGCACCACATCCTGGGGTACATCAAACACAGCCCAACCAGCAGATCAAAAGAGGTGGTTATCTAGCTGTCTGCCATTCTCACCTTGAGAACTGTGTACAGTTCTGTGCCCTACGGGTTGAGAAGGATGTGAAGGTCCTTGAGTGCGGCAGCCAGAGGAGGGCAATAAAGCTGGCTAAAGTCTGGAAAAAATGTCCTGTGAGGAGCAGCTGAGGACTTTGGACTTGTCTAGTATGGAGCAAAGAAAGCTGAGGGTGACCTCCTTCCTCTCTGCATCTCCCTGAGGAGGGAAAGTGGAGAGGGAGGAGCTGAGCTCTTCTCCGTGGTATTCTAGTGGTAGAATGTTTGGGAATGGTTCAAAGATATGCCAGGGAAGGTTCAGGCTGGACATTGGGGAACATTTCCTTAAGAGGATGGTCAAACACTGGACCAGGCTGGCGAGGTGGTTGATGCACCAAGCCTCGGTATTTAAGAGGTTTTTGGATGATGTCCTTAACAATGTGCATTGGCCAATATACTTGGTCAGGCAGTTGGACAAGCCGATCATTGTAGGTCCCTTACAACTAAAATAGTTTTATTCTAAAACATGTAGCAATATGAATACGTAGAACACTGCTCAAAGCCATTTATAATCTGTTTATTTCCTGATTTTCCTAACTTAAAAGCGTTATAATATGAATAAACGAGAAATGAAAAACTATTTAGTCTAAGACTGTTTTCTGAAATACAGTGGAAAGCACTATACTCAAACCATACTTCATGTAGTTATAGACTTTTTCTTTAGAAAAATGAACTTCTTCTGTTAAATGAAAACAGATTGTTCAGATCTGCAAACAATTATGCAAACATACAAATGCAGCTGGGTAAGTTTGTTAATTTTATTTTAAGTTCTTTGAGATCAGAAACCTTTCAAATATCAATTCATCAGATCTGTGTATCTCACATTCTATTCTAGACTTCTATTTTGGCCATATTTAGATCAATCAATTATTCAGAATAAGCTGTGACAATTTTCATGTTCTTGTTTTAACATGTACTATTCACACAACATACCTTATTCTTCAGTCCTTCCTTCCAAAAATTAAAAAAAAAAAAAAAAATTAAACCAAAGAAAAAAAAAAAACCACAACAGCAAAACAAAAAAACCAAATCCCTTCCTTGCTCCCCAAAATCTGAAGTGGCCAAATAATATAGGTGGATGATTATCTCAGCTGGTGGATATGTCTGAATGATATAAAAGGGTGCTAAGTCCATTGCTAATCATCAGAAAATGCCAGAATTAGGATAGGTGCATAAATCATTATCCATAGCTATGTTGGGATTACATACTGGTTTTTTCTCTTGTGTGTACATTTCACTCACAAGCGATGCACAAGACACTATGAATTGAAGTTGTATAATAAAAGCCCCTTTCTTAAGGACCTAGTGTTGTTTCTTGTAATGAAAACAATGAAGCAGAGAATTCGGAGTAAGAAAGGGCACTCATATGAGGAGGACAAATAGATTATTATCCTGGAGAACTAGATTATATTCCTACTTCTACCAATGAGTTTGTTTGAGAATTTCTTAGATCACTACATCACAGTCTTTTGTGCTAGTTTTTTGGAGTGCTTGGATGAAGATGTTGATTCTGAATTATAGTAGATATATCACTTAATATAGCTGTAACTATAAGCAGAATTTGTTCAGCAGGAACAAATCTGTTTTGAACAGCAGATCATAAAATGACAATTGAATATAAGTTTTTGGTACTTTTGACTTCAATTTCCATTCATTCCACACACTTGCAGCAAAGAAGGTTAATTGATTAATTATTGTAAAGCCCTGAGGTGCTGTGATGATAACCATGGTATCAAAATGATTAGGAAATTAGATGTCTGAATTGATTACCATTTTGATGGCATAGAATAAACAAATTGTAAGCTAACATATTGAACATTGAGAACTGAATTAATTATCTACTCATTAATTTAACATGTATTGCAAACTAAACAGGTCGAAGTGATTATTATAAAAAAAAAATTTACATAAAATTAAAAAAATAATTTTTCACCTAAAAATGAACCAACCAAAACAAACAAACAAACAAACAACAACAACAACAACAACAACAAAACCCCACCTTTTATTAGTTTTCTCTTTTTCTCATCATTCAAAAGTTATTGCCTTCTGAGTAGCATGGCTTTGTTATCCTATAGTTCCAGCTGGTGATTTACCTGAAACACAGTGGATCAGGGGATAAACTGTATCAGTAAAAAATATCCTACGTTTCAACAGTTTTATAGGCCCTTGTCATTATTATGCTAACCTAATTTCCCTTCAATATTGTTATTTGGAATATGAAATGATAGAATATTTCTGTAACATACTCAAAAAATGAAAACATATTTTAATGGCTTCATTAGCAGTTCTGGATATTTACCTGGTGCAGAAGTACTTGGAATTCTCTCTCTTTTTTCTTCCAGGAATCTATATCAACCTGCAGATTTGCACAGCGAGTTGCTCTTATTAAGAATGAAGCAGTTCTTAATGAAGAAATTGACCCCAGACTGGTGAGAGCTGTCTGGGGACAGGGGGAAGGGGATTGTTTGGTTTAAGTTTTATTAAGCAATAGCAAATCAAGTTGATGTTGAGGATTTTATACTGTGACATCCCATTAAATCATTTTCAGATGCAAGCTCCAACTTTTTTTCCTATAACTGCCACTTTAATTTTTTTCTTTTGGACACAATTATAATTAAGTGGATCCTTATCAAATCTCTAAAGGCTTTCTCAACTCTTAAAGCATCTGAGGAGAAATGGTCACTTTCGTAATCATCCTCGTGGGTTTTTTTTAGAGTGATAATACCTAAATCATAGTCACAGATCATTGGATGTTTCTAAAACTCTTTAAAATTGTACTAAGATCGCTAGTTACTTGGTGAAGGCACACAGCTGCCCTGAAACAATTTGTATATTAAAAGACTAAGAAACATACTGATACTAAGTGCTTGCTTGAATTTGATTCAAGGAACATTTTAGATAGGAAGGAAAGACCTCTGTGAAGTTACCATTAGGAAAAAAGAGGAAGACAAGCAAAAGAGACAGAAATAGCAAATTGTATAGCTAATTATTTCATTCATTGTTACTTGATGGTAATTAGAAAATTTCAGTTACTGTTAATAATTGTGCTTTTATTTCCTCTTGTCTCTTGTTCTTGAAGTTTAAAGGCCATAGAAGAAGGTTTTCAGATGATTTTCTTTTTTATTATTATTTATTTTATTTTTCCTTCCAAGCAATTTCTAACAGCAATAGCATCACAGATTTTAAAAAAAAGGGCCAAAAAATAAACCCAGTAGGCATTGAACAACTTCTTCATTTCTATCTGTTTTTTTTTTTCCTTTTCTATATAGATTTTCTAGTAACAAATCATGCAAAACATTTCTTCTGTGGCCACAGAAGGCTTTGATTGAGGTAAAATGCATGCAGGCCCCTGAACATTTACTACATCCTGTGGAGCTATACTCCACGAGTTTGGTATGTCTTGTTCTGCAGGATCATTTAGCAAGTAAAGCAAAAGTGGACTCGTGAGAGTTAGAAAACCATCCACTTTCATGGAAAAGGCAGGGGAACACAAGTGACTTCAATTTATATGGCCCTGTGCTCATTATGGAATTTGTTGCCCATCTTAAGTATATTGCTAGGATGCAACCCTATTATTCAAAGTGCTGTATTTAAGATTTTTTTTTTCATAAAAATCAAATTTTATGGAAATAAAATAATATTAACTTTATGAAAAATTGAAACATAATTTAGTGGCAGTGTCTATCATCTGTGAGTTGAATGTATGCTTTATAAAGGGAGTTCACAACACTTGGTGGATCTAAGTCAGATTGTTGTATAAACTTTATCCTTCATAATGGAGAATTCCTGATTTTTTTATCTTACTGAGAAGATGAATTTGTACTTGCTGTACTTTTAAGTGACTCATCTTTGAACCTCTCTCACCCAAGTCTAAAGGGCATAATTTAAATTGAGAACAACATCTTAAAATAAACTTCAACTCTGTTTTCATGTAAAAATAGAAATGAAGTTGTTTTGGTTCTGTAGATTTTGTTTGCCTTAATAATACTTGAAAATTAATTTTCTGTCCATATCCTGAAATTGGTATTTCAGTTGTTGTAAGATTGAAGTTAATCATCCTAACAAATTTGAACATTGAGCAGAGATGTTACTGTGATTCAGCTGTCTACCAGTTTTCCAGCCGAAAATTTAATTTTCTTCACTCAGTAGCTGGCACAAACTACATCGGAATGTGACACGAAAATGGAGCAATATAAAATTAGAGTAAAATGTTTGGCCTGCAATATTCTCCAAGTGTTCTTGCAACTTCTCTAATTAACAGTCATCACTATAATAGACTATTAAATAACATATTATGTTAGGCTTTCATACTTGATTGTAAAAAATCGTTAACTATAGGTTTAGAGTTAAAAGAAATAATCATACACATGTTTAAAATAAATTGATCTTTAAAGTAAAAATTTAGGAAGTTACAATTAAATTTAACCATTAAAAGAAATAGAAATGTCTGAAGGAGTTTTAACATCCAGTGAAAGTATGTGTCCTCGATTTTGACCATCTCATTACTGGAAAGCACATGCAATCAAAAGTGATTAACTTTTCTTTGAAAACATTCTTCTCTTGGACACTTATTTTGTGTATGGAATCAGTGCATGCATATCCCCCTAAAAATATCGCTGGACTACTGATACATTTGAGCCATATAAAGGGAGGCTTCATTACAGGATCAACCATAAAATATCCAAGAATGCATTCCTTCATGTCGTAGACTTAGGTATTTGCATATTGGCCTGCTTTGTAGAATATGACTTTGAGAGTTTAATGGTTAGTAAAATTTGGTTAATTTTAAATTGATTTAATGGTTAGTAAAATCATATAATATTCTCACATTACTGTTCATTAATAGAATTTAATTTTATTATGTTGCTTTATGTCATCAGTTTGTTGCTAGCAACTGGTGCATCCTACAAGTATAGTATGCTATAATCCTAATAACAACATAATGTTGCATGAAAAAGAAAAAAAGGTAAGATTAAAATTAAGATTTTGTTGAAACTTCTGTTTCTATAAGGGAAAGCAAAAGAAATCAATTGTGTAGTTGCCCTTTCTCTAACAAAGATGTCAGTTCTTAAATGCATTTTCGTTATTAAGAGGCAGAACTAATGTTTCAGAAAAGCTCTTGTTATTCCTATGCCAAATTATATTTCTCTTTTGCAAAAAAATCTTTTGAACACTTTCTTTACAGCCATGTCTTCTAACACAACAATTTACTGAATTTGGAAGACTTTTCTTGGGCTTCTGAATTGAAAAACAGAAAAAAAAAAGGTGCTTGGTGTATTTAAGGCATTTTGACAGTTTTTAGAAAGACACCACTTTTAAAAAAAGAGAAAACTAAAGAATATTTACCTAAACTCAACCTTCTACTGCAAAAAAACATAAACTAGCTGTTAATTTGCAGGTGATGTTTGGTTTATGTCTTTCTGTTTGTAGATGATTGTCCAACTGAAAAAGGAGATCCAGGATCTGAAGGATGAGTTGGCGCTGGTGACTGGCAAACAAAGAACATCAGAGCTTTCCCAAGAAGAGCTACTTCAGTAATGTCTTACATTGTTTTCATTTTCTTCTTTTATTATTATACTTTTCATCAGTTTCTTTATTGGCATAAATATTTAAATTCATCTCAGAGTTTTAGATTTCCTTGAGTGAATAATAAAGTGGAGTTAGGTGCCAGTTTGGAATGGCAGATTTCCATGAAAAGCTCTGTGAGGCTGCTGGCTGTGTTTTTGCAGCCTCAGCATTGAGGAAGCGAAGTGAAGTAAACGCAAAGGATGGGAATGCCTGTCAAATGCCAGGCAGAAAGAAGTGTTGTATAATAAGGCAGAATGAAAAACAGTCCTTCTCAAAACTGGATATGCAATCTGGGCAGAGTTCAAAAAATATTCTTGTGCTAAGACATATCCTGCTGCAGTGTTCGTTTGACATAAACCAAAAGAAATCTCACATTTCTGATCCACAATTAATCAATGTCTTAAAAGCAAAATATTATTCTTTTTTTTTTAACTGAACAGGCTGTTGAAATATAGTATTAATTCATGTAAATATTGTAACATTCTGCAGCTTTTGGTAACAGATCAGTACAGCATATAGGAACTTTATTAATATGGTGTATTTACTGAAGTTTAAATGTTCACGATAACTGAATTCCATTTCCAGGCTTGAAAATTTGATTCTGCAGTATGGACTTACTTAATCACTGTACCTCAACTCTGTAGAGAAAGAAGTAGCTGCCTAATGTTGTTTGATTAAAATGTTGATAGTAACCAAACTGAAGCTTTGGGGATATTTAGTCTTTAATTTCTCAAGGAACTGGTCCAGAAGACAACTACCAGTGCTAACAATTTCCCCTGACACACAGGAGAGTCTGGAGACATGAGGACAAGCTGCTACCTTGAACCTTGAATTTCTGGTATAGATTGTTGTTATTAATAATGATTTATATCAGCACTTATCAGTATATTCTCCTAACCAGAAAAGTCCCTGCAGTTCCTACTGAGTTAATATGTATTTATGATCTGCCCAAACACGTGAGATTCAAATACACAAATAACATTACAGAGTAGCATTACATGTGACCAAGACTAGCCATAGAAAGAAAAGTACCTTTTTTTTTCATTATATGCAGAATTAAATGCCCTTATTAGTTAGTTTCCTTTTACTCTTCAGAAGATGACTGACTTTCAGTGATTTTATTCAGACTTATTTAAATAATCTTTATTTTGGTTTAAATAAGTGCTTTCATAACATTATTGTAAAAATCTGTCACATGAATTTTTCACTGTGGTCTTGTTTCCTGCTTACTTAGTACAGAGAAACTGGGGTTGTGGAAATCGTTTGGGTTTTCTAAGACCACAGTAACAGATTTTACTTCCTAAGATTTTTACCTTTTTGCCATGGAAATGGTAGTCTTATGAGTAGGAATGGGTTATAAATAGTACTGGATTAATGGTTGATTAAATTTTTCATTACTATTATGCAAAGGAAAACTAGAAAAGTACTATCTGCATACAATAGCATCTCGAGGCCTGGTTTCAGACAATGGGACAAAAACATGTGTCAGTAGTATGTTTTTCCTTTTTATCTATGTAGCACAATATATAGTGCATTACACTATCAGAAAAGATCATAACAAGAAATTTTGCATCCCATTACTCAAGAAAGAAGCAGGGTGGAGACTAATGAGTTTCTTCTATCTGTGTTAAGTCACATAATGAGAAATAACTTTCAAGGACCTCAGCTACATTAGGTCAAAGCAAAATTTTAAGGTTTCTGAGCTCATCATTTATTTATATTTACTCAGGCTCATGTAGCACATGTGTTCATTCTTTCAAAAATAAGTCTTTCTTGGAACAAATGCTGTGTAATTAAAATATAGAACAGCACTTAAGTACTGCTGTCTGGGATGTAATAATTTTCCCAAAGATCAATACTAAACAAGAAGGGCCTCAAACAATTAACTTCATCAGTCATCAATGCCATATAATGACATTTTTCAGGGATCATTTTCTTAATATTATTTAAAGTGAAAAAAAATTCGAAATACAGAGTTTTTTCAAACAGAGAGGCAAAGAGAGTGCCAGAGAATAACTGTCACATACATGAGTCAGACTGGCTTGCTAGCACTTTGGGCTGCAGTTGAATGGAATGTTGAAAGCTAAGTCAATCTTTTCTAGAACAATTCAAGGGAGGGAAAATATCAAATGTCAGGGTTTATGAGTTTTGCATTTGTCTATGCTCATGCAAACAGCGTTCACAGACAAACAAATGATGTGGCTCAAACACCCAAATGAAAATGTAATTAAATGATAGTATAAAAAGCTACTGCTGCAATGAAAGTATATTTTTGTGGTTTTGAACATTTATACTTTTTTAGCTTGCTTTCATATGAAAATAATATTTGTGACCATGCTGATTTACATGTCTGAGCTTGAGGTCTGTAAATGTTGTGAGCATTTATGACAATCAGCAGATAGCATCTAAGTGTTCTGTCTCCAGTTAGAGTCTATCAACACATAAATCTCTATGGCAGTTCTGTTTATTGGAACTGGCCATCTGAATTTGGAGCTACTCATTATCTGGAGAGTTTGTACACATTAAAGAACAAATATACAAGTGAGTAGTCCAAACAGAAGTATAGGCCTGGATGATGGCTGATAAAATCATAATTGACTATTACTGGAAATGTTGGGATTTACATATGGTTTTGCATCTATCATGAAACCTAAATAATATTATTTATCAGGAGCCATGCAAATCAGTTTGTTATGACAGGCAGAAGAAGAAAAGAGACATAGTATAGGTGATAATTCTTGTGCTTTATTTCAAATGGCCACCCAAGAATGATTCTTAAGGGACTAGTATTGTAGGGGATTCTTTTATTATTATTGTTTTTATTGTTGATGCTTTTTTTAAATGTCAGAGAGGAAATTCTAATTAAGGTCACTATGGATTTGAAATCCTACTTAGACATTTTTGCTTAGTTAGGATATCTTCTGTTTAAACTTAAATAAACTGTATCTCGACGTGTATATGTGTATATATATATATATATATAAATCAAGTTTATGTAGTTCTTTTCAAAATTCTTAGGCTTCGACTGAAGTCTAACTGTGGTTAATTTTATTATAAATAATTGACTAGTAAAGAAAAATGTTACAAAGGATAGTCTTATAAAAAATAGATGTGTTTTAATTATTCTTTTTCTGACTCATCATACATACTTTAACAGAGGTCACAGCAGAATTATTCTGCAGAAAATATTCTGATCCTGGGGGATTTTTTTATTCTTGATGCTGAGCACAGATGGTCAAAGGTACAAAACATGTCAGTGAAAAACTTAATGCACTGAGTCCATATTTATTTTTTGTCCCACACAACACTTTATCTCCGGCACTTTTCAGTAGAAGACACATGCTAAAATGAAACCGAATCAAGAGGAACATGTGTAGATCCAATAATTTTTTAGTCTAACACAATGCCTGTGGTACTGCATAGGCTTTTTTGCTCTCTACATATGTTGCAGGAATTAAGTGTTAGTGATTGCCCAGGAAATAAGTGTTATTAACATGTGAAAATTATATTCTGTGTATTTCTTGATTTACTAAGTCAAGAAATGACAGACATTTCTTGCAATAATGAGCTTCATTCCACTTGTTTGCATTCAGAGCATTCCAAATGAAATTAGTGGGCTACTCAATGCAGGTGGAATTGCTAAATATTTGCAGGTAACATATGAATAAGCTGATTTTCATCTTGATTGTTTCTTTCCTCAGTTAAATCAAGGAAGTCTTTGGGGATTTAAGCTGATTTTTCTTTTTTTTTCATTTAATGGAAGGGAAAAAATCTGTCAAATAGGCTTTCCTCATAATCACTACAACATCACATTAACATTCACTAGGTTTAAAACAAAATGGAAAACAAATGCTCTTGACTTTTCTTGGGAATGGTAAATTATAATGTGACGCCACTTGCCAGTTGTGTGACTAAAGCTACAGCTGTCTGGAATTCAGAATTCTATGTTTAATGGTGAACATTTGCATTACTGTGTCATATTTATTGATTTTATTTTTTGGTTATCATAAACGTTAAACATAAATTAATTCCTCTGCTCTCATTTGTTTATCTACAAAGCAAAGCTTAAAAAATTCAGCTAGACGACGTAAGTGGTTCAGAATGTAGTTCATAAAATGCTTCCAAAATCTGAATTGCTTACTTTGGATCTTACCTTCTACTTCCTCAGCAGTAAAAGGCTGATCTAAATATTTCTTTGAGCTGAAGAATTAGTTTCATATTTAAGGGAAAAAATTAAAAAAGGAGCTCTTTGAACTATTTTTAAAAAGTAGAAAATAACATCATGCATCCTAAATACAAGGAAATTGTACTCTTTCAGGCTTCTGCATTACGCTTTAGAATAGAGTTTAATTGCCTTCAAATGAATTCTTTTTGTGAATTGTATGCCAAAACTAAAGGGAAAGTCCTTTTTGTTTGAACCATTGGGATTTTTTTTTTTTAATAATATAAATGAGCTCACTAGCAATTTAGAGTCTGTGCCCAGAAAGTCAGGATTTCAAATCAAGGTCCTATGTTCCAGAGCACCCACGCTTCCAGAGCTTTTGCCAGTTGGAAATCTCTAAGAACAGGACCGGAAGTACTGGCTTAGTGCTCTAATTTATTAATAACTTTACCTTATTTCTTTCAGATACATATGTTATTGCAGACGCTTCTATTTTTTACTTCAACAGTCATATACTGTTCATCTTACTCAGGTCCTGGAGATCTCATTACTTCTGTCTTTCATTTTTTCTGTTTGAACCTTGTGGCATCTGTGTGCTATTCATAGTATTAACAATATTGCACTATTGTACAATATAGAGCTTTAACAGTTACTCAGTAAAGCTGTTGAACAAATGGCTTCCTTTACAAAGCAGAGCAAATGTTCTTATTTGCTGATGTGAGTGTTCAATTTCATTTGCAAGGTGGAAGAAGTAAAGGCATATTACCTTGCCTTTTGTCAGCACAGCTTTGCAGGCCATACATCTGTGTAGAAGTCAGCAGATTGACCAACATGAGCTGTGTAGGCAATATTCAAGAGAAAACAAGCTGCCTTAGCTATAAAGTGGTCTTAAAATGTCTCACGTTGCCTGATTTAGGATGCTATTAAATCAATGTATTTTTCTAGAGGACATTTTTTCTCCTACTTGTTATGAAATCTGTAGCAACAGCACAGAAAGTTCAGATTCCTAATGCATGCCCCCAGGCTACGTGCTTAAAGTGTAAATAATTTTCTGCGATCCTGCTTTTTGTTCCAAGGCCCTTGAAAATAGGGAAAAAATTCCTATTTAAACTGATCACCTTTTACATTGAAACTATTCAGAGATAATAAACTGTAAAGTCCTTCTTTTCAAAGGATAGCAAGTTTTTTTGAGCGTGGGAGTGGGAGGGAGGTCCTGTTTTTTAATGTTCAAAACTATACCGGTCATCTAATGTTA
Source organism: Sylvia atricapilla (assembly GCF_009819655.1). Classification (NCBI taxonomy): domain Eukaryota; kingdom Metazoa; phylum Chordata; class Aves; order Passeriformes; family Sylviidae; genus Sylvia; species Sylvia atricapilla. The sequence continues at coordinate 84,359,197 of NC_089142.1, read as the reverse complement.
TATGGTTTTAACAGTAATAGTGAAATAAACTCATATTAGTGAAGTGTATGGAGAAAACATAGCATAGCTTCAACTGGTTATTCAGATGTTTGAAAAAAAATCTTTTAGCCAGTTTTCAAATTCATATGATCAAAAGTGATTATAGAACCTTTTTGAATCTCTCTGAAGCGCATTGAATATTTGGTCAGCTGAGTTCTTCTGAAAGTACCACTAAATACCACTAAGTACCACTGTTTGCATTTTTCGGCACTTTAAATAATTTTTAAAAATCTCTTTCCTTTGAGCTTATACATCTAATTAATAATCAGTGATACTTTACAGATTTTTTTTTAAACTACTTCTGTCCTTTATACTGTAGGATTATCTTGGTGTTCATCCATATGAGTACATTTGGCTTTTTGAATTGCTGTTATGCATGTCCTATGTAATTTCATTTCAAGTTCTTCCTACTTTGTAGATACTTTGAGTTTTTAATTTTGATAAACTAAAGGTTAGTTTTCTCTTGCTACTTTTAGATATACTCCAGTGATTAGAACATAACTACTGTTATGGCAACAAGTATTAGCTGGCAGTGATTAGCATTCCTTTATGTGTGCGCTTTTGGGTTGTTTTTATAAACTGCTGTTGAAGAATGAAATCATCTTCTCAGAGAGCTACTTGACATGTTTCTTCTCTGCAAAAAAAATTGTATGTGTAGAATTACAGGCAGTAGTCACCTTTTTCCATCATAAGCCAGTCTTGGTCTTTTTATTCTCCAGTCCAAATCACCCCTTTTCTTACTGATAGAAAGATTTAGAGCTGTGTGTGTTTCATCATTGAAATGAATGATTTTCAGCTGTGTAGAAACTCATCTTACATCTGTTTGCCACATGGTAGCCGTCTAATTCAGAAGAATATCCTGTAATATGTAGTTGTTAGAGCATTGTATAGATTTTTTTTTAAAACTGTAGAAATCTTCCAGACTGTAAAAACATAAGACACTCAAAGACTTACTGCTCTTACTACCCTGGTCTAAGACTGCACCAAATCAATGCAGCTTATATCAGCGCTATGATAATAAAACTATTCTATGAAATGTCTACTGAAGGGATTGTACAAAGGTTTATGTAACTGCTTCCACCATTTATTTATCTCAATTAGTATTATTTCACCCAGGAGTTAGCATGCTTTTGTTAAATGAGAGGTTAAGGAGTTACTTCTGGTTATGATATACAGCATTGTCCTCCAAATATGTCAGTTATGCTGTCATGTGCACTACCTGTCAATAATGTATAACAGCTCTTCTCAGGGCAAGCTGGATGTATTCTGTGTACTTTTACCTTCTGTCATTTCATTCACAACAATGCCTAGAAATACCTTTCTTTCTTGCCCTTATCTTCTATAGCATTATTCATAAAATCCACTACTTTGAATCTCCATGGTTTTCCCATAGTGATGCACACGTGAAGCTAACTTAGCTTTAAGTTTGCTATTCTTAAATGTAATAGTCATTCTACTTCCACTTTCATATATTTTTTAGACCAATGAATTCATAAAATTTGTATAGATGTAGAATTTCTATTTTAAAAAATATATAGATATGATTAAACTTGATAATGATTTTCTGAATTAATATATTTTAATATGAATTGATACCAGTTAGGTTTCCAATAGGAAAACTATTGCAAAGTCAAGGTAAACAAACTTGTTTAATTAAAACTACCACTCTGATTACCACAAGGGCTTCATCAGCTGCCTTGTTAGCAGCCTATTTTTCATAAACTTGGGTCTTTTCTTGTGACAGAGTTCACAACTGACACACAAAATTAATTGTTATTTAAGTGAACTTAATTTTGATACATAACATACAATGTCAGTGATCAGAGGTTAAAAGGCAAATTCTCTCAGAAATGAATCATGGCACATAAAGCAAGGTCAAAACAAGTCCTTCCAAATCTGTTTTGAGACTATGCATCCTGCAAGCTATTGAGAGCTCCAAACATTAAAAACATACTCAGTTGGCTGGGAGTGCTTTTCTGATGCATTTCAGCTGTGTAATTTGAATCCTGGTTCATCCAAACAAATGACTGATTCAGAAGCAGATTTTTTTTAAAAATATAGGTACGTGTTATTTAATGAATAGGTTAAAGTAGTACAGTGCTCAGTTAATCATACTGCAGTTGTGCTATCAGAAAAATTACATAGAATCTGAAATAATATGGGTAGAAAGGTTTTGTGATCTATGAGTGGCCTAAACAGCAAGCAGTCTTCATTGAAGAAGAATTACTGAAGGGTAGAAAGTAATAGAAGAAAAATAAAGTTGATAATGTAAAAGGTGTCTCTAAGCTGCAGTTCAGTGTGTGTTTGTATTATTTTCAAAGAAAAAGATATAAAGGGGGAAAGGCTAGACTAAGAACTTAAGCGTGATTTACAGTCGCTAATGAAAGAGCATTTCCATCCCAACTGTTTATGACTGTTCTACTGTGAGTTTTCTTCCAAGCATCAGCATAAGGACTTCGGCTTGACACAGCTGGTGGTTACACATTCTGGTAACACGATTCAAATCTGCCTGGATCAGCACTGTAATACCTTTCTTTTTGTACTATGTTAATATGGCCACTATCAAAATTAGTTTTAAATTAATCTCATAAGTCACTCAATATTGTTCCCTTGACATTGGCTTAAAAACTTTTGTGCATGTGTGTAATATTTTGTTCTTTTTCTGGGGTTTGTTGTTTGCTTTTTTTCTGCTGAGCACTGGAAAAAAAGCCCTGTTCTTTGTTTACTGCTGTTTTTCACAGAAAATGAGTCTTTGTTTCATACTTCCATATTCTTCATCCATCAGAGAATTTCTGTTGGGAAAACTATTTTTTCTGATATAGCAGGGTTCTGGCAATAGGCTTCAGCACACCCTTACTCTTACTAGTGTAAGTTAGGCCTGCTGTTCTCAGGGCAGAACCTTGCAGTAGTAAAAAAAACCCAAAAATCTATTAAAAATTACCTTTGAAGGCTTCATTTACTTTGATAACATTAAATAATATTTAATTCTCTATAATTTACCTTACAAAATGCAAGACAAAAAAAAAGGGGAATAACTTTGGATGTCCATACATTATAAAAGACATCTACATATGATACTTATTTTCCTGTCATGTGAGATTAGCTGTGATCATCCATGTTCCAGTTTTGATTAACACAAATTCTGCATGGAAACATTCTTGAAAGGCTTGCTAAGCTAAAACTAATGAAGAATACATCATCTGGCTTGCTAATGTTACTAACTACAACAAATGAAAGACTATTAGTTTAATATTTGTTTATAGACAAAAATAGAGGTTTTAGTATTTCTAAAATATACTTTTAAGTTTGTTTTTTTTTTAAATACTAGTTTAATACTTTCAGTGCAAATATCTTGTGGCTAGGTACTTTCATTTCAGATTAATGGAGCCTTTTCTGATGTAACTCAGCAGCACAACAAAATTTCCTCGAATTTAAATAAATTAATTAACCATCTTATGTTAGAAGAGAACCAAATTCTGAAATACATATTCATACTGCATATTTCCACTGAGTGTGACAAGTAAGCAATTCAGTAATTTTCAATTCAGTGCTTGTACTTATCTCCATAATTAGGTTTCCACTGAATTTCAATTAAAGAGCTTTCATCATAGCTTTTTCCTATCAAGCTGACTTTGAAAGCAGAGCAGTGTGAATTCTTTCAGCTAAGTCTTTTCTAATGAGGGTCTCTCCAGTCCAGTGTGAAATAAAATTCCTGGTGTTGATCTTTAGATGATAGTACAGAGAGCATCTCTTCGTCTGGTTTTCTGCTCCAAGTGAGTGACAGGAATTCATTACAAAGTGTTTGGTGTCATTTCATTGCTAGGTCTTTGGCTTGATTATCTTGAATTTTAATTTTATTTGGGAAATTATTCTTTTTGGTACCAATTGATACTTTGCAAGACTCATTTTTTAAGTTATAACAGAGAAATAGAATGTCAAAACAGGAATTTATTTCTTCTGCAGCCCATCTCTCATATAACAGGGAGGTCCAGGACTGCTGTACTGCTAGTCTTCATAAATACATTCAAGAAAGGAAACTATAAGATCATACTGTAAGTGGCAGTGTTCACATATATTAAGTATTATGGAAAGTGGTTTTGGTGTGTTTGTTCATTGATTTTTTTTTTCTTCTTGATTCTAGCTGGTTTTCATTATATGCTTGAACCAGAGCATTTGGACATTTTTCCGTCCCTCTAGTTTATGAATTACCTTACCACTCTGTCATGTTGTAGAACCTATGTACATGATTTTTCTAAATTATTTTCCCATTGACTTTTGGCAATTTGTGTAATGGGGAAATTAAGGCTCAGCCTGGGTTGTTTGGGGGAGACAAAAAGTCAGTCACATACTTAGAAAATTTTCAAACATAGTACATATTCTGTGCCCAGCATGCTCTTTCCTTTGGAAAGTTCATTATCAAAATGCACTTCTTTCCATGGGCAGCTTTATTTCCTATTACCTGTTTCGAGAGGACATGAAAATGTTGACCATTATCCTCAGCATAATAGCATAAGAAAATAAAAGGATTAATTGCTCAGGTCTTTTTAAAGAAACCCTAGTTCACAGCTCTTACAGAAAATAGGACGTACTGACTGACCAGATGTAAGGTCTCAGGGTTGAGCCACAATAGATGACTAAAAATACTTTATTTTCTATTCCTTTTTGTTCTTCTACTGAGTTGAAAAATGGTCCTTTAGAAAAAGAATATCTTTATTTTACCTCATGATTTTGTATTACCTTTGTTCTGCCACATACCCATGCCTCTGAGTAAGCCAGTGAAGCAAGATTTGCTAGAAAGTTTTCTGGACTTCTTGTTCTTGATTAATTTCTTGCTACTCTTGAACAGCTAGACCCTACTTTGTTCAGTGTTGGAGTATTTAATCTGTTTTTCTGGTTCAATTCTTGCTGACATATTTTCTTGCAAAAGTCTTTGGTTTGAGAAAAACAGTTCAATGTATGTTCTTCTTGTAGAAAACTAAGGATCAAACATAGGTGACTATCTCAGAAGATGCTATTATTGCTAAGGAGAATGGTATTATTCATCTCTTGAAATAACAAAAAGAAAAACAAAAGCTATTTTAGTTCTCCTTTATTTCCAAAAAGGTTTTTCTCACTGTCTCTCTGTTGGAGGATGACTACAGCCAATGCATGGTTTTGATCAGAAAGAATGTGTTAGACTAGTAACTGTAGGTGCCGTATATGAATTTCATAAATATTTTACGGCCCTTTTTATATAATTCTGTGCTCTAGTTTTCGCATATTCCATATGTTTAATTTTAGGGAGCATTTAAAGATAAATAGTAAACTGATTTAGTCAGGAATATGAGAAGTAAAAGGTTATTCATCCTGTAAATGCTGTTGCCATTTTCTGTGCCATCTAGCAAACAGATATACCTTGCTCAATATATGTTAGGAAAAAGTAAATGTAGAGTCAATGTTCCTTTTTTATGCTTATTCTGGTCTGTATTTTTTTCCCCTTTCCCTGTGATTCTATATTGTCTCCTTAATTAATCTCATGAGCATTTCTGGAAATGAAGTAGCACTGTCTTTTTTTTTGGTTGTTAAACTGGAGATCTGAAGTGTATAAATTCATATGTTGTTTTGACAGTCTTTGAGCTGATAAATCACTTAAATGAAAGATGGTTCAGTTTACTAAGATCTACTAATTGAGAAGAGAATCTTCAAGTATCTCTATATCACACTGTTTATTTTGTACCTTTGTTTAGTGCTTCAGTTTTCTGGAAGAACTCCCAGAATATCCAGAATGTTGCCAGACTCTGTGTTTATTTTAGAAAGAGTTCTGGTGTTTTTTACATGGAAACCTGTAAGAGTGAGGGAGGCAGTGATTTCTTTTGCTAGTATTCATGGAGATTTGCATGGGTGGTTTTCCTTTTTTTTTTTTTTTTTTTTTTCCTTTTTTTTTTAATCCATAGTGTTTAGACTTGGATGGTCAGTTCCTTTTCTTGTTCTTATTCTTAATGATGAAATATTGAAAATTTATCTAAAAATACAGTGACAATCTAGGGTTTCCTATAAAAAGGTAAAGAGGCTGAATTGGTTTATAACTTCACATTTACACTGTGCTGTTTCAGACTTGACTAACTCCTTTAGTCCTCAGATCTCTTGACTTCTGTGTAGTACTTGGAAATCAAAAAATGAATTTGACTGTTGTGTTTTTTCAAGAATTCAGAAAAAATAGGAGAGAGGAAATAGCAGTTTCTAACTATAGCTTGTCTAATTTGTTGCACTTAACATATGAGCCTTGACTCTTGACTGGAATAATAATTTCAAAATATAGAGCATAATTTTTAAGGAATTATATATTCTTTATATTTCTCTTGGAATATTTTCACATTATGGTAATTAAAATTATGCAAGTTAGTGCCATTTTTTTGATTGATTCCCATAGCCTAAATCTGTTGTAATCTGAGTATGGGTAAATCCCTAGCGACCAGATAATCTTTGAAAGGTTAAAACATCTCCTTCATAATTTCTAGTTCAAGATAAAGGCCCATTTTTATAGATGTTTTCATATAGTCAGTCTAGACAATCTAATTATCAAAATACATTTCTTACTTGTTTCCTATTATTTACTGAAACCAATAAGGTGCTTAAGATAGTGACAAACAATGACTTACTCTGTGTCTGTGTAATCACAATCATATTCTCATTAACAGCATAAATGCCTCTCTCTTCTTTCCCACTTCCCTTCTCTTTTCTCTCCCACTTCTTACACAAATGCCTTTCTGCATGGATGATGGATTAATTCTCCTGCTCTTTGTGAGTAGTGTGTCTCACAAAGCGTATGAGTAACTTCGTAGTATTGGCTTCTGTTCTGTTGTACTCTTAATGCTGTAAAAAAATCTCATAGCAGTAAGTAAAATTTTGGTTTCTTTTACTGAGTAAATTTTGTTGTCTCTTCAGTTGAGAAGCAAGTCAATGCCAATAATACTTCTGTTGCTAATATTTCTCTTTAAATATCCTCTCCTTCGAGCTTTCCATGTGTACAGCTCACATTGACTTCAGAGAGTGTCCTATAAATTCAGAAGTTTTGAATTTTGGACATTCAATGAGTGGAATAGACAGCATGTATGTCTCTTGTTATTTAAGTGAGGTGATGAAAATGGGAAAGCAACATTTGTCTGAAACTAGACCTCTTGTTTCCTTTTTCTACTGTTTTGGGTATTGCCACTTAGTCATTTCTAGAGGAGATAAATACCAAAACTTTGTTATGTTTTCCAATTTTCATTCTAGTCTTGCAGCTACTGATTTGCTGATATTTATCTCCTGAATATAATATTTGGGTTCTTTTCTGGTTGTCGTGCATATCACTGTTTCACTCTCCAGCAGGGATTTCCTATTACTGTAATGTGAAGGATTTCAGTGAGAAAAGTCTACAGAAGCAGTGAAATACCACAGAACACACTCTAGGGTCAGCTTTGGATGCTGTGATATTATAATGCCTAAAATTTTTCAATGTTCTTGCAACAAAGGGATTCTGATAACAAAATGGCAACAAGATTCCTGGTCCTGTATCTGAAGAGGATGAATAACTACGTAGTGACAATCAGAAGGCTTGCATATTAACTAAACTAGTCCAAAAGAAACACTAGGTACAGAGATGAACTCTTGCCCTTCTTGGGCAGTTGAGCACTTGATGCAACTACCTTAGATTCCCTGGCTCAGGCTCAGAACTTCAGTTCATCTTCTGAGAATGATAACCTGAATAAACATTTAAAATTTTAAATTATGTTTTACAGGGCATATGCCTGTCATTATTGTCCACCATTTGCCTATTAAATAATTAAAATAGCATTTGTCAAGAGCCAGGAAGCCACAAATCTGTACCCAGTTCATGGAGTTTGAAGTTGCACTTGCAGTTTCCCAGAAATATACCTTAGTAAGTTGGTTAAAAGTCTAGTTTAGGCTTAGAAATCCTCTTCCCTTTATCTTGAGAATGAACTGCAATACATCCTGAAATATGAAACCTGGAAAGATGGTGACAGCATGTAAGAGGAAGTCTGACTCTATCTGTATAAATGCAACATCCAGCCTAGAACATAGATTGTGCCTGTATATGTTTCCGGTCTGATAATTTTAATTTGGTTTTGAAAAATAGAGAGGGTGCTTCTCTGTGCCAGATTGTCTTATGAAGACCAAATTACTGAAATACTATCTGCTGACTATTGTTATAGAAAAAGTAGACTTCTCTTTTGCACAAATAATCCTATATAGTAATAAATTCCGTGCCCAAAACCTTTTAAAATCTAGTCTTCTGAAGAGAGCAGGTTTTGTCTTTTCAGTTATGAGATAGCAGAAGAGCAAAAGGTTACAAAATTAATGAGAAAAAGAAAAGATTACTTCTTAGATGCTTTTAATTCTGGAACGCTTCCTTAACATGTACCAGTATGTTCAGATATGCTGTTGTAGAATCTACAGTATCAAATCCAGATTTAATTAATCAGAACAAAAGTACAGTCCAAATGCATGGACCTTGGAGAAAAATAGTCTATTATTATGAGACATCTTGGTGCATTTTATATGGTATCTGACATGCCACTTTGCAGAGTTGTCTAATGGCTTGCAAAATTTTTTCTTCTCTTAAAAATGTTATTTCCAGGTTGGATGAGTTAATTGAAGCATTTCTCAAAGATAATGATGCTGATAGCTCTCTGGATGTTGGTGCTGACATGCGCAAGATCAAGTATTGCTTCGTTCATATGAAGGTATTTTTTTTTTAAACAGAGATGAAAGTACAGCTGTCACTCTGAAAATAACTTTGAGATATTCATGGTTGAAAAGTGTTAAAAGAAATGTGTTGCAGTGGAGAGGTAGTGGAAAAGGGTAAAACAATTGAACTTTAAAGTGTGTGGGGGACTCATAAGAGATTTAAATTTACCTGTGAAAATTCAGCAGCATTTTGTGGAAACATCAGCAAGGATCCCAACATGCAGTAAATTGTAAGATAGCATTTTAAGTTACTGGAATCAAGACAAGGTGTTTTTATATGATGATCCCATCTGTATTTTCAGCGTTACTGAGGCTTTATTTTGGACAAATTATCTTGAAAGAGGTAAAAATGTAAATTAAAAACACTATATCCCTTTATCTGTTAGACTAATTCTTCTGAAGACATTGCAAGACATTCTGTTCTGAATCACTGAGAAAACTATACACTTGATGATTGTGAAATTATAGAAGATAATACTTTTCTGTATTTTGGGATTTAGTTTTTCCAATAAATTATTCTGTACATTCCTGATCTTAATTTATTGTCCTTAAATAATAAGTTTTTAATTGTATTTTGAATACCGAAGCTTCTGTGACACTAGTGTATACTGGAGTTTATGTGTAGAAAGAGTAAAAGAAACTGCACCCTTGCTAATGAAGATTAAAAAATACAATTTGTTTCATACTTGATACAATGGATATAATTTGACAGTCAACTGTGGCATGATTTTTTTCTCTCAAGTGTGTAGAAATGTTTTACCTTTCTTACTATAGCTGGACTCTCTCACAATAGAATACAGAGATGGAGGGAAAGTTAAAGGGGTGTGATTTTTTTTTTGTTTCTCCTAATAGCAAATTATAAATCATCCAATGACTTCAGGTAAAAAACTGCTCTCACAAGACATCTCTGAAGAAAAAAACAGTAATGAAGAAGTGGAAAAATTGAAAGGACTTCTGCAGCAAAGAGACAATGAAATCAGTATCCTTTGTGAGAAAAAGTATTATTTGGGTTTGAGATGATCTGACTTGCTACCATTATTCTTTGTGTGAGAGAGGTTGTACTGTGTTCAAGGAAATACTCAATTCCCAGCTTTTATATGACAGAACTTCTGCTTTGCCCCTGCTTCTCTTTCCAATTTTACCAAAATCAAAATCCGCGATCCAACCATCATTTAGCTTTAGAATGGTTCAGCCAATAACCAAATCCTGTGGATCCAGCCACACCTAAAACATTCTCCTCAAGAAAATTAAACTACCTTTTAGAGGGGAAAACTCCGATGCTATATAAAGACCAATGTATTACCTTACAAAGAATAGAATTTCTTGTAAGTGTTATTTTTAGCCAAACAAAGTGTTGCTTTGGGGACTACTGGGCAATTTGCCCTTAGAACAAATATAAAACTTATACTTTTTACATTTAAATTTAAAGCTTTTTGCACATAAAAGTGCTAAACTGCCCAGACATATTTTGTCCATTTAACTGTCACACAGGAAACACGAGTAGCTGCAATGCAGTACAATGGGTGGGAGGTATTTTTAGCAGGTTGACAGACTTGTGGGCTGCAAACCGCAGACACTGGGACCCCAGCTTTGTGGCTACTCAGTGGGGAAAGTTTGTAATGCAGCAGAGAAATTAAAATATTGGGTTTTTGAATGTAAAGTTAACAGGGGTTTTTTCACAGTTATAAGTAAAGAACAAACTCACTTGCATTCTTTGTGCTTAACAATTCCAGCTCAATTTTATATGTCAAATGTGAATGGCATTTTTCACTGGCATGTAGCATGTTACCTGTCTGAACTGAGGTGGCCAGAAAGCTTTCCTATTTCTGCTGTCACAGATTATAAGATTTTGTTTTTCCAAGGTGCAGTTTCAAATAGCTGTAGCTAAAACACTGACTCATTTCTTTCAAAAAATTCTTCCGTTTTTTAATGTAAATTTTAATATCTGAAATCCCAGAAACATTTCCTCCTTTAATAAATTATTTCATTAGTATGAGGGAAAAAAGCAAAAGATTTCTATCAAATGCACTTGTGCTCAACAGATTTATACATCTTTGCTCACAGAAGTAAAAAAAAGAAACTTGTGTAAACCCATGTAAAAGTTAAATGGAAGGAATATAGGAAGACTTTGAAGACAATATTGATTTAGGGAGTCTTCAGTGGCTGTGTGACAGTACATCATCACTAGAACCTTAATAACACATCTAATGTGATGAAGTGGTGGGTATATGGAAGCTGTTGAATAAACTATGAGTTCCTTCTTGCCTACAGTAGCTAGAAGCTATCATAAAAACTGAATTGGAAAGTGTTTTATTATTATTACCTACTCCAGTTAATAATATTCCCCAAAGACTACTAAAATTTTCTGCAGTTCGTTAAGAAGATTAATTAGAATTAAAAAGAATAGCATATAAAAAAAAGTATATCAAAGGATTTCAGTGTTCCCAACTGAATGCATGCAGAATTTCCATTATATGTCCTCTAAAGGCTGTTAGGCAAAATGTATTTATATCTAATATACTTCCAGTAAATTCACAGTGTTATTATAATAAATTTCTTGAAAACTTTTTATGAATTTTAGTAAACCTTTTGTGAAAAGCTTACAGATGGGATACACTTGCAAGGCCACCTGTAAATTAAGTGGGTTTCTCTTTTGTTTGCAAGTCGTTTTTATTACAGAATTAAAAAAATAAAAAGGAACTACTGAATGGCAATAAGATCCTGTTTTTCTGTAAATGGAGTTTGTCAGGAGTTGATGGAATGGGATCAGCAATTATGGTGAATGTGTGATTTTGTTATTGTTTTAGTAAGAATTAATCTCCTGTTTGGAAAAACTGAGGTAGATGAAAATAATTGCAAAGAATATGTCCAACTTTAATTTCGTTCACACATATGCTTCCATAATGTGAATAGTTTCATTTGGAAAAAAAGAAAGGCTTATGGACAAACAATGATGATCATTGCTTAAAATAAAATCCTTAATATGTTGCAGATATTCTGGTAACTATGCTAAAAAAAGAAAAAAAGAAAGCACAAGATGCTCTTTCACAGCTTAATGCCACCTCTGCTGGTTCTACAGTCTTGGAGCAGTCTCCTTACATGAGCTTGGAAGAAAGTCAGAGTCCATCTAGATGTTTTAGTCTGAAAGATGCAAAAGATTTCAGCTCTTCTGTTCCCAGACTACCTCTTCTTTCCAGAGCAACAGGTTAGTGTAATTAATTAAGTGAACAGTTATTGGATAATTCCAATATGGTTTACAGTATATCCTTCAAATGTGAACCAAAACAAGGAAGCTTTATTCTCAGTACCAGCCATGTTGTGCTAATTCTATAGCTACAGATGCAGGGTTTTAAATTTAAAGCCTCAAAGGTGCTGATGGCTTTTACAAATTTAGGTACTCTCTTGAACAGCCCCATGGAACCATAGTATAAATTCAGTTGCAGGCCCTTGATTCTTTCAGTCAATTCACAGGAAAAAAGTGGGGGCTTGAGCATAATTCATTAAGAACTATAAGGAAAAAATAATTCCCCCTGGAAGATTGATATAAATTTATCTGTATAAGTGATACAAAAGGATTTAAGTTCATGTTTAAATGATTGTAGAAGCAACTCAAACAATTGAAATAACATTGACCAATTAGCCTGGATTGCATAAGAAGGGCAGTTTTTATAGTGGTTATTTGAAAATGGCAAAGTGATGAGCATTGCAGTTTTCTTTCCTAACATCATTTAAGCTGGTTATTTATGAAAGTAAGTAACAATATTCTTGCAAGCTGTTCACTTCAAAATCCATAATAACTAGATAGATTTTTCTTGCATGATTTCACGTTTTTTTCATCTTCTAGTTGAATTGTTCAAATAAAAAGATTTTTTGGTGTCAGCAGGTTCTAGAAGTGCTTATGTTTTTGTTAGTAAAGAACATGCCTCATCCAATATTGTCACATATGACTGTTACATATTCATTATTTGTGTTTCTGTATACTTCTTATGTATTTTGGGGGACAGCTAGCTGAAAGAAGAATTTTCAGTGTGAAACTCAGACATGGCAGCTGCCAAGTAGAAACTTAGATTTTGCTAGAGTACTAGTGGGAATGGAGTTCTTAAATTATTTAAGTTTCCCAATTATCCTCTAAAATTGCATTGCAATTGACCCAGTCAGTTGTCACACTTGTTATTTTGTTTCAGTTTCTCAGCTACTGAGGAATTCCCTTTGCCTTCTACTTTTCCTATTTACCATGCTTCTTCTCATTTTATAGGAAGAATTTATTTGATTTGGTGTCACAATAGTATAAACTAAATATAATCATGTCTTTATAACACAAAGCTTTTCATTACCTCAGAAATATGCTAGCAGATAATAGCTATATTTCATCAACAAAGCTAGAATAATTACATCTTTTATACAGTGTCATTTATTCTTCAGTGTTTAAAGAAAAACCCTCATAAGCAGTAGCAAATACTTAGTATTGATCAATGCATTCCCTTTTTGCAAACATTTGTGCAGGTATGTTCATAGGAGTTTTCTTTGAATCTAAAGTAGGCACCAGCGTGTCAGCTCAAATGGACTGGATTGTAGAGCATTATTGCTTGCTCTCTGCACTGGCAGTGCCAGGTTGGATGGGGCCCTGAGCAGCTTGGTCTAGTGGAAGATGTCCCTGCTTTTGGCCAGGGGGTTGGAACTCAATTGTCTTCAAGGACCCTTTCAACCCAAACTGTTTTGTGGTCCTTTGCTAAGTTTGGATGAGGCATCATTCTCACTCGAGCACAGAGCCTCATTTTTCATCTATTGAAAGCCTGAAAATTATGTTCATCAGTATAAGAATTCACTAAAGTTTGTGAAAAGGCTTAGGCCTGAGCAAGGTTCAAACTCCAAGGCAGAAGCTTTAGTGAAATATTAAAGTTGTTCTTCATCATTTAAACCCTTTGCATACTTTGCATCATTTATGAAGATTTCAATTTGCGGTATGAAGGCTATATGTTATGTTAATTATCTGAACAATCTAGCTTACTTTATTTAATTCTGTACCCTTAAACCTGCCATCAGCCTGATTTAATGCAATATAGCATGACATTTCTAGTGTCTCTAATGTTTATTCCATTTTCCTGTCTCATTTCCTTATCCTGAAAATTAAATTAGGAAATCAAAAGAAAGTATAAGGAAAAGAAAACTTAGTTTAAAAAAAACAGTTGTTTGAACCTCTATCTAATAATTGGTTTAAATATATATATTTTTTTTTCTTTATTTAGAACCGTTCATTTATTTTGCAGTTGATTTATTATGTAGCTGCAACATTTACTTGCACAGAAACAGATCTTTACCATTTGGTGATAGAAGACAGAATAATATTCTTACCATTTTTTTCCCTATATGATCTAGGACCATATCTACTTTGAAAGATATGGGTGACCATGTTTCTTGTCTATCCTATCCAGACACTGCTTTAAGTGAAAGGAGAAAGGCAGTCATACTATTTCACTGCTGAGCTTGATGTAACAATCTGTGATAACAGGAAATTTATCTTGATCTCATTACAGCAGTAAAACAATTCCTGGTCTAAATTTGTCCCACAGCAGGCAGACTTTGAAGGTAAATGAATAGTGACTTCTACAGTGGTAAATATTTTACAGGTACAGCTGTAATTTATCTCTTTTTAAGCCCATCCTGCATTGAATGTGCATGATTTTTTCAGAAGAAACTGAGTGAACATAATGTATCTTCAAAGGTTTGACATATGGTAGTATTTACCTTCCTACACAGTCTGCCTTTTCCCACCACCTGCATGCCTGAAACTAAACAGAAGCATTTAATGGCTGTACAGACCTAAGGATTAACAAGGCCTAATACTCAGATTTGATTTCCATGTAGGTTTTTGTGCAACATTATATAACATTATCAGATGATAATACGAAGTTGCAAAGAGTTTATTCCATAGAATAATGGAATGTTTTGGGTTATATAAAGGTCCTTAAGAATTATCTAATTTCAAAGCCCCTGCCATGGACAGGAATGCCACTCACTAGATCAGCTTGCTCAGGGCCCATCCAAGCTGGCCTTGAATGCTTCCAGAGATGGGGCATCCACAATCTCTTGGGGAAACCTGTTCCAGTGCCTCACCACTCTCTGAGTAAAGAATTTCTTTCTAACATCTATTCTAAACACACTGTCTTTCAGTTTAAAACCATTGCGCTTTATTCTGTCACTACCTGTCCGTATAAAAAGTCCCTCTTCCCTGCTTTGTTAAGCCCCTTTAGGTAATGGAAGGATGCAGTGAGATCTCCCTGGATCCTTCTCTTCTTCATGCTGAACAACCATAGCTCTTTGCCTGTGTCTGATTTGGTGTTAAAATGTACTTTTTCTGAACAGGTATGTCTTTAGCTGCTTGTTAGAAATCATATCTGAAATAATGTCACTAGTAAAATATTGTTGAACATGAGGTTTGATTCCACTGGAGACCTAACTAAGAACAGCTGAAACTGGACATGTGGATCATTGGATCATTGCCTTGTATTGTGCTTTTCTCAATTGGTATCAGTCTCTGGATTAGGCTGTTCTTAATTGCTACAGCAAAAGAATATGCAGATGCAGTGTCCTAATAATGCCCTAGCTTTCTCTGCTGGTATTGGGTTACATAGCATTGAATTCTACATTAGTTAAAAATTATACCAGTTTTTATGCAGTCAGATTTCTTTTTCTTGGATCCCAGAAGACTTCTTTTAGGAAGGAGTGGTAGGTAGACAGGCTGCCTGGAAGCAGTGGAAGGCTGCCTGCTACTGTCATTTTGTTGTCAGATGGTGTAAGACTGAACTTTCAGTGAACAGACCAGAACTTATTATCTTAGTCCAAGTGTTACACCATGAAAGAAGATAACTTGCCTTTTAATACCCATCCTAATTCACAGAGAGCTCTAAATTATAAATCCATAACTACATGAGGGAGAGTGAGCAAAATAGTCTAACATAGTAGCTGCTGTTATTATTGCATCATAATATGTATCATGAATCTGAAACAAACATAACTGGGTATGAATTTAAATTATGTTTCAGATGAGCATTCCAAAAAATGCAAATATAAGTTATTGGCATAATAACCTGAGCTTTACAAATGCTTCAACAATTTTGCTTTTAATATAATCATTTTGTTCATCATAAAGTATCTAGTGCAGCTTTAATTGTGTTAGTAATTTATACCTTCAAGAGAGATAATTGTAGAACTACATGTAATCTTTCTTAGGAGTTGAGTCCTAATTAATAAATTAATCACTTCAGGATAAATCAGAGAATGAATGAATCTAGCAAAACAAGAAAAAAGCAGACTTCATCAGACAGTAGAGGGATAAATATTATGTTGTATTTTAGTTTTATTGTGTTATATCACTACTTCTGTCCAGAGAAGTCTTATTTTGAAATCAGTCACTGATTTCAAAGGCTGCTGCTTGCCTCTTAGGATAATTCTATCAGCATAAAAGACGTATGATACAGTTTTTGCTCCTGCTAGATTTGTTTTTCTTCTGAAATATAAACAGTTTGGTTGTCAGAAAACAGTGTGACTATTGTGACATTTAAAGAATACGGTAAATCCTAGTAAAAGGTTCAAACAGTTGTGCCTGCTAATGGATTTGAGAGTGATTATTATGTTCTCACCAATGATTTTGTTAGGATCATATTTTGACCAGTTTGAGCCATTTCCTTTTTCTTTCATTGAGAAGTCTTGATGTTTTTCTGAGACTTTTGTGAAGAATTTACCTCCTATGTATCCCACTCATGATTTAGGATCACTTCCTGCTTGACACTATGCAAACACCTATATAAAAAAAGTATTCCTGCTGAAGGGCTGACAAGCTGGCTTTGAAATGTAAGGTGAGAGATGGTTTCTATAAACAGATGATGCTTGTGAATAGCATGAAAGTAGTGATGATAACACACATACTACTACATATCTGAAAGATAAATATTTATCTTGTCTATTTTATGTATTTATGAAATAATTTGGGGAAAATGCTTCCTTCTATTGTTGAAAACCCACAGAAAGTTCCCTAATGGAAAGAACTGACTGAGGTTTTCCATTAGAATTTCTTCTCTGTCATTCAGTTCAGAAAAAAAGACCGGTCTCAAACCTTCAGAAAAATTAAATGCTTAGCAAACCCATATGTTTCTTGGAGAATTTTCTGTGTCCAGTAGTGCTTTGTGATATCTGGGGGCAGAGTCTTGGCACTGTGCTCATGACAGATCTTTTGTTAACAAATGCATGGAGTCATTTTATTGCTATTTGGCCAATAAAAGACCTCACTGATGCATTTAAGGCACTGTTCAAAATTACTGTTGATCTTTCTCATTAGTCATAAAAGAAAGTATGTTCTACATTTTCTGTTAAAGGTCCAGGAAAAAGTATATATTCCATTTACTCTCCAGCTGAACTTCTACCAACTCCTAGTAAGATGTAGTGCATATTTCATTGCTACTGTTAAATCTTTGTAACAGCTATTTAAAACAAGAGATGTTGTTTTGCTAATTTCTTAAGCATTAAATGTTTTCTATAATGTAAAGTGATTATTTGCTACAATATATTTGTCGTTATTGCCAAGTTTAAGGACCAAGCAGGATGTATCAGACTTCATTGCTTGATTTAGTTATTTTAAAAGTCTTCAAAATAAATTCAGCAAATGTTAACAGTCAGCATAAGTTTTTTTCAATTTTATTGAACTTTACTTCTGATAAGCTTAACAAATTTATTTTCTGGTATTTCAAGTTACCTGATAAAACATGTATTGCTAGAATTCAAATTTATGCCATAAGTATGAATGGCTGTCTATCACCAGTGACACACGTTTATAGCATGTAGTTGTGTAAGAATTTGTTTTGTCATGTGCTGTTATACATTTTGGTATCTATGTATTAACGATTACAGTTTTATCCCCTTTTTTTAATCTTGTGACATGAACACAAAGTAAAAATTAAAACTCATAGGAGTTTCTAAAACGGAATTACCTTCTTTAAATGTACAGTGACTGCAATAAATGCCAAACAGACTAACCTTGTGAATTTATAGGAGATTCAACTAGCTTCTGGGGCTTGCTCTTTAATGTGTTTAGGGTTGTTTTTTTTTTTCAAAATCTATTCTTTTATCTGGACTGCTTCCAAGAGCTTTATTTTGTCAGAATTCACGATGAGCCCACTGTGACTTTTGCTTGAGTGAGGATTTGAACTGAACTCACTGAGACTAGTGAACAGCAAAAAATGAACTGTGTTAAGGATTTTGAGACTCCAAAAACATCTCTGTAAGGAGCAATAGAGGACTATTCTTTGTGACAGAGAAATATAATTGCATGTTATAGGATTTAAAGTGAGCTCTTGCAATTGATATTCAGTGATAAAACCCTGTGTGTTATAATTTTTGTCATCTTAACTGTTTATAAATATGAACATAGGGTTATTTTTAGGAGATGGAGCCCAGATTTTCCTCTTTGGAGGTTGGTCCCCATTTGCAACTTCAAAGGCAAATTTTGTAAATCTTAAGGATTTAATAAGAGTGAGGAGCAGATCATTACAGTACTTTCACTAATTTTTCAGAGACACTAGAACTTACTTATATACTGAAAATGTTGTTATGTAAAACAACTTACGGCTTCTATTAACAGCTTTTTCTTTCTCTACATTTATTTGTTTTTACAAAACATTTTTGTTTTTTCTAAGGTTCTCATCATGTTGTTCTTTCCACTTCTCAAGTGGGAATCTCTTCTGATGTAGAACGTATGTTTGGAAGCTTGTTAAAGATGCTTTTGGCAGTTTTTACTGCCTTCCTCTTGTGTCTGTTTAGATGGGGAAACTTTCCAGTATTTTTATGCCAGTTTACTGTTCTCTTATCCAGATTTGTCTGCTAAATGTAACCTAGTGTTCCTTGGAAGTTCTTTGCTATTTCAAATCTTTTTTGGCTTCCTGTTTCATTGGCCATATTTTGGCTGTCTAAAAATACTATTGGGTCCTTCAAACTAACACCTTAAAGTTGTTTTGAGTTGTTTGGTTTTTTTTGGTTTTTTTTTTGGGGGGGGTTTTTTGGGTTTTTTTTTTTTTTGGTAGCAGAAGCTCCTCAACTCTCCATATTTTAGAGGTAAAATATGCTTCCGAAAATTTCTGTGTGATTCTTCTGCTTGAAGGGTGATCAAATTCCTTTATATATTGACTGTCAGGTTTGGCAAATACCTCTGTAAAACTTCTTCCATATTGTTGTTATGAACACCAATCCTGAGAGACCACTGTGCCTTTTAATAGAGCCACTACATGCACATTATGTATGCATATGGGTAATCAAAATACTAGAGAGTTCTTCTACTAGCTTACACTTTAGATATTTCTGTACAGATATTACTAATTCTGCTAAATAATATAATAGTCTAGAGTTCTGTCTCTCTTTTGTTTGTGTATTTCATCTGCTATAAGTTCAGGAAGATACTTTCAAAAGAACAACATTATGTTCACAGGTTATATTGTATTTAGGTTAATTTGCGAAAAATTAGACTATTATTGACACCTGTGTGAAAGGAAATTAATGGAAATGAGCTAACAACTAGAAATGGAGTGATACTTGGTTTTCCACACTTTACAGCAAGTTTGGTAGATTTTACTGCTAGATCTGGTAAAAGCTCTTACTGACTTTCGTTACAGGGCTGGTCTTACAAATCTCTGGCTGAGATGCTGTGCTGTAACCATCTACAAAGCTACACTGAAAACAGTCTTTGATCTTTTTGTTCATAGAGTCAAGTGGCAGCTGGTCTAAGAATTCCTTAAGGCAATTTTGGCATTTGAAATGATTACACAGAGCTATACAAAGAGCTGAAGTTGTTCTTTGTAAACCTGTACATATCAAAGATCCTTCACATGTAGGTAATTATGGCCATTTTCCTGTAGCAAAAGTTATGTGACTGAATAAAATATTTAGAAAAAAATATTTGTAAGCATTTAGCAGTAATTCCAGCTCTTCTTCAAATTGCTTGTATCTGACTTGAATGTACTGAATGGTGGAGTGGAGAATGATAAAGTTCTATCTACTTTTGTGTCCTATTACAGTGCACTCATGTTTAGTCTTCTCTCCCTTGATAGTTTCTCCGTTTTCCATTTTTCCTGGTATTATTCTTCCTAGAGGTGAGTCATTTGGTGATGATTGAGCAAAACATTTGCTGAAAGATTTTGTTGTTGTTGTTGTTGTTGCTGTTGCTAATGATACTCTGCTAAATACTCCCACAGATAACCCTATCATAATGTAAGCCTCTACCTGATTTTCAGCATACTTTTACTAAACACTCATTTAAATAAAATTACATTTCATCTTCTACTGTTTCCTAATCATCCAACTAGTGTCCAAGAATTTTCTATAACCAGTATTCTCAGTCTTTTATTTTATTGTGTCTTGAGCGTAATTATCTCAAGCCTTTTGTTTTGGTCACCTCATGGCCCTTGAACTGCTGCTGCATGTTCATGTTACTTAACTTGCTTATGGTTACTATCTTAGCTGTTATAATGTTTATTATAACCCTGTAATTCCTTAAAATAAAGATCATCATAGACACAACATTCTGAAGTTCATCTCTAGGCAAAACTAATACAGACATGTAACCTGAAAATCTCATGCTGTTAATATCAGATGCTGTGTTTGAAGGCTTCTGCAATTTATTTTATTATGTGTATTATAGTGTCACTATTGCTTTCTGCTGCCATTTTAGGCTTTCTAATAACTAGATATAAAAGCCTTTGAGAATATCAGTTTATTATGCTGGAAGTCACAATAAACGTTCCCAAAAATCTAAATGGAGAGATTAACTTCTTTAATATTTATGTTATATATTTGAAGCACAAGTCTTATGAGGAGAGGCTGAGGGATCTGAGGTTATTTAGCCTGGAGAAAAGGAGGTTCAGGGTGGACCTTATTGCTCTCTACAACTACTTGAAAAGAGATGGTAATGAGGTGGGGTCAACCTCTTCTCCCAGGTAAAAGGTGACAGGACAAGGGAAAATGGCCTCAAGTTGTGGCAGCAGAGGTTTAGATGGTCTATAAGGAAAAAAAAATACTCATAAAGGGTTGTAGAACATAGGAACAAGTTGGCCAGGGGAGTGGTGGAGTCATCATCCCTGGAAGTGTTCAAAAATATGTGGATATGGCAGTTGGATATGGTGTAGCGGTGAACACGGTGGTGGTGCTGGGTTGACAGTTGGACTTAGAGATCTTGATCTTGGACTTGGATGGCCTTAGAGATCTTTTCCAACCGTAACAATTCTATGTATTTATGATTTGCATTCTATTTTAGGAAGACACTGGCAGGTTTTTTCCCTTATTCTTTAACAGAAATCAAAACAGTTTCTCCATATATATATGTCACAATAATACTGAGAATAAAAGAGGATATGTTCCTATGTCAATGCCAAAACAGGCAGGAGCACCAATTCCTGGGCATAAAAGTGCTGGAAATACCTGCATCTGTTCCAAAGCCAGATAATTTGCAGGAAGGGTAAAAACCCCGCATAAATTGCTGATTGATAACTTGTGGCTCAGTTTGGGGTTTTTCTTGATGTCTGTCACTTAGTGTTTAGATGAAGTGCAAAAGCACACTATTTAATATTTCTTCCAGTTTTTATTTGTCATCATGATTCTGTATATGTATGTGGCTAATTCCCTTCTGGTTTCTGATGTGTCATATGTATATTAAAAATGATAGGTATTTAGAAATTTATAGCTCAGTCTTTTGCACACTTGTTTTCTGGACACAACAATTTCTGCCCCACATCAAGGCCTGATGATCAAAACATCCACATGGCTGAAAGAGGATAATTTAAGGTAAATAATCTCCCACTCTTGTGGGGAATCACAGGTTTGAGGACATAGTCTGTAAAGTTAAGTTAATCAGAAAAAGGTAAGTGCTTAGAAAAACAGGGTCAAGGCAGTCATAAGGTTCATTGTATGATTGCTTGACCAAGCAGGATTTATTGTCAGGGCTTCTGTAAGCAGCTAATGGTGTTTTGATCTCTGAAGAAGTACAGGTAGGCCTATTGTTAGTTCCTTGTGATGTCAGTTGGACCTAATCATGTCAAACACTCATGTAAGTTTTTGATACTCTGTGAATTAGAACTTTAATCTCTTTATCTTTACTGTTTGAAGAGGCAATTTTCAGTCCAGAGAATCTCTTTCCCATGTCTAACTTCCCTTGTAAATGATTGCAGGTTGCTCCCATATGTTGCTCTTAGATATGACTATGAGTGATTTAATGGTGAATAAAACTGCATACAAAAATCAAGGTATTTTTCAAAGTTAAAAAAAAAAACCAACAAAATTAAAAAAAAATGAATTTGGTATAAAGAGTATCTGCTTGTCTGTTAAATAGAAATTATCTCTGCATATATGTAATGTCACAGTTCTACAATATTTCTCAAATTAAGCCTTTGGCCTAGAAGTGTTAGTCACTTGGGACCTGCCTTGTTAAGAAACTCTGCTGGAAGTTGTATCTATTACAAAAGGGAAGATTGTGGTCAGGCCATTGTTTCAGAAATGTCTTCACTGTTGGCATCTGCATGAGGTGCCCCAGAGTTTTCTTGTTTTCCACACTGTTAAAAGTCTGATTTTCTCCAGATTTTTAAAAAGAAGGAATAGATTGAAGCGTGCCAGCCATGAGAGGAGATGTACATTTTTATATTCCTATGACTGAACTTGCTAACTGTAGCTCTTAATATTAACTCATTGCATTTGTATTTAGGGCAAGAAAGCTAGGGTAAATTGAGTCATGTCTTGAACTTCTTGAGTAAAATAACTTTAATACTGGGTTGAAAATTTCTATGATAATGTCTAAAACAGTGGAGGGAGACTCAAAGAAAAAATTGAAAAGATGACTGGTCTTTTAGTGTCTCTTTCACTCTGTTCTGGGCTTTTTTAATTTGAATGTCAGGAATCTTTTTGATCTGTTTAATGGAATAAATTAGGAGACCATGTGCTGATTACAAATAGCAAATGTGTTTCTGAATACTACTTTTGTCCTTCTTGTGAAAATACAGTGGCTGCCAGGAAACTGTAGTAGGAGTAGACAGTGGAAGCAATTGATACTACAATAGTTATTGTACCTCACACTTGACTGTCTAAACTCTGGGAGCAGAAAACTGATTTAGAAGGGGTAAAAAGGGTTAGGGTTTGGGTTAGGGGTTAGGATTAGGGTTAGGATTTGGGTTAGGGTTAGGGGTTAGGATTAGGGTTAGGGTTTGAGTTAGGGTTAGGGGTTAGGGTGAGGGGTTAGGATTAGGGTTTGGGTTAAGGTTAATGTTAGGGTTAGGAAATGGGCAGGTATGGATTAGAGTTCACTTTTATAAATAGGGTGGAAAAGAGCAAAAGTGTTTGTGGCTTAGGATGGGTTCCTATTGAAGCTGTGAATGAGATCATAAAGGAGAGAGACTGTAGAATCAAGGGAAGGAGAAACTGAGTTACTAGGAAATAAATAGTGAACCCAAAAGAATTATTGAGTGGAAAATGGCTCGAGAGACAAAACAGTACCAGCTGCTTTGAAATTACACATGCAATGAAATGGAGACAATTGGGAAGTGGCTGTTTGCCATCCTTAATTTACCTGTAGCACCCAAAAAAACCTGAAGGTTCAAAAACAGGGGCCTCAGAGGAGTCACATTTACATTTAACTCCTTAAATTTGGAGTTCTGTAGGAAGAACAGGTACAGTTTTAAACTGATTCATATATAATTGTGATCCCTTGGTAAATTTGTTGTCTTTAAGATGAAGAGATTGGTCTGGAGTCAAAGCAATCAGATTAATAGCAGATTTTTTTTCATTTATTGATACTTTTAAGCACTTCGTTTGGAAAAACTCTGTTGTTATAGTCAAAGACCTACTTTTGTCATAATAAACATTGGGCAGGGCAAGGTCTTGTAAAACACCTGTTAACAAAGTCCCAAAAAATGTGATTCCATCATTGACAGCCTGTTCAGTTCATCTAATAAGCATCATGTATTTCATGATTTTCTGTTGCAGCAGCTCAAGTTTTTTCTGTAGAGACTTTCTCATTAAAATTTCCTTTTTTATCTGCCTCTGAATGAGGCATAAATAGTGTTAATGCCAAGAATAACAGTGACTATGTTATGTCATGTACCAATGAATGGTCTCTCTGCATGCTTTTATTAAGTTACTCCTTACAGTGCATTCATCTGTGAGGTTGTGCAGAGAGAAGAGAGGAAAACTCACAAAATGGAAAAAATAGAATAGTATCAGGTCATGCATGGATGAAGCAGTCAGTGTGTTTTTGTTTGGAAACTGTTTGATATTATTTTTCCTGAGAAATATAAAAATGAATTTATTGTTACTGGACTGTATTGCTTTGAGTGGTCAAAT
The DNA here is from genome assembly GCF_009819655.1 of Sylvia atricapilla. Taxonomy (NCBI): domain Eukaryota; kingdom Metazoa; phylum Chordata; class Aves; order Passeriformes; family Sylviidae; genus Sylvia; species Sylvia atricapilla. The sequence goes on along the minus strand of NC_089142.1, from coordinate 84,335,062 downwards.
ACATACTACTGGCATACATTTCTGGGGCTAAATTGAGGTTTTGTGTGGCTGAATGGAATGCCCAGCTTGGTTGGATTGAAAAATGTCATAAGACTTTTTTTCCCCAGACATTTCTGCCAAGTGCGTACAGGAAGTGGCTTTGGCAGTTGTATCCAAACAAGTAACTTCATTTCCTGGAATCTGCTTTTTTGCAAAATGTAGACTTTAGGAAAGAAAGTGTAAAGAGGGATGTTAAGCGGTAGAGGAGAGATCACCCTTAAAAGCCTCTGAGAAGAAGGCACAAATTATCAAACTGCATTTTTTTCTAGATATAGTCACAACAGGGTTATATGATTTTTTTGAAATTGATAGTTTATTTATATAGTAAAAATACTATTAAAAATCTACTGACCATAACTGCACATAATTAATGAAAAACCATTATGTTTATTACAGTTCATTTCACCATGGTGTATTTTATGTCGTTTTAGTGTTTACTGGCAAGGCAGCCACAAAGTATTTGAGATATAAGAGAATGTTTTGTATGACTACTCATGTTATAAGGACCTATTAGCAACCTGAGGTTTAGCAAAACTTCTGTTTACTGTCATTAAAAAAAAAATCTAAAAAGAGAATAGATGTTGCAGGTATAATTTTCAGATATAAAGGAGACATGAGTTGATGTAATATTAAACATATTCTACTAAAAATATGAATATTTTATCTGAGTGATCAGGTGCTAATTTTGCATGCTAGTGGAAATTCATCTTTTTCTAATCTAACTTGTTGGATTTGAACCACACTTTTTTTTTCCCTCTGTTCTTTGTTTATTTGTTTCTTTGTTTGTATGTGTTTGTTTGTTTGTTTGTGGGGGTTTTGTGGGGGCTTTTGGGTTTTAGGGTTTTGGGTTTTTTTCACCTACTCTCTTAAAGTTACTAACCTTAATATTTCAGTAATAGTGCCTGCACTATAGTGTAGTGCTGGATAGCTGCCAATAATATAAGCACAGCCTTCATCTTCCTAAACCCTTAATCTCAGGGTCAAATCATTGGTATTTTTCAGATGTTTGAAAAGCAGTAATCAAAAGCTGTTTTGTATCAAATAATTTTTAAGGGTCACTACTAATGAGAGGCCATTTCGGAATTGTTAAGAGGGGAAAAAAAGTAGATTGAGAAATGCAGTAGCAATGAGACATACTGTGATGCATCAGATAAAAACCTTGGAAAAATTTCCATTTTCTTGTAAATAATATTACAAAATTCTAAATTTTAGACAGCGAGGTAAATGCTTAGAAAAAAGTCTTAATTTCAGAAAAAAAGCAGCAGATTTCACAGATAATCAAGAAATCAGAATATATTTTTTTAGTAATAGATGTAATTGCTTACTACAGAATGACAATGTGTAAAACGACCTTGTATAACCATTGTTCTATCTAGTCCTTAAAGATTCTATTGGTGGATGAAGAGACAGGAAAAAATGTTTTGGAAGCAGTTAAGAAAAATAATTAAAGCATAAGTAAAGATAAGAAAACATGTATACGTTTCCCAAGTGGCACAGGTTGTGTTTGCTATGTCATAAACAGAAGCTGCTGTAAATTTTGAGGAGAGTGAAGGCATTACCTTCCCTTTTCATATTTATTTATTTTTATATTTTATCCTTCATACAGTCATCTATTTTTTGGTTTTATAATGTTTGCCTTTTTATTACTTAAGCAGAGAAGCTTCTGACAGTTGTTAGCAGTTGTGTGCATTGACTACTTGGGCCACTCTTACTAATCCAAAAGAAATGAAACTTTTTTGTAAGAATAATGTACGAGCTCCTGTTAACTTCTGCCTTTGTAGGTTTCTGATTTTTCACTGAATGCTTATGATAAAGTGTGTTGTCTAACCGAGGTTGTTAGCTGGCTTATTCTTGATCACTTAGAAATTTCATGTTCAAAGGCCATCTCTAAGAGCAAAATCTTGTTTTTCTAACATTGAGGAGCAGTTGAAATGATTTGTGAAAGTAAGACAGTGAATTAGATGCAGAAATCAATACAAAATCTTGGAAGTATTGACTCTTAATTTTTAGTCGGCATAACTATTCAAGCCAGTTCTTGAAATTGTTTCTTTTTATTGATAGCTAATTTGTTTGAGAAGCTTTTCTGAAACTATAGACTATGCTGGCTACTTAAAATTCTGTACAAACATGGTCAAACATATGGTATGTTTGATACTTATTGTAAATTCTGAGAGTAAGCTACATGCAAGTATATTTCACGCAAAGCTGTCTCTACTTGCTCAGTAAAAGAGAGTATGGCGCTCAGAGTGGGCTGGGAAAGTTCTGATAAAATTATTGAATTTTTCATTATTAATCTTTTATTCTGCAATACCTCCCCACTTTGATCAGCATTCTTTATTTATGCCATTTACATCCAGTTCTAATTCTAGGAAATAATTACAAATATTTCAGAAATTTCCTGTAATCTTTAAGTGTACAGAGAGAGAGTGACATCAGTTTGAATAATGACCAGTGGTTGGAAACAGAAGAATGTCGTTGATTTGTGTCAGAGCTGTTAAAACAACTTTGCATTAGGGAATACTAGAAGAAAAAGAGTTCTGGGATGATATCCTTTTAACTTGCAGCACGTTTATTTAATTAACTATAGCCTGATAAAAGAGCTCATGGCTCTGATACAGCACATTTAATATTGTAGTAGGGTTGAATGACAAGGAATGTCTATAATTTATTGTCCCCTTTTGATCTTCAGGAAAACAAGCAGTTTAAAGTCATCAAATAAACATAGTGTACTTGGCTTTCAGGATGAATTATGTTATTTTTCTAGTGATAGTCACTTATTTCAACAGATTTTCAAAGGGCAAAACTGCTTTTAATTCTATGTCCTGACATAAGCAGATTTAGAGTGACAGAGGTTATTGGTTCAAAAATTGTCTTTTGATCCTTTGTTGCACCTTAATTATATAGTTCAGCTGGTTACAAATTTTGGTTAAACAGGAATTGAAAGAAGCTGCTTTTCACAGTGGGAATTGTGCCAATATGAAATGGAATTTCACTCAAATACTTTATATTACATTATTGGGGGTTTTGTTTAGTTTTGGTTTTTTGGTAAGAGAAGTTCCCTCAAGAAGGTCCCAAAACCATTGAATTTTCACCAGAAAAACTCTGTGGTATGGTAAGCCAGAGAGACAACAGGCCATTCTTGCCTCTGTGAGCAAACAATTTTGCCTTTAATATCTCTGATACAATAATGTCATCACTTTTGTTTAAAATGAGAGTTTTTTGAATCACTTCATTGACCCAATATAGTGGGATTTCACCTTGAGAGTATAGGAGAATAGGAATTAATTGTCCAGTAATTTTACAGTGGTCATAGTTTTATGACTAAGCTCAAATTAGAAGTTTCTTTTCATTAAGTAATACTTCTTCATTAAAATGCATTAAGATATATTTAACAAGAAAATCTCACTCCAACTTTCTACAGCAGTGTAATAGCAGAAATATTGTTCATGGCCAGTGTTATCCCCCTTACTGCTTCCAGCAGGTAGCAAGCCTGAGGTGAACTAATTTTTCATGAATATGGTCCTCCTTTGTTCCCCTTTATATTCCTTCTTAGTTCTGGGAGCAGTACTGTTTTTAAGCATAAAGGTGTTCTTAATTCATCATCATTCAGCACCTACCATGCTCCAAAACTGAATGTGCAAAGAGGAGAAGGTCCAGGTGAATCCCTGGATTAAAAGAAAAAGGCTTTGTGATCTGTCTGCAAAAGGCTAGACATACAGTGTAGTAAAGAATAACCCATTTTAGCTATTTGAAGACTGCAGAACTGGCACTCTCACATCCAGTCTTATTAATTCAACACCTAGAGATATTTATATATTTGAGTAGCTATTTTCACACTAACAATGGATGTTAAGGATTGTATCTCAGGTGAGAATGATACTAGTTGGAGAATTTCGCATTCCTGGTTTTATTTACATTTTCAATTTAAAATATAGAGATTTAAAGCATTGCTTCTAGGTCAGATGGGTTATTAGAATCCTATGGGTTGGTTTTTTTCAAGTGTTTCTCAGTCTTCTATAAGAAGTGCCTGTGCCAAGAAGAATAAACAGGGATATTTGTTTGAATTCCAGAAATATTTCTGTAGTATAAATGAAATTTCTAAAACATTTTTTATTCCTTCAGGCCATCTAAACTAAGAATACTTATTACCACTTATTACTTTTAGTCTTGATATAAGAAGTGAGGTTATTTCTTTTATCATATTTTCATGCATAAGAAGTCCCAATTTTACCACATACAAGGTTTTAGATGTTTTTAGCTGGTACATAGGATTGGGTAGTGCAATACTAACTTTCACTGACCCTGATAACACTTTAGCCCAACTTCCTTCCATCCTCCTTCACTCAAATATACATTTAGATGGTGTTTCTTTTGAACCACACTGAAATAGCAAGTTGCACAATTTGAGTATTCACTTTAGTGTATATATATCCACCCTAAGAAAAAATACATCCAAATACATAACCATCTGCAGTTGCTCTGTGGTTTTACAATGACGATTTTTAACCTCCTCCGTGGTGAAATTGCCAGAGTAATGTCATACCTAAAGTAATTGAAGAGGGTTACCAGTGGATGCAGTCAGAGAATATGAACTCTGTTTTCACATTAGGAACCTGGAAGCATGAAACCAGATATTCAGTAACAGTAATTAATGTCTCATTCATTTATCACCGGAAAAAAGGGTCACCTCACAAGTGCCTAGATGTCAAATAGAGTTTGCTGTCAGTTATATTCTCGTTGATAAAAGCAGCATTTCCATTCAGCATACATGATTTTTTCTCTGAGATGGTTGACATAGTAGAGTGTGAATGCCTTTTTATTTAAATGCAAGTTTTCCAAGTTGTCTGTAAGCCATTAAGCAAAGAAAATCACAGATTTTTTTTAGAAGTTCTTAAGCTTGGTCTGTATTAGAAGAATAGCAAAAGAAACATTCAAATGGAATTTATTTCTCTGCCTTCATACAGAGTTTTCCGCTGGTCTCTGGTACCTGGGATAACAGAAGGCTGGTGGTGCTGGTAATGACTAAAGTGAGGAAGGCATTCAGAAGCACTTTTCCATGTCCTGTGTAACTAGGTCCCCTCACCTCATTTAGCAGGGGACCCACGTTTTCCCTGGCCTTCCTTTTGTCACCTGTGTATGTATAGAAGTCGTCCTTGTTCTCTTTAAGCCATTTCTTTCCATGTTACACTTTTTGTAGCCCTGTTCAAGAATGGAACAGTTAAACAGCATAACATTAGCACATATAAGGTGATAAGGTAATGTTAGGTCATGGATTGGACTTGGTGAGCTCAAAGGTAATTTCTAAAGTAGTTGATTCTGTGATTCTATGTACTTACTGTACAGCTCACATAAAATAAAGATGAATATCCAGTGGCACTGGAAACAGCCAGTGGTTTCAGTCTTAGCAGGCAAAATACTTTTGATTAAAAACAAAGGGAATATACTTCATTCTTTATTTTTCTCAACAAAATGAATATACTAAGGATGGAAATTAAACTTTTCTTAAGCAGTTTCCAGATGCATTTCAGAAGGTCTTGCTCTAGATGCAATTTGAGATCTTAAAAATTTGACAGGCTGTTCATATATTTTTTGTAACAAGGAGAGCTACTACTTTTCTGTTTTTGGAAATTAAATGGATTAAGTGGAAAAAAATGGATTGATTTATCAATACTTCCATAGAGGCAGGATTTCTCTTTTTGTGATCAACTGCTAATTACTCTAGCTTATACCCATGTGAACTTGAGTAAACTTAATATTATATATTAAGAATGTTCAAGTTAATATTTATGTTCCTTCTCATGGAATCTAAAGGTTCTATTCTTAGAATATTGAAAGTGAATACTACTGTTGTGTTGCATAATTTTGTTCATAAAAATGTGATATGCATGCTATTTGTCATTATTGCCAGAAAAATTTGATTTAAATTCTGAGCTCTTTATCTCATTTTTATTAAGCAGTAGGATTTTGGTAAAACTAACTTAAATATAGCTCTAATTTACTGTTTTAATAAATTATTTTGATGAATGCCTCTGCTCAAAATGTTTTATTAAAATGCAAATTACAACTTTACTTAAACATGCTCAGCCTTCTAGACTGTGTTAACACTGATTCAGAAAGCAAGTACATTTACTGCATGGGTTTGGCAGAACTGTTTTTTAAAAAGGATGTATACGGGATTCAGAAAAAAGTTCAGAAAACTTTTCATTTTTCTACAGTCTACAAAGATTTCATTTAGTACAATTCAATCCTTCAAGATAGATTTTTTTTCCCATTCAAAATGAGATGCAGTGAAAAGGGTTCTTAAAAGCAGTAAAAAGCTTTTAACAGCTCAGAAAGGTCTAAAATAATCAGTTTTACCTAAAGATATCTGAGAGCTTTGTAAAAAACAATATGATAAAATTTGAAAAGCAGAAGTGAAAGTTCAGAAGAGAAATTAGCCAGTTTGATTTTTCAGGCCCTATTGCTATCTCCTCCTTACCTGCTTTGTCTGCTATTTCAAAACCACTGTAGATAAAAAATGGAATATATGAATGTTGCTGGACTGGCAATAACTGCTCTCTTGCTGCATTCACTAATCTTTACCTTGTGTTACTAAAATGCACTGTTTGTGTAACACAAGAGGCACAACGTCCTGAATTCCAAAGCAAATTCAACAATTTTTGTCAGGGTAAGTGTTTAGGAGCATGCAAGTTACACAAGTATTCTCTAAACTTCTGCTGAATTATGGGCACAGGACTCCCATTTCAACTCTACTGGACTTCTGGAGCTTGTCATGTGCCTAGAAGTCCTCAGTTGTGAGATTAGTTGAAACTTCTGAAGGCTCAATTTTTTGTGTATATTTAAAGTACAGTTAATACACATTGATTCAGTCTGTAATTAGCAGTTACAGGATTCCTTTACAGAGGGATAAAATGTTTCTTCAGTAGATGTGTGCTTGAAATTTATTGTGGTCATTGCTGAGGTATAACATGTCAAATTACTTTTTCAAATCCGGATATTGGTAGACAGCATGCTTCTGTGTTCATTCTCAGAGATGAACTCCAATAAAGCTTCAACAGAACAGTAATAAAATTTCATTTTTTTACAAAAAAATTTTACTTGTTTCTTAATTGCTAATGTTCAGTTTCCAAAAGACCCAAGTGATGGAAGCAGTAAAGCTGTTCATCTTGAATACAGACAGTAAATTTTAAAATTAGTTAATTTAGATTGCTGCCTGGCAAAAAGAAATAGCTTACCAGGAAGTTTATCTCATGGTTTCTACTCTGAGCTCTCTACCTCAGCATACCCCATTCAGTCCTGGTATTCCTGCTGGGAGGAAAAAGAAATCAATTTCTCATTAAATGGCTCCTGCACTCCTGTAGTTTATAGCATGAAATAGTAAAAGAAAAAGATAGCCCTAAGATGGCACTAATTAATATTGTACCAAACTACGGAGAATTTTTGTTTGTTTTCTACCTAAGATATAGTATAGACAGGCTTCTACTTCAGAAAACCTCAGTATCTTAATAAAGAAAAAGCTAAAATGTAATATGAAATTAAAAGTACAGTAGGTTTCCAAAACCAGATTGATGTTTATATAACAAGTTATTTTTCCTCTCCTAAATTGTTCTGAAAATGTTTTTTTCTCTTTTGTGGTTTATGGTGTTACTGGCAAGCCTGGTGATAGAAATGATTCTCCAGACACCAAAAATACATGCAGATGTCTACAGATGTCCCTAACAAAAAACTTCACTTGCATTTGGTCCAAGATGTCATGACTCCATTGATGTAGGTTGTCATTTTGCAGAGCTCTTAAAATATTCTTATCCACCACTCAGAGTAATTCTTCTAAAATTGAAAAGATATATTGAAAAGGAGAATTTAAATACCATATCACTCAAAACAGTTATCAAACATGTAAATTGAACAAATTTTGTTGGGACTATTCTATTTTTTTATAAATATGTTGGTCTGGTTGAAAAAGGCAGAAATGTTTTTGAGCCTAAAAGCCCTTTTTGAGGTCTGAAACAAAAGTGGCTATGTTGCTGCTACAGCATATCAAGTACATGAAGCATGTCAAAACTCATTTAATTTGCTATTACTGAATTGAAATCCTCATCAGAAGCCCAGTGGTCTAAATTTGATTTAAAATCAACTCTAATTTGGGTTGACTCAAATGCATAAATATAGGTCTTTTCTTGTATTTAGTAAAACTTTTACAACTGCATCAACCATTGGAGGGAACAGATTTCGATTCCTAAGAAACAAAGGAAATGCACAGTTTCTTTTTAATATCTGCTGTTTGATGTAAACTGCACAATGCAGTGTAACATATATATCCTGTTTTATGAGTAGTTATCTGAAATGTGTGATTCTGTCATATGCAGAAATGAATCATATTTATTCAGAAGTGGCAGCACCATTGGGTGGGTCTCCTAAAGTTCTTGTGGGTTTGACTTCATATTTTCCTTCGTATCCACCCACTGAACTTCTGCCAAGCCTACCATGCTTCATTTCATGCTTTCCCTTTGTACCTACTAATTAAGGACTTCCAATGTGCCTATGTATTATACAATCAAATACAATCTCACAGGCAGCTTTAAAGAAGTAAACGGTTGCAAATAGCAGATGATTTTTTTTTCCTCTTTTTAAACATACCAAGTATCATACATGAAAGTAAAATATTTCTCCAATAATATTTGTGTCAGAACATGACCATTTTATTCCTCACTGCTGAGATATGCAAATATTTTGGTTATGCCAAATAGCTTCTAATTGCACTCTCATCTTTATGCTCCAACTTTGACATTGACAGCTCTGGTGCCCACTGGCTTTTTGAAGAGAATATACTAATAGAAAAGTTGGCATGTAGTAAATCGTCAATGCTAGTGCAGATATTCTAGAGCATCTTGATTCCATGTCGTGTAATCAGAGGAATTATAATAAAAATTATATATGAGAAATCCATAAGAAATAAAAACATAATCAGACCAAAATGATCCTGTTAACTGAGTCTGACATCTAGGAAAATATGCACTCCACCAGGTGGAGGACATGAACATATATAAAGTTGCTATTAACAGTTTCCTTTTATCCTGCAGTTCTCTCTAAAATTGTGCTTTGCAGCATATGACAGGGAGGCAGACTGGTACACTAATTTTCCAGAAGAGGAAAATAAGGGAGAGGTATTTCAATAGTTTCAATCTTTAAACATAGATATCACTTTAAGAGTCAACCTGATGTCAGACTTACCACATTTCAGTAAGGAGCCTAAAACCACATTTCTGACTTTCATTAGACATTAAAGGTCAAGTGGCTTTTGTTGCAAAAGTAGAGGTGTTAGAAACATACCTGTGCTGCAATTTGAGATGTCTTAAAATAGTGAAACTGAAGAAATTTGACATTGTCGAATATGATAGCTGAATTGTGAAATTGTGAAATTCAGCTATTGTATCTCATTTAGAGTTTTGTTGTTTTTCTGTAGTCTTAGACAATACTAAAGTAGTCAATTTCATCTTCTTTAAAATTACGTTTATATTTCATTTAACCTTTGGTTTTGAAATACAGTTCAGTATTTTCCTTAATACTTCTTCAGAGGAATATTAATTAATGTAGTAGTCTACTCCTTACGAGATTCTTGTAAGTAGTTGCTTGCTGGGTTTTGGAAGTATTTCAGTTGAACTTTATAAAAATTGACTATTACAGAGTTGACATTATATGTAATAGCTAGGGGTTTTCTGTTTTATTTTAGTAATCTTAAAGTAATCCCATTTTTAGTAATATTAATCGCATTAGAAATAGTGTTTGTCTTTGATTTGTGTCCAACATGCTACTGTACAAGATTGTTCTTTGCTGTTCCTCATTTTGAGAGTTTCAACAAATTGTTCATTTTGCCCTCTTCCTCCCCTCTAAATAAACAAACTCCAGAGCCGTAGAAATTAATTTATGCCCATGTTTTATTTAGTTCATCACATCTGAATATTCTGGTTTTCCTTCAAGACTTTCAACTTCCCCAGAAACTGTTCAACACTGCAGGAGTTCTGTGAGCAATATTGCTTTATGTCTTTCCCATTTTTGAATTGTAGTCTAGTGAAGATAGCCATGTGTAATACACATGCTTTACACGAGAAATTTAGCTGAGCTTTGCAGTGGGAAATTATTTGTTGTATATTGTTTTGCCATTTGTTTGCCTATTTTTAAGTATTTATTCTTTATTGACTCATTATTGCAAGCTTTGTTGCATCTTTCTCCATTCTGAACATATGGCTATGACATCTTGATGGATCCTGGTAAAGATGTAATGGATTATGCTTACATGACCTCTAATACCTTAGTTCTATTGCAAAGACTTACCAAATAAATTGTCTTTAGTTTCATTTGAAAGTTTTTGAAGTTCCTTATTTCCCATTTGATAACATATGGAAATAGATAATAGCCAAAACAGGCTGACAGTCCTTATAAGCATGAAGACTCACAGTTCATGCTAGTTGCTATCCTGAAATTCTTCAGACCACCTGAATGAAAGCTTTCCTTGAGCCAAAGGGACTCTTGCCTTCTATTAATTTCAGTGCAAGGGTTGACAACTCTCGTCTAACAGACCACTTAGTAAAAATGAAAAGAAAATAGAAGGACAAAGTATTTTACTCTGAAAACGAAGTTTCTGCAAAACAGATACATGGGCAGATATGTGGACAGATGCCTTTCTCATCAGAATACATTGTCTGAAAAGTTATTCCCAAGAGTTTGCTTTTGTTGACAGTCTTAATGTTCCTCCCTCAGAACAGATCAACTTGCAATCTTAATACTTCGCTTCTGGAGAGTTGTTTCCAGTTTTTTTGTGGGTTAAACCGGCAGCCTCTGACATGAGGCTCTTGAAACCCCTTCAGAGCTCTCCTGCCAGGACCAAAATCTGGTTGCAGGGCGGTGTTGTGAGGAGACACTGTGGTTCTGCTTTCAGACAGAGATGATGTCAATAGCATGCTATTGTTTGGTGAATTTTCCCAGATCAAGCTGAAGAGCAATGTAAACTATAGATTTTCTGTAGATTTCATGCATTAAACTTTATGAAGACCTTCTCCTTCTGAGCAATAACCCTTTTACAACAAACAAACCAAAAAAACAGAAGGTGGCCAGACTCAAGACTGGAAGTACCCTTTCCAGACTGAGCAGTCTTTAAATTTGTATGGGGGGAGAAAAAAAAGAGAAAAGAAAAAATAAAAAAAAAACTAAAACAAAGCACCTTAAAATTGTCAAGTATTTATAAATTTTGATCACTAATTCAATCTGCAGTAGGATTTGTTTGTGTTATATTCATTTAAAAATCAGTATGGTCATGTGAATATATAACAGTGTTTGATCATTTGTAAGAACAAAATAAGGTCTATGTTTATCCCCTTGCATGCTCCTGCCTATTCAGTGTAATCCTGGAATAATTCCAGTGCATAATATTTAATTTAAAAATAGCATTCAGCCAAATAATTTCTCTGTTGGCAGTTGAAGACCCAGAGCTACACTATACCCTAAATGTTCATTTAAAGTTAAAGTTTCTTTAGCATTTGGATGGCTGTAAATGGCATTTGTGTATGTAACAGCATAGAATGAATTCTTAAAATTTCTAAATTAGTGAGTGATAGAATAGCATGCGCAATATCTGCCAGGGTCATCACTGATATGCAAGCTTCTACCTCCTATAGGCATACAACTGAGTCTTTAAATCACTTTGATATTTTCTTATCTTAAAAAGTAATCAGCAGCGACCAAAAGCCTTATGGTTTTGTTCACTGTATTTTGAATTATTACTGGTTTTGAGAGTTTAGCTGTTATCAATGCTACAGCAACCTTTCTATTTCTTGGTCATATCAGATCTTGTTGCTGTAATTCAGAGCTCAGGAGACATAGCTGCTGACTTACCCAAGTTCAGTGGGACAGCTGTAATTTGCACATTTCAGCAGAGGAGCTATTGAACCAAGATTTTTTGCTTAATATGAGAGCTGAGAGCATTCACTGGGTCAGAGAACAGACTGAAATCAAACCTTCAATGGGAACATTCCCAAACATATGAATTCATGATGTGAATTGAACATGAATTTTACCAAAAATTTCAGCTATGTGAATTTTCTGTAAATGATGATGGGTTTGCTGTGAACTTCACATTGTGTGAGTTGGGCATATTTGTGTTTTGGTATTCAAGCCAAGTAACACAATCTAACAGGAAAGGTATAATTAAAATTAGGTTGATACAAACTATATCTCTCTTTTATGCAATCCTGTCAACTGGGGTTTCATGAATGTGATTGAAAGAAAATTTTATGCATTTTCCAATGATCTGAATTATTTTTATGGTAATGACTATTCCAGGTCACATTGTAATGACTTGATGACATATGTTTCCTGGTTCTCATCCTGCAGGATGTGATGGTTCTTCCTTAGATAAGAATTTTCAAATATTTATTTTGTAACACCATGCCATGGTAATTAAGAAGGAGAGGAGGAATTTTTTGGCTTTTTAAGAGTGAAAGAAATTGTTTTCTCTAGAAGTTTTAGCTGAACTATTCCACTACCCTGCCAACTACCACTACCACATCAACCATGGAAAATAAATAATCTTCACTACTGAGCAGAATGAAAACCCAACTACTCCATCAAGCTTTCAATGTCTCTTGCAGTCTTTTGCTGTTATTAACATTGTTGTCTTTCCTTATTTTCTTCATAAAAGAAAATCTTCTCTGCCATTACCCATACGCTGCAAAATTATTCCATAGCTGTTGTATGCTCATATTATACTGAAATACAATCTCAATAGTCCTTTCTAAGTTTCTTTCCTTTTATACCATTTTCAGAATGGGTTTGTTTACTGCTTCATATGTTTCTGTATTTTTTAAAAGTGAACTGCATAAGTGAGAAAATTTCCCCTTCCCAGGTGTTCTGGGGATCTATTTTTGTGTGCTTTGTTTGGCTGTACAAATTTGATGCTTTTTCAAACTAGTGCTCAAAAATTATTATCAGGTTACCTTTAATTTTTGTTGATGCATTTCTGCCAGACAGTAGCAATAATCACTGTAATAGCTTTGTTTTCCAAATGTACTTTACTGTTTTAAGTTGCACTCTCAAAGGCAGCAAGCACATGGTCAGAAGAGTTAAATACTTTACACTGCAGTGTTATGTATGAGTAAGAGCATGTCACTGTTTATCTTAGGCTTGATCATGAATTTTTCTAGGCTTTCTGCACTTAATAATATAAGCTTTTTCTGCAACAAAAGCAATTCCAGGAGGTCAATTCAGGCTACATGTTAAAATTAGTGCTAGAGATGTCATGAATGTACCATAAAATTCTGCCTGCAAAGCTGTCTGTTTTTCTACAAGGCAAGCATGAAACATGAACATTATACTTTCAGGTCATCACCACAGAAAAATATATTTTCCTGAATTTTTTCAGTCTTTTGGATCACACAACAGTAAATAGTGCACTGTATCTTTCTTTGATTTTCTTTTTCAAAAAGGGTGGAGCATTTCTGCATGTTTTGCCATTCAGACGTTCCTGGTGGTTCTATTTTCAACTCAAAATTTTTGAATTAGTAACAGATGTGCTGATTCTTTGGACTGAAACGGGGGGCAAAATTTTCTCTATATTTTAAAGAAATCTTTTTACACTTTTACTTATCATTAAACCCTGAGTCATAGTTTTTGCTACCAGCTTTCTCTGTAAATAGTATCTTACATCACAGAAATCTTGCTGGAGTGAATGGGAACTTATCCTGATGATGAGGTGCACCAGAATATTGTTAGAATTACTTTAAAATGCAGCTTATGGACCAGTAAGGGGTAACATCCTAGTATTGCACATCCCAGCCTGTTTAGGCATGTTTTGCCTATTTCTTGCCTCAGCTCCATTGATGTAAATGAGTGTAAGACTTGGTGATGCTGACCCTGAAAGCAATGTATTTCATGCTTATCAAATGAGAAAATTGTGTTAAAGAGAGCAGAAGAAATGGGAGAAATCTGGAGAAGGAGAAAATCCTTACGCCAAAATTTCAAAGCAGGTAGAAAAAGAAACTGAAAAAGAACTGGTATACGTGCATATGTTACTGGTAATGCTGGTCCACTGGCATAAATATAGACAAAACACTTGCAGAGCAGAAATCCTGGGGAGTTTTATAGATCTTGTTCAAAATGGATTTGGGGGTCTTGATAGCTCTGAGGCAGGAAGGCAGACTTGTGGGTAGGACAAAGGAATGACTCAAGAGGGGAAAATCAAAAGAGAATCAAAATCCAATTTAAGGGATATCATTTTCTGGATTTAACTTGCAGCTTGGAGGTTGAATTAAAGGTGGAGCTATTTTGCATTCTTCACAAAGTTTGAGTGTTGGAGTCCTCCCCCTTTCTGCTCCTGAACTGTCTTCATTCCTGTAATTTATTTAAGTGCAAGTCTCATCCATTCTTCTTGCTTATTTGTATTGGTGATAACACAGATTCTGGCATAACCTCTCATTCTCCTTAAGCCCTTAAATGGTTTTGTTAATAATACAGATACAATGTATCTTACTGGGATCTATAGATCATCTAGCAGTAAGAACTGAAAATAATATCGACTGTAATATTTTTCTATAACTATTTAAAAGAATTTAATGGCCAAATAAGTCTTTACATTCTGCTGCACAAAAGGAAACAAACAACACCTTGTAAATGTAAAAGGCACCAACCATTTGTGTAGGTAGAAACTTACTTTACCTATAAGGGTATGGCAAAGTATTTGCTAATTAAAGAAGCCTGATTTTTTCTTCCAAGAATATTGAAAATAGTCAAGGTATATATAGGGCCCAATGTGAAACAGATGAAAGAAATACAGAAGCAAACTGCATTATGCTGTTGAGAAAATACCTCTGGCTCGCACTTAAGAATATTTCAAATATTTCAAATTTTCAAAGTTCAGTTTTACTTACAAACATTTGAAATTATCTTGATGAATTATATACCTCAAGAATTCAGACTTTAGAGAAGTGGCACGAAACATAAGTAACTTGTCAGATAATAGAAATCTTTTGTCAAAAATGCTTTCCAGTCAGTGGAAAACTGAACTTAGTCTTCTCTTTGCTTTAAGACCCCTAGGCTGACTTGCTGCATGTATCTAGAAAGGATTTAAATCAGTGCAAAATCTCTGTCTTTTGATGACTCTGAAGAAGTTCTCTTTTTTTTTTTTTTTTTTTTTTTTTTTATCTTGGGGCAGGAGAAAAGATGTCACTTGGATGCCAAGAAGCTTTTGAAGTTTTCAAGCGGGACCATGCTGACAGCATAACCATTGAGGACAACAAACAGCTTCTCAAGCAGAGGTGAGTGTCACATGAAAATAAAGCTAGGGGAAGACATCTGTAAGTTCATTAACAGTCTGGGCAGGAACATGTAATTTTACACCAGACATCCCAGGCTTCTGTTGAGGGCTAATTACAGGCACTTCACCTTTTCTTACTTAAAACATTTCATATTCAGAAGGCACTGAGTGATGATAGAAGTCTGCATAGAAATGAAAATAGCATGAGGAATCTTAGTGCATATTTCCACTGCTTTTATTCGTCTTCACACAGCCATGTTGAAGCAACGTGGCAATGGCATTCATGATTGAGAATTATCCAGGGGAAGTAAAATCCATGGGACTGAATAAATTACTGCAATTTCCATTGTCAAAAATGCTTTACTGGCTTCAGCACTGAATTGGATGGTAAGCTAGGAGATGCTTAACATATGCATGTCTGCATGTGCATGTGTCCCTAACCTGTTTGCCAAGTGATTTTAGCTTCTCCCTGCCAGTTTTGCATTCACAAACAGAAATAATACTTTCTTCCTCCACATTTGTTGTTAATGTTGGCAAAACACTTCGTATGTCTGGTGAAAATAGTAATAATGGCAAAACATTGAAAACATGAATTTACATACACATTTTAAACCTCACAAATTAAACCACCAACACTTGACTATGTGGATAACAGTACTGCTTCGATGTCAGCTTTTGAAGTGTTCCCCCTCCTAGCACTGCAAAAGAAATACACAGCTTTGAGATTGCAGATGCCAAAAGCAAATCTCTAAATCTATATATGCAACTATTCTCCTAAAAATTGCTTAGGTGTATTTTGTTTATTTTTTCCTGTTGGGTTGGTGGGGTGGGTGGTTTGTTTGATTGTGGGGTGCTGTTGTTCTGGTTTGGTTTGGGTTTTGTAGAGATTTTTTTGTCCTGAGGTTTTCTCCTTCTCCAGGTTTCTTCTGCTTTCTTCTGTTTTCTTAAACACAATTTCCTACTTCATAAGCATGAAAGGCATTTTTTCCAGGGTCACCAAGTCTTACTTATTTCAATAAAATTGAGGCAAGAAATGATCTCCACATCTTTGTGACTTACTCAAATTCTTGCTGTTTATCACTTTTCTGAACTGATTAACTTTTTACCTGGATCTATACCTCGGCCACAGGAACACAAATTGCTAAGGTATTAGACATATATAAGCATTTGTCCATGTAAACTGGATATTTAGTAATGCCTTTCTTATGATCAGTTTTCGAGATCATGCCACAGCACTGCATCAGCACTGCATAAATGATTACACTGCAGCCATTTCTGGTGTTGCTATTCAGAAGAGCACCTAATAGCTACAGCATAATAATGAGAGCAATACAGTTCTGAGCTATACTCTGCCTTTCCTCTAGTTAATCACAATTCTTCCATATTTTTTCTGTATGTTATTACTATGAAGCAAATCAGTATTTCCTTCTGGTTTCAGTACGTATAATATTGATGAGCAGAATCTACTAAGTTTGACAGATTTGCTTTCTCTAAAGGACAAAGAGATTCAAACTAATGCCTTGTGTAACCCCTCTCTAATAGACATCAGCTGATTGCTGAAATCAGTTCTAATGTGTATTTTGATACTTTGGAACAAGGCAGTTTCCCCTGCCATTTGCAGTAATTTTTAGCAAAGATGCTTATAGCTCCAAGTTTACCGAGTTCATTAGAATGGATTTGTATCAAATCCAGTCTGTAATTTGGAATGCAGCCTCTGAACTACTGGTCACACAAAAGCTCTGTTACCCAGCCAGTGTTCAAATTGCACAGGAGGGAGAGTGTGGACACCACATGTTTAAAGGTTACCATAGCTTCCCGTTATGTGTAGGCTTCTCTTGTTAATAATTTTGTTTATAGTTGCATAACCACTTCTGTCATACCACAAACAGTGTTTGGTTCACAAATTACTTATTTTTAGCTGTCTTATTTTTTCCTTTGGGTATTTTGGGCAGATTTTCTTGGCTTGCTAATTATCACAGAGTCAGAGAATAGGCTGAGTTGGAAGGGATCTTTAACAGTCATCTAGTCAGACTCTGCTGCAATAAGTCGGGACATTTTCAAGTAGATCAGGTTGCTCAGAACAAAGTGAAGATTGATTTTGAATGTGTCCAGGGATGGGACATCCACCATTTCTCTGGGCAATCTGTTCTAGTGTTTAATCACTCTCATTGTAAAAAATTTCTCTCTTATACCTAGTCTAAATCTACCTTGTCCTATCACAAGAGCTCCTGCTAAAACATTTGTCCTCATTTTCCTCATAATCTCCCTTTAAATATTGAAATGCTGCAGTAAGGTCATCCTGGAGCCTTTTCTTCTTCAGGCTGAAAAATTCCTGTTCTCTCAGTCTGTCTTCCTAAGAGAAGTGTTGCAGCTCTGATGATTTCTGGGGCCCTGTTCTGGACCCATTCTAACAAGTCCATGTGCTCCAGAACTGGACACAGTGCTGTTGAATACATTTAGTGCTAGTAGCTCCGTGTGTAGCTGCACTTCAAGCTCTGGTTGGCAGGAGCCCGAGGCAAGAGGCCTTGAACTGGCACCAGTCCCTCACATAACAAAATACACAGAGACCTGTGGTTCCAGCCAGATGGACAGACGCTTAGAGACAAAGTAGGAGCCAGTGCCTCAGGATGAAGAGCAGACTTTCATGCTCTTAGACTGTGAGGGTATAAAAATCCAGGATTTCCTTTGTTCAGGGTCCCTCTTCAGAGTCACCAGCTCAAAGTGTCATCCTGCTATTGCATCTTGATTATTAAATTATTAAGGACCCAGACATCTGAGTCTCTGCTGTGGGAAATTTGGGGTTGAGGCAATAAGGAAATATTGTCTGACTCTGGTAAGTGCAGGGAGTTAAGCAGTTCACTTGTTGGTTCACTGGAGCCACTCACTGCAAAGGGGCTTTGGTCCTAGCTCAGGTGAGAAGAGGGTAACTCGTTTTGGCTAAGGACAGGGTTAATTTTTTGTGGTAGTCGTGAGAGGGCAGGGCCTGGAGCCATGAGGGCATAACCAAGACCATATTGTTATTCAGTACCATCCTATGTCATGGCCAGAGGCAGAGGCAAAGGATGCTCTTATTTCAGAAAAGAGTGTTCCTTTTCCATTGGGGAAGTGTGGCAGAGAGGGCAGTGGGATAACGCTGATCCCAGCTGGAGGGAGCACTTTGGGTGGCATGACTGTGGTTGGGTCAAGCTCCAAACTTTCTCTTTTGCACTTTTTGTCTCTTAACACTTTTGTTAAGAATATTTTTGCTGCTATTATTAATTTTCTTATTTCATTGCTATTTTCAGAAAATTGTTATTATCTCAAATAGTAACCTTTGCCTTTCATGCTTTCAATTGGAGAGGAGCAAATGGAAGTGTGTGTGTTTTTTAGTGGGACTTCTAAATCAGAGAATACATTCCTAAACCATTCTGGCTCAATCCCTACACAGGCAGTATCACTATACTCTTCCTAGGGTTATCCATCTGTGCTTCTACTGCCTGAGCATTTTCTGCATGTACTTTAAATTGATTTGCAGATCTCAACTCAGCCATACTGGTCTCTTGCCTTCCTTGCTTGATTTTCTGCTCCTGGGGATTGTGAGTGTTTGCACTTCATGGAAAACATTTTAAAAGACCTACCAGCTTCGTTCTATACGTCGAAGGCAGTTTTTCAGGGGAGCCTATTGGCTAACTCCTTGAAGAGCTGGAAGTTTGCTCTCCTAAAACTGAGGCACCTAACTTTACTCTTGCCCTGGCCCATATCCCTCTGGACTGTGAACTCCACCAACACACAACCACAGTAGCCCAAGCTGCCTTGACTTCTCCAATTAGCTTGTTACTTTGATTACCTATAAGTCCAGTATCGACTCCCTCTGGTAAGGCTGTCTATTACCTTGCTTTAAAGTTATCCTCCATGCAGTCCAGGAGTCTCTTTGATTGCCTGCTGTTTGCCATGCTACTTTTTCAGCAAACGCTGACATGTTTGAAGTCCCCCATGCGGACAAGAGCCAGAAAGTGCAATGCCTCTATTAGCTGGAGTGTGAAGGCCTCATAGATAGGCTCCCCTTGATCAGGCATCCTGTAGTAGATGCCAACCACTCCGTTCTCTCTGTTGCCTCAGTCTCAGACTCCTATCCATCAGCTATCAGCCTGCAGATAACTTGTTCAGAGACAGCTCTTCATACTCAGTCTGCCTCTTGGTTTAGAGACCAACCTCTCCACCTCTACTCCTTACTTGTCTCTTCTGACAACCTGTAGCCATTGGTAGGCAAACTCAGGTTATGGGATTTGCCCCACCAAGTTTCAGAAATGGCAACTAGATCATAGTTTTCTAGCAGTGTAGTGACTTCCAGCTTCTTCTCTCTGTTGCTCACGCAGTATGCATTGGTATAAAGGCACCTCAGCTGTTGGCTGCTCCATCTTCTTAGAACACACCTTAATTCCTTTGAAGTATTTCCTTGGTGCTCCCATGTTAGCTCCTATTGCCTCAGAAGCCCCTGGCAGATCTCAGTAAGACATGGTGTGCATTATATCATTCTTATATTATTGAGTGGTGAACTGTCTATGAGCCTACTTGGAAGTTTCGCTGTGAAGGTCACAACTGTTGCTTGGGCTGTGAAATTATTCATATAGATGTGACTATACATGGTCATCCATATAAAATATAGATGTATTTTTTCTATAACTACTGGTGTAAAAATTATCAAAAGCAGTCAGCTAATTAAATCAGATACTGACAAGCGTTTGTTTTGTTAAAAAATATATATAAAAGAAAAAATGTGGTTTTGAATAAAGCTTTTCACCTACTATGTCAGAGTTCTTGACAGGTGCAGTAGCTTATATGTAACTCAGTAATGTCTCTGAATTTAAAAATACATAGTCAAAGAGTTCAAGTGACCCATAATTGATTCAGTTTGCCTTCAATTCAAGTTGCCTATGGGAAGCACCTTTGTAAGATAGAAAACGTGGTCTTCTACAGCTTTACAGCAATTTTTTTTTTATTTTTCTTCCATACATTAATAACTGCTTCTCTGCTTAAAAGAAACCACCCTGTGTTTATACCCGGACAGAATCAGATTTCTGCAGTTTGGACTTTCTATACTTGACTTCCAGAGAACTTAATATCCTATTTCTTAATGCAATCATGTTCTCTTAGGATTGTTCCTCTGAAGAGGAGGAAAATGCATCCCATTTTCTGGTGAAATATGCTACCAAGCAATCTTTCCAGTTGTGCCACTACAGTGCAATATTGCATACTGCATGAAGCTTTTAAATCTCATCTTAGTCAATATTTCCAGTAGTAAAATTCTACTGAGCTTACAGATGTGAGGTAGATCTAGTTTCCTTTTTGTTGTTCTCCATTTTTTCCCCATTTTCTTCTTTCCTTGCTTTCTGTTTTTTAGCTGGTTAACAGCTAACTTGTTTTTTCAGTACCTCTGGGCAAGTTTCATGGAAAAGATGAGTTTCATTTGGGTCACTTGTTGTTTTAATTTCTAATAATTAAAAACAAGTGAATATTCATTTAATTCACTGAATGTCTTTCTCATTAGACAGCCTCTGAGTTTGTCTTGGTTTACATAATAAGTTAGAGATTTGTTTCCCAAGATGTTTATATTTTAATTACTGGCATTGGGATTCAAAGACTGAAATATTTGCCAAAATGCTTTTTCCACTAAAATTAGTGAGTGGCTAAATTTACTCTGGGGTTTCAAATGCAGTATTTATCTTGTAGGTAATGGAAGCCATGATTTGGCAATTTCAGCCTTTCTGTTGAGTAGTTTCCATGTAAGATATACATGACTTTTTTCAGCTAACAATATAATTGTTCATTCATAGCAATATCACCTTAAAGCTAGATGATGCCATCCTTTTTTTTATTAAAGTAGTATTGGAAAGAGTTTTTCCCCATTCATTATCAGAGTCAAGTCTTATATATTTACCTGAATAATTTTGTTTTACTAGGATTCATAGTCACAGATGGAATCTATTGAAACGTGATCAATTAATGCCAAATTTCAGTTTTTGTTATTGTGCTGGTTTATAAACTATGGTGTTTGAAAAACAGATGCATGAACCATTCAGCTATTGGCAGTAACCAATGAATAAAGGCTGGGTAAAAATTGACTTCAGCTTTTCCAGATAAATCTGTCTGTGAACATGAATCAGAGTCAAAAGCCAACATGAGATTTGTCTCAGATTTTATAAGTAATAAGTAATTGATGGACTTACTATGGGACCTTGAGGGAAAGAAGGAGAGAGGTACTTCAGAGCTTCTTCCCTTTGATATTTACACAATCCTTAATGCCTACTCAGGGCTCTAAGTCAACCCCAGTAGAACAAGCTTTTCTAAAGTCTAGCAGAAGCTTCAATGGCTTCCACCTTTTTTATGTAGGAAAGAGTAAGTGCTCAGGAACCCTCCAACTTCAGCCATTTAGCCTTTTGGAATTCAGCCTTGAAAGCAAATGTTTTGTGAGCAGGTACCAACCTAGGCACTTGAAATTCTAATTTGTTCCAGTCATATGAAGAAATGGACTAATTGAGAAGGGGGAATTTTTTACATCCCACCTGTGTAGGGAGAAGCCATATTTGTTTACTCTGTTTTGATATTGAGTTAGACAGAAGTGCAATTTGTGGATTTCTTCAGTTACTTTGATTAGATAACAACTCTTCTAGATGGTTTCTCTTAGACCAGACAATCTCTCCTAATGGAAAATTGCTTCCAATTAGTTCTACTTACAAATTAAAAAGTAGTATTGGATAATTCTGTATTTTATTGTGGTAAACTTCTGTAACTAGTTGTTCTTTAGAATAATTCCGTATCATTATGCTTGCATTGACAGGTTTGATGAAGCTAAGTGCCTTGGAGAGAAATTAAATGAAGTGAGAAATAAAATAAGTGAGTACATTTTAACTTCATTTTACCTTTTAGCTGATGAAATCACAGAATTCAAATATATGGGAGGAGATTCTAGTTTTTAAAAGAAAAAAGTCAATGCACAGCTAAGACTTCCAATAATGTAAACTGTAAGCTGATGATAGCAGTAATAATTTTAAGTACAAATTTTGATTATTTCAAATACCATAATGTGAAATCTAGCTCCTTTCTTTATTTGACAGGATGTTGAAATTTATCAAGAAGAGAAGTTAAGGTATTAGCATGGGATTTTTAAATTTTATTTTGGAATAGAAGGATCCAAAACCATCATTTGAAAAATTCATATCTATGGATTAAGGATTGTATTTATCCATAAATATATATGACTTCTGATAAAAGATTACCACTCTACAATTTGTACAGATTAATTAGAGCAATTTTGAGGAGTGCCTCAGTTGGGTGCAGAGTTTCATCATTTTTTCCTTTAAGGCCCCAACAGCATATGTTTAGTATCCAGTTTCAGATTGTTCAATGTTAAATATCACCCACAGATATATTCAGCCCCAAGGGAGGTCTTATATGATCCTCCTAGAAGCCTTTGATATGTTCCTGGTTGATTCTGGAGTTCTGTTGATTCCAAACCTGGAGGCTATCCAGGATTTCTGTCAGATATTAAACAGTTTTTTCTGTTCCTGAAGTTCTTGGAGATCAGGTCCATGTCCTCAATTTTGCACACACTGAGGTGAGCCATCTCTTCAACGTTTCAGATATAGGCTGTGAGGGACCAGATTGAAAGGTAATCTGGCATCCAGGGCAAGTGGTGTAGATCTTGCTCTTATTTTCTACCTCCTCCTTCTTTGGGTGGCACCAAAAAAGACGTGGACAATGAAGTCATTATTATCACTTCATGTCTCAGAACAGCACTTGACTTCTGGGAAAGGACAAATATCTAACAACACAGCTGCCAAGTGCTCTGTACTTACACAATAGCTATGATTATATTCTCTGTGGTCATGAATGATAACTACTGCCAGATTCCCCTCCCAATCACCTTTGGGTACACCACAAGTCCCTCAGAGATATGCAGTATATTTAAATTATGCCAGGTATGCAGAAAGCCTCAGCCATGTTGGCAATATGTTTTCAAACCACAGCACAACTGATTTTTGGAATAGATCCAGAAGCAGAGACATCAGGTGCTGAGCCCTGCTGCTGAAGTTTTCTGGACACTTGGTTATTTCTGTAAGACATGACACTGGAATTCACCTGTCATCCTTCAGCAGGTTAATTTGCCTCTGTCAGGTTGGCCAGAACCTAAATGTCAGTACAGAACCTGTGCATGGGTATTCATAGATTGACCCATGCAAGAAGAATTTCAATATCTACCTTGCAGCTATGGGTCTCTGTAGTATCCGTATAAACTCATTTAACTCCTGCCAAGTAGGCTTTTAACTGTGGAAAACTTGGAAAAGCAAGTTAAGCATACCGTGGAGGACTCTTTTTCCTCTGCTGTCATCTTGAAGTCCACATTGTCCTGCATTCTTTTTGTCTCTTAGATTTGCTCAGCTATGTTATACCAAAGAAATTCCTTAGCCTAAATAAGGTGTAGCCAAAAGTCAGCCCTGTCAAGCTTCTTTCTCTTATGGAAGTTGAAATGAATTTTAGAACATGAGCAGTGAACACCAGCTATAAGCAGCTACACACAACCACATCTTTCTCAGTACCTGGGGTTGCAACTGCTGCTTTAATACAGGAGCCTAGCAGCCACCCTAAATGCACCCTTTACCTGGAAAGAACAAATGTTTGAAGGGTATAGGAGACAGTAAAAGATACAGTGGGACATAGGCCAGTCCTGAAGGTATCACTTGCAGTGTCATGCTAGGACAAGACTTGTGTGATCTTCAAGTCCCTTGAAATTTGAATCTCTCAGAAATAATGTAACGATACAACATAGACATAATATCTCAAGACTCTGCTTCCGTGGATTGCTGCAAAATCTAGAAGAAACCCCTGGTTTGGACTGAATTGCTGTGGGTTTTTCCTCAGTAAGTTAGACAAAACTGATAGCTATAGTGCAGTAGAGTATGGATTTTAGCTGAAATTAAAAACATCTGTTTAAAACTTGCTTTTGGTTAAGAGATAAAACAGTGAAGTATATCTGTGAAACATGAGTGATACAACGACAGTATATGTAAACTAGAAAACCAAACTCATCCCTTGAATAAAGCAAGCAGCTGTGTAACAAATCAGTAGTGTTGCACTGAACTTGACAATGCTTACATGTCTCCTGTAGGAAATTGTAATAAGTTGTAGACCACATGAATGTTGGAAATTCCTTTAAGAAAATGTCTCCAAAGTTCTAAGAAAAATTGCACAAAGCACATTTTGGTCTTGTCTTGGTATATAAGTGTAGCTACAAGTAAAGTGTTTTCAAATAAAAAATTAAATTCCTTACTCTCTTTCTTTTAATATTTGGTAGTAAAATGGGAAAATAGTATTTTCATTGAGTTTTTACTGTAGGTCTATGTTATAATCAAGAAACTCTATCCATGTTGTATCCATTTATAGCTATCTATGTCCTGATCAAAGCAGATTATGGTGGATGGTTTGTGGATTGTTTTAAACACTGATGTCAGGCTTAAAAGTGATCATACTGTAAATTCCTTTCTTCAATTCTTTCTGTGTAACACTCTGCAGTACATGGAAATTAGCACTCTAGTGAATACAAATACTACATTTTATTCATCTGTCCTTTCCTCCTGTCCGGCTTTGTTTAAAACATATTTCTTAATGTATCTACCTATAAGCACATCCTAAGAAGTAATAAAATTTTGTATCCAGCTCAGCTTAGTCAATTCAATTACACTAACTTATACAGTTTAACAGCCTGGAGCATTTTTTTTTTTTCAGTTAAGTCTGTTTCATCATAACAGTCATACTTAGAAGATCATTAAAGATGCTAAGTAAGTTTACTAACCTGCCAAATTTTTACTTGAAATGTGGTATGAGAAATAAGATCTGCAGCCTGCAACTAGATCTTTAATTTAATTTTATTGTTGTTTTGGTTTCCTTAAGCATTCCTGGATGCCTTTTTGTGCACAATCAAGAACAGATCCCATCAATATCAGTTTCCATTATTTCTAAGTTACTCTTAATAGTATAAAACTATGCACCACAGAGGCCACGATAATCCATTTCATGCAGTCTGATTATATTTTGAGATAGTGAGAGCAGCATCTGGCTGTAACTTTTATGTCATAAATACCCTTTCATTCCAACTTTGGAAATATTAGTGTTTTGCAGTAAAAAGCACACACAATATTCCAACCCCTTCTCAATTACACTAGCATTTCAAAAACTTCAGGAAATTAGGGCTGTAAAAATAAATTTGCAGTAGGATTTCCTCGGTAGGCTTTTGTAGATGTTAATGCTTCCACAAAAAGATTAAGGAAAATCATGTCTAGATGTAAGGTGGATTTCAAATGTGGAATAACTATAATATCAGAAATGAATTATTGTGACCAGCATGCCTCTTTGCTACTTTTCCACTTAGTTCTGGATTGTGTTTCCTTTTATGTTTAATAGCACTAGAGATTTTTTTTTTTTAATGAGAAAAAAAAATTCTTAGATGTGTCATCATGCTTACTTTTCACAATGACCTCCTAGAAGTAAGAGGATGAATTTTATTGAGGATGAAAATTGTCTTTTTCTGATACTTGGGGGAAAAAAAAGAAAAAAAAGAGAGAAGTGTTTTTAAGTCAGGGACATTTTAGTAATGCAGTTTGCTGCATTATCACACTGAACTCTGTATAGGCACAAATAAAGGAGCAGAGGGCTTTGGTGCAAGCATTGAGGGGCAATTCTTTTTCCAAGTCAATATTGCATAAATGCACCATAAAAAAGCAGTGAAATGGTATAGATTTTGAACATGAAGAGATGTCTGGATTTGTTTGAGTGAAGTATTCAGAATTGTTTACATATGACTGGAGAATGTACCAAGGACTGGGCTTTAAAAGACTAATACAAAAACTAACATGAGAGAAACTGGAAAAAAATAACTGAGAGGCCAGGAAATAATGAGAACTTTGTAACCAGCATAGGAGAAGTGGAAAGTGCACAGCACAGACACAAAGTACATTTTTGCCTTTCTAGTCTGACATTAAGAACTTTCAAAGTGTATATTTTGCTAGGAAAAAAAAAAAAGTTTCTTTTCTTGGGAAAAAACGTGCTGTGTGACTGCATGTGTTTTGTATTGTATCATTTTCAGAGGGTTAAAGTCTCTAACGAGAACTGTAGATCCTTTTGGTATTACTGAAGAAGGAAATTTGAAGCCTAAGATTTTATTTCATTATAGTGAAGAAAATT
This sequence comes from Sylvia atricapilla, assembly GCF_009819655.1. Classification (NCBI taxonomy): domain Eukaryota; kingdom Metazoa; phylum Chordata; class Aves; order Passeriformes; family Sylviidae; genus Sylvia; species Sylvia atricapilla. The sequence continues at coordinate 84,308,502 of NC_089142.1, read as the reverse complement.
TCTCATTGCAAAAATTTGAGGGATTGTGCCTAGCACAGGGTGGTGAGTCAACCTCAGCTGACTGTCTAGCAGCTCTCTCACATCCCTTCCTCAAAAGAATACGGGGGGAAATAGGAAGAAAAAGGTTGTGGGTTGAGATAAAGAGGAGGATGGTGACTTACCAACTACCTAGTGAAAAGGCTGAAGTCTGAAGGCTGAAGAGAAAATTAGTTTAATTTGTTGACAATTAAAACAGAGCTGTATGGTGAGAAGCAAAGACAAAACCTCTGAAATAAAAACTTCTCCCCTTATCAGAGCTAGCAAGAGGGTTTTTTTTCTAGGATACTGTTATCAACAAGGTGGTTTTACACTATTACTGCAAACATTCTGTGTCAAAATACTCTGACAGTAAGGATTACTCTACATCTGAACAAACTGTAAAGCATTAGATAACAAAAAAGACCCAACTGCTACTACACTAATCAAAGAGTGTGTTGGGGGAATTACTACTTCTGTTTTCAGTGTAAATTAAACTGACATATTCATTCAGAATTTCAGCACTAATAAAAGTTTCCTATATGCAAGAATGTGCTGTGTGTTAGAAGCATTTAAGAGTAGTAAAGATTTCCAGTTCACTCCTATAAATGTCTGAGTATTTTGGGTTATTTTTACCCCTGTTAGATGTAGTTTTTTCCTACAGGAAAAAAAAAAAAGTATACTAAATGGTATTTAATGCCTAGAGGGAAGCAGCTGTTGTTTTTAGTCTGTCCAGAAATCAGCTAACATTATGATTTGATTGAAGCTGGGAGAGGAAGGGCAAACTCATGTGGGAGTAATAACTGCGTGAGGAAACAGGCACTCTCGGAATGAAAAAGGGTAGGTGGGTGGATTATGTGCACATGATGTTGATGGTGCATCTATACCCACAGGAATGCTGAGCTGTTGCACTGCTCTGCCTCATTTCAGGCTTTTATTTTTTGTGCGCAAGATCACAGAATACCAAAGCAAATTACAATCTTTAGTGATGGCAGGTTCTAGTATTGCAAAGCAAGGTTATTGAAGTCCTCATTTAATTTGCTTGCAAATTATTCAAGTAATGCTCATATGTATCACAGTTAATGGCATACTACACTGAAATGGTGAGGATGGAGGAGAGCAAGGACAACCTATGTCAGTGCTCAAAGATAATACTGAGTCTGATTCACTAACTCATATGTCATACTGTTATCTCTGTAAATGCACAGTAGATGTTAAACCTACTCCAAACCTAATTAATATAAACACAGAATTTTTATTCACCTTTTTCTCGTTGTGCAAGATTCTATGTATGTATACATAAAAATCAATCTTGTTACTGTCACTCTTCCTCACTCTTCCTCCAAATGTGGATGAGCCAAGGAGACCTACATTAAACTCCAAAGTAAGAATATTTCATGCAAGGATTTTCTTTACACCTGCACAACTTTATGAAGGGAACTGATAGCAGCATTTTTGCGCAGAGAAGAAAAGAAATAAGATGGATGAATTAAAGTTTTTCCAGGCAGAGATGGTCAGAGAGCACTCTGTTGCCTGTGGTGTACATCTACATTGTTGTAGCTTCACATGCAGGCACTAAGTTACTTGGAAAAAAGAAGGATCAGCTAGTTAAGAACTAGAATCCCAAGGCTGATACTAGGAGTGCTACACATATTTTAAGGCATGATTATGTGAGCTGAAAGAATTGAGGGAAGTCATGCATGAGCAAATAGCATTTTTAAAACATTCGCTGAAGAAGTATCTGTACTTCGGAAGGATGGAATTTCTCTGTTAAAGAAAAGTTTTATGCTTTAAACCTAGATAAAGGTTTATCTAGAACCTAGATAAAATGAAAAAGCTGTGATGATTTGCTATCTGAAAAGAAAACCCATCAAAATTAATGCACTGCTTTCTTAAAGCTCAATAATATTAGTAGTATTATCTATTTCTTTACAGTAATCTAAATGTTCTGAGTTACAGACGTTAACTTAACTGGACATTGCTTCAGCCATAAATGAAGTGAGGCTACAATAAGAAAGAAATTACTGCGCTTTGAAATACATTCCATTCTTTAGTGTAATATTCTGAGATACTTATTCTTTTATGGAAATAAACATAGTGACTTCCTAGTTGCTGATTTAATTCACTGTTCTAGTGTAATTCCAGAAACTATCAAGTACTTATGAAAACTTATATGTGCTCAGCAAATTTTACTGGAAATTACTAGTGTAGAACAAAAATGGCAAGGTTTGTTTTAAAAAAGGATTGAGAAACTTCAAGAAGAAAGGTTACATTCCACAAAAAATATGGTTCAAATGAGATCCAAACAACTCATAAATAAATTAATTTTGTATGCAGATTTAATGAGCAGATAACTCAATAATGTAATTCCATGCCATTTCATTCTTCAGGTAGCATGTATTCTCAGCAGAGACCTTTAAAATCCATGGAACTTGAAATCTTGAAATCCTCACTAAGGAAAAACTCTAGCTGAGGTCAGTTTGAGTTCTACTTGTGTATGCATTGAAAAGAAAATTCTGAAAATATTTCCACATTTATCATTATTATTGTTTTAGTTGATCAAGGGCAACAAACATTAGCTATAAATCGATAGAATCATTGAATGGTTTGGATTGGAAAAGACCTTAGAGTTCATCCAGCTCCATCCCCCTGGCCATGGGCAGGGTCTCCTTCCACTTGAACAGGTTGCTCTGAGTCCTGTTCCACCCAGTGCAAATGGGCACTCGGTACAGCAGCTGCTGTGCAGCTCATCCAGCACATCCTCTGTCAGATGTGCTGTGTGTGCCTACAAAGCCTGTTCAGTGTCAGGCCGCATGCATGCTGCATGTACCATGTTTGTGTGTCCAACATCCCTAGCTGGGTTGCTCAGTACCTGAGAAATTCCAGATGAACAGCCAGATCAGTGCTCTGGAAGAAGCTGAAACAGTAGTTTATCATGAGAAATAGGAGATTCGACAAGAACACATCAACTTCAAGTGGACTTCAAGTTCTCAGAGCAAAAAGGCCTGCCTGCCTTCTGCTTCACCACTTCTGTTCTGCACTGAGATACATGGAAAATTAAAGCCTCAATACACATAGTTTCCACTGATTTCTTTTCTCCTGGAATGCTGCCTGTATGTTGCAGATGTCCTCTGTCATTTAACAGAGTCAGTCTTAGTATCAGGACACAAGATGTATCAGAAAAAAGTACACAAACATTATTTCTTCCATACTTCATCTCAGGTGTGTAACTATGCTTCTCAGGTGTGTAACTACGTTGCTTATTCCTGAGGGACGTCGCTTAAGCCTAACATAACAAAGTACGTTAGCTCTGCAAAACCTGCAGCCATCTGTGAGAAAAACAGAGGAGAAAACAGGCCATGGGGACAAACAGTCCCCCAGATGTAATTTCCCAGCTGGGATGTTATTCAATGTGGCCCAGTGCCTAGAAGCCCCAGTCTGTTTCTGATCTGCAGGTCAGTTTCAAAGCAGTTTTGTAATAAATGAGGCATGTTTATGTGTCCACCAAAAATAGCTGTAGCTGTAGCAGTAGCTGTTAAAGCTGAAGCCATTCAGCATGGCTGACACAATCTTCAGATTCTTTCTCCTTAATTTCTTGGCCCAATTGTTTGGCAACTTAATGCTGAAAAAATAATGTTCCTATGTGTATTTGTTTTGGATAAATATCTAAGCATCATGCCATTATGACGGCAGTTTTTGAACCTATTTTTTTAAATGTTGCATTTTGATTTTTGGAAGTAAGGAATTGAAAACACAGAAAAACAGCTGAGTTTCTAAAGATATTATTTTCTTAACTTTTTATCATCATCTGCAGTTTCTTCTTTGTTAGAAATGTAATTTATTTTGCTTTGCAGGATGCTACATCGTATTTTTCTGTTTGGTTACAAATCCTCCAGTGTTAACGTATTTCCTTCTTTCCATGATGAAATATAGGTTACTTTAATTCTGATTCTGTTTAGGTTCTTTTTCTACAACTTCAGGCATGATTTCTATGGCCTAGTTAACTAGGTATCTGTAGAGCATAATCTAAAATGATGTGATCTTTCACAGTGTCTTCTGGAAGGTCTCTCTCAAGGTGCTGTAAGGCAGAATAGGTGTCATGACTTTCACACAGATCTGGCAGGTAATTACCACAGGGTGACTGGTTACTATCCTCTTGGGGCAGACTCAGTGCTGTGATGGGTATTTCCACAACCTATTTTCTTGTCCTTGGAGCAGAGAGTTGGATCATAACATAAAGCAGTGATGGGAGTGTATTTTTCTTTCTTGCTAGCACTTCAGTGAAAGGTTCATGTTAATGATTTTTTGTTTATTTGCTTATTCACAGTGTTCATAGTGAGAGTAATAAATTAACTACTTGTTTGTAATCAACAGATCATCTTTTGATTCACATGAAAATTTGTTTTAGAATCTCAAAAATCTCTGCCAAGTGAGCAAGGCTTAAATTGTCTTGAAGTAGTACAGTTATGTTTGCTGAGTGTAAACTAAACAACCTATGAGTAGGTAATTTATAATATAATAATATTTGTAGCTGAATGAAGAATCCTCAAAAAGCTGATAGTAAGATATGCAAGGAAGGAGGAAAGCAAGACAAAACTATAAAGCCTATTAAAAAAGCCTGTAAACTGTTATTGTCCCTTTCTGAAAACAGTAGAGAAAGTCTGTCTTTGTTGCACCTACGGCAGGCATTGTACGTATTATTGGTCCAAACCCTAAGGAAATCAGGGAAAATCAGCATTTTCCAAGGCTGTGGATCAAGACACTAGGAAGGTACCAATAAGGAAGATGTGAGGGAGCAATGTTGGGGCAGCCCATGCTCCCCTTGGCATGCCTACTGTAGTTGCAGTGCCCCTGGAGCTCTCTGAGTTTTGTGGCTTTTTCAAGCCTAACCCTAAGCAGAGCAGAAAAATCAGAATTTTTCAAGGTGAATTTCCATTTTGTGGATGGTGCCAAGGTGTGAAGGGAGCTATGTTGGTGTTGGCATGCCTTTTCTAGTTGCGGTGTCCATGGACTTCAAGGCTCTGTGATTTTTTTTCAATGCTAGCTCTAAGCATAACCCTAACACTAAGCAGAGCAGCAAAAGTAGCTTCTTGCCTAGTGCCCAGGAAATAAATTGCACCAAGAAGAAAGCTGTTAAGGGAGCAATCTTTGGGAAATGGGGTGTTCTTTTTTCTAAATACAATGCTCCAAACCCTACCAAGATGATACCCACTAGAACCTAAGGGAATGAAGTCAAAAGAGACAGGAGACAAAAATTGTGAAAAGAAATAATAAAATAAAATTGCAAAACAAAGAGAAAACAATAAAATGGCATGAGGGGACATAAAGGGCAGAGAAATAGACCAAACCCTGCCAAATTGATCCTCATCGAAATCACAAGAATTCTTCAGTTCAGGAAAAGAAATGAAATCTTGAAAATAGAAAAGAAAATGTTGCAAACACTGGGGATATGATCCAATAAAATGCAAAGAAAAAAAAAAAGAAAATTTGGAATTGGAGTGACTACAAGAAAATGGATAGGGATGAAATGAAGTGCAGTGAAAAGGACCAAAACTTGCCAAAATTCTTACTGAAATCCCAAAATCAGGAAATGAAGTCAAAGGAAAAGACAGAAGAAGAGATAGATGAAATTAAATACCTAATGAAAAAAAGTATCTCACCAAAGGGAAAGCAATAAAAAGGCTTGGGATGCCATGAAGTACAGGGAGATGAGTAAAACTTTGCTAAATTTGTTCCTCATTAAAAATGCAAGATTTCATTTCCTTTCCCCTCCTTACATGAGGAAAATTTTCTTTCAGGAAAAGAAATCAATTTCTTCATGGTCCTTTCATCTGACATTGATCCCTGATTTTGGGATTTTAGTAAGGTTAATTTAGGCAGGTTTTGGTCTTTTTCACTGCAGTTCATGAATTCCACTGATTATTTTCCCTTTAGTGAAGATTTTTTTTTTATTAGGCATGTCATTTCATCAATATCATCTCCTGTATTTTTTTTGGGTTTGTTCCCTGATTTTGAGAATTCAGTATGGTTAATTTTGGCAAGTTTTGGTCCTTTTCAGTGCATTTCATTCATTTCATCCCAATCCATTTCCTTGTAGTCACTTCATTTCCAAATTTTCTTCCTTTTATTTTCCAATTCCATTTTATTTGATAATATCTGCTTTTTTTGGTGTTTGTAATTTTTCCCTACTGAAATTAGCATTTCTTTAATGACAAAATCTGGTAATGAAATCAAAATATAAGACAGAAGAAGGTATTTTTAAAAAAAATGCTTGATTAAAAAATATCTTCACCAAAGGGAAAACAAGCAAGTGGCATGAGATGCCATGAAATGCAGGGAAACAGACCAAAGCTTGCTGACCTGATCCTCATTGAAGTTCAAAGATTTCATTTCTTTTCCAGAAAGGAAGAATTTCCTTTCCAGAAAGGACTTGAAATCATGAAAACAGAGAAGAAATTGTAATGAACACTGTGGAAAGGAGATATGATGAAAGGCATTTTGGCTTTTTCAAGCCTTACCCTAATTTTGGCAGAAAAAATGAGCATTTTCATAGGCACAGATACCCAGCACATATGTATTTTCATGGGGTGAAATGTGGAGAGAGAAATTTTGGGGCAGTGCCATGCTCCCCTTGGCATTCCTTTTCCAGTGTCCCTGATCTCTGGACTTTTAATTTTTCTCTACCTTGTCCCTAAGCGTAACCCTAACCCTAAGGAGAACAGGAAAATTTGGCTTATTGTGAGGCTGAGATGTCCAGCACGTGGGTGGTGCAGGCTCTCTCCCATCAGAGAGAGCTACACCTAGGTTTATGGCAGCTGTGACAAAGCTGTCTGTTCTGCTGCTGCTGCAGCATGGTCATGCTTTGGCCATTTTCAGAGAAGAGAGAAGGACACATGTCATTGCTCTATCTTCATCTTTCCTTAGCTAGTGCGGGACTTTTTTATTTGATCTGGTAGAAATGAGACTGGCAAGAGAACCAAGGCAGTTCTAGTAGCTTTGTTGCAGCCTTTTTCTTTTTTCTGCTCCTCCTTATAAGAAGAAGATACTATCTTTGGTAATATAGTCTTTGCAGCAGCACTCAGCAAACTTATTTCAGAAAGTAGAAGTCTTTTGGCTTCAGGGGGCAATGCATATGTTAATGGAAATGCTGAATATTGTCCATTGTTTCAAGAGTCGCTTGCATATGTTTGTTTTTACTTTCAAACAATAGGCAATGCCTCAGGGTTAGGGTGCATATGCTGAATGGGTCCCCAGAATGAGGAAACATGATTTGTCAAATGACTTATTCAGAAAATACCAAACTGAATGAACTCATTTGAACAGCTCTATTATGCTCCCCTGGTGTGCTATTCTTTAAACAGAGGAACCTTATTAGTGTAACAGTCACCCCAGGCCCAAGATGTTAATGTTTTCTTTGGCTTTGGGTTGGAATGTACGTATGTAGGAAACATTTTCATTTTCTAATTATTACAAATGATGTTCTGTTCTTTACAAACAGAACTATTTTCAGGGGGAAAAGTTATTCGCAGGAAGAAACCAAGTAAACATTTTTTACTAAAGGTTTCACTAGAATAACTAAAACAAATTGGGCAGGCTCATTGGATTTAATCAAGCCATGATTATAAACTTGGAAAAATAGTAACAGATTTTCTGCCTGTAAACTGTCTTTTGACTGAATATAGATGGTCATTGCTAGATTGCTACACTGCGTTTTGCTGTTTTATTTGGCTGTTTATTAGGCTATAGTATGTTCTTATGTCAATCTGTTAAATTTGCTTTTAAAGAAAAAATGCTGGGTGGTAATTGATGCTATATTATGAGGTGTGTGTGTTAAATCCTACAATCTTTTGTACAAAAGTTTTTCTTGATCTTACAATCACAGAATATACTGACTTGGAAGACACCAGTCAGGATTATTGAGTCCGGCTCCTGGCCCTGCACAGGACAACCCCAAGAGTGACACCATGTGCCTGAGAGCATTGTCCAAATGCTTCTTACACTCTATGAGGTTTGATATTTTGACCACTTCTCTGGACAGCCTGTTCCAGTGCCCAACCACCCTCTGGGTGAAAGACCTTTTCCTGATATCCAATCTAAACTTTTCCTGATGCTGTGCTCCATACTCCCAGGACATGCTTGGCCCTCCTGACTGCAGAGCACTGCGGACTCATGTTCAAGTTACCACAGACCAGGACCCGAGGTCCCTCTCTGCAGCACTGCTCTCCAGTCTCTCATTCCCTACTATATACAGACAACCAGGATTGCTCCATTCCAGGTGCAGAATCCGGCACCTCCCTTGTTTAATTTCATCTAGTGGGTGATAGCCCATCTCTCTAATTTGTCAAGGTCTCTCTGCAGGGCCTCTCTGCCCTCAAGGGAGCCAACAACTCACCCCAATTTAGTGTGGTCAGTAAACTTAGTATTCCCTCAAGTCCTGCATCCAAATCATGTATGTCTTTAGTATTGGATGGCCAGAGATTTTAACAGTGAAAAATCAAACCTTCAAATTTCAGAGTATACCTCAGTTTATTCAGAGTAGTACTGTCAAAAAGTGATATTCCTTTCTGAGCACAGAAATATAAATTTGTTTTTCATAGTATCTCGTGGTTCATTTACACATCTAGACAGCATTCATGCAGACTTGTAGCACAGGCATACAGATCTACACATACTAAAAGACAATAGCTGCTCTTTTCTAATCAAACTTACTCCTAATTAATGTGATGTCACTACAGCTGGTTGTGAATGTTGCAGAATGAATGCAATCAACTGCAAATAGCTGCAATATGAAGATTTTGTCATGCACTTCATTTAAGGCTGAGGAAATATGTCTATTCTGAGCTGATTACATCATTATACCAGTTACATATAATCAGATTGCATTTTAAATTGCTGAGCAATTCAAGCAGCAGACTTAGACTTGTCCACAGCAGTGAATATTTGATGTATCTTCACAGGAAGCTATTTCAGATTTTACTGGAAACTGTTGTTCTGTTGTTTATCACATCTATTTGTGTATATGTCTGACACTCAAGGAGTCACTTCTCAAAGGTTTGGTACATATATCAGAAGTAAATGTGCATAAGAAAATGTGTCATACACTCATTCTTACTCTGACTTGTTTCCGTCACCCTGAAATGTTTATATTCATGGCCTCAAAACATGGTAGCATATCTAATCAGCTTCAGCACAGTATTTTTTTAATTTATTTTATTTTTAATTTTGTGTCATATCTGTCAGATTCTTAACATCAGTTTGTCTCATCTGACCAGAAGTTACACAGCAATATGTGCTCAATTCCTTGGGTAAAAGCAAAATTTTAAGTTTCTGAAAGGGAAATATATAGTGAGCGCTGGAACTCTATATTTAATTTTATGTTGGACAGCCCTGGCCAGAAGAAATGTCACAAAATGAAACTGGACATCAAATTGTTGCATAGAAATTACAAAGCCATGAAGGAAGTATTGTAACAGAAAATAAACATATTCATCTGAAACTTGGATATAGTTACTCTCTGCTTAAAATATTAACTGAGATCAGTGTATTATTTCCAGAAAATTTCAGGGGTAAGATCCTTTGGATTTGACTTTGCTTGTTTGTGCTTTTGAAGACCCTTTTATTCCTTCTTAATTTTTCATATTTGAAAATGTGAAAGGGATAGGAGCCGTATACAAAGCTATTTCACTATTTTCCTTATTCTTTCTCTTCACACTAATTTCTAGAAAAATAATCTAGAGATAAGCTGCATTTAGTCATATGAGCTTCCAGAGCACTAAATTCACAGACAATGGCTCTTTATCCATTTGACATCACTTTTCAGTCATGCTTTTTGGACCAACTTAATATTTAATTCATGAACAAATAGATGTGATAAACAACAGAACAACAGTTTCCAGATGTGCATCTTTTCTGTTTCTTTTCTGGCATATGAAGATAGATAAACAGATTATTTTTTTCACTTTGAACAATACCTAAAATAGCACTCTGGCATCTAAGGTACAGCTTAAGTGAAATTTAGGTAGCTAAATTCAGGAGAGCTGTCCAGGAAAAACAAAACCAAATAAATCCCCCCCAAAAACCTATTCACTTTATTTCCTGAATGCAACAAACTGCCATTGCCACAGCACATAGAAAAGTGCTACTTTATTGGCTCAGCTGCCTATCCCCTCCCCATGGGGTATCCAGACATAATATGTACTTCTGCTGAAGTCCCTCAGAGTGTGCTTGCTGGCATATATCCATGCTTGGCTAAAAATGTCTGGTCAGAAATAAGAAGTGACAGCCAACCTTGGGACATGAAAACAAAGGTCCAGGTATTGGGTTTTAGATTCAGAAAGCATCCAGGTTCTGATTTCCAATTTCAAGGAGATGCTGAGCTGCAGTCCAGAGCCCTTAGTGTTTTATGTTGGTTTTCCTAGATGTCTCAGTGTTGGATATCTGTATTTTTAGAAAAAGTGTTGAGGTGTTCCTTTGGGAACACTTCAACAATTAAGGCCTATGTAGCCTATGACAGTCTGTACTTAGAGGAAGATAGAGGTCCAGGATGATGTCAGCAGGAAAATAAATACAGTTTCTCTATAATTTTGCTGTTTAACCCTATCAAAGTGTGGGTTTGGGGTTGTTTGGTTTTGGTTTGGTTGGTTTTTTGGGGTTGTTTCTGGTTTTTGTTGTTGTTGTTGTTGTTGCTGTTTTTCTTTATCAACCAGAATGTATGAAAGACTATTAGAAAAAAAAATAGTGGGACGTGGGATAAAGGGTGTCGTGGAAATGAAGGCCAAACAATAAACAGTTACAGGAATGTCCTTCAATCAGAAAGTGTAAGTCATCATTTTATGGTGGGAAAAAAAGTAATCTGGCCAGAATTAACAAGAGCATGAAGAAAAAGGGGAGGAGACCTAATATAGAGGTTAGAAGTAAATGCATAGAAATGGGTTGAGAGTTTAGATGACTGTATATTGAGATATTGAGTAGCTCAATAAACCACAAGATGATTGAATCCAATGTTTAACCAATCACCATCTCTTTAACTAGACCATAGCACTAAGTGCCATGTTCAATTGTTTCTTAAATGTCCCCAGGGATGGTGACTCCAGCACCTCCCTGGACATTCCATCTCAGTGCCTGAACATCCTTTCAGTAAAGAAATTCTGCCTGAGTAATCAAGTACATTGCCATCCTGCAGCAAGGACGGGCAGAGATTACTATCTCATAAACTTTCTGTCTGTAAATTTGATCTTGTTTGAAAGTGTTAAGTGTGTCAATAAAATCTGTTATTGTCTCAACTGGGTATGGCAAGGAAGGGAACATGCCCCAATGATCTATTTTCAATAGTAATCTCAAAATGTGTAGTATCCTACATCATAGTAAAATGCATCCATTTGAATCTGGGATATTTAAATTTCAATGAAGAAGATTATGTTGGGGAAACTGTGTATTTCCATGTGTGTTTGGTAATGTGCTGTGCTTGGGCTATGGTTTGCAGCCATGAATTTGTGGAAGTCAGGGTTGTGCTTCAAATTCTAAACTTCTTGTCCTTCCTGAGAGCTCTGACTGATGAGTTCTTTTAAATCCCATCAGCTTCCTTGCTCCCAATTGTCTAGCCTATCTCTTTGCTGGCAGTTGCTTTCTCCAATCTTTTCTTCCCAGCTGGCAAAAGAGAGTGTTTACTTGCATTTCAGATATTGTAGTTGAGTCGATGATAGTGTGTCAGCTTAAATTGCTGGTATGCTTGTGCTCATGTGCCAAATCCTGGAGCTAGAGCAGCCAGAACATGGGCAGACATTTCCTTCTACATCCTCTGATGTGGGGCAGTGACCTTTGACAGCAAACTTTTGGGGGAGAGGGAAGAGGAGAAAGGAAAGGCAGTAAAATCTTAAACCACTGCAGAAGACAAAATTTTGCTGCAGCGGGTTATAGTCTCCTGTATGTTACCTGAGGTATCGTCATACATATATTTTTAATGCTGATGAGGGCTGTATTTCATACCTGGAAAAATGCATGTGCATCAGAGAGGCCATGTGTGTTGCAATAGTATGTTTTCATCCCTGATACCACCAAGGGCTTTCTGAAAATGAGAAGCTATCAAATTACATGGGATTTGGCCAAGCATATATTCCAAAATAAAGCATCTCCATCAGGCTACTTTGTCTCTGCACATTGTCCTGATAGAGCCAACTGACATGTTTTTGCCATTGGAGAGGGACAAAGTTTGAAAAGAAAATTCAGAATTTGTCCCAAATATTTCTCTGGGTCAGAGAAAGGCTGAATGGTTTATTTGCTCTTAGTGCTGCAGGATTTTGCATTAGAATAGAATATTTTCTTTTATTCCATGACTTTCCCTGTCAGATACTTTTTATCATAGAGTGTGTTCTCGTACAATTTCATCACCAGATTTTAAAAAAAAATATTCTAACACATCTGGTAAGATTTTCTATAACTATCTCTGTTTGATGTTTGCAGTTTGAGAAATTGTTCCATTTGAATATCTACACTTGAGCTCAATGTCTCATACTTTCAGGAATACTTTGTAAGCTGTTACAACTCTAAACTCAAGCTTAGTTAAAAATGTATCTATACAGGACTAACCATCTGGAAGTTTGCTTCTCTCTTTTTCTCTGTCTGAGTGATTATTTGCTCAATATGCATCTTTAATTTCTGCTCATTCAGCAGAACTTCTTATCTGATTCAAAGTGGGTGCATGCAACTTCAAGAATCAGATTTAATAGTTCCACAGTCTTGAGTTGGTCTTGATTGTTGGGTGGTAAGTGAGTCCAACAGCAAATATGTTGGTATTGCATTACAAACAAAGCCCCCACTTATTTCCTGCCATAGTTTAAGCCTAGCTGGCAAAAGAACACCACACAGCCACTTGCTTTCTCCCTTCTGGTGAGATTGGGGAAAGAATCAGAAAACTAAAAGGAGGAAAGCTCATAGATGTTATAAAGACAGTTTAATGGGTAGAGCAAAACCTGTGTGTGCAGGCAAAGCAGAATAAGGAATTCCTTCACTCCCTATTGACAGCCAAGTGTTTAGCCACCCTTCAGGAAAGCAGGGCTCTTTCACTCCTAATAGTGACTTCGGAAGACAAATACCATCACTCCAAATGCTTTTGCTTCATTCTTGTTCCCCCCTAGCCTTTTTAAACTAAACATGGTGCCACATGGTGTGGAATTTCCCTTTGATCCACTGGGGTCAGCTGTCCCAGCTGTGTTCCATCCAGCTTCTTGTGCTAGGGATGTTCCACCCCCCACCTGTTGACTGGTGTGGCAGTGTGAGAAACAGAAAAAAAAGATAAAACAACATCTAATACTATATAGCATGATTAGGGACCCAAAATCCCGAGGATGAATTCCAGGAATCAGATGCCCTGGACGCACAAGAGGATGTTCTACTAGATATTTTATGTAACACCAACAATGATTTAAAAATGAAGAAGGTTAAACATACAGCATCCTATTTGAGGTGTGAAGGTTTCAGGACCTCTGTGATGAAAGGATGCATTAAGATAAATGCAGGCTTGGAAAATATAAAATAAGAAAAAAATACAAAAAACCCGCAAGAAATGAGAAGTCATTGACAAATGCTTTAGCCTGACAATTCTTGAGTTGGCAGTCTTTGAAACCGTATAATAGTAATATACTGAGGATCTAATAAAACAAAAGAGAAGTTTTAAAACCAGTAAAGTGGACCCAAACAAAACAACAAAACTTTTCTAAACCAGTGGGATTTTTTAATTATAACATATTCACTTTTGTATTGTCTCAAAGCATATGCTTCAGGTCAAGCATTCCTTGTCTGTAATGCATTGGAAAGTAGTTTCAGATCTTTGAAACAGTCTGGAAAAATGCAAAGACAAGATGTTAAAGGACAGCCATATTATGTATTCTATCATATTTAGTCACAATATGGGGTACTTTCCTCTGCTTTACATCACTCTTAATTAGATTTCTCTATTCCATTTTGTCTTCTCCATCTCCCTTCTTGCTTTTGTCTCCTGTCACAAAGCTGAAGTTCTGTGTTACCAGCTCATCTCTTTTCCATACCTACACGTCTCCAGAAATGCAGTCCAAAACCAACAGATTTATCACAGCCTTAATGACAGCTGGCTGCATGCTGAGTGAATTCTTGAATTCCACAAAACTACTTTTCTTGCCAAAACCTGTGGAGTTGCAGCAGTCAACATTTTATTGGGGCCGTTATCTCAAGATGAAGAATGACTCTGCTGGAAAAAATTATTTGGTATCAGCTATAGACCTATTTTTAGCTTCATGTTTGGTGAAACTTCAGAAAATATAATTAGCCATATGTTGAGAGATGTTCTCCACGTCTTAAATTCAGGTTTTGCAAACCACATTTAAGCACTACCTCATTCACGACTTTACACTTGGAATCAAAAGACATAGTGAGTTTCTTTATGAGAATGTGATTATTCATATTTCTTTGGATATATATTTGTGTTTATGAAGATTGTACAACTGGCAATATTTAGGACTGAAATCGTCCTTTTGTTTATATGGGAAGATTTGTGCAGGCAACAGTACTGGAATCATCCCCTACTTCTGTCACTTATGAACTTCAAGCCTAGCATTGGGGCAATGGTGTTCTCAGAGGCAAAAAAGTAGAGCAGGTCAGAAACATTCATTCTCTCCCACAAGTATTTATAGTGAAAACAAAACAATATTACTTTAATCAAAAACATACACAGAAAATCTCAAGGGTTTGTCAAGTTTTCTAAGTGAAAACATTTTTTTCCCCAAATGAAATCTAAACTGTCAAATTTCAAATTGGATTAAAACAAACTGAAAGATTAATTCATATCTAGCTGGCTACATCGTGGTATGAAATTATAGTCAGGTGCCTCATGATACCACCATGTCCCCCAAATCAGAACTCATGTTTGGCCTACTTTTCCCATAATACCATTTCAGTTTCTCCTCAGGAAGTTCTGGGAAATGAAGTTCAGTTTTTGCTGCCTTGAAAAGGCAGTTTGGACTATGTGAATTGGATAAATGTCACCTTTATATTTCTATTTAAAGAGGAAAACTCTTTTGCTAGAAGAATGGTAAGGCTGGAGTTTTATTTTTTTAGCCGATGGAGAAGTTTTCTCTGGTTCCTCTCTGATTACAGGTGGTCTGATTCAAACTTCTCGTTCTTTCACAAAGCTGCCAAATAGAAAATGTTTTCTTGCAACATCATGGTTCATGTCATGGATGGAGCAGAAGTGCACAAAGGTTACAATGAAGGGAGAGAGGAACATTTGGGACAGTTTCATGCAGCTGAATGGTCTGACAAACCTTGCAATACAAGTAGAACTCCTGCAGCCGCTGCGGTTTCTATCCCAGCTGTGCTCAGAGTAAACTCTACATAATAGAAAGTCAAGCCTCTTGGCTATAATAATTTAAAACCTAGTCACACTGTTCTTGTGTTTCCACATATTTGTATTCATTGCAAGCTGTTGTCTATCTGCCTGATCTTACTCTCATCAACTTGTTTGGTCTGCTTTTTTTCAGTTGACCTCATTGCCACTTGAAACACAAAACATTTAGATTGCCAATTATCTGTTTCTAGCAAGGTTAAAGAAGGAGATATAACATCATTTATTGACAGGATTGAGAACTGTATGTCACCCTTATTTTCAGGTGGCCTTTGATGAAAAGCCTGTTGTCCCTACTGGAACCATTTTTTTCCAAACAGTGGCAGTTGCTTTCTGCAGCTCGCAGTGCTTAAAAGAGTTTCTGAGCCCTTACACAAAGATAAATGTACAGATTGTTTCTGAGGCTCCTCTGTTAATGGTAATCCACTGAGATGAGTTTCAAGATTTCTACAAATTGTTTCATGGCTGTCTCATGGCTCAGTATTGAGTGAGTAACATCACACTGTGTGAAAGAGTGCAATAGAATACAGGGATCTAAATACTTAGAATAGCAAAAAGCAATTTGAGGAAAAAGTAGCACATTTAATCATATTTCAATGAGTATGGAAGTCAACTGAGTTGCTTTATAGAGGTCCTAAGGCACAAATAGCATGAATGTTGATTATTCAACTGGGTTTTATCAGTAAAAATTAGTAATCAAGGGTGTTTTTCTATAGTTACAGGGATCAACTTATTTAACTGAATGTGGTTATTTGTTGAGTGTTAGTACAGCTGAGATGGAGGATTTATTTGTTTTTATAGAAGGGTTAGATAAGTTAGCTATTTCACTTAACCTGTTTCTCAGCAGCTGAAGGCTTTTCCTAATTTTACAGACTACAGTTTCCTAATTTTACAGGTAACTTTAATTACATAAAAATTCGTTAGTTTAATTAAAAATAATTAAAAAGATTAAAACTTCCTTTGCAGAAGAATACAACTCTATGTCTATTTTATAGTCAAAGAGTAGGTAGGGCATTTTCCTATGTTTGTTTTCTATAAACATTCAAAACAACAGAATTTGAATGTTATACTGTAATATATTGCAAATAATATATTTCCTACAATGCTACTAAATACTTAACAATTATTCTCATAATTTCCAAAGAAATTAATTCTGTTACAGTTCTTTTGTGCTCACAGAACCAGCCAATTCTCATGACCTGGGATTTTAAATGGCTTTTTATATTCTCTGGTTAAACATTTGCCAACTTTTAATTACTTAATTTGCCTCTGATTAGCTTACTCTGTAAGCAAACTAGGCTTCAACAAATTAGACTTCACTTGTAAGCAAAGTGATATTTTTAATTCAAAAATGCGTGCTAATGTCATATAGATAATCACTGGTCTTGGGGGGAAAAGTGAATCCAGCATGGATTTTTTTTCTTTCCCTGGTATCCAGATTTACAGCTTAGAATGCTATGAACAAATGCTTGCTTAGAAATTGTTTTAATTTGAGAACTCAAGAGGCATAATCCCATCCTCCTTCAGAATATATTTACTGCTGAAATTTAGGGCTATATTTTTCTTTTATTGGTTCCATTAATGTCTTTGAATAATGGCATCCCATGTGGTAATCTAATTATTGTTTTGGAATAATTTGGAACCTGGCCCATTGTTGTAGATCAGGTAGGAAATTGATAGATGAAGGATAAAAGTGAGTTATGTGGGGCATGGGAGTGTAATTAGGATTGCTGAGATAATGGAATTGGTTAATACTTTGTTTGAAAACAAATGACATCTATATATCGAGCCTGTTGATTAGTTGCCATGATTTAGGAATGCTGCTGCCCAACTCAGTGTCCCCACCAAGACTCTCCACACCACACACTGCTGTCTCTCACTGCTCTGTTCTCCCCTCCCCTTCCCAGCTGTGATGGGATGGAGAGAGTTATTGGAGGTAAGAAAGGCAAAGATCACAGGCTGAGATAAGAACAATTTACTGGAAACAGCAATGAGATAAGAAAACGAACAGTAACAGCAACAATATTAATGACAAAGTACAGAAAAAGAAACAATTCACATGGAAAACCTCCCAATATTAGCCAATATAGGTTGGCTCCCTCTGCCATGTTTACTTGACCCTTCTCCCCAGAAGAGTGTCCCTTTCTCCTGCACCCAGAAAAGATGTGTACTACACTACACAAAAAATAGTGTGTACTACACACTATTCTATGTGTAGTACAGAATAACCTCACAGTCCACTCCCAGCTACTGAAAAAATTTACCCTGGCTATAACCAGGACACTAGAACTTGCAGAAGCTCTAGTACATGGGATATTTAAAACTGAGCAAGACAGACAGGAAAAAGTGGATTTTGGGGGATTAGTTTTTCACTGGCAAAGGGGTGCACTAGTGACCTACTATCTCATAAGCACCTTAAAGGCTGTTTGAACAAATACTTGGAATTCCATATGTCCTCTGGTCCCACTTTGACATCTTTTGTATCTAGCAGTAGATCATTATCCTGTGAAAGTGTTTCAGTCTTTCAGTCTTAATTTTCAGTCTTTCTTACTGGGCAGTTAAATCTCAGTATATGTAGAGTCACATTGTGCTTTCTTGTTTACTTGCAGTAGAGAGAAGGAGATAACTCAGAAATCGGCTTGTCCCATGGATCACAAAAACCCCTTAAAATTGGCTAGCAGCAGAGGAGTTTCAAATGGTGGGAAATAGGCAATGACTTCATTGATTTTTTGACATTTTGGATTCTAATTATTTGCATTTTGTGTTTTTTACAGACCATCTGAAAGGAAAGATAATCCAGAGGCAGATTCAGAGAGCAGCTCTAGGTAAGAGCATAACATTTCAAATAGGATACAACAGGGCCAACAAGCTCTCTCCCAGAGCTGAATCTGCTTGGGAGGCAGGTTGTATTTTCTATGATAGTTTTTTGCCACAGTATTTCTGCAGTAGTCCATGCCACAAAGAACATGGACTCTGTGAACTTTGCCTGAAATTTGACTCAAAAGGCATCTGATTTTATATGTGGTAAGAAAAATAATACACAATTCTTACAGATTTGGGAGTTTGGTTTCTGATTAGTCTAATCTGAATTCCTATTAACAGACATGGATTTGTCCTGAGGCTGATCTAGTAGCCACATTGCCACAATCTAACATTCTTTTTAATTTTTCTCATTCCAAGGGTGATTGAAGGCCTATACAGTTCATTTCTCTCACATCTAGTTATTGAAGTTGAGAAGTTACTTCTTGTAGTTTCTGTTGACACAGCTATAAAGCTAAAATTGTCTGTGTAAGTTGTTCACAAAAGTGTAAAGTCATCCAAATTTGGTTTAAGATGCTTTAAGCTGACTCCACTGACTTTGTACTGAAATGGCCTACGGGTGTTCATAAGAGAATTCCCCTTTGGGGACAGTAAACTTCAGCCAAAATTTGGCAGAAAACCACTGGGGTAATCAGTTTAGATCCCCCCTCATTTAGATCCATATAAGAATCCCCAAATGTGCCTTCTTGGACCTAGATACATAAAAGATGGAGCTAACTCCGAGCAAATTGCAGCTGATATGTGTATTTCTATGTATACATAACATAGGAACATTTGTCTCTTAACAAGAAGAGAAAATCTGGGGACTATCTTTCTTCCAAAAGTCAGGCAAGTAAGTTACTTCAGAATAACAAAACTGTTTCTCATTCTAATCTGCCCATGCATCTCAAGCTTTGGTTTTGATGTTATTGTTTTATGCCTTTCTCATTTTTTACTTTGATTTAAAAATGAGCATTAAAAAGAACTTTGTATCACTAAAAGAAATCAAACTCAGTTGATTTTTATCAGGATGAGAAGGGAAAGTGAAGGGAAAGTGAAGGAATTGCTGATCTCTTCTTCCTATTATCCAGTGACAGGACATGTGTGAAAGGTTCAAAGCTGCATCGGGGGGGTTCAGATGTGATATTAAGAGAAGATGTTTTACCAAGAACAGGATTCCTTGACAGGTGATCAATGTCCCATACCTGACTGTTTAAAAAGTAATTGAACACACTGGTTTAAAAGTAATATGCTTTCACTTTTGGTCAGCCCTGAAGAGGATTAGGTGATTTCTGGGAGTCCTGTCCAAGTCTTCCCCTTCCCTGTCCTCCCCTTCCCTCCTCTGAAGTTAAATTTAACGGTGCTATCTTCAGAATAACATGGAATTTTTTATTTAATTCACTCCCAGTTTGAATACCATCTATTTACTGATTTTTTTAACACTCTTGCAAGTTACATCAAGATAAATCATGGTAGTGCTGTTTATGAGAATTCCTTATTCAATGTTTTGAAAAATGAGCTAATATATTCTGAATGTGTGTTTCAATCTGAATGATAATATCTGGTCTTGTACACCGACTTTTTTACTTCATAGAAAAATTGTATTTCAAATGCTGTTTTCAATAACTAAGCTGTTTTTCATAACATAGGTAGGTATAACTTTTCATGTCCTTAGGAAATGCCATAGTAGTGATTTTACCAGCTATACATTCACAGTGTGAATATTATATTAGTATAGTAGGCAACCCGTGTGCTTCTGCCTTTTTGTTTTGAGCATTGCTGTCTGCTTATTCTCACTAAGTCTGGACTGCACAAAGTATTTTCCAGTATTTACATTATTATTTTAAATAATCTGGATATTTAGACTTAGTATTTATTCCATGAGTTGAGGAGTATTATTTGCCTGCCTGCCTTTCTGGATGAATATTCTTTCAAAGTGTAACAGGTGCCAAGTCTCCCAGGAACTTCTTGATGATCAGAATGTCATCAAGATATTTTTAAATGAAAACTGCGTGGTCAGAAGTCTAATTAAGGATCTGTTGAAATCTCAACATGGAATAAAACACACTATTGTTTCAACTAGAAACCAAGTTAACATCTTCCAGCTGCCTTTTTTTTCTTTCCCTTAACTTAAAGCATTTTATGGTTAAAACTCTTCAAGAAACTATTCTAGTCAGATTTTAAAGAGTGTAGATCTGTTTCCCTCATGGCTGTGTTAAAGAAGTGGATTTATTTTTGAAGGAAAACACCATTACTTAGCCCATTGCTCTTAGCTATCTCAAATCACCATGTGCTGGGAATTTAAAAAGGACACAAATAGATGGGAGGTATCATCAGAGACAAGGGATGTTAAAAATTTGTCAGTACACTGCCAGAAAAATTGAATACTTTATGTAAATTTGCAAGGATTTACCTCAGAGGGCCTTTTCATCTTTATTAACTGCAAAAAAATACCTTACTATGCAGATAAATTATTTTAGTTATCTTTACAAAGATCTTCCAGAGTAACACACTTAACTGCATTTTTAGGCAGGATTTAAAGTTCCTTTTGCATGCCTAACTGCGCTTCGGGAGTATTTAGAATGAAATAATATGCCCACTTGTTAAGTATTGACAGCAAAAACATTGGGTCACAAACATGCTTTTGGGTGGAAAAGATGGGAGGAAAGAATGGAAAGGAAAGCTTTCCCTGGGGTTTGCAGTGCTGTAGAAGAAAAATTGGTGTTTGATTCTAGTGAAGCATTATCTTATCATGTTTTAAAGTAGTATTCCTATAAAATGCAGAGCCTGGTGGCAAAACCTTTTTTGCTTCTGAGGAGGGTTGTTAAGAGTAAATTACTGTCCAACTCTGTGGTCTTTGTAAAGCTACTTGGAATGAAGAAAAAAAAAAAAAAAAGGACAAATGGGGATCTTTGTAAGAAACTGTGTCCCTTGTACAAATTTCAGTTTTAAGGCACAGTTTATCAATATTTTATTAAAAAACTGCAACCAAACCAAACAAAAAACTCACTTGTTTTTCCAGGTTTTGTAACTTGAATTTTAGAAATAAGATTCTGTATTTCTGATGTTATTCAAAGAGCTGTTCCCAAGTTCTTTTTTAATCAAAATTCCCTTGAAAAAGCTGAACCCTCATAAAAAATGGGAGTCTGACGAGGTGAGTCAGAAACAACAGATATGTTTCAATCCCTAAAAATGCATACCAGCATTTGATTTAGTGTGGCAAATGCCTGCGAGCAAAGATTTTGTCATGGTTTTTTTTATATTTGGATTTGCAACACATATATTTGGCTTTAAGCAAATACATGGAAATTTCTGCTTATCATTCTTCCCTTTACATCTTTATCTGTACCATCTTTTCCTACATTTCCAAAGCTAAATGCCTGTTCTAAAGATGTTAGTATCAGTCTATGCCCTTTTTTACTCTTTGCTGTGTGTTTCTTTATAGCGTGTTTCATTCTGCTTACTCACCTTTCCTTGTCTAGAAGTCAATGAATGTGATCAGCACAGAGTACAGCAGGGATGGACAGTGCTGTATAATGAATGCAGCAAGGTACTCCTGCGGGAGTATTCCAACCAGTCTTAGGAAAGGATTTCAAGCAATGATTCCTCCAATGCTTGTGATGCTGCCACTACCACATATCAGATACCAGGATGCAAATATGTTGTCCAACGCATTTCTGCATATCAGAAGAGTTACAAAGGGGAACGGCTGCTCCCAGTTGTCCAGAGTGTCAGATCCCAGAATCACAGAATGATTTGGGTTGGAAAGGAGGTTTAATGATCATAGTTCAATCCTCCAGGCATGGGGAGTGAAATTTTTCACCCCATCGAGTTCCTTGGAGTTCCAGCCAACCTGTCATTGAACCCTTCCAATGTGGCTCGTACCACTAGAAATGCTGGTCCACCATGATTTGTACCTGCTCAGGATATAAGGTATGTTCAGAAAGTGTATGGGAGTCCTCTCTGCAGCCATTGCAGCCTCTGCCAGACATATATAACATTAATTAGTCCAATAATTATGACTGTCTTGAACTCATCTGCTGTGATCTGAGTGAATGGAAAGCACACAGCACTTCCAAACTGCTGGTTTGCATCAGAGTTAATCTGTTCTTTAAATAAATCTATATTTAAATAAAATGAGCTTGGTTTCTTTCACTGCTTTACATCTTGTAACTGAGATGACATTTAACTTTTTTCATATGAAGCAGAAGAGTCTTGATCTGTACTAACGCCATGAAATGAAGAGAAACAAATGTTTTCAATCACAAAATGACAGAAGCTGAGGAAACTGGCAGTTTGTGTTTTCCCACACAAATCCAGCAGAGTCCATGGAGAATAATAGATGGCCTGTTTTAAGACCAAGTCATTCTTGGTAATGAAAAATGATATCTTATGTATGGGTTAAATTAAAGCACTTTAGAGAAATAATCTGAAGTCCATAATTTCAAGGATGGTTTTTTTGTTGGTTGGTTGGTTGGTTGGTTGATTGGTTGGGTTTTTTTGCAAAAGATAAGGCAAATGTCCTCAGCACTACCAGGCATCCAAGGGCTAACATATGCTGAAGAGCAGTGCAATAAGTTTGCAATAGCCTCAGAATAAGGGAAAGATTTCTCTTCAGTTCACAGTTTTGATATTCACAATGTTTCTGTGTGTTATGTTCTGCGCATTTGCGCTTGAAATGTCAAGTGGCAGTGGTGTTTTTGTGCATGCAGCAGACTGATTTTTATTGCTAGGATGACCTCTAGTGGCATCAAGGCCATTCTCTTTAGGGATGAGTTTAATTTCTTTAGTCTATTTCAAAGGAAATAGGAATTCTGAGTGACAGAAAGCTGGTAAGATTGTGCTTGATAAAAGGGACGTTTATTTTTCATAGTTTCTAACACAAAGATACTAATATCACAACTGGATGAAAATTCAAAACCAATACCTCCTTACCTTTTTCAAAAGAGTTTTACTCTGCCAAAGACACAGATACTTTTGAATTTGCTTTGTACAATTATTGTAACATACTAGGTACTTCCAGAAATATTTACCAAATCAGTTTTTAATCAAATGTTTGCAACAGTTAGGGACAATTAATTTTGAAAACATATATAAGTAGTTGTTCGGACATTACAAGTTGTTAGACTTTATCTTTTGGTAACTGAAGCTACACACCATTACAAACTTACTCTCTTGGTTTTGCATGCTATTTTGTGCTTCAAGTCAACGTAGTTTATGGCTGAAATGACAAACTCTTGAAGAGCTTTTTTTTTTTTTTTTATCTACCAAGTTCTTCTGTAAAGATGATAGCAATCAGGAAAAAAGCCATGGATTCAGAGCAGCAGCTAAACAAACTGCAATGATGCCCTTGCTTTGCCACAGTACTTGAGGTTTCTTCTTAGATAATATGTTTTAGGGTTTTCCCAGCATTACATAGGAATTAAGTTTAAAACTGTAGGAGTATGTTCTAATAAGAAGACACTTCTTACACCTGTCCCTTCAGGTCTCAATCTCACACAGACCCTTTTTTTCCACAGGTTTCTCTCCAGTCCTTCTGGGGTGTTTTGTAGTATTATTTTTTGGTATATTTTTTTCTATTACTTTTTTTAGCAGGATTTACTACATCCAGTGTTAAATTCTAGAGGCAGACATGAGTCTTCCCTTCCAGTTTGTCTTCAAGAAAGACAATACTGATATTTACTGGAAGTCTTTGCAACTGTGTCCTCCTGAACTGTGAGAGAAAATTCTGAGATTATTTGTGTGTTACTATTAAGCTTCCCATGTGACCCACTCAAATCCAGCTGTCAGAACTCAGAGAAGAGCAAAGACATTTTTGGATCAAGTGACATTTTTATTAGGAATCATGAACTTGTAACACAGCTACCCAGTACTCAGCTTTATTGACATTGACTTTGGCATTTCACTGATGTTGGAACTGCTTGCAGTCTCTGTAAGCTTTCTTGCAGTAAGTATTTCTTTTGAATTAATGAAAAGTTCAGTGACAGTTGTATTATTATTTAGAAACTCCTTCTGGTGTCTAACAAGACAGAGTCTGGAGATGAAGCCTTCAATTCTCTAGTTTGGTCTATTAAAATAAGATATTAACATTCTGTGAGGGTAGTTACACATTGAAAGAGTCATCAAAGAAGTTTGCAGGGTCTCTGTTCATGGAGTTTTCACAATATGTCTGAACATAATCTGGTTCAGTTTTCACCCAGCCTTAAGCAGTTTGAACCACACGGCTTCCAAGGTCCCTTCCAACCAGAATGTTCTGTGATTCTAAAACGCAGTGGCATGAACAAAAAATAAATCTGGTTCTGTGCACACAGACTACAGATTCTAGGCCTAAGCTTGTTTGGTTTACTTGAGTACTCTTTGAGTACCTCTCTCTTTTGGCTCTAAAAAGCTGGAAGAAAGTTTAACTAAGAATAATAAGTTGTTTAAGGTGTTGTAAGTTTCTTTCTTCTGGCCATGTCCAGTGAGTGTGTTGGGCAGCTTGACTAGTTCTGTTTGAGTCAAGGTTTCCTCCATGAAAACTTTCTGTAATAAAAAAATCTGTAATCTAATGAACTGTAAATAACAAATGGAGCTCCTTCACATCTGTCTCTCTGTGAATTTTTTAAGGTCAGATTTAGAGCAGAAATTTCTATCTAGATGGTTATGTAAAGGACAGGACAAGGGGTGAATGAGAAATAGCATGGCGATTGAGATGTCCAGCATTTCAGAACAACCTACAGGTCTTGTAGAAAACTTCTGCCATTTCATTTTTTGCTGAAATAGCTAAAGGAAATTAATTCATTCCTTCTTTGCCAAAAAATGTTTGCATATTTGAGATCAAAATAAATAATTACTTGAAACAAGTAGGTAACAATATCCCACAAATGTGCAGAGGTTGCATAGAACTTCTCCAGATAAGAATCTTGTGGCTAAGTTGTAATTGTTTCTGGATATGTCAAGACTGTCACTTCTCAGTATACAGTACAGTGTAATTCAGCCAACAGCTACCAGAACATCAAGCCCAGTGTCCTTTCCTTCACAGGTCATAGGAAAGAACTGAGCTATGAGAACTCCCTAAATAACTCTGTATTTGTTGTACATTCTTGAGCTGGTAGGACAGCACAGACACCCCAGCTGTTCTGCAGGCAGCAGGTATGTGAATGGGAGAACCAGCAAAACTCCAGCAATCTGTGTGGGATATGAGTGTGGCCAGCAGGGATAGGGATCCCAAAACCATGATCTGGTCCCTACAACTGCCCAAGTTGCACATGGCCCTAATCTAATACATGTGACATAACACTGAATAACATCAAAATGAATCTTCTTAAAGAATGACATTCCTGGGGACATGAAATCCTGTGGTTGTAGTTTCAGAAATTTTCTGGAAACTCCTACATCATACCAACACTTAAAAAAGCATTTAGGAAACTGTTTTAGAGGAGCGGTGGAGTAGCCATGCTGGAGAGTGGAAACTAAACTTTCTGTAGCACTCTTGTCTTCATTCTACACTTAACTGAGGTGAGGGCTTAGCACATCTCTCTGCTATTTACATAGAAAAAAATCAGATCTGTGATGGAAGATCTTTGGCCCAACACCTTTTATCTTATTTGAGCCAAGAGTTAAATTAAATAATTATAGTGCAACTCCATGCTCATAATATATTGATTTCACCAATAATGTGTCTTTTCCTTTTTGCATTCCATCTCCTCCACTCTCTTGCAGATGAAAGTAGCAGAAAGATCAAAATTGTTCAGACTGGTACAGCCATATACATTTGTTTGGTTAGGATTCACTTCTTGAATCAAGGTCAAAACCTCATTTGTTGGCTAACTTGAAGTTAAACATCAGTTTCATGGTCCATCTATACCTATGCACAGTTGAAACAGAAGCAGTTTAGGATACACATGTATGCTTACTTTTCCTTAATATTCTTTCAAATGACGTAGATATAAATTTAGTGTCCGGAATAAATGCTTCTGTGCATTGTCATGAGCGTTTGTACTGACAACCACAGACAGTGCTATGCAGAATGCAGGTAAAACACTCCATATTTTTCAAAAAAAACAGGCCTATTGAATTAATCCCACAGCTGCTATGTGCATTGCATTCCTAAATGTGATCTGCAAGCACAGACTTTGCTGCCCATGCCTGTGTGTGTTGTTCAAGCACAGTAATCTGTGACACTCAATGTGACTGCACCTTTAGCACTCTTAGGTACGTCTTATTCTTAGGAAAGTTGTGCTGCGTTATTCTCAGTCAAGTCCTTCTCTGGACCATGCATTACTTTACAAAAATTGTGGTGCTTATTGAACTGCAGTCTGGGTATTGGTAGTGGGGTATTGCTAATGTCTCATGAAAAAGCTTAGAAAAGAGATTTTTTTTTTTCCATGAAAGCTCTTGAATTTTGTAGAAATAAAAGTTTACAAAGCCTCAAAGCTTATGTATGACAAATCACATCCCTTCTTGGGAGGCAGAGAAAGATCATTCAAACATATCAGATATGATTTTATCTAATATTATGAACCAGATAAATGATGCACGAGGAATTGCATGTAATCAAATGGTAAAAACTATTTATTAAGTGTAGGCAAGAATCTGAGTTAGTAGGGTGTTCTTGGCTAAAACTCAGCTGGTACTGTTCCAGTAGATTAACTGGCATGTATGGAACATATTAAACTTGAAGCTGCTTTGCTGTTTTTTTTTTCTTCCAATATATTTTAATTGTATATTTGGAAAGCAACAGAAAAATTTTAGCCATGATGGTTTCAGAAGCTTGCATGCTTAAGTGCAGCTGACATGAAGGTAATGCCTTCTGTTTTGTATGCCATGTATTTTCAGGAAAAAAAAATAGATGACTAGTTTCAGAGAAGAAACTTGAGGGAATTGAAGTGTGACTCTGTATTTAGCAAAAACAGCTCTCTGAGATGGGAAAAATAGCTCTGCTTTCCAGGTGTATATTAGAAGTTAGTTAGTTTGAGCCAGTATTAAGCCAGAAAAAAAAATAAGCAATGCAATGCTACTTAAAAAAAAAAAAAATCGGTGATTAAAATAAAAATCTAAATCAACAAAATACACATGTCCTTAATCCCCTGCACATCCTTTAACTTGTGAAATGCTGAAAATAGCATGTGTTTCAGTATATTCTATGACAAACTGGCTGAAAATTTAAAAATTCTGTCACATTGGAGTTCAGTAAATTGTCACATTTGAGCTCTAAAATTTAAAAATTCTGTCACATTGGAGCTCTAAACCCCACAATATAAACTCACCCAGACATTAGGATATTTTCATCTTCTCCCGAGTTACACTGAGCCTGCTTGTCTTTGCTTTTGTCTGAGGTACACACGTGGTGTCCAGTGACAAACACAGACTGATATGGCCCAGGGGAAACATAAACAAAACGAGGAGAATTATTTGTAAGATGAGCCTGAATAATAGATGTGTAGTTCTTTAAAACAACAACAACAACAGCAAAAAACCAACTTACAACATATGTTCCAGTTTGAAAGCACTAATGCTTGAGTTTGCCAAAATCTGCAAAGCTGATAAATAATGCAGTAAATAGTCTAATGGGATACTAAAATCAATTCTAAATTTGGTTACTTCAAGTGACTATAAATTTAGCAGATAAACAGAAGACTATCCAGTGAAAAAAAATGAAAATATTTGACTGAAAAAGTACAGCTGAGGGGCAGGGCACAATGTTATTTGAGGCACAAGACAATAAATCCCTAGGAGTTTGACTTCCAGGATACACTCAGGTTGAGAAATATATGAGCACCCATGAAAGTATAAAGTTCAGGGTCACAGAGAGTTTCTTGCAGAATTTTCTGACTGTAGACAAGAATCTGCCAGAGTATTTCAGGTTGTTGCCAGCTTGCAGTAAACAATGGTGATAACACTTGGTATTATTCTAGAAATAGTATGTTTCATCCATGGTTTCTACGTGGCTTTGAAATAGTGATCCAGTTAGCAGGTGCTACAATTTCTCTCTGGTAAAAGAGAGATCATTCTCTATTCATTGGAATAAAATAATTATATCTTAAAATGTCTCTTACAATCTCCTTTATGAGAAAAAAAAGGCACCAAAAATTACAAACCTTCATCATATGAACTGTTAACTCATGCAGAGCTCATCTTTATCTCTATGCGGGTAGCTAGTATCAATTGTATCCTGTGCTCACTTCACCAAATGGGTTGTATATGAAGATGAAGCAAAAACAGCATGAAAGTAAGCATAAAATTTGCTAGCTATTTCCACTGTCAGTCTCTTCTTTACATTTTGTGACTCAGTATTCTTTAAAAAGTCTTCATGATTTAGGATTCATAAATTTTTGTTCACTCGGCTCTATGTGTAGTTATGTTAATGTAAATAAACTAATACTCCTTATCAGTACATTGCTGACTGCTGCCAAAATGGTTCTGTTGTACAGAACTGGATGCCAGCAGAAACCCCTAGTATGCACAGAGCCAATGTTTTCCTAAACATGCATGTCATACCTCCCCACACCCCTGAAACCTGGGGCTGCATTATCCAGGATTAAATTGCAGCAACTGCATTTGTTGCCCAGGAGAAGTCAGTGGGGCATGAAAAGTGCATGTGGTATTACACTCCAACTGAATGAAATCATCTCAGCTGATGCACTAAAAGCATAGAGCTAAACTGTACAGCTGAGTTTCATATGACAAACTGTCAATCAGTGAATTAAAAGTAAACCCTGACTGAACAAAGCAGATACCACTTTGAGTTCTGTGCAGTTGTAGAAATGATATCTTATAGTTAATATTTTAGCAGTAGCATCTCTACTGCATCTTTTAATGTATTACAACATTTTTCATGTATGTGTGAAAAGCTGATGTCGTGATTTTTCAGTGCTTCATAATCTACATGTAATTTGTATGTGTGTGGTTAATATATATTTTCTGTTTCTGCATGGGAAGGCAGATATATACAATAAAAAGAAACTCTTTAGAGAAAAGAAACCTGTAACCAAAAGAAAGCATTTTTTTCTTAGGTATCTAAATTAAATTTGTAAGTAAATATCACGGGAATTTTTATGTTTTACAGTCTATTCATTCAGTGTCCCTCTAACACTATTTTAAAATTACTGAGCTTATGTACTGAAGAATGCTAACATTAGATATGGGATACAGTGAGCCAGTAACTTCTGCCTTAGCTTCCTTTCTTCAACTGTAGCTGAAATTGCCTGGACTGGTAAGAGGAGAGGGGTGTGAGGCAGCAGAAGCCCAGGGGCAGAAAGAGGCCACTGCAGGGATTCATCAGGAAAGGTTAAGAGGAGGAGAGGGGAGAACAGAAGCAGCAGGGAATGAGGAGAAAGCAGAAGTAGCAGGAAACAGAAGTGTTGAAATACAGTCCACCAGACTTAGATGTCTTTTTTGCTTGGAACATCAGGAAAGAACCATGATCCTTTGTGTATATTAGAGTATATGTATTCCAAAGGCCTAGTCTTTGGAGCAGAATGTTATTCGGTTCACAAACACATTGCTGCCATGAGCAGGCAGGACCAGAAACTGAAATGGACCTTGCAACAGCTTGGGAAAAGACACTGGAGAATTTATAAAGCAGTGCCCCAACAGGCGTGCCCTGGACTTGACTTACTACTGGACTTCACCTGACACTGTGATCAGATCTCTTCTGCTTTTGTGACCCAAGCTCAGTGATGTGCACAGGGATGTGTAAGTTTTAGCCACTTATCTGATGCTATATCTGCTGCTGGGGCCACACCGGCTTGCAGTGTACTCATCTCTTTCCGTTCACAAAACTGTGATGCTCACCTTGTCTACAGCTGTGCTTCTGCCTTTCATCACCAGCAAGGGATAATGGGCAGGCTTGTATTCATGGATGAGGATGCTGAGCCCTTTTATGATAGAGGTTTCCATCTCATACAAAAGGCTTTATTATTTTTTCTGAAGGTAACATGCAACCAAATAATTCCTTCTACTGCATGTAATCAGAGAAGAACACCCATTCTTTTGCTGGTTTTATATACAAGTGACAAAATTTTGACTTAAGTTTGGCTGACCTTTCAGAGCTAATATAAAAACATTTTTCCAAGTACTAGATGTCCTAATAAACCAAGGAAGGAAGGCTATACTCTGGCTTGTATCACTCTGTAATAACTAGCAGAATTCAGTGATATTTTCATGTAGGGAAGTCCTCACTTCAGAAACAGCATTAATATTTTAAGATCTTGCACTCTTCCACCCTATATTTTTTCCCTTCTTTATAAGGGGCTATAGCTGCTGCCTCCTGAATTCAGATACGGTTACAGATTTGCACAGATGTGCATATAGGACAAATGCTCTTCAGTGTGCTCAGTTAAAGTCCCCTTTAACCTGAAATTGGCTCACCCTAAGTCTGGCTGGAATATTCATGGAAACATAATAAGGATTCTCACATGGTCTGTGAGCATGGCTCACTTGGGAGCCAGTAACTCCCTAAATCATTTCAGTTTGTTCCACAAGAGCACATGTCCCTCAAGCCTGGCTGCTGTGTGTTCGTGAAGTTCAGAAAAGCATGAAGCCTCAGGAGCTCTGCAAGGAGTGTCTCCCCACAGGTTCCATCTGTAGCTCTGTGCTTTCCCACATTATGCCTTCTCTTGGGGATGAAGTGTGACAAATCAAAAAATCCTCACCCCTTATAATTGTGGAAAGGTTTGCTCCTTTCCTTAAAGGTTCTGGCATGGTTATGATGACCTTTTTATTATCCTGTTATGTTCAAGTATAACTTGTTACACAATGTCACTGTTTAAGCATCTCCTCCACCTCCTATCTTGTTTGTTCACTTTAACATTTCAAGCAGTTTGTATTTTTAGCTTTTAAAGGTACCCTGCCCACCACAAACATATTGACCCTATCCTTCTTTGTAATCACATGCAGCAAGGCCTTTCAATGTGTGAAATGAGACCTGTGCGTGGGCTTTGTCCACCTTGACTGCCTATATTAACATGCTTGAGCTAAGTAATGAAATAAAATGCTTTTCAACTTCATCTATATTAAGCTATAGGGTGCAACTACAAAAGATTAATGGTTTCAGCTGGTGTGCTGACAGGCAGAGAGGAGTTATTGCTGCCCTCTTGTTCCAGACAGAATTCCTCTCCTTGAAGAGAGGGTGCACTCCTCAGGCCTTGTGATTGACTGACATAGAATATATTTTCTTGGCAGAAATAAGAGTTTGGGTGGAAACCTGCATGTATTGTACAGCAAGTCTTTTGGGTTTTTTCTTTTTTCTTGAGTTAAAAAGGTCAAAAATATTTTCTTGGGAACCTAAAACTCTTCTCATCCATCTCAGAAACAGTAACTGTTGTAGCATTAGTAGGTAACTTTACATTTCCTTTCACCACTGAACATATAAACTATGATGGAAAGACTGTTTTACCATCTCTCAGAACAGGATAGGGAAATCATAAGCTGCTTTCTTAGGCTAACTTAGGCTACTCTTAAGGTATTTCCTTGGCTCTTCTTTACCTTGAAAATTTTCTCACATAGTTTCAGGATATCTTCCTTATTTATACTAATTATCTGAATTTATTGTTTTCCAAAGTTAACCTGTCTTTCAAGAGCTACTGCTGCATCTTCTTTTTGCAACAGTTTCTGGTCTTGTTGTAGTTGCCAAAATAATTGCAAAAAGTGGTTGAATGCAATGGATAGTGTTTTATGCAAAATATGAATGTTTAACCTGCTTTTATTTATATCCAAAATTAATTTTCCAGTCTTTAATGATGACAAAAACCTAATTGTAAGCAATTTGATTCAAAACTAGTTATTGACTATGTCCTCTACTAAGTAAGGCCTAAATAAGAAATTTGAAGAAGCATTACCAGAAGAGAGAAATGGTTAATGACTCTCATTTCATTAACTACCTCTTAAAAGCTAGTTTTTATTTTAATTAGAAGTTACTTCTTTGGACACCATATAGTCATTGCTTAAATCTGATCATTTATCCTATAGCTGTTTCAAATCCCTCTGAAGAACTAACGTTTGATCCAGTAGAAGAGAATCTTCGAATGCAAATTGAAGAAGAAAAAAAAAGGTATTACTTCTGCCTCAGATTTCTGCCATCCTTCAGAAGATAAATTACACTGATAGTATATTCCAATTACAATTCTGCACACACAGCTACCCTCAGGGTTTTCTCTGACATTTTAAAAATATCAGCTCTGTGGTTCACTAATAGTTTTTAAATTTGTGTATATGCTGTTGGTTTGTCTGTCAGATGCCACAGTAGATGAGAAAGGAAAATTTATGCTTGAGCTAAAGGTTAAAAATAAATAAAAACAGCTTAATGTCCTCCCAGAGGATTAGTGTTTGCAACTTCTTGCTGGAATTCAAATGTATTGTGAGCCTTTTGGGTTGATTCAGAAAAGTTCTGCCTTTCTTGACCTAAGGAAAACCTTTAGGTTATACAGACTCACTAAGTGTAAATAATATGCAGAATACACATTGGTTAACTGATCCTTGTTCTGCTGTCACTGTAGCCAGGAGGATAAAAAAAAAAAAATAGATACAAAGATATCACTATGAAGTATTTTGCTAGCATTTATGTTATTCACAGTCTCTGAGGAAACTTCTGGATTTTTCATACTCCTGGTAAATCTCCAAGTGTCTAAAAGCCAAGAGGGTAATGAAGCATCCATCTGACAGGAGAACCAGTCTCAGCTGCTATCTGAATCCAAGATACCAGTTATTTATTAATGGTAACATGATGAGAATTCAAAAGAAATAATTTGAACCTGTATTTTAACTGTTAATGAATATATATTGAACCTGTATTTTAACTGTTAATGAATATACCTGAATTTCACTAACTTCCTTATGAAATAAAAAGTTGTTGGAATAAGTTTCTTGCACTTACTGTCCTGTGAAGCTTTTATAAAATATGACATGTTTCCTTCTACCAGCTGTGTCCTCTGCCACTCTGCTTACTATACATTATTTTATAGATTAAATCTCTAGCTGTTCTAGATAGGATTAACCTTTGTTCAGATACATGTTGGAAAATTTGTCATACATTTTCTTCTTCTCATATTAGCTATAAAGCAGTGTACGGTCGCTTCAAAGGGCTGAAAGTAGAGATTGAGCACCTGCAGCTTCTTATGGAAAAAGTGAAGATGAAGCTGCAAAAAGATTTTGAAGTCTGGTGGTCTGAAGAGGCAAAAAAATTCCAGGTATGAAATAATATTGTATTTCTTGCATTTTCATGTAAATATAACATCTTCACTAATTTCTTAAAGAAGTAGTTAATTGACTAGATAGAAGGGAGTATGAAGGGTCTGGTTTGCCTGTGCTCACGTCAGTGTAAGTTGGACAAAGGTAATGTGAACTACACTTGTGTGAAGCTAAAAAAAAATCAAACCCATTTTTCCCTGCTCTATTTTCTGTTTCGATGTTCTCCCAAGCAACTTTGTTGATAGAGAAGAATGGGCCCAAAATGCCAACAACCCTGAAAGAACAGTGTCAAATTGCAAAATATAATCTCTTTACTGCTAGCAAAACTATGATTTCATCAGGGTTTTTTCAGCAAATGTGGTTACTTTTTAGCTCCCTTTGCTCACAAAGACTCCAGTAGCCACTTCAGCTTCCCTAGGCTCCCAGCAGCTCCCATCACAGTGTGTTTCCTCACTCTCTAGCTGAAGTCCACCAGTGTTTAAGCACAGAGTGCTCTAATGCAATGACTTGTGTAAAAATGAGCTAAAGAGCTGTCATTTTAACCAGTGTATTAGAAGTTCATAACACAGTCAGTCTGAAAACTACACTCTACTGAAACAACCTAGCTTTCTTGTGCTCCCCTTCTGACACTTTTTTAATTACTTGCAAGTAGTGACATAGCAATTCACAACAAAGCTTTGTGTCATGAAACCTACATCAGCCTCATGAAAAAGAATGCTGAGTGCGGTCCACCCCATATCATTTATTATTAACTGGAAGAGAAGATTTACGCCTTGAGAAAAAGTTGTACAAAGAAAGTTTTATCCTATATTTTGTCTAATTCTCATGAGTATAAACGATATTTTTAAGAAAACAGCCTGAAATAAATAGAAAACTTATCATGGGGAGCTTAGTTATTCATACAGTGCCACCTAAGTAGCTTAACAGCAAGTTAGCATTACCAAATACTTTTCCAGTTAAAATCCCTAACCATACTGGTGGCAAAGAGGATGACGTTTTAGTCACCCTCCCGTCTAAATATTTTGGCAATTCAAAATACTGCAAGTAATATTCTTGAATCCACTGCAGCACATGTTTCTCTATCCCTTAACAGGAGAGTTCCAGGATTCAACCTCTCATGATTCATCAGTAGAAGATTAGAAAACTGGAAAATGTAATTGGGATTGATTTCTTAGATCTTACACATCCTGAATTCCCTAAGAAACTGAAATCAGTGAACATAGGCTGTTACATTTTAAAAACCTGTAACTTGAGCTTAAAAATACTTGAGCCAATCTAAATATTTTTGTTCAGAAGAGTTTGTGTAAGTGGAGAAAATACTGTGTGACTCAGGCTCTGTGTTTTCTGAATGAGCCATTGCTTACCTTGTTATTGCTGAAATTTATAGGCCAATATGAAACACTTTATAAAAATCCCATCCTCATAATTCTGGTTTTTTTCAATTTTGTTTTTCCCAGCAGGAAAAGCCAGAGATGGTTACCTCACCAAATATTGCCACTGTTTATCCACAGTTTATCAGATCCTCACAGCATCTATCACGTAACAGGTAAATTATTTATTTTTCTCTTTTCCTTACATGGAAAAAAATGCAGTTTTAGTCAAAGTGCAGTTGTCCAGAATGCTTTTGCAAATATCACACTGAAACGCTGTATTTTCAGT
Source organism: Sylvia atricapilla (assembly GCF_009819655.1). Classification (NCBI taxonomy): domain Eukaryota; kingdom Metazoa; phylum Chordata; class Aves; order Passeriformes; family Sylviidae; genus Sylvia; species Sylvia atricapilla. Next base: position 84,273,488 of record NC_089142.1, on the reverse strand, counting down.
TACAACAGAAATGACTGTTGAGAAAATGAAATTTTAACATTCAGTTATTTGGAAGTCCTGTTGAACGTAGGACCTTAGTTCTTTTGACCTGTTGGTCTTGGAAACTTGGAAACCTTTTTTCTAGGGGTCCCATGACAGCTAAGAAAGGCAAGTCTATTACCAGTCAGTTTTGCTGTATGATGAGACTATATCTCCTTTGGAATGTATGCAGGGGACTTCAAACCAAAAAAACAAAAATTATTTTATATAAATCTTAGATAGACTTGCTACTGAAAAATGCCATTTATACTACATTTATGCAACATATTATTCAACAATGATATTATATTTGATATTGTAAGATGTTGATGTGTCATCTACAGGAGAAAAATGTAATCATCTTGGTTATTAAATCTGCAGTAATAGGTTTTTCATAACCATCAGGGAAAGTAGAGTGCAAGAAACCACATATCTGACTGTGCAGGTTTCCATACTCAAGGACAACAAATGGAGGTGTTCTCTCCCCTTCCTTCTTCCTTTCTCCCACCCTCTTCCTATTTCCCTCTCCACCTTTCTCTGGCTCTCTTTTTCTGCCTCTCTCTCCTCCTTCTCATTATGCAATTAACATTTCTCTGATGAGTGGCTTTGCCTACATTTTTATGACAGTAATCTGCATAAATGATGTTTCCTGCTTTTCAGCAAACATGGTATCTCTTACATGCCATTAAATAATGAATACTGAATTTTCTTAAAACTGTAAAATAGCTTCTAAGTTTTATTTTACACTCTCATGTATCTCTGTAAATGCTCCATAATCAGTAAAGAAAATGATAGACATAGTCCTCTAAAGTTTTCTGAGAAGACATTTTCAGATCTCTCAAACTGATGAAAACCAACTCTAGTCTTCTCTACTTTGCTTTGGTTCTTATTCTGTGTCCTCTCAAGACTTAGGCATTAATCGCTTTGCAAATGGTTGCCAGGTTTTAGGTCTAATCTGTGCTGTTCATTTCTGGTCTCACACTGAAGGTTTCTTGTCCCAGAGAAAAGCTGATGGAACAGAACATGAGAGCATTTTTGCTCTAGCTTAGCACAAATCCAGCCAAATTAGCTCCAGCAATCCATGACTGTCACTCCCTTTAACTTCGTCCTGTCCTTTGAACTAAGCACCTCTTGCACAACCTCTCTGTCCCACTGATCTTGGGAACAACAAATTTCAGTTGGTGTGCTGATGCATTGCTCAGGAGAGCAATACCTTTTGCGTTCTAATTAAAAATTCTAGAACTGAAAAGGACAGATGGTAATGCCCAGGCACTTTCCAGTGCAATGAGGGACTGGCCTTCAGCAGAGTTGAATCCTTCTATCCCTACCCTATGTCAGAAACAAAATTGCATAACTGGTTTCTTTGTGGTTTTTTAAGCTTTTCTATCAAACACCTTTACTATTCATGTTTATTACTGGAGGATAAGTCTAAGAAAAGTCCATCTGGCACTTTGACTAGAACTGGGACAGGCGCATGGTTGCTTTCAGCTGCCAAGCTTACTTCAGAGTCCTGTACTGCAAAAAAGCAGATGTTCTTTGCAGTTAACAGTTTCTCTGTGTCTAAGTAATGGGCATATTGACTGAGGCTGACTGGATGATCCTTGCATAAATATCACAGACACAGAATATTTGTCTTCTGGAACTAAAACTGCAGAGGGAGTTGGGATGAATGTAGTTTTTTCCCATCTCTATCAATATTCTTGCAATAATCTTTAAAAGTCAAGCACTCTTTCCTTCCTTATTTTATGTTAGGCTGTTTAAACATATTTTACTCAGGTACATTTCCAGTGGCATGTATATGGAAGTAGAAACACTATTTCTGCTTTTTCTGATGCAGGAGCTATAGGCTTAATATCCCACTGTGCATGAAAATTTACTTTTTCCTGTACCCGAGTCAATAACATTTTAGAATAACAGTTTCAAATTTCACAGACTTTAAAAGAATAAAATAGTAGAATATTTCTTTCCCAAGGATTTCCTTGGCCCCAGCTGACACAGAAACTTTACTTACCACTTCCCATAATTGTGTAGAATGAGTCCAGGCTACAGGCACTTTCACAAAGTCCTGAGACAAAAATGGCTTTTTTTTTTTTCTAACCTGCCTAAAAATGAACCCTCTCTTTCTTTGGAATGATATTGCTATCTTCACCCAGCAGAATAACCAGCCGCCAAAGCAAAACCTGACACAAATTATGTTTGATATAATGTGGTGTAAATAAAACCTGTATCCCAAAATGGAATTCTGTTAACAGATGTGTTCAATAGATGTAAGATCTAAAACTTAGTAGGCTAAACTCTAAGACTGCTGTTGACAAAGCATTCAGTAAAACCATTCAGACAAACTCCCGAATGGGAATGGATGTAAATACAATCTTCCAGATAGAAATAATAAATTATATAACTCAGCGTGCAAAAGACAGATATATTCCTAATCCATATATGTGTTTGAACAAAGTGTTTTGATCTCCTTCCTAGTGCATGTTTTCTGTGGATTGTTATTGTTTGACACACCTTAGTCATGTTTCCGGAGAAAATTAAGCTTTGGGAAGGCTTGATTTTTATTTTATGCTAAGTTAATTTATAACTAAAATAACAGAGAAGGGAGGCTGGTAATCCTTTTGAGGCTTAAGAAAGACACACACACCTAAAAGGCACTTGATTCATGGCCAGATATGTCTCCTTTTTTCATTGAAGAAATGGCTGAATTGTTGAAGTGTCAAAATTAGTCTGTGTTAATAAGAGAGTTGAATAGTGACCATTTCTGCCTCAGTCAGTGAGGTCTGAAAGCATATGGTGCTACCTGCAACTCATACAACTCATACTGTATATATGTTTACGTCTCTTAATGGATTCCTGTCAAGTCTGCAAGAAGTCTGAAAATGCGTGTCATGCTCAGCACTCCATGTGTGCTCCACACATTCAGAATTCAAGCACTGCCCTTTGTTCTTCCTTATACAGTCTCTCCCACGAAGGCTTTCATTTAAGGAATTTATCAGCTCCTTGTCTATTCAAATTGCTTCTCTCACTGAACATTTAGTTTCAGTAGTGTTGAACAGTTCTTGTATTCCCTTTGAATTATATAAATGTTAGATAGTTATTCAAATCTTATAAAAAGTTTGGATTTTTCTCCTCCTCTCAGAAGGAATGCATTCCTTTTTATCTCTGTCAAATCTTTCTCAACCTCACTCATTTCCTTTTACTGCATCTCATTTGTCCTATTCCAGCAAGCCCCACAATATGTTCGACCTCAGACTCCTTGTCTGGTCTGTTTCTTATTCAAAATCTTCCTGGCAGTTTAAATTCCCTTGGAGACATTTTGAAATAACTCTTCGTGTTGTCTGATGAATTTTTTTAACAATTATTGTCCTGGATTGCAACAGTTACTCCCTATATTAATGTGTGAAACAAGGTCAATGTTTACATATTCTACAGCATTTTCTGTCCAATCATTTTTTATTCCTGCCAATTTTCTGCAGTGTTACATAATGATAAAAACATAATCTGGGAATAACATCATCAATTAGTGACATTTCAAAGGTTTTCACATTCTTTGGTAACAACTGAAATAATTAATCTATGAATTTGCAAGTTAGACCAAGTTTAATTTTGTATCCTACTACTAAAATACTCCGGTTTTAAGCAGCTTGAATCTTTCTTGTCTGTACACTGAACATCTGTTCCCCTCATGTCCAAAGCTCAGGATAATTGAACAACTACAGCTGAGGTTTTCTTAACATGACAGAGGTTGCACACCTTCAAATTTTTACTTGTCATTTTAATCTACCTGAATTTCCATTATTTTTCAGCTGGAAAATTAAGTACTCAAACCATGACATGCATCATCTCTGCAGCTCTTCTACCCTGTGTACTTGATGGAGCTGATCAGTCCATGGATCAGTTGTCTCTGGTCCTTGGGTTCCTGCAGCAAGGGAAACGCTGCTGCAACCCTATTCATCTCTATGACCACTGCTCCATGCCTGACTGAGAAATATACCCCCAACAGAGGACTCTCTCCCCCCAGCCCCCCCAAAAAATAAAGTTATCCACTGGGTGATGCTTCAGGTACTAGGTTATAAAAACAAACAGGCATATAAAGTTGACAGACTACCTTTAATATGCAGAAAAAGTAGGATTTTTACTGAAGTTGTCAGGAGACAATCTTGGAGATTTCTTAAATCCAACTCAAGGAAAAATCAGATAGATTCAGAATGAAAATGGGAATTATACACTGTCAAAACAAGCTGAATAATGTTAGAGATTAAAGTTTAGGCAATAGACAAAGAGACATGACTTACCTACCTTGTATGTCCACCCAAATACAAAATATGATCCAGGAATGCCTGTTTGCACATTACAGAAATGTTGAATGGCACCTCTAGAGATCTCTGGATCAACCCCTTGCTTGAAGAAGACTTTGATCACACTGAAGTGTGTCAGGCATGGTTTTGTTTGGCTTTGTTGGAGCATCCTGAGATGTCCAGTCCTTCATGCTGATCACACAGAGAGGGGTATCATTATCCCCACCCCATGCTGGCATAAGGACTTTCCATTAAATCTAGAGCATTACTAGAACATTTCTCAATTTTTTATGTTACTAGAACAGATCTAACACTTGGATGAGTAAGAAGTGTCCTGACTTCTAAGAATAGGCTTAGAAACAAGTTGTATCTGGGCATACAAACCACTGCACAGCAAAATTACACTCTTTCGTCTCCTTATGATTCAATTTATCTTGCAATGCCATTATGAGAGCTTCAGTATGAAGGATGCAAGTTATCCCCATACAGACCATCCCTCTAGCCTAGGAATTAGAGAAGTCTTTAGGATATAAAAGGGACAGATTTGGGTTGTGCCAAACTGACGGACTCATTTCTTAGATTAGTACACTAATTGTTTACCTCTTATGTGGAAGCAGAACTTTAAGTCATTTTAAAAATAAACTTCCTTATAGATTTCCTTAACTTGCAGAAGAACAGTTTGCATTCCACAATAAGAATATCTGCTTGCAACCCCACAGGCACAGGATAGGAGGTTAAGGTCCATCTCTAAGCACAGTAATGTTAATTTCCTGATTCTGGGCATCATCTCACTCAGTCTAAGTGGGGTTTTTAATATTGCTTTCCATATTCTCCCAGACAGAGAAATTCTCCCAGAGCACCCCAAGGCAAGTTTTGCCATACTGTCCTCGGGTCCAGGAATGAAAGTGACATCCCTAGAGTTCCAGCCATGCCATTACTGTAGTATATAGGGTTTTTTAAATCAGTCTGAATCTAAATTTCCTTTCAAGTAGGGATTTAACAATTTTGGGTAATATTTTTTTTATTTAAATGGAAAAAAGTAGTTCAAATATATAAACTACTAGAACTTAAAAATAAAATACCTCAGCTGACTCACAGTATTTGTAAAATTATACATTTTGTGCATGGCAAAGAGAAAGCAAAGACACTTATTTCAATGAAAAGAAAGCAATGAAAAAGAACCACATTAAGTCACATTACTTTATGTTTGTTGTAGGCTAAGAATAGAGTCAGGGATGGTTGCTATGGTTCAGTTGATGTGTAGTGATTTATTAAACTGTGGTTATGTGACTTGGATGCCTCAGTATCTCAGGGCACAGACACAGAGGCCTTTAAGAAAACTGTATTTAAAACACTAAAGCACTTTGTTTTCAAGAACTGCCAAATCAGTGGAAAAAATGTTCAGGAAATCCTAAAGCAGAATGATGATATGAGGTTCCCAGATATTGTTAAACCACATAGTAGGTAATAATGTCGCACATCCTTTCCAGGTCTTGTAATATGTAGGTGTGATAAAGTACAGAATATTATTAACATTAAATACGATACTCCTTTAGTTGAATTAGGCAGGTGTGTACGGTCTGAGACTCAAGGAGTTAAAGAGAATAATTCAGCAAACCTGGAGCTGTTCAACTGAAAATGACTTATACTCCTGGGCACAATATCTTCTGCAAAACTGAACCTGGCACAGTGTAATACAGTAAAATTTTAGTAATAAATTTTTTTCCCTTTTCAAGTTCTCTGCCAGAAATATCAACTCATCAGCCAACAACGAACTAACTACTGCAGAGTTAGAAAAACAAAAACTTGCCAATCCTGCCATCTACTGGAAAAATCCTTACACTGAGTAATTTACTTTTTCCACTCTGAGATTGGTACCAGATCTGGCAGTATATGCAACCCCCAGGAAAAGCAGAGTCCCCTAGAGATCCAGTGGTGGAAAACTGCCTCCCTAACAGTGAGCTTACTTGATAATGATATCTGCAGAGGCAGGAATGCACAGCAGCTGTTTGCAATATATTTGGCTATCATCAACAAGCCCCATCCCAAAGACTTCACTGGGTTTTTATCCAGTCTGTCACTGATTTTGGTAATAATTTTGCTTGACTGAAGAAAGAATGGAAAATAAGCAAAGGCTTCTCTTGGCTAATAGTCAGTTTAGGAACTAAATATACCATTACAAACTGTACATCGGATATATCAAAGGGCTTTACAAGTGTGCCTTAGAAGGAAAACACTAAAAGCATATTTTTTAAGAAGTTATTTGTCATTATTTCATAGCCACATTCTCTACATAAACATAATCATCATATGGATTAAACTAAAAATCTTCTAAAAAACACTTCTAAAAAAGTGTTATATATAGATATTTTAAAATCTTGAAAAACACCTTCTTTGTAGGTAATTAGTGTATGTATTAATATTGCCTACAGAAGGGCTATATTCTTTTTTTTTTTCTTTCATTTTTCTTCATTACTTCATTTTCCATTCCAGTTCTTCAGACACCAGTAGAGGCAGCCTGTATGAAGATCCAGCTGTGAAAAACAACTCAATCACTCTTGGTAACCCAACTTTAAAAACAAGGTAAGAACTATACTTTGGCTACTCAGAGGAAAAAGCAAAGTAGAAAATAATATAATGCCTTCACAATCTCCCATCACTTTATTTAAAAACAATCTCCTTGAAATATAAAAATAAATATTATTTTTAGTTGCAGATTTTCCTACAACTTTCAAACTAGCTATAGGCTGCCACAAAGCTTTACAACTATCTGCTGCATCATCAGTATTACAAAGGTGGTTTCGTGTTTGGCCTGAGGCCTTTTTCTCTATAAGTTTATGAATATTCATGAATGTGTCTTCCCAACCTTCTCAGAGAAAGGGAGTCTGAAAGAGTAAAAAAAACCACTTGAGAGTAAGAGAAGTCAGAGTTTGTATGTATTGCAGAATTTTAGAATGCAGGAACTAGGCAGAGGTGTTTTTTGTACTTGTGATTTTGTCTTTAAAATATTTTTAATCTCCCTCCCACAAATTATTCTATTAAAATAAAATTACAACAGTTTTAGGTTTGGCAAAGGTTATATGTCATGTTTTCTCAAAAAAGGTACTGCTTTGTGAAAATTAGCTCAGCAGGTTAACAGAACTGGTTTTGAGGGTTTTGAGCCTCTCTATTTTTTCTAGTGTGTTTATTTCCACGTTCTTTTCTCCCACTGCAACATTATGCCAAGCTACTCTACTTCCAGAAGTTATATTCTTTTTGTGCTCAACAGCTCTAGCTATTAATGCCCTTAGGAAAATATGGTCAAGTTACTATTTTTCCTACTGCATTAGTAAGAAGAAAGCACAAGGATTTTTTCTTTCATTTTCCAAAACAATCCATTTCTAGAGCAGAAAAAAATCGTGGCAAATTTTATCCCCCAAAACCTAATGTTTAAAATGCACTTGGGTTTAAGAAAAGCAGAAGAAAAATAGAAGCTAAAATGGGATTTAGACAGTACCTTCTCAATATACTGTGAGTTTTTATTTTTTATATTGTCACTAAATAACTGAAAATCAATCAAGAATAGTCCCTTATTGGTATTCTGTGATCACCTTGTAAATTACATAAAAATAGGGGAGTTTTAAGTTCAGAGTAATTTCTTCTTTGTTCTTCCATTGCAGTTCACTGATTCAGCAACTGATATCTTAATTAGTAGCACAGAGACAAGTATATTAGACTGCATTATAAGTCAATCACACAAACCACCTACTGCCGAAGTCACTAAGGAACAGAGAAAATAACTATAATTAGAGAGGTATGATATGTAAAAAAAAGGTTTTGCCTTCAGTTCCACTTGTCCTGTGTAAATAGGACAAGTAAATAGTAAATAGTAAATTTTATCACTGTATTTCTCATGTCCCAATTGGTGCTTAATCTTTAATTAAGGTTGAAAATGCAGGTGGAAATTCTTAGCTTTCTCAGCTGATTAGAACAGCTTCATTATATTACACCATCTTACCCCACCAGAGGATCTGTCAAAAGCAGTCATAAGTCAATGATTTAACAGCATAGGTACAAGAGTTCAGCTGGGACTGGAGACTTGGCAGCACAAAGGATTTGTGTCTGTCAGGGGATGTCCTGAGTGCCACATGATTGTTTACTTCTGTGTATGTATGAAAACTTAATTCCCCCACTGTAGGCAAACATTCAATTGGTCTGTTTGGATGTATAGCAGCCTGAGGCAAGCAAACACATGGCATAGTCCCATCCGTAATTTCCTTGGTAAACCCACTACATTAAGCTTTTCCACTTGGAATTAAGTCTTTGACTCACCACTACAGTATTTTTAACCCTTTGTGAGAGGTCCGTAGCTGATAAGCAAATAGCCTTCCCACACTAAAGAGATAATGGGTAATCTTAGGAGCCTACATAAGACCATTAAGAAGTTCTGAGGTCAGTTCTCTGCTAAACTGTGCCATATCTAACAATACATCTAAAGAGCAAAATCCTTCATGGTTAGAAAAGGGGGTGACAGAAAAATTAACCTTCTTACTCACTTGAGTCTACAAGCATACTTTATTATTTCAGGACCCCACCAAGTTCAAGTACATCTATTCCTCTGACTGGAGACAGCCAGGCTGATGCTGACATCCTAGCTTTCATTAAAGCAAGACAGAACATCCTGCAAAAGAAAGGTAAATCCTGCCAAAAAATAGGAAGCCAAACCAAAATCTCCAGTACAGCATTTTAAAGCCAAAACAGTTTTAGTCCACATTATACTGACGCAAGTGAGAACTGATTCTGGCTTCTGTTATATTACATTATGTTCTCAGCCGTTCAAAACACTTGAGGTTCTTCACATGTATTTCTTAAGTAGCTCAATGCTGCAGCGCAAAACTGTGAAGGCTCTCTGTTTTACTAAGCCACCATCAGTGAATGTCTGGGACATGCATGGCTGTGCGACCTGCACAATATATTATTTTACCCTTAAGCAAGTGCATTTGAATGTGGTTTCTTGATGATTCAAATTTTTCTGTATAGATTTTCTTTAAACTATCTGTCCTGGTTTTTGTCTGGTACAATTTTAGTTGTAACGGTTGAAACCAAATAAACATTACTCAAATGGTTGCACTGTACCCCTACCTCCGGAGGCAGACTGGCCCACTGTGCCTAGCAAAGAGTATGTCCTTAACAAGTATTTCACTGTGTCAGGGTCTAATAAAAATTTCTAAGAGTATTTATCATCAAATCAGGTACCCAGAGCAATCATAGGAAGGTAATAAAGTTCACTCCAAAGTGTAGATAAGTAAAATTGGCAGGAAGCAGAAAGCAATAAATAAACAACAGCAGCACTGCAAGGTAGCCTAAAAGTAATTTATCATGATAAAGAAAAATGACCTGTGCTTTTTCTTTTTCCTGAATAGTAGTTTTTAGTGGCAGCAACCAATTAGGCAGAATATGAGCATGTTAGTGGTTACTGAAGCAATAACTTTCCATCAGCACTTCAGTGCTGATGACAGCATTTTTCAACAGGCTATCTCCACCTGGCAGATGGTGTTAGCACTGCCACAAAGTGGGGCTTTGGTATCACACTGCTTATCAGAAAACTGCCAGGTAAACACACACTGGCTGAAAAAACAGCCTCCCTACACTCATCCAAAGCAAACACTGAGCACACTTAGGCTTTGGGATCCCTTTTGTCTTTATTTAGAAAAGCTGTTGTCAGGTTTCTTTTGCAAATGAAATTAGGCTGGATTTATAGGCAGCTCATCAGAAGAAGGTTAGAGATAAATGTGTTACAACAAACATTTCAGAAGGTCCAAATCTGACTCAATCTGTGACGTAATGTAATTAACAGGAGCACATCCTACCCTATGGTCATCTCCTCAATCACACCACATCAAGAATGTCTCTCTCAAATGCCCTTTCCATCCTGATTGTTTTCAGCCAGTGGCTATCAGCTAGCATCATCCATCATTTTCAGAAGGGACTAGACATTATCAACATTGACAACTATTTAGACCCCAAGTCATAAAAGGTATTCTTGCAGAACAAAGGACAGTCTTAAAATTATTCAGAAGTTCAGTTAGACAAGATAAGCGGCTGAATGTAGATGAAAAGGAAATGGAATAGCATTTGATCATCCTGACAGTGCAGGGATGACTCAACAAATTGCTAAGCATAAGCAGGAGAATAAAAAAGTAAAGAGGCTATGTCTGTTGAACAATCATGTAGGGATCTGATGTGTCATAGGCAGGAGACAGCTCAGCAAGCAAGTTCTGAGAAGGATTTGGAATCAACCTAGCAGATAAAAGAAGGCTTTTCTTCCTTGTAAGGAAAGGGAAAAGCCTTCCAAATTGAAGGGATGAAGCCACCAATAGCAGGAACCATTGAGCAAATAAAGTTTGTAAATTCTAATTTAGCAAGATGAAGGAGAACTAGATGCTTTTGTGTTAGGGGACAGAGATGGAGGCTATGATGTCCCCATTTCCTGCCCCCACAAAGAAAAGCTTTCAGATGTAGAGTTAGGTAGAGAGGAAGACTGGAAGAAGGTAGTCTCGAGAAATTATTTGCCCAGAGCCATTAAGCTGAGTCAGACACTTTCACACAGAATCTAAGTTTGCTGTGTCCCAGTTCAGTGCTCTGTTGCTCCCTTACCAAACTCCATCAACAGAGATGTTCTACATTTGCATGCAAATGTATTCGCTCTCTGCATGACTATAACACACCCAGTGCCCTGCAAGAAACATGAGGAAGCATGAGGTCAGCCAAGCCAAAGTCTGCTGGGCTTAAAAACTGTCAACATCCTTACTGCTCTTTCCTTTATTGATCCTGCCCCTTGCAAACTGTCATATTAGTAACTTAGAAGCAATTTGAGGGCCCTACTATACATTAGAGGGGAACAAAAAAAGAAGAAAAAGAAATGTGTGCAGAAGCCAACAGAGTGGATAATAAGTTTCATAAATAAAAAGCATGGGAATGCTCAATATCCTTAGTGACAGTAATGCAGGGGTGGGAATGAGAGGTCTTAGTAAAGATTACCTCAGGGACTGTAGGTTATTACCATTTGCTTTCTAAACAGAGTGGAATTAAAGCAGGTACATTCACAGGGCCTTGCTGGGATTGCTAGAGCATTGTAATGACTACACTGGAAAGCTTTTTAGACAAGGGCTACTCGGCAAACATGCTTTCGATGCCATGTTCAGTGTTGGGGTAGAGAAATGAAAATGCAGAAGAGTAGATGAATTATTTTTGTGTCTTAAAAGATTTAAATGAAATGATTTTTTCTTTTTTTCTTCTGCTTTATGTTTCTGAAGTTTGTTTTTAAAATGACAATGCAACATGAAATGTAGTCTAATGTATTTCTTTGTCTCCTTTCAGGCTTGGGGAACAAATGAAATTCTTGTCACAGTCCACTATTTCCTTTTAGAAACAGTGAAAGATCTTTATTCTTTATTTTCCTCTTCTGTTTAGAAACAGGTACAAGTAAGTACTTCAGATGTACAGGTTTAATTGGTAAAGTTATATAAACTCCCTTTTACAGCAAAATCTGTTTCTTTAACAATAGATATTTGAGTACTTGCACTCAGTATCTTCACCTTGCATTATGATTAACAAAACTAAAGCAACTAATCAGGAGTTTGCCAAACATGTTTGTTTATGAGAATTCATTGTACACTTTTAAATGTTAAAATTATCTAATGTATTAATGCTCTTATACATCTTTAATCTGGGAAAGGCTTATTACTACTGATAGGGGTTTTTTGCATTAATTTGCATAAGGCTTTATTAATTATACCTATTAAACATCAAGAGATATCCATTCAATAACAGTAGTTATCTGGGATACAAAATTCCATAAAATTTCATTTGAGATTTTTTCCTCCTCAAAGAATAACAATTTTCATATCAGATCATTAGAATATTGAGATTGCATTGTAATATAAAAACAAATGTATTTGAGAAAGTAATTCAAGAGCTCAAATTTTCCCAACTGTTTTATTTTTATTTGAATGGATGAAATGTTGTGCAGAATGGATTAAATGTTGTGTAAAATGCACACTCTCCCAGAATTTACAGGTTTCAGAAAAGACAACTATGCTTAATAGGCTTTAAAGAGAACAAGGCCAATACTTCTGAAACCCAACGAGATGTGAAAATTTAAATGCATTTATATCTTACATACAATGTAATTTCACTATTGACTTGGTACTATTTTATCACATAATATGCAGTTATGAAACAATTTGTTTTACACATCAAATTAAAATAAAAAATGTAATGCAAAGTACCATCTATTTCTCTGAGCTATACATACTACCATATTGAAGCTGTCACTTTTCATACTAGTGATAATCTTATAGTCATGTATTTAGAAGCATATGGGTTGTTCACATAAAAATAAAACAATATGTTGGCAGAAGACACGTATTCTCCAGGATGTGTATTTCTTTATATACATGCTGATACTTAATTCTTTGTCAAATTCATAATTATACAGAGGTATGTGATGAATTGTTGTGTTCAAACCTACAGAAGATATGTTTGTCAAATTAACTACTAATATGCAATCAATTTAAAATATTGAAGTTGTACCTTTTTTTGCATTTTAATTTTCTGTAAAAATCAACACAAATACCATATAAACTTTAGGTTTAGTAGAATTTAGGATGTGCAAACTGAGATAAAAGTCAGATTCACTCTTGCTTTGAGAAGAGTTCAAGGACTTGGTCAGGAGTGGAAAAATCCACAGACCTTCTCCCTTTTATATATCTGCATTGTTGGAGATTATATTAAAATGTCCTTCTTCCAGAATTTTTATCTGTCTGTCATTATTTTTCTTCTTCTCACTCTGTTATGTATAAACACTGTATTAAATAGGCACTATATTATTGTTCATACGGCTCTGTTGAGGAGAGCAGGGCCACATTCCTGCTTCCATTCAACACTACTAGCTGCAGAAGAGCCACAAGTTCCAAAATGTTGCTGGGTCAAGCATCTGTCTTTTTTTGTTTCCAGTGAAATACCTGTTGTGGTGAATTTATTTGAAGGTGGCTGAAAGAGAATCACTGATCCAACATCTCCTTCCTTTTGACACTGAAGCATTTCCAATAGCTTTAAGTAACTGGTTAAAAGAAGAATCTCAGTGCTACCTTTGCATAAGTTACATGATGCTGCTACTACTTGATAATTCAATGTTCTGCTCTCAGTTTGCCACACATGTCACTCAGAGAGAGAAAATAATTCCTTGCTCTTCTGTTTCAAAATTCCCTAGCCCTTTTTTACACTATTGTAAATTTGGTGTGAAATTCAATCACTGTCAACAAAGTAGTACCTGATTAGCAAAAT